>NC_089697.1:3125000-3750000 GCF_031753505.1 Anomalospiza imberbis | reverse complement strand
TTTAAAGATCACTTAACCCTCCAGCTATTCTAGGTTTTGTTTTCTGCTGCTGGAAGCCAGGATAGAGTCTGAACTCTTGAGTTTCAGTGTGACTTACATACACCAGTTTATGAAAAGAAGTGCTCAGAGAAAGGAAAATAAAAATCTCCATTTTCTTTGTTCAGAGCTCTTTGTTGAGGCTGTGAACTCCCCTCCATCTGGATGACTCCTTTTATGGTGTTTAGATGGAGGTGAAATTCCCAGACTGTGTGCAAGAACTTAACCAGCCCCTCAAGACACCTTGCTACAAAGAGTGCTTTACAGCTTAAAATTAACTTATTTGCAGCTTAACCATAAATCTTATTGAAGAGGAAGCTTTACTTTTTTTTAACTCTTTTTGAGTCAAGTGCCTCAGTAGTTGACCCTGATGAGCACAACGTTGTTTCATTTTGAGTTCTTGTGGAGTGGGGATGTGGTGGGAATGCCTCCCAGCTGAGTTTTGTAGGCTTTAGGGGAGTCTGTGCAGGGCAAGCTGTGATGTGGAAGTCAAACCCTTCCCTCAGGAGCCGATCTGAACCCTCTGAGAGTGTGGAATTGCTGCTGAGAAAGGTGGGCCGTGTAACTGCAGAACCAAAAAGTCAGCCTGAGTCCCATGGAGGAGATCTGGGGCTGTGAATTTCAATTGACACCAATCTCTGGCATCATTTTAGAGTTGTTTCATGTTTATACAGTGTAATTGCCATTAAATGCACGCTCTCTGAGCTTTATTAAAAATAGCACCACATTAACCTAATGAGTTTTTACAGGCAGGATTGATAACATTTATTAAAGGGTGTATATAATGTGTTTTTCTGCAATAAGAGATTGACCTGAGAGGTCTTTCTGATCCCAGTTGCTCCTGTTCCAGGCAAACCATCCACGAGAGGACATCAGAGCCTCCTGTGCCACTGCTGGGTCTGTGAAAGGAGCGTAATTGAAAAATATTTTAATGCATAATGAATCTGTCAGCTGTGGGAAGAATATTGCTCCCGTTCCCTGTTGTGACAGCCTCCTTTGGCAGTGCCAGCTTGTGGAGCTGGTGCTTGTGGAGAAGGTGGTTGGATGCCATGGGGTCTTTGCAGGAATGTTCATTTATCAACATTCATACATGGACATTCCTCCCCACTGCTCTGTCTGGTCCTTCTCTGTGGGTGATCCAAGAGGTGGCAGCTCCCAAGCAGCAGCAAATTCCTCAGTGTGGCCTGAGGGAAGGGCGGCTCTGTGCTCCTGTCCCTTTGTCTCTGGAGAGGTAACAGTGCCTGCAGTGATCCAGGGACCTTCCTGCCTTTCCTCATCGTGCTCAGGACAAGCCAGCTCCTGAGTTGTCGAAGTCCAGGACATCCCTCTGGCTGCCCTGGCTGTCTCGAGACCCTGGCGGGGGGCTCGGAGACCTTGGCAAGAAGTCAAAAACACCTGTGGCTTCAATTTTAGCCCGTGGGAGAGGCTGCCAACTCTATGAGGAATTACAAACCACAAGGGCTTGAGCAGTTTAATAGGTGAATTGACACAGGGTGAAAAAGTGGAATTTTGGGATTTTTAGAATGTGATTCAGGGGTACAAGGTGGAGGGATTTGGGCATGTCCTGGCCTTATCCTTTGTCTTGTCCTCCATGTCTTGGTGTGATGGTGACACTTTTCTGTTGGTTTATGGTAGAGATTCACTGTCTGACATAGGTGATGGGTATTGGCAGGAAGTTGTAAACCTACTACACGTAGTTTTGAGTATATAATGTGGGAGCCGCCCGAGGCTCCAGGCAGACTGCTGTGGCTTCTGTACTAGATGGACCTCGGCAGGTCAGAGAGAGAATGTTATGGATAAAGAAAAATAAACAACCTTGAGAACTCGACCTCACGCATTCCAGACCTCTTCTTTGGCTGCATGGGCTGGGGAACAAGGACTTTTATGATCTTGGGGTCAGCTGAACATCAGACCCGAGACTGAGTCATGGCCATAAAAGCAGGAGAATAATGGGGGCGTGGCTGTGAAGCCTCTGATACATTTCAGCGTGCTTTTCCTTAAAAAGAAAAGGTTGAAAAGGAATTGTAATTGAAATGAGCCTGGTGAGGGTGGGGAATTTCCCTGGACAAGGTGGAGTAGAGGTCAGAGCTGGAGTGTGCAGTGTGATGTGACCAGGTCCTCAGTGCTGCCTGCCCACAACACTGTGGGAGTCAAGCCAGGCTCTTCTAAACATCTGTATTCCTATTTTTTCATCTCTCCTTGGAGTCCTTAGGGCTTATAGCTAAAACTGCCCTCAGTAAAGTCTGGTGCTAGAAATTGAAAATTCTTTAAGTGCTGGATTCAGCCCATCAGATTCGTTTCCGTGTAACTTCTGGGCTTTCTGGACATGGGGATCCTGAAGAGAAGCAACAGAGACCTCCCTTAGGATGACTTCAGCTGCAGGGTGAATGAATGCAGCTCCCCCTCAACAAGGAAAGCCCTGCAAAGTGGCAGCAACCCCCTTGCCATTGCTTCTTCCAGGGAGTGTGCTTAACTGTTGGCATTTATTCTGTTGTTGGTTTTTTTTTTAACTTAAACCCAAACTTTAAGTAAATAAAATAAATGAACAAAATAAAATTAAAATAAAATAAATGAACAAAATAAAAAGAAAATAAAAATAATTAACAAAAGGTGGTAGAGTGGGAGGTGGAAAGGCTGGTGCTGAATGGCAAAATTGATGCAGGAGATTCTGGGGAGAAAACTTCAGGGAACCCAGGGAAATAGAGGACCAGGGGAAAAGGGTAGAAAGGGAGAAGGAGCGACTGCTGCTCAGAAGAGGGAGAAAAAGTAGCTGGAAAGGAGGTGGTGGAAAGTTGGAATCACCTGATGAGGAGTTTTCGGCCCTTGGTTGCCCAGTCAGGAATATTTAACAGGGAGGGTGTTGAGGGGAAATTGCCTGCAGCCTGTTTGTCTGGGGCAAGGTTTCAGCTGCTCTCCCACGTGGAGGGAATGCAGGCAGAGCCCTGTCAGTCACCCCCGTGGCCAGCAGGGACAGGACGTGACAGGGATTAGAACAGAGAGAGCCAGGCATGAAAAACTACTGCTCCCACAGACTTGGAAATAAAAGCTTCAGATGGCATTTTTTATTTCCCTGTGTCGCACCTTTGTTTTTAAAAGGAGGGAAAAGAACGAGGTTATTTGTGGAGGTGTTAAGCAACAGAAAAATCCCTGTTTTCAAGCTGCTGCTGTTTCTCATTTTTTATATTTTTTTCTTTTATCCTGCATGCATCACTCTGCAGCATCTTCATAGGCTGAGGGATAAAACATGACATAACTAAGATGTACAGTGTGCTTTTTGGCTAAATGGTGGGACTGGTGAAACATTACAATCATTTTTCTGCCTTTTATTTGAAATCATAAAGAGTTAAGTGCATCAGATTGCTGGGCTTTTTTTTTTTCTTCTCTTCTGTGAATGAAAAATTGGAGGAGGAGTGTGGTTGTTAATTTAGGAGTTTGTTGGGAGAATATACTCCCTATGACACCATATAATTGAAATAAAGAGCAGGAAACATCCCGAGCCACAGGAAAAAATACAAGGGAATGTTTGGCAAATTACATAAAATATGAGATCTTGGGGTTCAAATTTACTGCTAATGCTGTTTCCAGTTAGCACTCAGTGGTGAATGTTAAAGAGCAGGGAATAGAGCAACAAGGTGGGCTTTGGGAAAGGATCTGGTGTGGAGGTTTTTTCCCAGTGTCTTGCAAATTAATAGATATTTTTCAAAGTATATTCACTGAATCCCTACAAATGAGCTCCCTTTCAATCTCTCTGTTTTAAGGAGTGCACAGTAATTGTGGAGCAAGTTTCCAAATGTAAGGGTTTATTAAGGTAGACACTAAATTCATATGTAGATACCAAATATTTGTTTTTGGCATTTTGCTGTCAGAAAATGGCAGCAGATAAATGATGAAAGGTGTCTCTGGGTGCCTGGGATGATTATTTAGGTACATTTGTAGATGTCTCAGAGTACCCTAGATGTTAGAAAGACTGACCAGCATAGGATCATTTATTATAAGTAACACCCAACTCATAGTCCTGTAAACCCAATGTGCTGCTGTTGAAAATGGCTTCGTCTTCAATTCTTTTGATTATCCTTTGTGCTTAAATAGGATTAAATAAAAACAGTACATGAAACCCTAGAAATGCTCTTCTTTTCCTGAGGAATATTAGTGGAGGGAGGTTGCCCAGAGAAGCTGTGGCTACCCCATCCCTGGAATTCTTCAGGGATGAGGCTTGGAGCAGCCTGGGATAGTGGAAGGAGTCCCTGCCCATGGCAGGGTGTGGCACTGGATGAGCTTTAGGGTCCTTTCCAACCCAAACCCTTCTGTGGTTCTATAACATTTACCATTAAGACTTTGATGCCTCTCTTATGGAAGATATCTCTGAATTCAGAGGAAGGGGAGGAATTTCCTTCATGGTGTGAAGCCTCTCCTTGTGGGCCAGCAGCCCTGCAGCATCCACGTCAGCTTTGGCATTTCTGCCTGTGACCTCAGCGATGGGAATAAGGAGCTGCTCGGAGGGACCAGGTTCCTCTGGGTGTGTTCCTGACTCCTCCACCTTCCCTGGCTCCATCCGTGGTCCCATTTCAGTGGTTTCTGAGGGTGCTACGCAGCTCGGTGCCTGAGCAGATCTCGAGGAAAACAGTCCCCTGAATAAAAAGAAATTAATTTGTAAACACTGGCAGAAACAAGAAGGGAATCTGTGGTGGGAATAAGCGCGTCAGGAATGCTGCAGTGACAAGATCAATTTGCTTCGATCAGTGCCTCAGACTGCAGCAGCAGCTCTTGTCTGGAGGAACATGTGCCCAGGGAATGTGTAGGATGGGCTCTCGTGGGCTGCGTCTGCTCCCAGTGGGCAGATTAAGAGTCCCAGCAGAGCAGACAGAGACAGAAGTCTAGGAAACATAATTGTACACCTGTGTATCTTCTCTCAGAAGATACTCTGCTTTGAAGTTTAAAACTTTAGGGGTGGGATATTAGCACAGAAATTAATTTTTAGACAGCAGTGCTATCTGGTTAGAGTAATTGCTTATTATCTGCTTCCCTGGGGTTTTAAGCTCTTGGAAACGACTATTTACATCTCTGTGCGTGCTTAAAGGCAGGAGAAAATTGCATTCCATCGTTTCAAACTCTGTTCTGGCTCTCTGAAGTGCCAGGAGGAAAAGAGAGTTTAAGAAAACTTTCTCCTGACCTGTCTGCTCCTGGAAGTTCCTGTGTTGGAAAGGACCTTAGAGACATTTCATCCCATGGGCAGGGGCACCTTCCACCATCCCAGGCTGCTCCAAGCCCCATCCAGCCTGGCCTTGGGACACTTCCAGGGATCCAGGGGCAGCCACAGCTGCTCTGGGCACCCTGTGCCAGGGCCTCAGCACCCTCACAGGGAAGAATTTCTTCCTAATAGCCAATCTAAACCTGCTTTCTGTCAGTTTGAATCCATTTCCCCTTGTTCTGTCACTCCGGGCCCTTGTAAATTGTCTTTCTCCATCTTTCCTGCAGGCTCCCTACAGGTGCTGGAAGGGATCATATGATCTCTTTGATTTTTAATATTATTTAAGCCATGAGTGACCTCAGTGCTGGTGAGTGTCTGTGCTGGGGTGGGGGAGATAGAGAAGTTTTATTCTTTCTCTTTGTCTTTTTTATTTATTTATTTGTTTGTTCCAAAGTCTACAGTAAACACTGCCATAAACTATGCTGGTGTAAAACAACTACAAATTGAGGCATTATTTCATGTTATTTGTACCACAATTTTATTGCATTCACAGTTATTTACAGTATGTAAATAAGCTTCATAGTGTAGAAAAATGTTCTGCTATAACTCAGTTGTTTGAGCATTAAAAAGAAGGGGAGGGAATCAACCAAACCCCATAGATGCAGGCAGCAATAAGAGATTATGGATAATACTATGGATATTTTTTTTTTGTTATAGGATTAGCTCTGTTTGAAAATAGCACCCATTTCCTGAAACACTGAAATCTGTGTACTTCAGCTACCTGCATTGTGTTATAAATCCATAATGACTATTTTCCATCAAATGTTGTGTTACAATTTGAATTATTAAATGCTAAATTGCTGTGTATGGATTGTAAAGCAATGAGAATTTCCTGCTAGTTGAAAGGGAGAGCTACTGTGGGTAAGAATTCAGTCTTTGATGAGCGTTGCAGCGTCTGTAGACAAAAGCAATTATATGCAGATGGAGCCCAGGCAGCACAAAGATAAATGGAAAGTCCTTTTAAATTCTGCTTGCAGCATTCCCTACATGAACATGGACTGCAGTGTGATTGCCTGGCTTTTTCAGGGCTTAATTTTCATCCCACTGAATGTAAAGGTAAAAACATCTCTTCATTTCAGCAGCAGCAGGGTGGGGTGCTTTGGGAGTAGATTAAAGAAGGATAAAAATTTTTGGAGAGAGAGAGGGGTAGCAAACTTTGGCAGAAAAATATTACTTGGGTGCAGGTACTTTGAAGAGCCTGTTCAGGTGGGGAAGAGGCTTCTGTTCTTACCTTTATGCTTTGTATTGGTGTGCTGGGTGTATTTCCAGGACCCTGATCGAGGGTAGTGTCACATTTTTCCCTGGAGAAACCACAGTGTTCAGCAAATATAGCATGAATATAAGCCATTGTAATAAAAGCCAGTAGAAAGGAGAGATCCATTCTGGCAGTCCTGGCCAAAGAAAGGGATTTTTGGGAACCAGGTGAAGTTTGTGTTTGGTGGACCCAATGGGTGTGTCACCAGTGAGGAGAGAGGGTACCTGCAGGTGGTGTGTTCCACGTGGTTAGAAGAGCCAGTGGCCTCCCTGGACAGGGATGGATGGACACTGTCAGCTCCACACGTTTAGAGATCATGGGAGGATGGGAGAGGTGCTGTACAGGATTCATAGGCAGGCATGAGAACATGTTTCTAGAAAATGAAGTCCCATGTCAAGCTGTCACGGGTGATGCTGGTGTGGCTGTGTCTCACCCAGCCACTGCTTGTCTCCTGCTCCCTGTAGACACTGACAGCACAGGATTGCTGCTGAATGTGAGCACAAAGCTCTTCATCTTGCTTGGAATTCATATCCTGGTGCACACAGAGATGAACTCTCAGCTTCCCTGCAAAATATTTAGAAAACTAGACAAATCCCTTCTGTCAACTTTCATCATGGATTGCGGTGTGGAGATGTCTCTTTCCCTTCTTGTTAGGACAGGCAGTGCCTTCCTGGCAACCCGCAGGGCTCTTCCTGCCTGCTCAGAGTGTGCTGGAAGCTGTGCTGGCTTGGAGGGACTTCGTTTCAGTGGCAATAAATCTCCTTTTTGGGCAGCAGGATTTCCCACTGCTTTTCCCAGCAGCCAGATGAATGCACCTGCATGCAGCATGCTGTCACACTGTTGAGTCTGGCTGGAAGCTTGGCACCTGCAGGAAAACAGAAAGTCTTGAAGGCCTGAAAGGTAACAAAAGTGGCTAAAATCCAACTGCTGGGTCACACCAGAGTGGGGAGGTTCTGCCCTGCCGTGTGTGGTTTAGCCCTCACTCTGTCCTTCTGCCTTAGCTTCTGCTTTAAAGCCTCTCAAAGGGCAGGGGAAGGTGCAGCAGTGGCTGTGCCGTGCCCCAGGACAGAGCAATACGTGCTGCACCTTGTCTAGTGCTGAGCTGCTCTTCCAGCATGTGGAGATGTGTGATTGTGATGTATCCACTTGGATGTTTTGAAAGCACATCAACATCGGCTCTTCACAAAGCTCCTTTGGATAAAAGCCATGGAAAACAGATTCTTAGCCCCTCTTTAAGCCTGATGGCACTGCAGTGGTGCACAGAGAATTTGTAGTGATTTGAAGAGCAGAAGGAAGCTGCTCCTTCATTATTGTTTTTTTCAAGCAGCCCACGCCTGGTTTCTCAACTTTCATTGAGACTGATGTCAGGTAGGAACCTACATTTCCTTTCACCCCCAAGTGCATCCCCCTGGCACTTTTATCTTTGCTTCCTTTCCCCTGCTTCTAGGAGTCAGGGCTGACATCACTCTCCCAAGTTCAGTGTTCTGGGATTTAATTGGTATCAGAGAAACCCCAACCAGCAGAGTGGGACGAGCTGTGTCCAGGGCTTCTCTCTGTGTGTTTTCAATGGCTGTCATGGCCAGACCCCCAGTAATGTGCTGCAATGAATCAGCACCTTGCACACATGGAATAAATTAGTCTTGGGAAAAGAACTTTACCATAGAAGCATCATAAACTTTGTTGTATTACCCTAAGGTGCCCAGTAATTGCTGTTGATTGGAAGGGAAAAGCCATCCAGAGGAGAAATGCAATTTGTTGCTGTGGCTACTAGCTCCCAGATTTATTATCTCTCCTCATTCTCCCTTAGTGTTGTAAAATACACCACACATTCAGCTTGCTTTCTTTTTTTGCTGTTGTTGGTTTTGTTTTGTGGTTGTTTTTTAAAATTTATTTCAGAGTAAACCCTGTCTGCAGGTTTATGGCACTGGCAGGTGCAGCATCACTGTGGACTTGCACTGTAACTGCTCAGTGCTGGCATTTGTTCAGAGGCTGCCACTGAAACATAAAACACCTTTTGTCCTCAGTGTCTCGTCCTGAGGTGGAGCCAACCTTGGCTCTGTGTTAAGGGAAAAGTGGAGAAAATATCTGAGATATTGAGTGGCCACAGCGAGAGTTTTCACGGTTTCAGGAAAATGTGGTTCTAATGCATATACACTTATTGTGGATGAAAAAGAAATACATGCACTTCAAGGATGAATTGAATGTGCAATGTTTTATACTTATAAAACAATATTTTGTACTTTATAAGTATATACTTATAAAGTACATGCTTTATATATACTTATTGAGGAGGCAGCGTGAGGCACAGAGAATAATTTCAGAGTGTGAGAGAGCAGCGTGCAGTCCCAAGGAGGAAGGGAGGGCCTCTCCCTAAAGGAAAAGGCAGAGTTGATTCTCCTGTTCCGCTCTAGGGTTTTTGGGTGAGCTTGGAAAAGTCCTTCCAGCCCCTGAGTGCAGTAGCAGCACTGCTGCCCTTGGTGCTGATAAGTGGGCAGGTATTGTTGTGAGGTGCCTTAGACTATTAGGGATGCTATTGCTCCTCTTCACACTGATAGAACTCATTGCAGTGTGAGCATGACTCCTCTGCTTTCATTTGCATCTGCCTCCCACTGATGGGGTTTTGCTTTTCATGGGGTGAGTCCCAAATTTCACTAAGATATGTCCTGCAGAACAAAGCCATGTGTTAGACACGTCACAGGAAATTGTTATACCAGAAATGAGAGCTAATGCATCGAGAGAGCACAGTGTCTTCTTCAGAGGCTGCTTTTTAGCACAGTAAATAAGGAAAAGGTGTTGTCAGCTCTTACATGGTCTGGGAGTTAAGAAGTCTTAGTGGTATCTCCTTGACAGGAGCCTGGGAAACTGGCTCTTGATAGAGGAGTCTCTTGGGCCAGCTGCAGCTTTCTGAGATCTCCTAATTTCCTCTGAAAAGATGCTTAGAGCTTTATTTGGACTGCCAAATTAATATTTTGATTAAACATCCCGATTTACCATTTGGAAAAAGAAAAAAAAATAGAATTTTTTCCTCAGTCTGGAAGAGACTGTTAGGCTGGCAGTAGAAGAGAAATTCAGTAGGGTACAAGAGACTTATGAAGCAACCACCGTGCTCTCCTGGGTAATAATCCTCACTTTTCCCTTCCTCATGTGGTTTGACTACTGGGTTCTCATCTAAAGGTCCTTCATCTATCCAAACAGATGCTAAAATCCACCTCCTTACCACCACCTCACACTCTTTGCCTATTGTTGCCTCGTGTTTTCCTGCTGTTTGCTGCCCTGTGGTTCCCAGCCTGGGCACGCCTCTGTTTTCCAGCAGGTCATGGGTTTCTGTACCCTGTCAGCCACCTCGGGACTCTGTCTCCCAGTCTGATATTCTTGCTCTCTGCTCTTTCACTTTTTGCAGCTCCTTGCTGTGCCATGTCAAGTTCCACAGGTGATGGAGCTTTTGTTTTGCAGCTCCTCAGTGCTGTGGGGTGAGGGCTCCTTCAGGAGAGCTGAGACTTTATCTCACTCAACACAGGGCTGCATTTTCCAAATAAATCAGATTTTGAACTGCTCAGGCAGCAAAAGAACTCCAGGTTTTTGAACATGCCTCACCTATTAACTCTCTAATGATGGACTTGATGTTTGTTAATAAAATAGGATTTGCTCTGGGATCTTGATGGCAGCCTGAGCTTTTCTGAAGATATGAGCTGCAGCTCCTGGGTGCTGTGCACTTGCAGAAACACAAGAGTTTACATGAGGCAGAGAAGGACTGTGCAGCCCAAAGGCAGCGTGGCCCATGAGCTCAGGCAGGGGTGTCCATGAGAGCCAGCACACTTGTCACCACAGTTCACTAATTACCTCAATTACTGTCACAGCTTCTTGATCCCATGCCAGCTTTTGAGCTTGTTCCTTGATCCCTGTTTAATGGCAGAGTTCTCCCCTTGTTAATTTTTATATTTATGGCCCCTGCCCTCGTATTCTTTGGGTCTGTTAAATTTTCTGCTCTGTGAAACTGTTCAGGATTCATGGTGACCCTTGTGCTCCCCCAGCTGATGGGCACCAGAGCCAGCCAAAGTTCCCAAAAGCTTACAGCAAAAGAACAGGAAACTTGAAAATTCTGATGTAACAAGTTCAAAGTGGGCAAATATGAAGTGTTCTTGGAATTCTTCGGCCTCTAGAACTGGTTTTGTGTCAGAAAACCTTTTTACTCTAATTAAAATAGGCACTATTTTTTCACAGGAATTAATTGTAAAATATCTGTGTTGTCTCTGGAATTTGGGGGATTTCACATTCTTGTTTGGCTCATATTCTCTGTCAGATAAAAATAGTGGATTTTTTAAATGATGTTACAGCATCCTACAATTTATTTGTAGTTGCCATCAAATACTATTTAAATTCAGTGGTTGTATATTCTTATTTCATGTATAATAGGTTTGTCATGGATTTCACTACATTCATAGGCTGAATTGCTGTTATAGTTTAAATGAAGGCTTTTTTCCTATTCCAAATGAAGTTATCAATTCAGCCATAGGTTTTTTAAGAGAAGCAGGGAGATTAATGTAATAACCCAGGCTAACTTTTTGACTAACACAAGTCATAGGATTTCAGTCACTGACGTGTCCACCCCAAAAACTTCTGGCTGACCTGGATTGAAAATATGTGTATGTGTGTATAAAATTCAATCTTCTTTAAAAGATAGGAAATGATGGAAAAGCTACTGCATCCCTTGGCAATCTGTTCCAATTTGTTAGAATAAGCTCTCCTAACTCCTCCTCAGACCTTCATTCAGATAAGGTTGGAATCATTTAAACTGCCTGTCTCATCACTTCTTTGCCTGCAAATGTTTTCTGTTGCCAGTGCTTCCAGCTGCTGTTCAGGTCATCCCCACACTTAATTTCAGGAGTTCATTGGAACCTTTCATTCTCTGAACAGCCCCTGGCGTCTTGTATTTGAAAAATCAGAAGTATTCGATTAGCTTCCATAACAAAATGGTACAGGAGCACCTCACACAAGAAAACAGGGACCAGTCAGCCTGATTGTAGGAAGGTGTCAGCTAACCCCAAATGCTGCTGGGTGGGTAAATAAAGGAAATGGTGCTTGTGGTTCTGCTTTTCCATCTGTACATGACACAGTCGCTTTTGGAGGCCAGTCCTGGTTGAGTCCCAGGATCTCACACTCCCATCTGGAGCAGACTCTCCATTCCATCAGGGTCATTGCCTTGGAGCAGTGCAGCCCAGGTTCTGAGTGTGCCCTGAGTGCTCTTTGCACTGAGGTTTGCCCTGGGGGCAGCAAGTGAAGCTGCTGGGGTTTAGCTGGGGGTATTACTTGAGGTGCACTGCACTGCTGTTACAGAATCACAGAGTCATTTAGGTTGGAAAAGACCTCCAGGATCACCTAGTCCAGCCTGTGACCGATCCCCATCTTGTCAGCTAAACCAGAGCACTGAGTTTAACACAGCTTTTCCTTGGAGCCTCCAGGGATGGGGACTCCCCACCTCCCTGGCAGCCTGTCCCAGTGCCTGAGCACCCTTTCAGTGAGGAATGTTGAAGGTGTGAATCCAAGGGGGCTGGTGCCCTGCTAAATCCTGGGTTTGCCCCCCACCATGCTTTCAGTCTGGGCTCACCCTGGCTGTTGTAGCTCACCTGGTGCCTGTGGAGAGCACAGCTAGCTCGTTTCATCTCCTTGCTCTGGACATTCTGCTTTGTTTCATTTCCTTCTGACTCTCTGCACTTTTCTACCTCTCTTTGCTCCCAAGCCATTGCCCTGCAGCCCTGCATTGCCCTTCCACTTGGCCTCTTGTTCATGGTCACTGTCCTCTGCCTTATTCCCCTCACAATTCAGTGTTTCCTTGTAAATCCACCTCAGCTGCTCCATACCTGCCCTGTGCCTCCAGGCACTTCTGCCAGCACAATTTCTGAACATTTTGTCGATGTTTCTATCCTAGTTACCCACTGAATCTGCTCACTATGTGAATTCTCTGGCTTTTTAGCAGATCATATCTCTGGGCATGAGGGGGAAGGAAATAATTGCTGCAGGGCACAGGGGTCAGGGTGTTTGGCTGCTCCTCTTCTACTCTTTAACAGCCTGAGTGTTGGCAATTAACCATGGTAAAAACAACTCCCTGTTTCCAAGTATATTGGAGTATATTTATGAGTATATTGTGAGAAGACGTGGAAATCTGGGTATTGTGTTTAATAGCTAGAATTTAAAATGCTAGGGTTCTTTTTATTCTGATCAATCAACATATTTTTTTTTCCTTGAGCACTGCCATTCTAGGACCACAATAACCCCCAATTAAAGGAATATTTAAACCTGTACATTGCAGTGAACAGAAGTGACCAGAATTGGTACCCACTGCTGAATTGCAGAGCAGGGATACTCATGTCAGCAGATGAGAACCTGCCCAGCACCACATCTGCCAAATCACTGGCTGAGCAATGCTTAATTAGCAAACTGGAGCTGTCAAGGGATGCTCTGAGGGTGTGTGCAGGCATTGTGTGGGGTTTGCATCCCCAGAGCAGCCAGGGAGGGTCTGCAGCCCTCAGCTGATGGTTCCTGAAGGAAGGGCTGCCTGCACCTGCAGCGTGGGGATGCTGGAATCATCCAGGGGGTTGCAAGCCTGAAGGCAGTTCTGGAGAGGAGCCTGGTCTTGCTCCACACCGAAGCTGATGGAATCCCCTGGGCTTCAGTGGTTTATTGGCTGCTTAAATATTTTATAATACTTTGCATCTCTCAGTAAAATAGACCTGAGGCTGCCAGAGTCCCCTGAAGATCTCAGCCTTTGGCTATGTGGTCCTGAAGCTCTCTCCTGCTCTTGGAAGTCAACAGCAGTGATGTCAGGGAATTCAGTGGAGATGCAGGTGCTGTAGAAGAGCAAGGGAAGCCAGTGTGGGATAAAGATTTAAGGAGAATTTTCTGATTTCAAAAGAAGTAATAGACTGCTGCATCTCTGGGACCCTGCAATCCCAGGGTACAATAGGGGGAGATGCTGCAAGAGTACCATGATGGATGATAATAAATGCTTCTTTGCATCAGATTTACATTTTCTAGAGAGAAATGTTTATTAGTGGTGAGTGAGGGTGTGGTCTTTTTTTCATCTGCTGTTTCCTGATCCACTGATAAGTCTCAGCTCTTCACATTCTAGCTGTTGTTAATTATCTGAATGACCCTTTTCAGAGCTGACTGGCATTTGGGCAGGCTGGGCAGCCTGGCCCACCAGATCAGCTGGAAGTCTGGTCCAAGTGGAAAAACAAAAGCAAAAGGAGTGGGAGGCAGAGCCGGCACAGCCTGCTAGCTCTTGGAAAGAATATTCCAGCTCCAAGGGGACTTGGAGAGTTGCTTCCTTTGGATCTTGCCCCAGATGCCACCTTGGCCTTTCTTGTCCCAGTCCCCAGTCTGGCTGGGCTGGGTCAGTTTGATTCCCACAGGATGCAGGGTGGAGCCAGGACAGATTCCTGGATATTTGAGGGAGGAAACCTGGCCCTGGCCAAGTCCAAAGACAATCTTTTCCAAAGGGGTTTTGGTTGCTGCTCCAAAGTTGCAGTGCTGCCAGCTCAGGAAATAAAGTAGGAAACAAAACAAAAAAAAACAAAAAACAAACAAACAAACAAAAAAAAAAACACCAAAAAAAAAAAACCCACAAAAAACAAAACAAACCAACCTTCCCCACAACCCACTGAATCGTAATCTTTAAATCATGAGATTTGGAAAACAAATAAAATGTCATTAAATTTTTTATTGTGGTTTCTTTGACTTTTAATCTTCTTATTTTCATGGATGACATTGTTCTTCATTTAAAATTCCCCATAACCACAGACTCCTCTGATGGGGGCTGGGATAGTCCTTTCTGAGGAGAGTTACCATGCATTAATTGCTTGTCTTGACTCTTTTCCTTCCCTCTTTGCCTACTTCACCTTACCTTTTTGTAATGCAGAGACCTGCACTGGAGCTACAAAATGTGTCTGGGGAAAATGATAGAAAAAAATTAATGTAACTACTTCACACATATTATGTCTTCTGATTATTTTTTAATAAAAATTTATATTGCTTGCCCAAAAGTTATACATGAAAGTGTAATTGCATCATCAACTGCTGTCTAATTGCTAGGAAAAATATTAGCCCAGGCAGAGCTTAAGGTAACTTAGTGTTATAATTAAATTTAGAATCTTTCAATGTATCTTACAAAATGCTTCTCAGAGATTCCACTTAAAATAATTTTAAATCATTCTCATTTCTTTATACAGTTTCTGTCACCTCCATGGTGATATAAATTATTCAGTAATTATGGTAAATATAAGCTTAATTAACTGTAATTAACTGTCCAAATCACTGCTAGTAATATATACTTTATTTTAATTCTCCTTTGATTTCATGGCTTCAAGTGTAATTGTTTGCTTGGTGGTGGAGAAGAGAGTGGAACATTGGCCTCTGCAGAGTGATCTGAATGAGAGGTGTGAGATAAAAACCCACCAGGAAGTGGGCATCACCTGTCTGGGCTGCATTCTCACCTGTCTGAGGCAATTCTCAGCCTGTATCAGTACCAACCTGTGTTTAATAAAAAAAGTTAAGTCAATCAAATATCCCTTGGGAATGTTGGTTATTAATCCTTATTCCTTGGTCTGTGACAGTTGGTCTCATTTTTTATTTTGCAGTGGGAAAAAAGATCACGTGCACAGAGCTTGGCATTTATATCCACCCTACAAAGGGTGTGTTCCTGTCAAATCCATCAGAGGCTGCCAAGAGATTGTTGGTTTATGTTGTTTTTTTAATTTGATGGGAGAGGGAAGGAGAGAGGGGTTCCTGATACTTTTCTTCAACTGACTAAAGAGCTCATGTTAACATTCTCTTCTGAAAATACAGCACTGGCCTGCGTGTGAAATGAGCTTTGAAGTGCAGAGCTGACAAAGCCCAGGGGGAAGCGTGTCTTTTATTAACAACTGCTGGTACACTGCAGCAACTCCACTGTTTAGAGGAAGCCTTTTCTGTGTGAGCAAGAAGGGCTTCTGGGCTGGGACAGGCGCTGGCTGTGGCAGGAGGCTTTGGTGAGCCTTTGTCCTCCTCCTCCACCCCTGGGCGTGCCTTGCACCCACAGGAGGGAGAACCAGCACCTGACAATAATCAGCAGTGAGGTGAAAAAGTCACTGTGCAATGGAGATCTTTGAATTTTAGATTAGTGACATGGTGGCTGGTTAGTTTGGGGTGTTGGGGTGTTTTTGTCTTTTTTTTTTTTTTGGAGGTTGTTTTGGGGTATTTTTTTTTGCTTTTTGTTATTGTTGTTTTGGGTTTTGATTTTCTTTTTGGTGTTGAGGTGTCTTAGGGCCCCCAGATGGCATTTCAGTACTTCGGTGTCATGCTGGGTTCTGGTTCTTCAGGATAGGCTTAGGTGCTTTTGGAAAACATTTTAACAAAAAATCCACAGTAGTGTGTTATACATCTATACTTCTGCAGATGTATTTTAAATATACTTGTATAATACAGTGTGTGGACCCATTCTTTCCTTTCTTTAATCTACCTTGCACAAATGGAGATTTACCTGGGAGGCACGAGCCTGCAGCTCTCTTCTCACTCTCTTTCCTGTAGTGATTTCCATCCTTGCTTCTACATCCTTCCTTTGCTTCACAGAGCCCCAAAATACATCCTGCCCACTGGTGAGACTGTGCTGAGCACAGATTGGTGTAATTAGGAAAAAATCCTTCCCTGTGAGGGTGGGCAGGCCCTGGCACAGGGTACCCAGAGCAGCTGTGGCTGTCCCTGGATCCCTGGCAGTGTCCAAGGCCAGGCTGGATGGGGCTTGGAGCGACCTGGGATAGTGGAAGATGTCCCTGCCATGGCAGGGGTGGCACTGGATGAGCTTTAAGGTCTCTTTAAATCCAAACCATTCTGTGATTCCATAATCCTATTAGAGATATTCTTAAGAGCAGCTTAAAAGCCTGTCCAAGGCCAGAGGAAAAGCTCAGTACCAGTGCTGGGGTTAGACACTTGCAGCTCTTGGCTTTGAGATTTGGGGATCTGAGGCTGGCTGATGCAGATTGAAATACGAGCATCCTGAATTTTTCATGTTGCAGTTCAAGTATATTTGGGCTAGATTCATCAAAGGAATAACCGGGAGAGATATTTTTCATTTGTAGAATCCTAATGAATACATGACACTGCTATTCATAATTTATCTGCTTTCGTGTTTTAATTAATAGTTCTACTGGCCAGTTCTGATTTTTTTCCTCCCCTTATTTATAGAAAGCCATCACTTCAAAAATATTGAGTCGTGCTGCTGTTTGTTACCTTTCATAAGTTTTCCTTAATATTAAGACAGAGTGAACTTTGCTGTAACTTTTAAACACACAAATGAAGGAGAAGAATGCCATCTATTTTGCTGTTCCTTTGAGTCCTGTCAAAATTTGTGGTTTTCCTCCCCCCAAGTGCTTTTACAATGCAGCTGACATAATTTTAGCCAGGGAATGTGGTTTTTGTGCAGGAAGGAACCACTAGAGGACACCACCAGACGACACATAAAGCAAACACTGCTGTAAACAGAGAAGCTGGGGGGGAAATTAGTAGGGATGGGGAAATGCTGATTCCTAAGGTTTTGTGGGGATGAATGAAGCTAACCTAGCACCTCCTTATTGCCAGCCAGAACCCTTGGGCTGGGAAATCTTTGCAGCATGCTTGGGTTGTCCTGTGCAGGGCCAGGAGTTGGACTTGGTGATCCTTGTGGGGCCCTTCCAGCTCTGGAGGTTTCATGATTCTGGGACTGGATTCCAAGAGCTTTATTTCTGATGGTTCCAGACCAGATCTGTCGGGAGGGGGCTCTCCCCGGAGCTCTGCAGAGCCTGCAGCAGGGTAGGGATGAGGGTGAGGTGACATTTCTCCCTTGCCACCCCTGCAGTGCTGTCCTTCAGTGGTTTCTGCAGGACAATCTTTTCAGGGAGGAAAACCCTCTTGGTCTGATGAAGCAGATGGTGGAAGTATAAAGCAGACCTCTCCCTTGCAGGTTGCCCTTTAAAAAAGTGGCTTCAAACACAAGGGAAGGTTTAAAACTTTCAAATCACAGATTTAATGACAGGATAATGATGTCAACAGAGCAGTTAGGGCTGGGACATGGCACAAATGTCAACATTTTCCCTGTACAAAAGCCATACCCAAGCCTGGTACAATGGTTTTTACCATTTGTGAAAAAATGGTGCCAAAACCTACCCATTTTAAGCATTTCTAAAATACTCAAGGCAAATTAAATGTGAAGTACTTGCAGAAGAATCAGGTTACAAAGTCTGATTCTTGGGCTCTTGTTGCTATTGGACACAAAATGAGTACAAAGAAGTTTGGTAAGTTTAAAAGAGAAAAAGTGCTTGTTTTATTGAAATATCTGGAATTTATAGAATTCTAAAGGTGATTGTGAATTGCAGGATGGAATTACTACTTCTCTAACTACACTGATTTAAAGATCAATCAATAATTTCTTTCTACTCACAGAGAAATATGTAAACTATTCTATTTATACATGAAATTGTGTGGGAACTCTGACTCTCAAATATGTAAACATTATTAGAAGGCTGAAGAAGTTTTATGAGAACTTTAAAACTTTCAAAAGAACTATAAAAGAAAATGTAACACTTTTAAAAATCAGGGCAATCAGAGGCTCTTGCCTCTAAACCAGGAGTCAGAGGCAAAAGGGGACAGGGAGATAGATATCATTTCAGAAGACTCTGCAACTCTAAATGCAAAACCCCCACTAAACCCAGCTGAAAAGTTGCCTATTTTCTATGTATCTCTCACATCTGTGTGGTGTGGTGGATATCACAGGAGCTGTAAGCTCTGAGGATTTCTCTGAGGTCTTTTAATCCCACAAAAATTATGTAAACTGTGTGAAATCAGCTCTGATGCATCTCCAGTGTGATTTATGTAGAATAAAAGTTGGACTGGCCAAAAAGCCCTAGTATAATACTTTATTTTATGGAACACTGTGGGGTTTACATCTCTCAGAGGATGGTGTTGCTCTCAGGGGAACATTCCTGCCTTTCTTTTTTTTTAGCTGGGATCAGGAGTGGCACAAAGCTCATCCTTCAGATGTGGAGCAGTGCTAACTTCCCTTCCAGGCTGCCGATGGCATTTTCTCTGCAGGAGCAAACCTCCACAGACAGAATTTATTCCCGGAGGAGCAGAGCATCCCCTGCTTCCAGTGGGGATCTTCACACCCGGAGCAGCTTCTGCCTCTGCTCGGGCTGGGGAAGGTGCAGAAGCAGCCCCGGAGTCTCCCTGCATAGGGAGCTTCCCATGGAGCTGCTTCTTTCACTGATCTTTTCCCACTGATCTCCCTTTCCCTTCCTCATTGCCTTCCCCTTCCCTCTTTACTTTTCCATTTTTTTCCTCTTATTTTGTCTTTTTGCCTCTTTTTTGTCTGCCTCTGTTTTTCCTCTTTTTTTTGTCCTTTTTCCCCCATCTCTTTCCTACCTTTTGGTCCCTGTATTTTTTTTTTCTTTTCATCTCTTTTCTCTGCGTTTCCCCTCTCTCTTCCCCTTTTCCTTCACCTTGCTGTGACCTTGTCTCTGTCCTGCCCTGCGGTGACAGCCCCAGGTCCCCTCGGAGCCACCCGGGCTGGCTCCGCTGTGTCCTTGCGTGTCGCGGTCACCAGAGGGGGACAGAGCCCCACGCACGGCACCTGCGGAGGGAACGCCACCCAAAATCCCCTGCCAGGAGAGATTTTGGGGTGGCAGCTGCGCCCCTGGGTGCCCCAAGCCCAGCTCTGGGTGTGATGCTGGTGCCATGCCACAGGTCCCCTTGCTGTCACATGGCACCAGTGTCCCTTTAGCCTGGAAAAGATGTGTGTGCTTAATAAGAAACTCTCCAGCCCTTAAAACAGCTGTAAATTCCCTGGGAGTTAAGCAGGAGATCGAGCTGTATCCCAAAGTCGGCTTTGGAGCTGCTTGGTTTTTCCCGTCTATTATTGTAACAGAAATGCTGTTTAAAAATGACTGTTCCTCTGTTTAAAGATACCTGTTCCCTCCAGTTTTGGTCTGGTTCACTGAGAACTGGCACACACCAAGTATTTAAGTTAGCAGCACCCATGCAGGAGAGGAATTTGCAACTGACAGCATTGGAAATGAGAGGAGAAGCAAATTTGATGAGCATTTGGCTTTTTCGATAGCTGGTTATGCCTGATTGGAACCGTGGGGAAAACAAATGCAATTATTTGTGTGAGATTGAATTTCATTGCCAAGAGAAAATATAAAATCTGTCACCTGCACGCTCGTGCTGTCTGGTCATGGGCTGGAGGATGCTCCTGCAGCAATGCTGGGGGTACCAGCAGCAGCAGCCTGAGCCAAGGCGTGTGCTCAGGTACCCGTGAGGTACCCGTGTCCTCCTGTCCCACTGCCACCTGTGACCCCTGAAAAGTGGGTCACCCATATGGCCTCCCAAAATCATGGAGATGGCAAAGCAGTCCCTGGAACTGAGGACCAGGCTGTCCCCAGGAGGATGTCCTGTGGGCTTTGGGTGCATGGCCAGCCAAGCCTGGCAGAGCAGAGTCTGTGAGACCTTAAGACATATGAACAATCCTTGGCTTGAGTCCACTTCCCCAGCTCCAGACAGCTTGCAGTGTTCCCTTCTCTGGGTCCTCAGGGTTAGACCCTTGCCCGAATCCAGCTGTCCCTGGTAATTGAATTTTAATGCCTCAAGCTGGGAGTTCTTGTTGGTGTTTGAAGTGAAGCCTTTCGGCGTGGTCATCCATGGGCTTTGCAGCTCCCTGTCTGCCACCAAGGATGGTGGGGACAGTGCCATCTCCATGGGGGCAGCCGCTGTGCTTGGTCCCAGCTGAGCCCATGCAGCAGTTGATTTTGGGAATTGAGGAATTTTCTGTCGTGCAGATGGGAGAGACCTGACAGCTAATAAGAGTTTATTCTGGTGGGTTTGAAAAATGCATTAAATATTCTTGTGAGAGCCACCAAGTGCTGTTTGGACAGCTGGTGGCACCTTCTGATGTGGCCCTGCTGTCAATGATGGGATGGGAGGCACTGAGCTCCCCACAGCCCATCCTGGGCAGTGACATCCCACAGACCTGGAGCAGGTCCCCATGGTCACAGCCAGGGGAAGCCACGAGCTGGAGTGCCCCCTCTCTGCAGAGGAAAGAGGGATTTAAGGTGGAGGCAGTGAGTAGAAACCCAGCAGAGCTGATATCTGAGACTCCCTTTCTCCTCCTTAAACCATTGCAGTGTAATTGCCGTGCAAACAGAAGGCCTGGGTAATTATTACATGGTTTTGTGGGTGTAAATTTAACGTGTCGTTCCCATGCAGCCACACAGTGAGGGATGACTTTTTCCTTCGAGTTTTTATCTTTTACTCCCTGCTTTCAGTTTCTCCCTGGACTCAGCACAGCCAGTTAATTGTCACCAGAGTGGGAAATAGCTCTGAACCTCCATCAGCACCAGGGACTGGCACTGCCATCCTGGTTTGCAGGGAGAAGCAGCAGATCTGCAGGTATTCTGTGACCCAGCCCAAACCACAGGGAGGGGGATGCAAAGTGCAGCTGGTGGTTGTCACAAGGCTTCTGAGAGCCACCTTGTCCCCAGGCTTTGGTGGAGAGTATGGCATGGAGCTGTGTCAGGGCAGGTCAGGCTAGAGAGCAGGGAAAGGCTCTTCCCCAGAGGGTGCTGGCACTGCCCAGGCTCCCCAGGGGATGGGCACGGCCCCGAGGCTGCCAGAGCTCCAGGAGCGTTGGGACAGCGCTGCCAGGGGTGCCCAGGGTGGGGCTGTGGGGTGTCTCTGCAGGGATGGATGATCCTGTGGGTCCCTCCCAGCTCAGGACATTCCAGGATTCTATGATGGTTCATGAGCTCCAAGGGGACACTTAGGCTAACAAATTGCATATGTAAGTGCTGGGATATATTTGAGGATCCTGGGGAGCAACAGCATTGTGTTTCACTTCCCCAGAGCTCTGGAGGCCAGAGCTTGTTGACCTAAAGCACCACTCTCTCAAGTTAGCATAGAACAATGGTGCAAATGTCTCTTAGGGACAGTCTTTTGCATTTTAAAATCTGACTTTAACATATTGCACAAAGAGTTGTGAATTTCAGCTCATATTAATTTATTTATTGTAAGAAAAATTTCCATGGAATTACAGCCATATCCCCTTTTTTCTGGCCATGATAATCTGAATTTTGCCATGGCCTGTGCTCGACTCTAAGCACAGGAACAAATCACCACGAATGTGGCTTGTTGGAACATTCCAACAGCCCAGGATGAAGGAGGTGGCTGCAAACAGCTTGGAATGTTGGTGTGCTCGTGTGTTTGGTGTAACGCAGCCGGGCAGACCTGTGCTGCTGTCTGAGCTGCAGAACAGATGACTCAGAAAAGACTCTCAAGTAAGTTATAAATTGTTTCCTGTCACCCCTGCTGCTGTCTTGTTCTGCTGTTCTGCTCCTTCTGTTATGTTTGTTTCCTTCCTCCTTCCCATTCCCTGTATAAAAACAAACCTGAAAGTGCTTGTGCTGAAGGCACTCGTGCTGATGCCCTGCTCGGAGTATTTTCAGTAGAATCCCCTGGGTTTGGGCCGCCCAGGTCCCACAAATCACCCAGTCAATAAAGCCCATTGCTGAGCAGCTGCTTTTCTGCTGGTTGGATAAAGATGCTGTTGGAAGCAGTTTCATTTTTCAGTTTATCTTTTATTTCCCACGTGTGCCCTGCATAGCATGACCTGTCCTGCTGAGAGTTCAACCTGTCTGTGCTTTTGGACCCACCTCCACTGCAGGAGCTGATGTTTCATTCCAAGCCCACAGCACCCAAACTCTTTTCATTCCCAGCCCCTCCATGTGGAAAGCTGGAGGTTTGTGTTTGTGCCTACAAAGATCCAGGTGTCCTCTGGAGCATCCCAGGGGCCTTGGCTTGCTCTTGGCATGTGTCTGAACACAACGGACTCGCTGTGGAAATAATGAGTAGGTTTGGGAGCAACAAAGGTGGAAGGGGTTATATTTTCCTTTCTCCTGTTTTCCCTCTTGAAGACCACTGGATCCATGCTGTCTCTGGGCTATAAAAGAAGATGAGTGGGAAATTGAGATATAGAAGAGAGAGCCCCAGGCCTTCATGCTTCTAACAGGAAAAACATTTTCTTGTGCTGGAGTTTTCCGTGGTATCCCTGCAGGATTTGGGGATGCTCTGTGTACTTTGCCACCACAAGATTCCTTCAGCTGGTGGTGCTCTGGCCACAGGGGAAGGATGTTTTTAAGATGTGGTGATTTCATGCCCCAACCTTGCCTTGTAGCAACAAGGCCCAGGTAATTTTTAACTTTGTGTAGGTGCTTTTAGTCGGTCTAGGCTACCACTCTAAATATAAAAATACATTTTTCTCAAAGCTCAGAGAAGTACAGGCATACTTTAATACAAAAAAAAGCCCCACCCAGATCTGGAGGGGAACATCCTGAGGATCTGCCCTGCTGTCCACTTGTGGTCACCCCCGTGATGTGAGTGAAAAGGGAACATGCCAATTAATTTTGTTTACTTGAACTGAATGAATGTTTTCCTACATTTCTAAGGAGATACATCATCTGGCTTTGAGCATTTTTTATTTGAACTTTAAAAATATTTTTCTGACTATTTTTTTCCAAAATCAAGAGGACATATGAAAGTGAATCTTTCTTCTGATCAGCTTCCACTTAATAAATGTGTATTTTTTCAAAGGGCTGATTATATCAAAGTTTTCTAATGAGCCCCATGGACTGGACATGGCCAAGAAAAATGTCTGGCTTAAGGTACTGCTGGTTTTGATTTCCTCTCATCTGTGGAATAAACGGAAAAGCAATTTTATAGGTGGTAGGATAGGATGGTGAAGAGAACATGTGGAGAAAAAAAAGTCCCTTATACCAAATATTTTTTGACAAAGATCTAAAAACACCTCTCAGTCTGGTACAACAGGGTTACATCCTACTGGTGTAGCCACTCCTGGATTTTCATCTGCCCTGATAAGTCTGAAAAATTACTTTTAATGTTTAGATGCTGGCATTATTTCTGCAGTTTTAGAATTTCACTCTGGCTTGTTCTGGATTTGAGCTTCCCCAAGGTTGTTGGGAGTCTGGGCTGGGCTAATTCCTGGGGAAGGAAGCAGAAGAGCTCTCTTATTTCTGTGTTTTTTAAATGTAAGTTCAGAGCTCACTTGTACATTGCCTTGGAAAGTAACTGATAACAAAAGAGATTTGGAGTTTGGATAAGATAAGAATCAAATTGAATATTTGTCCTGACCCAACAATGCACTCTATCTGTTCAGGAGATCCAAAGAGTTGCACTTGTTTTAAAACAGTTTTTCTGTTTTCTCTATCTCCTAAACTTCTCTGTGCTGATGTTGGGCTCAAGCACTAAATCTAACAACAGTCACACACCCCATGGGATGACAGCAAATTTGTCTCTAAATGTGGTGATAGTGAACTTTCCCATCCCTCCTTTATCATGGCTATGTACCACAGGAGTTACAAGCACCTCAAAGCCTCTGGGGATACTTTTACAACTTGTCAAGAAAGGGGTGACTCCCCAGAGCTGCTGATTTCAGAGGTGGCCCTGAGCTGAAATCTCAGTGTTGTCCCAGCTCCTGAACTCGCTGCAGCTGAGCCTGAAGCATTTCCCAGTTTGGGCAGGAGGCTGAAGTCAGGGTCATCACCACGTGCAGGACACCCCTGAGCAGGAATTACATGCTGAGTTCCCAGTGCATGCCCCTGAGCCTGCTGGCTTTGGGGAGTTGCACTTTATTCCTCTTGGACCAAGGCCTGGTGCCTTCCTCCTCAGAGAGGAGCACTGTAATTCCTGTGTAATTCCATTAGCTCCAGCCAGACCCACGTACAGCACACAGAATATATTTTTCTAACCTCCAGATCCTACTGAAAATGATGTCTGGGTCCCTCCCAGTGGGAACTTGTGCTGAGCAGAGACACACTGACAGAAACAAGCCTTTAAAAAATGATTTATACAGCACTATCAACAAGACCAGTGAAACTTAAGAAGTGTTAAGTGACACAGGGTCTCTGGTTTTGCTTTTATTGTCTGAATCCTGTAAACTGGAGTCCAGGAGCCTGGAGATATACCAGGAGGTTGCAGTAGACACTGAAATGGCTGGTTCTTCCCTGCCCCTTGATATTTATTTAGAAAGCACTAGAAAAAATAATGCTTTTTCTGACAAACCTGCCAATAAATTTACTCAGTAGGCATAAATAATTAGTAGCATGGGGACATGACTGGCAGATGATAGTCTTGGTATGTTTGTAAGCAACTCAAAATCCATTACCATGGGATCAAAATTGCATAAGAATCTAAAAAAACCCCACTGAATCAGGGCCTAAAATCTAATATATCAACTTTGATAAGCTACCTAGTAATCAGCTACAAGAAAACTTATCTTGCTCAGGTTGTATTTCTAGCAGGCATAGAGACTGAAAATTAAAGAATTAGCATATTTGTGGCAAATAAAATATTATGCTCCCGAGGAAGTGACTGTCCTTATTTAATGCCCTGCTTTGTATTTCGAGTCGCTGCAGAGGCGCATCCTATATGTGCTCAGTACAGCAGCTGGATGATGTGTTTGGAATAATTCATCAGATAAATTCATGTCCATGAATAATCTGCATTCAGATCATGACCTTTACCAAGCTGTGCTTTTTCCAGGGCTCAGAACTTCCAGCTAATGCTGGGAAGAAACAAGAGGAACACAGAGGAAGTGTTCTCCCATCTCCTCCATTCCGGTAGGATTCCTCATTTGGGAAGAGGGCAGGAAAGCCTCAGCCCAGGGCATTTTCTGAGTGTGTTGCTGGAGGTGGGGAAACGGTGTTTTAATTACAGACAAGGGGTTTGGGGCACAGCTGAGCTGTGAGAGCTGTGTGCCTTTGCCAGCATGGGCTCCCCTGAATCCCCCTTGCTGTCCCTAAGCATGGACTAAGAGCAGAAGTGCATTGCTCAAAGCTGAGCTGGTGTGTGATATCTTCCCAAGCCACTCCTTTTGAGCCCTGGGAGAGGTCAGACAGTGGGAACAGCTCTCACCACCACTGCTGGTAGCTCTCCCCCCTAAGCCTGGGCTGCAGAGTGAGTCCATGCAGGCACTGAGCGGTGCGGGAGATGTCTCACCATTGCTGGATTCTGGGAAATGAGGCAGGACAGTCTGTGCAGCTGATGCAAGACACACATGTTTATCCATTGAAACAGCTGGCTGCTTATCCCAGCACTTACCTGGTGGGAAAAGCACAGATGAAGCAGCTCTCACGGAGTGACTGAGCTCTGCACACTGACTGCAGTGCCTTCGAGAGGACAAAGCCACAACAGCGTCAGGACCATGGACAGGGGCTCAGAGAGCCTCCCGACAAGTGCTTGGCAGCCTTGGTAGGTTTTGCTCACTGTGTCAAAATCTACTAGGAAATAAAATAGCTAGAAAGCGACCGGGCTGTAAAGTGTCAGGAGCAAAATCTGAGCCAGAGATTGCCATTTAGGAAACGTTATATCTTGATACTGGATCACGCTGGTGTTAGGGATTTTAGGAGTGAACTTTAGCATTTTTAGTATGAAACATTTGCATTCTCCCTCATTTGCTTTGAACAATTTCACAGAGCTTTGTGCTGCACTTACACAGAAATGTCTTATGAATTCTGCAATGCTTTTATTTGCTTCTTGTGTTTAAGATGGTAAAAAATACTTTGTATAACCTGTTGCTGTGGGAGTAAGGCTCCCCTGGGCGTGTTCCTCAGATCCTCTGGATCATCTGGGTGAAGGATAAACCTCCCAGGCTACCAGTCATGTTATGTGGCTGGGGACACTGTGTTTAGCTCAGGAGAATGTTGTGGTTTGATTCACCAGGTCACCCAAGAGGCTGATGCTCCTGCAAAATGAGCAGGAAAACTTGAAATTGCATTTGCTAGGCTGTAGTTCTGACTTTGATGTCCCCCCTCTGGATGAAAGCAATGACTCAGGGATTGTTTTCCCATTGTAAGAGTTTGAAGAGTGGATGAGAAGCTCAAAGCAGATGTTTTTCTGTAGGACACGTGTGTGAAGGAAGCTTGAAAGGGATCTGCGTTCAGCACTGTGAGGTTTATTTGCTGTTTCAGCTTGTTTGTTCTTTCATCAGGCCATTGAACAATAGCTAATGAAAGGGGATGACCTTATTTTTTTTTCCAGGATATTGCTGCTCTTGTGTCTTTGAACCAATTAATGCAGCAGCTTTGTGTGTGGAATGCAGCAGTGTTGGGTCCTCCCTGTTAGGACTTTGATGACTGCTGCAAAAGCAAAAACGTGGCTGGATGGAGCTTTCGTTATTTCATTATTCTCTAAATTTATTTTAGGCAGCTAAAGAATTAATGTGAATAATTTTCCCATTTCACCATCTGCTTTAGACTCCATATCAAAGGGTTCCCAATGAGCATTGCAGGCAAAACCCTTTAAAAATGATCCTCTCCATATTTCCCACACTCAGCAGTCTGCTAATGTGGCCAATAGATCTAGGTGATGGGCCTGCATGATTTAGGGAGCATCATTAGGGTTATGATGAGCTATGCAACTGTCTTGTTTATTCACACTTGGCAATTTCCTCACATTGCCTTTTGTCTCAGAAAGTCTTTTTGCATTTAAGCTTTTGCAGAGAGAGTAGTGCCAGAGACACTCAGTGGGTGAGACATCCACCTTGGACTCAGGAGCACGAGCTGCTCCTCTGCCTTGCATCTTATTTCCCCTGTGGCTCGGGCTGGACATGCTGAGGAGCTCTGGGGAGCTCTCCATAACTGACCAGGGGGGAAGAGCACAACTCCTGCTGACGTTCAGGGGGTTACTCACAAAGAGTTTACATGTCTTCACTGTCTAGTCTCTGTGTATTTCCCACTCCAATCTCTTGGGCCCAAGGTTTGTTTTTTTTTTTTTAATTCAGTCTTTCCCTACTGTGTTTGAACTCCACTGAAGCCTCTATTAAACATCCTTGCTACGATGCCTCTCAGAGCAGCCCACGACTGCCCTCCTTCCTTGTGAGGAGGGGGAGGAGGATGATCAGGAAGCTGAAGTATTTAACCTGCCTGTCAAACAAAAGTATTCATGGCAGGTGAGTGGCTGAGCAGCATTTTGCAAGGCTGCTGTGAATAATACATAGCATGGTCAGTCCTAGCATGGGAGTGTTGCTCTAACTTTAGAATAATCCCCACGCCTGGAATAAAAACGGTGCACATCCTCCTATGTCTCATTTCCTGTGACAGGTGTGAAGGGATGCTTTGATGGTCAGGTGTGAGCAGCTGCAGCTCTGCCCTTTGGGGCCGTGGCTGGGGTCTGAGCGTGGCTGCAGGGCAGGCAGAGGAGCAGAGCCATGTCCTGAGCAGAGCTGTGGGCTCTGAGTCAGCCCATGCCCCTGGGATGAGCACACAGAGATTTATCAGCGTGGGAGAGTGGGGTTGTAACGAGGTTACACAGCTCTGGGATGGCACCTAACTCATCTCCTGCCAGCCTGGGACCAGGGGAGATAAATGTGCAGCCACCCCTTGCTTTGTGTATTTGCTGCCCCTCCCTGGTAGGTTTTGTTGGCAGAGCAGAAGACAGATGGACGGCCATGCACACAAATGTGCTCAGAGTTCTCCACTAAGTATGATGTCATTCTGATATTTTATATTCAGAGTAAAATTTTATAATGGCACTATTTCCTTCCTTCAAGCAAAAAATTAGTTGGGCAGATCCTCTATTCTTACGGAAAGCCTTTGAGTCTATTATTTTGCTGGGAATTGGATTTTTTTTTTTTAATTCCTGAAAGGGGCTACTTTCTCACACAAAATGTTGGCTGAAATACAGCTTTACCGTGTTTTGCAATAGAATACGTAAAGGACTCTCACTTTTGATTATACATAGAAAGTCTTAGCTTTATATTTTAAACTACTGGCATCATATAAATTAAAACAAACAAGAAACATTCCAACTTCTTTATTGGTATAAACTTTTAGTTTCACTTGCTCTTTCCTCAGTTAACCTGCATTAGCTTTTTGCTCACCCTGGAAATCCACATGGTAATAAAAGTGAATAAAAGTGTGCTTAAATCCCACAAAATCCATCACTTCATAAACACCCACACACCTCTCATGGTCTGAAAAGTGCATTTTGATCTCTGTTTTGTTGATGCTGACATAAATGAGTCACAATAATCTTGGTGCAAACTCTGCAAGTCAAAGAGAGTCTGTTCATTGACTTAGAGACTTTGGCCCAAGCATTTTGGTGTACAGAAAAAAAACCAGATTGAGAGACCTGGCTGACCTGAAAGGTGCCATTTCCAGGAGCAATCCATGAGAGGTATCAGGAGAGAATGGATGTGAGGGACAGAGGGGTAAATAGAGTGGGTGTTACAGCTTTAACAAATGGCTGCAAGGGCACTGGAGTGAGGCCTTTAATTTCACATTAGGATTCTTCTCATATTTGTTAGATAGAACAATATTAACCTTTTGAATTTATTTAGAAACTCATTAGTGCTTTTTTCTGTAGTCCATTCTTTTCCTGATTAGCTCTCCTCATTACAATTCAAATTTCTTTCTGCTACATTTACCACATTGTCCTGCTTTCTCTCATCTCTATTGTTCCTCAGCTTCATTTATTAAAGCAATGAAAAAGGAAGGGGGGATCGGTTGACACAGCAGCCTTCCAAGCCTTTGGTGTTTGAGGAGGAAGAGAGAAGAAGGGAAACACCCCTGAGTTTGCCTTTTCCTCCAGGAAAAGGGTTGGGAGGATGTGGCAGCAGTTTCTATACAAGTGTGGGATGTGAGCATGGTTCAGAGTGGAGCAGCAGATGAAAACCTTCTCTGGGCCTTAGTCCATGCCCAAAGGTGCCAGCAGGGCACTGAAGTGGCTACAGTGACATACCTGCAGTGACCCTGCAGCCTTGCAGGGCTGGACTTTCCTGCTCTCTCACTTCAGCCATTGCTCAACCCCAGAGTTTATAAATGAAATTCACTCTGAGGGTTCAGCATCCTCATCCTGTCCTGGAAACATGCAGCTGATGCTTCTCTGGCATCCTGTACCTGAAGTTGTTTTAAAACTGTGGGTAAGCCTTTAGCAACATTTCTTTTGTGCACTTTTCCTTGGGATCAAGTTAGAAGCTGGGAGCTGCTGTAATTCCTCTTGGCTTCCCTCAGCTCCAGTGTAATGTGATTTGAGGCTCTGATAGATTTTTTTAGTGCGAGACTTGAGCCTGTCCCTGTTTTGGGGGAACTGGAATGGGGAGATGCTTAGATTCTTTTGTGTATTTGCTGCCCTGATTTGCAAACTATTTTTTTATTAGGAACATAATTTTTTGTCCTGTTTTTCTTTCTTTTAGTACGGCGCTCGTTTCTCAGCAGCAGTGCTGCCACATCCCGTGTGCCTGTGATTAAAGCTGCATTCACTCCTGACAAGAGATGATTAAATGCAGCCAGATGATTTCAGCCATCCCAGCCGTCGTGGTTCTCTGATTGTTGGTGTGTTTGAACATCTCACAAATGTGAATGAATGTGTTTACGCAGCAGCTATCGTAAAGCAGGGAAGTGCCAGAGTGTTTTATTTGAGGAACAGAGGGATTAACTCAGCAAAGGTTATATAAAGAGGTTTTGGCAGGGCCACAAAAAGAATCTAAATTTCTGAGTTTCTACTCCAGTGCCTTAATCATAAAATCATCTTTTCTCTGAATACTTTTCTGTCTGTGGTAATTATAGTTTTGGCTGGGTTTATGTCCTTTATAAAAGCCTGTCTTTCACACATCTTGTGAAATTGAAGAAAAGAAAAAAAGAGAAGATAAAACAATCATAATTTTCCAAGTGTGTAATTCTGGATTCCAGTGGAGACCTAAAACAAGTAAGGTAATTATTCCACTCAGTTCAGCACCATTTGGAGAATTAGGCTATTTCGTGAATTGTAGTTTTAGAACAAGACACGTGGACTGGAAAAAGTTCAATGAGCAACATGTAAAATAAAACAATTTATTGCAAAAATCAGCTGAAAGAAAAGGAACTGTCTGTAAGTGAAGGTGGCTGGAATAAGATGAGAAAGATGATGTTGAGGGAAGGTTTAAAAAAAAAAAGGAAATTAAAAGAAAGATTTTATTATTTCCTTTAGTTTATGAGGAGAATGCCAGAGCATATTTTCAGGGTGAAATTAATTCTTGGTGCAAACGAAAGATAAAAAGATTTTCCCCAAGGATGAATTTGGCCCATGGGCAATTACAGGAGGTCAGTCAGGGGAAGCTGCCAGGGAGGGGTGGAGCCAGCTAGTTAAAGGCTAGGCAAGACCATACAAGCACATTTGTTAGTGATGGTTAATTAACTTGTTCCTGGCAATCAGCCACCAGGACAGGAGGTGGACTTAATTTGCAAGTCCTGATTGCCAAGAAAGTCACCCATAATTGCCTGTCATCTTGCAGCTTTCTAGTTTTCACCTTGGTCTCATGTTCCCCTAAAAATGGTGCTTGTGGGGTTTTTTGGTTTTGTTTTTTTAGGTCTTTCTCCACAGGTTCTTTGCTTCATAAAACACCATTTTCGTGCTTATTGCTACTGATGTGATTGAACCTTTGCTGTGGCGTGACTTTGGGTGCACATCTTGACGTCGCTGGATCCGTGGTGAAGTTGTTGTGTTTGGGGCATTTTAGGAAGGATGTTTCATTTTGATGGGGGACGAGCCCACTGTCTGAGCAGAGGGTGGTATCCAATCTGTGAGACAGGAGCAGTTGTACCTGCAGAAGGAGACTGAGGGGAGTGGGTTTTTGCTGAACTGGAGAGGAATAAAAGCAAGAGGATGATATTAGCATGTAATTTTTGGAAGCTGATGCAGCGCATAATAACTTCAATTTCAAAGCTTCTCATTCCCCTCACTTAGTGCCTTATTAAGACTCCAACCTATATTTAATGGTGGGAATATCACTTTTTGCTTCCTTAATTCTCTGTCTGTAATTGATCTACATAACCTGCTAAATCTGCACTTGGCTCTCTGAGGCATGTAAGGCTTCTCACTGCACCCTGAGAGACACACAGTTATAACCTCAGCCTTCTCTTGCAGTGGGTGTGTGTTATTGTGGTTCCCTGCTTCCTTGTGCTACAAGCAGAATTACAGAAGAGTATAAAATCTTATTTTCAAATATTTATGCCATGTTCTCAAGGGTGTTCCTAGCATGCCAGGCAGGTTTCTGCTCAAACTGCTCAATTTCTTTTCCTTCACATGGGATGTTCTGTGTCCAGACAAAGAAAGCAAGAAGTATGTATTTTATTATTTAAAAAGGCACTCCAATCCAATTGACTGTTTTATGAAACAAGTTTTCATAAATATTAGACTTGGGAAAAGGCCTCGTTTGGCAAACCTAGTCTGGATATTTCTACCCTTGATACATTGTTTAGTGCCAACTTCTTTCATTTTTCTGTCTGTAAGTGTGCTGTAGACCTTTTCCAGAATATTTCTTCATGATGTGACTCATCCAGCTTCCAAAGTGCAGCTTACTCAAACTATTCTAAGTCTACTTATCCAGGCAAATATTTGGACATGTAAAACAGCAGTAAAGTGCTACGATGTCTATCAGGGCAGGAGAGCACACAAAATCTCTGACATTGTCAGTCTCTTCCCTGTGTGTTTTATCTGGAGTTACTAATTGGCAGAGAGCAGTGTAGAAGTTTGATTCACACCCATACCCGTGCACAGGCAGTGACTGAAAGCTTTGCACAGGTTTGAGGTCCATTTCTCAGCACTAGGTTTGGTTTGCAAAGGTTTGAGGTCCATTTCTCAGCCCTAATTCTGGTTTGCACAGGTTTGAGGTCCATTTCTCAGCACTAATTCTGGTTTGCACAGGTTTGAGGTCCATTTCTCAGCACTAATTCTGGTTTGCACAGGTTTGAGGTCCATTTCTCAGCACTAATTCTGGTTTGCACAGCTTTGAAGTCCATTTCTCAGCACTAATTCTGGTTTGCAAAGGTTTGAGGTCTATTTCTCAGCACTAATTCTGGTTTGCACAGGTTTGAGGTCCATTTCTCAGCACTAATTCTGGTTTGCACAGGTTTGAGGTCCATTTCTCAGCACTAATTCTGGTTTGCACAGGTTTGAGGTCCATTTCTCAGCACTAATTCTGGTTTGCACAGGTTTGAGGTCCATTTCTCAGCACTAATTCTGGTTTGCAAAGGTTTGAGGTCCATTTCTCAGCCCTAATTCTGGTTTGCACAGGTTTGAGGTCCATTTCTCAGCACTAATTCTGGTTTGCACAGGTTTGAGGTCCATTTCTCAGCCCTAATTCTGGTTTGCACAGGTTTGAGGTCCATTTCTCAGCACTAATTCTGGTTTGCACAGGTTTGAGGTCCATTTCTCAGCACTAATTCTGGTTTGCACAGGTTTGAGGTCCATTTCTCAGCACTAATTCTGGTTTGCACAAGCTCAAGGCTTCATCAGAGCTGCTTCCCCACCAAGGGGCCCTGAGGTTCCACAGCTGCACAAGGATCTCTCTCCTCTGTGTCACTGGTTCAGTCTTTAAAAGCCAAGATTTATCATGAGCTGATGGCTGTGTAATGGATTCCTCAAAAGCAGCTGGTATTGCTGTTGAATTTATCTTACATTTTATCTGGAATAGTTTGGGGTCTGGATCTTACTCTCAGGGATTTCTCAAGCAGCTGCTGATCAGTTTTGCTCCTTAGCGTGACTGAAAAGCCCTGAGAGCAGGAGCTGTCCCTGAGCTGGAGCCCTCCTTGCAGCAGGACGCACGTTTTGCCAGCTGGTGAGACAAGGTGGAGATTTCTGCACTGGCCAAAAGGTCTGGTTAAAATTTTGTGCAAGTTCAGTTTGATGTGGCTTGGCAATTTCACACTCTCATCATGGAAGAGATTTCAAGAGAGGCTCCTCCTGTCTCCAGGTGAAACTGGCCTTTTTTTCCTGGAGACTTGTTCTCTGAACTGTTGACACAGGCTACTAGAGCCCAGCTGGTATAAGTTGCCATATATGTGGTTGGGAATTTGTAGGAATTTGGCAACATTTCTTTGCTGCCACAGTTACAGATATGACAGACTTGTGTTTATCCCCCCTTTCTTTTTACTTTTGGCTGCCTGAATTAATGCATTTTGCATTGATTCTCTAATGAAGACAGAGGCCTGAATTCATACATTGCTTTTTATTTGCATTTTTACTACAGTTAGTTTCATTTCATCGTTGCTGAAGGCCATTAGTGGTGCTGGGTAACTTATCTATGCTTCTGCTTTTTGTAGTTTTCCAAAGCTCTATACATAATAAATCAGACACCCTTTTTTGCTTCTGCAATTAACTAATCCACAATGCAACAGGAGAAATAGAATTGATTGGCTATGTCAAGCTTTAAGCCTTATGAAAAAATACGCAACAAAATAATGAAACACTTTTGTGATGATGCCTTTGAGAATCATCATCCTTGCTCGTACACAGACCTAGCCATGAAATTAGGATGGATGAAAGATGTGGCCACTATATTCCCCTCCAGTCAGTCCTGACCTGTGTTTGAAATGAACTTTTGATGTGGCACGTTCACGTCTGCAGCCGACAGGGCTTCGGCTCTCTGCTCATCCCGCCTGCAGACAGCAGCTCCCTCTGCTTCCCTCAAGGCAGTTCGTGGCCCAGCAGCAGCACCAGCAGACATCAGCTGCTGGATGTAGTCATTCCACGGCAAAAACCTGTGATTTGTCCTTGATGGAGACCTCTCAGTCTTGTTGCTTTGCCCTCTTTGTCTGAAGAAGGAAGACTGAAGCAAAAGAGGGCTGAAGGACGTTTCTCAGCAACATCTCTGAAGTTGCTGCCTGGCGCTGAGCCACGGTAGTCACTCAAATCCACATTAAGCGGTATTTCTACAAGGAAGTGTTTGAGCTCAGTCTGACCTATTTTCTGAAATAAGGATTTAAAAGTCCTCTCTTGCATAATGGGCTGTGTTGGCACAGCATCATGAAAGCAAAGTTGGATCCTGAGTTCCCTCTGTACCAGCAAAGTACTCCTGGCTCAAACTACTTCTGCTAAGCCAATCCCCATTTTCTTTAAAATATGCTTGTCATTTATTTGGTTAAAATAGTTTCCTTCCTTGTGATATTTTCCCCTGTGAACTTTCTTTTTTTTTTTTTTTTAATTTTTTTTTTTTTTTAGTACAGGAAGCCATGGGCCATTTATTGTGCAGTTCATACTCTCAGGTACTTGTGTTCCTTGCTGACATGAATTCTTTGTACAGTTCAGCCTCAGTGAGCTTTTGCAGTGCTGATTTGCAAAGTTACACTACGAGGCACTCTGTTCACACCCTCGAGCATGCAGAGCTCCTTCAATCAGCCCTTGCAGAAGGGAAAAGAAGCCTGGAAAGACTGAGGTTCACACCAGCTTCCTTATTATTTTTTGTTTCAAGAGCCCTTCAGTGGGTACTACCTGCCACATCAGCTTCTCCAAGGGGGAAATGATCCTTTAGGATTAGGTGCTGGAGGCAGGTCCTTTAGTGCTCCTATGCACTGGATGGGACGAGAGATTTGATATTTCTATAAAAAAGAAAAGCAATTTTTTTGGGAAAAATGCACAATTCTTGTGCAAAATCCCTCCTCCTGAAGACAAGGCACTAAAATGCTGGAATTTCCTCCAAATGGAGAAAGAGTGTTGGCAGTTCCAGCTCTGCAATTGTTACCCAACTTCCAAGTACACCTACAAAATATTGCCTGCAGCACAACGTTGGAGATGATGAAAAGGATTTTTTTTTTCTTTTTTGTAAAGATGAAAGACTTTATTACCTCTCTGGTAAATGTAAAAATATTAATTGAATGAAGTATTAATTGTCAGTAGAAGAAGAAATGTGGCTTAAAATGCATGTAAAGATGTTGGACTTTACAAATGACCTGATAATGTAGGAACTATAAAACACAAAAATACTAAATTATAACATACACATTTGAGAAGGAAAAGAATTGTAATTTGAAGTATTCTTCATTTTAATAGATATTTCCTTGACTTCATTGAGCCTTGGTGCTTTTTATTGTAAATAGCTCACATGTCCTGTATTTTCTATTTATTAAGCAACGCCATTTTTGCTGCTTCTTTGCTACTTTCAGAACCTTCTTCGTAGGCTCAAGTGAAGAGCAGCTTCTCCTGAAGGTGTTTGTAGAATTTGGCAGCTGTTCCACACCTCTGACCTTGATGAGTGTTGCAGTAAGGACTCCACAGGTCAACCCCAAAGTAGGCAACAACTACTTGGAGAAGTGAAGGTGAGTTTTGCCCGGAGTGACAATGAAAACTGAGCAATTACTTCAGCACTGAACACCTAAAGAGGTGACAAGGGTCACCCCAGCTTTTTCCTCCGGATTGATCCTTGCAGGGCCTTGTGGCAGCTCCTCGGTGTACTCACTGCTGGCCCTGCAGATGTAAATCAGGGGGAGAACTGCCCTCTCACATCTCAGATGAGGAAAGTGTTTATTTTTACTGGTAAAGAGCAAGCTCTCTCTTCAGCTGTCACAGCCTGGGTCAGGAAAGCAGAAGGCTCTGTATCCTGGGGAGCTGCTTTGTCTCTCTGCTGGGGATTAGCCAGGCATTAGTCATGGCTTTGCTGGGAGCCCTCTTTGCCCTTTCCAAATAAATGGCTTTGGAAGAGGAGGGCAGGGCTGTGAGTCTTGGAAACTTTGCTTGGGATGAGTGATTTACAGAGCTGGAAGGAAGCTCTGGGGAACCCATCTCCCATGGCTGAGCAGGAGTTCAGCTGATCTCATTTCCCCCTGAGATTGTGGGGATGAGGCTTGGTGCCTGGGCACTGAGGCAGCCAAGAGGCTGTGCCAGAGGGGAGTGCAGGCACATTCTGGTGCAGAGCAGAGGGAGATTGTTCTCTGCATCCCATCTCATCCATCTGTTGGGAAGCATTCATCAAAATCCATCATGTTTGTGAGGCAGTTGTGATGGTCCACTCCTCATTCTGAGACAAATGTCAGAAATCTTGCCTAAGCACGAGAGAGAAAGGCTCTATTCCTTATCCTAGAGCCAGTGGAGGTCAAGAGGCCGTGGCCACTTCCACATGAGAGCAGTGCTGCTGGCAGGATGGGGCACCTTGCCTGATCTCTTACCACCATGATGGACAATGGGAACAAAATCCTTCATGACACCCCTTTCCATGCCAGTCTGGATGTTCTACTAATGAAAGAACTCCCAGGGATCTAAGGAAACCAGTGGGAATGCTTTGCTGCTCCCTTAGGACTGGATTCTACCCTGTGCTTCTTCAGTCTCTTTTCTGTTTGTCACTGTTGTTTTCACCTGTTTTCACTGACTGTCCTCTCCACACACTATTTTCACTTGGGATTGGAGATATTTGCTGCTGTCAGGCCCAGAGCAGCCAGGGACTTCTCTGAGGAACTGTGCTCATTGCGGAGATGGGAACTGCTGGCATACTCGAACAACGGACATTCTCAACGTATTTTCCCCCCTGCCCTTTCTACACCAGATTCCCAACAAATGCCCTGGGTTCCTGGGTTAGTCGTGAGGAGTGGGCAGATGTTCAGCTTTTACTCTTGTGCTTCTGAAAACTGCATTGGAACGGACCCTACAAAAGGGTTTGCACAGGCTCCATTTCAGTCTCAGAGTAATGGAAGATCCAATGCCAAGCTCAGACACAGAGCTGGGCTGAGCTGTGCTTAAGGAGTGGGGATCAGGCTTCCACTGCCAGTCCATCTCCCATTTGGCCCTACACCTCTGTAAAGGGGGAGGAAGCATCTTGAAAGGAAACACAATAACGTCTTCCCGGTGATCTGCCATTAACCTCTGTGTGGGCTTAAAGCAATATTGCACAAGAACAAAAATCAGCAGATAGGTTTCCAAAGGCAGTCAAAAACTGTTCTTTATCTGCTCAGATCTTTGCTGCCTGGGGCTATCTGAGTCATTCTTCTCACTAAAGTCTGAGGATGATTTCCTTTCTCTTACTGTGAAAAGTTTACACTTAGAAGACTCATGCATGAGGGACCACAAGACATTTGGTTTGGCTGCACAGCAAAAGAGTTTAGTGTCTTCATTGCTTCATTACTTTATCCTGGTTGCCACAGATCAGCTTTCTCACAGCTGCTGCTGCTAAAATCTGTGCTGGGGCTTTGTGCAGTGACACATGCTGCAAAATGTGCAGTTTGCACCCATTGTTTCCTGTGCTGGAACAGCCTGCATGGAAAAACAAAAACATATTTTCTCCAATTCATGTTACTAAGTTTGTACCACGTGGGTGTTTGTATTTTCCTATTTTAGTGACTTTGAAAAATTTTCACAGGGCAAGAGGAAGCATCAGGGATGCAAGAAGAAGAGATGAGGGATGAGGTGCTTGGGGAACACAGTCAGAGGCACAACAAAGTAAAGCTCCAGAGGAGAGGGATGGAGCAACAGGTCCCTTTTCCTGAGCCAGCTGAGGTGCATCCTCCTGCCAGTCTGGTGCACTGGCTCTGCATGGCACAGGCTCCTCTCCTGCTCTGAAATAGGCTTAGCTGTTTCAAATATGCGTGGCTAGTGTGGGTTAAGTGTTACATTAAGACAGGGTTTGTAGAGAGAGATAAAACCTTTAACAGATAAAGAGAGATGGTCAAGGAAATAAAATTGCATTTAAAGCTTTCTGTAGATTTACTTCCCATAGCATCTAGCTTGCCTTCCTTGAGAATGTATGTTTTTCCTTAAATCTTTATTTTTCTTTTTTATTTTCAAACTGAAAAATGGTTGATTTTAGATTTTATTAGTGGGAGAATTTAGATTTTATTGAAGGGAGGTTTAGATTTTACTGATGGGAGAATTGTACATAAGCCTTTGCTTTCACCTCTGTTTTCAATGGAAATAAGTGTATTGCAACTTCTTTACTGAAGTGCTAACACATTTTTGGATTGGTTACTTAGTGAAAACTGAAAAATAATAACAATTCCATTAAAACTGGGAGTGTCCCTGAACATGTCCTTTTGTAGAATAGACCCCCTTTCTTGGGGGAGTGAAACTTCTCACTGGAAAACTTTTAGTCTGTCTTGATTTGATTTTTGCCTTTTCTACATTTTGGTTCCATTTTCCCATCAAATCATTTGCCTTTGCCTGTGCCCCCTTGTTCCCCATCTGCCTCACTCTAATGGGAAATAAATCTCGCAGCTCTGTTCTATTCCTTACCATCCCATAGTCTTCTGCTCTCACTGAATCACTGGGATGATACAGCTCCATTTATAAAACTCTAAAAGTATCTTTTATATTTTTCCCACAATCCCTTTTGACTGGTGTCAGATACAGAAACAGTAAGAAAATAAACCTCCAGGATCAAAAAGAAAATCCTTGTGGCTCTAAGTGCAGTAAGGATGAGATCCTTTTCCAGTAAAGAGGGATGATCTGGCTTCTCTCCCCTCTGCAGCCATTTTTCTCTGGGCAAGCCAGTCTTGGGAGTGCAGGATGGGACAGAGGTTGTTCCTTCTGTGGGCAGTGGGTACAGCACACCACAGTGAGGAAAGGCTGAGAGAGGCTGGAACCTTCAGCCTGGAGAAGAAAAGGCTCTGGGGTGACCTTATTGTGGCCCTTTGGTACCTGAAGGGGCTCCAAGAGAGCTGGGGGAGGGCTTCTGTCAAGGGCATGGAGTGACAGGACAAGGGGGAGTAGCTTCAAACTGGAAGAGAGTAGGTTTAGAAGGGATATTGGGAGGAAATTGTTCCCTGTGAGGGTGGGCAGGCCCTGGCACAGGGTGCCCAGAGAAGCTGTGGCTGCCCCTGGATCCCTGGAAGTGTCCAAGGCCAGGCTGGATGGGGCTTGTAGCAGCTTGGGACAGTGGAAGATGTCCCTGCCCATGGCAGGGGTGGAACAAGATGCTCTTAAGGTCTTCCCAACCCAAACCACTCTGTGATTCTCTGAGCCAGACATCATATCAGTGCTCAGCACAGCCCTGGGGAGTCAGAGCACTGTCAGCACCCAAAGGCTGGTGAGGGATCCTCTCTCTAAGGAAAAACATCACAGCTGCTGGAGTTACCTCTCAGCAGCACCATCTCCCACAGCCTCGCAGTGGATCTGGTTCATTTTCATCTGCCCTGAGCACATTTGCCTGCTCCCAGAGGCAGCATGGGGAACAAAAATGCAAAGGAAAAGGAGGAAAAGCTTTTGATTCCTGTCAGGTGGAGGGAAATTTGGGTTTCCTCCTGCTCTCTCCTACCTCCAGGAGAACACACTGAATATGGAAGGTGACCTTTTGTCTCCTTGCTGCCCACCGGAGCTGGGAGTGACTGTGTGACACATGTGATGACAGACAGACACCAGCATGAGCAAATTGGGCTTGAACTCACTCCAGAGGAAGTTGTTGCAAGGCGTGCACAGGCTGGGCTGCATTAGGGAGAGCACAGAGCAGAGGCAAATGTTTGTGTCATTTGCAAACACCACTGCGAGGGGACACAGGAACAGATGAGCATTTTGAGCTCTAAAGGTTAATGCACACAACATAAAATAGTGCTCTGTGTTTGACTTTGGAAGACTGCTCTCATCTGGGGGGAGTTTAGATGAAATCAGATTAATCACTACTACTTGGATTTTTTTTTTTCTTTCATCTTCTCATTTACTTTATTTTAAAGTTGATTTCTTGCTTGCTGTTTTTTTCCCCACAGGAAGTTCCTGAATCCTTGATATTCACCTGAATTTTAGTTAGTGTATATGCTGAGACTTCATGGTATGACTGGAAATTAGTGAGGATGGATATGGAAGCATCTTAATGCTGTAGAAACTTTATAAGAATAAAACGCTAATCAAAAATCCCAGATGTTAAAAAAAAGAATTTTAAATTATTTAAATGTAAGAAGTTTGAAAGCATATCCTTGCCTGCCCAAATAGCACTTTCAGGTCGCTCTGCAGGAAAGGCCACAGTAACTCATTAACTCGTCACTGTTTGATGAAGAACTGTGTGTTCTGGCCACATCCATCACTGCCACCCTGCTCTGAACAAACTCCCCAACTCCCTGAAGATGCACAACCCTGAACCCTGCTGAGCTCTGCTTTCAGGCCAATGGGAGCTTCCCTCCCAGCATCTTATTTTAAGGTAAGAAGAATATTTTGGAATTAAAAGAGTACCCTACTCATGGCCCCTCTCCCAAGCACAGCACCACCATGCCTCTGCATCCTTTGACGTTGGACAGACACTCAAGGGTTCAGATGTCCCTGGGGTTTGGGGCAGGATACTGGAACTACACCACTCATCTGTAACAAGTTTGGCAAACAAGGGAATGGCATGCCAGTCCTGAGGGTTTCATTAGTCTGTCTCTGTCCACGGCAGGCTGATCCTGCCTCTCTCCCTGGAAGTGGCTGCATGCCAGCACCATCCATCTCTCACTGTCCTCTGGGCCGCAGAGTCCAGGTTTTTAATGGACACAGCCTGAGCAGGTTCAGTAGGTGCCTGGTGGAAGGGGCAAAGTTGAACCTTTGAACATCCTGAAGGATGGATAAGCATTAGGCAGCCTCACAAATTATTGTCTTCCTAAGGTCAGAGGATGTAAGGGTGTGTTATCACCATGACAGATTGAGAGAACATGTGTTCTGTGTTTAATCCCAAAATATTCCTTACATCTTAAAGTAAGAAGCCAGGAAGGCTCCCCACCAGCTCCATTTTCACATATTCCAGTAGAGCTTTGCTGTTTGAGCTGGGGGTGATGTATGATAATTTTGTCAACATTTTGCTACCAAAACTGCTGCCTTATATTTATAATGTTTTTTGTCTGATTGTTCACATGCTTGAAGAGTTAAATTTGTAATTAGTTGTTTGCCTGTTAGCCATTGCTGATCTTCCCTTCCTGTTTTGTCTTTTATGGCAAGGGGGTTAATTTTCTAGCATGCAGCATCTCTCCTTCATTTGGGTTTCTGCTTCTAGACATTCACCTTGTTTACCTCTAAGCTGTTTACCTTGTTTACTCCACCCTGGCTGGAGTAAACTGTGCCACATCAGCAGAGCTGTTGGGCTACTGAAGCAAGACTTTGTTTGCCATCATTTGTCCTTTTCTGGAGCCAGGTTCTTGCCTGAGCTTTGTGCATTTGGTGCCCTGTGGGGTCTGGGCTAGGACAGAGGAATGGTTTTAAATGGTTTGTGATTTCTGTGGCAGCTGGATATAGCCTATGGAAAATGGTGTCAGGACAATATCCTGTAGTTTAATTAACTCCTGCCTTCTCAAACTACAAATTGCATTTAAACCCAAACTAACAGCTCATCCAAGCAGTAGCCAGCCTTTTATGCCTCTTCCTTCCACCCCTTCCTCTCCCAGCTTCATCTCACTTCATCCTCTCTCCCACCTGCTTTCCCTGCATTTGGCTTTCAGCTGCTCCAGGCCATGATGAGCCACCTCACATTCCTGTCAGCAGTTTCAAAGGATTTATTGAATGGCAATAGGACTTTGGGACATTTTTTTTTTTCTGAAAATATCTTTGTTTGAGTTGGAGTCCTGTTGTGATATTTTCAAAGGATCTGTGTGGTGCAGGAGCTCACATCCCAAGGAGCAGCTGTACAGAGGGGTACCTTGATCTCTTATGTGCTATTTAAAATCCCTGCCTGTTGTCCTGGTGCAATCCACTCAGAGGATGAAACCTCTGTATACCAGGATTTGCATTTCTCTTCTGTAGTCCAAACCAGAAAATGATCTGTTGATGGGGACAGTGAGTTTGCTGTGCTTGTGGTTGTTGGATGAATTTTCTGTTGGATTGGATTTGTAGTTAGATGAGAAATATTCAGAGGACAAAGTTATGTGGTGGAATAAAACTGTGCTTTTCCATCCGAGCAGGAGGTCTACATGGCTGCTTTCAGGATGTACCTTTCCTCCCCAGAAGAAACAAAACTTTGAAGTAGATTCTAAGAGCCATGGTTCCTCTCCAGAACCAAGCTGTAGACCGTGGGTTTTGTGACTGTGAAGCTTCTCTGGAACTGCTGCATGAACCCCTCCTGCACTGAGGAGCCAGGGAGAGGGTTGCTGTGATGTCTGAACAGGTGGAGCAGAGGACGGTTAAAAACCAGCCAGTTATGGGAAATCTGAGTCATGAAAACCATTGGGTAAATTTAAATACATTATTCTAGCTTGGAGGAGGAGACCATCTGGGTAAGTTGAAGGATGTGTGTCTTGCTGAGGGAAGAGCTATTTCAAATGACAAAAGAACTGTCCTGAGCTGGAAAAATCTACCAGGCCCAAGATTAAAAAACAGCTTAGAGTGACACTGATTTAATGTTTGCATGTCGAGAATCTAGCTAAGGGCCATCATATTAAAATATTTTTTAAAGACTTTTACTGGTATTTGCCAGTTATATAAAGCAGGAAGGCCTGGAAATTTCATCAGAACTTCATATTATAATGTTCTTCTTAGAGATTTTTAAAGAAATTGTGCATTTGAACTCCAAATTCCACGATGGCTCTGCTTTAAACAAAAAAGCTGGGACCAAAATGGGAGGATCTCCCTGGAGCCAGGCTGCAGTGGGCTCAGACAAGCTTTTAACTTGATTTTGAGAGTTAAGGCTCTGGTTTGCCACCTGGCTCATCCCTGAAGGTCAGGGTTAATGGTTGGACAGCCAGGTGTCTCCTGATGGACGTCCCCCATCTGCCACAGGGCACAGAGCTGCCAGCCCAGTGTTCTGGCTCTCCCTCCTGGCACTGGCCTCAATAACATGAACCTGGTGTGCCAGCACTAATCTCAGGTAGCCTCCAATCCAATTCTATTAACTTTCCCAAAGAGCAGGTCCTCATGGCAGGATCCCCCTGGAAGCCAGCTGAGAAGAGGCGAGGCAGAAGGAGAGAGGGGACGTGCTGGTTGTCCCAGGTTAGAGTGGGAAGTGGGGTGAGTAGCCCAGCACTGAGCTATGATTGAGATTGAGGAAATGAAGATGGTGTGAGACAAACAAGCTAAAATCAATGACTGAATGCCTCTGGCTGTGTTGATGGACTGATCAGCCATAAAGTCTGCAATAAAAGCCCCCTCTGTCACACTCTCCTGTCATCTTCTTGGGGAATGGCCTGCACAGTTCACAGCACCACCACTCCTACAGCTACATCCCCCCGTGATCTGACCCTGCAGAGACTGCCAAGGTCAGCAGGGTGGATCCAGGCCAGGTGCCATGGCAGAACAGGATTTGCAAAAAAATCCATGCAGGTACTGCTGCAAAGGCCCATGGGGCTTCCTCTCCACCCCTGCTTTAGGCAGACATGGTAATTCTGAGTTTTACTATATTTTTTACAAGCATAGATCTCAAAACCCTATGGTACAGACTCATCATTACCACCTTACAGATGGGGTTGCTGAAGCAGAAAGATGGGAAATGACTTCCCTGGAACCATTAACTGGGTAAATGACAGGGCTAAAAATAGAGACCAGATCCTCAACCTTTCATACAACCTACTGCCATTCCTGTCTTAGGGGAAAGATGCCAAGGGAGTTGGTTAAAGTAGGTAACAGCTCTTTAACTAATACAGAACCTGACTGTCCTGGGTAAGATGCTTTTATGAGATGCTGCACCAGGATCACTCCAGTAAGCCAACACATTTTTGGATAAAAAATGGTTGACAGAAAGGCCAGTGAGCCACATATGGCTGTAGTGCATGTCAATCACACCAACCTAATGCATTCAGAAGTTCCAAATGCCTTTTAAAGCTAATGGTCTGTGCACTAATAGCTCCTGGCCCTGGCATCCAGGCTAGCAGCTGGTGCCCCTAATTGGTAGCCCCGAGGTTGAGCACGTGGGCAGACAACTGGACTGCAGGAGCAGGGAATGGATTAGGAACCCTGCCTTGCTAATTCCATCCTTCAGCATGGTCTTTAATCAAGATGAAAAGTCAAGAGACCGTGAGGGGGTAACAAACAACAGCTTTGCCCCATTACCAGTGTCCAGCTCACCCAGACCCGACAGGCACTGCCTGGACCAGCCCTGCCAGCAACAGCTTGTGCAACTGCCTGTGCTGCAGCTGTTCTCCTTCCCCATGGTGTGTGCTGGACAAAGCTGCAAATAGCACCACAGAACCATACGCCTCTCTCTGGCCTTTTTGGGGATGCAGCTTATCTGAGGGGTGGATGTCAAGTTGTATAAAAGCATGCAAGCACCTCCAGCTAAGCCCAGCAGAAACAAACAGCCTGTCTGACACAGGCTGGTAGCACCTACCGGTGACAGCATCAGCATCTCTCCTTTTCTCCTGCTGGTCTCTGCCCTGGGGGGTGTGGAGGAGCCTCTCCTTGTAAGGCAGGGCCATGGCAGAAAGAGCAAGAGCACTGAAAGGGCCAAGGAAGGTTGTCAGGGAGATTCCAGGCATTGCTGAAGGAAGGATGGAATGATCCAGGCCGCAGCAGGAGGGTGCTTCGAAAGGTGATGCGTTACTTGAGCTGTGCAGAGCAGTGGGTACCACCTTTTTCCTCGATGGCAGGAGGTTACAAAGCCATTTTTAACCCACTAATTAAAGTTTTGATACTCCCACTGAAGCTTAACCTGGAATTCACCCATTCAAACACCCTCCAGAGCAAGGGTGGCTCAGACACAAAGTCCCTGCAGCTGCTGAGGATCTCCTGCTGATGCTCTGCAGATATCTAGGACCCACTCCAGTCTCCTGGATGAATTGGGATAATTTGAGATGGATAATCTTTTGGGGAGACTCTCCCTGCCTTGCTGACTGAGGGTTTGTAGTTCCCAGATTTTGTCAGATCTCAGAACTCTTATTATCTGCCCAGTAACTTCCACTTAGTGGTTCCAGATGATGCAGTGGAGACCAGAATGTCACAGTGAGACGCAGAAAGAGATCACCAGCTCTAAGCACACTCATCGTTAACCTTCCCACTGTTCTCCAGAAATATCCTTTCCCTCTATGCTTGTGACTGAGTCTGAACCTTGCTCCAGATGGCAGTGGGCTGAGGAGATGAAATTTTCCTGCAGTCAGAGCTCAGAGATGCACAAAAGAGGGAAATTGTGAAATTGCAATGACAGGGTTGTTTGGGTAGCTTGTGATGTTCTGGCTTTAGAGAAATCCATGCCTAATGTGCCGGCATGGCAAGGTAAACTAAAGACCATATAATTCTATTTCAGCTTAACATAACAGGAAGAAACCCATGTCTCCTGGACTCCTGGCTTGTCTGCAAGCTGGTTTCTACACGTGCTGCTCAGGCACTCCATGTTAAAGAGCTTAGGATAAAGTATTCCTGGGATTTGGTTACTACAGGGCTTAAAGGCTTGGCTCTGCCATACTCACGCTTCCTTTAGAGGATGAGGCACAGTGGGACCTTTCAGGCTTCATGGAGGAGAAGGGGCCTGGCACACCCCATCTTTTCTCCCTGCTCCCCTGCTGCTGTAGAGATTTTGCTGCTTTTTTTTTTTTTTTCTGGTTGTCACAAGGCTGGGCTCAGGATGAGGGCTGGTCCCAGGAGCCAGGCTGGAGCTGTGAATGAAGTTTGTGCAGTGATGGGATAAGGATCTGTGACTTGGGGTGCTGGGGTCAGCTGCTCATCCTAGACAAGGCACTCACAAGTGGATGGTGCCTTGCAGAGCTGGAGGCTCAGCAGGGAGTAAGGAAAGCAGCTTCCAGCACTGTGAGGTGTGGTGCTGCATCTCTCTGTGTCACACTCTGAGTATCTTATGGGGAAGGCTGAATTCCCTGGAGCTGGTGGAGTGTTTGCAAATCTTGAACTCTGTCTCCACTTCTCCCTTTGTTTCCCCTTCTACTTCACTTCTGTTGGCATTTGTCATTGAATTTTCTCTCCCCGCCTTCCTGTTTTGTTCTCCTGATCTTCACAGTGCTACTTCCAAGCCTGGAACATTAAGGAGCGTTTGAACTTGGCAAATATTTTCTCTTCTTTTCAGTATGGGACTTACAATGTTAGCTGAGTTGTAATACAGCACCATGAATGGCAGTGTGTTGAGGTTAGATCATTGTATATTAAACATGCAAAGAGATACTTTTCACAAAAGCTGCCTCATCTTTCACTGTATATTAATAATGCAGGGAGTTCTAGATCATCTGTCCCTGTCACTGCTGCTGCATTTTGATACACTCACATGGAATAGTTGTTGGAGAGCAAAATACACAAGGATATTCCCTGACCTTTTCCCTTCTCCCCAGCAGTAAATTTCAGAGATTCTGTACAGGCAGCCAAGACTGTCCTGGCAGCAATATTTTGGCAATGTCCAAATGTGGGGTCTGGACATGACCTGGCATGGGGTGAGTGCTGTTCTGAAAGGTTATGTTGGTGCAGACCTCGATGCTCCCCTGAATGACTTTGAGGATCCTCTCCTGTGCCAAACAGTGAAACCTGATTCCCACTGACATCTCTGATCTCCCTCACACTCTGCAGGGTATGAGCATCCATCACCGAGCACAGTCCTGCCAGGAGAACTGTAGGGCTCTAGAAAGGAGCCTGCAGGGGACTGGGCGGTTTATTTAGTTCACCCTCTGACCCTGAGGTTGCAGTGGGCTTCCACACCATGGTGTAGATTTTTGCACAGACTTTGCGAAGTGGTGTGTGTCTCTCATAACAACAATTTTTGATGAAAAGGTGGGAGGGAGCTGCGCTGCTGAGCTCCAAAAGTGGGCAGAGGCTGCACAGATGGGGTGGGCTGCCAGCCTACAGCTCCCAGCTACTGCTGGTTCCTCCCCAGGGAAGAACTCTGCTGTCTCCACAGAAGTGACAGGAGGAACCTGGGCTCTCTCTCCCTATGCACTGCAAGATATTTTTCTTCATGAAATTCAGCTCCCCTCATCTGGGTACCTGCAGGAGGCAGGACTGAAGTGGGAAGGACCCCTTTGCACCATAATCTGTGCAAACAGGGCTGGCCTTGGTGTGGAAATGCAGGGTGCCAGGTCTGCCCTGCCAGTGTGGGCAAACACTGGCAGCTGCTGCTGAAGTGCTCCAGCCTCCTGTGCTCCCAAAGCCACAGTGCAGCACTGCTGTTATCCCAAACCCTGGAGGGAGCCACACTCCTCCTTTAGCCTCTCTGCATTCCCTGAGGTGACAGTGGTGGCAGGATCTTGGCTCAGGGATGGGTTTCCCCTTGCTGGGTGCCCAGCTGGAGCTGTGCCCTGCTTGGGGCGAGCACAAGGAGATTTGTGTCCTGTGGGGCAGCTCATGGGAGAGGTGACATTGCTGGGGAAAGGCCCAGCACCCACAGGCACAGTCACAGCCAGAGCCCAGGGACAGCATGGCTGGGACTGAGGGGTGGCTTTCTGCAGGGAAACACTGTGGGACTCTGGAGCAACGAGGACAAGGACTGAACCTCCCAGAGCTCCCCCAGGCACGGGTACGTTACAGCCCCAGTCTGATGTCATTAACGAAACATCCTGCTTTATGTAATAATGTGTTTTGTGTGACTCACCCTAATGAACAAAAAACAATCCAACGGGCCTCCTAATGGAACTCCTGGTCTTTATGTCCCAGTGCTTGCTATGAATTATTTAAGACATCTGGAGGGATTTGTGAGTAATGAAATCTTAGCTGATTCTGTCTCACCTCAGACGGCCTCAAAGGTCTGGTGAGCAGCTTTGGTTCTGTTTCAGTCTTGTCCGTCACCTGCAGAGCAGCCAGATTGAAAATTTCTCTGTGTTCTTGTCCTCTGCTTTCACTTAGCTCTTGGCTATGTTTCCTTTGCCCTCCCCCAGCTTAAAAAATAAGATTTGCCTTTCAGTGTCACACGTGTGCCTTGGGTGGGCTGAATTTGGGTCTGTCAGAAAGGAAGAGGATCTTATCCAGGGAAATGTGTGTGAGGTGTGCTCAAACACCATTCAGTATTCAAACTCTTGGGTTTCACAGCCCCTCTCCTTTGCAGGTCAGGTCCTAATAAAATCTGTAATGGATGAGCCAGCGTGTGGGTCAGTCCTATCCATCAGCAAGCTCAGGGTGGGAAAGGTGGATGGGAAGTATGAGCTACCAAAAAAATTTTATGACCAATTGCAAACCAGGATTTGTTTTTGGTGCTCATGCTACAATATGAAAATTTTTTGAAGGAAAGAAGGGGATTAATAGAGGAGGAAGCACAGAACTTTGTGGCTTTGACGTTCGAAGAAATGAACAGATTAAGCATCTTCATGAGGGAGGAAGCTGGCCACGACTTTAATGGCAGGGGGTTTTGCTTAATTTTTCTTTTTTTCCTGTGTTTTTTTATTATTAAAAAAAGAACCAACCAACACAAAAAAAAATCACATTCACATTTTCACCCTTTGCCTTGAGGTTACATTGCACTTCTGGAATCTGAGGCTGTGTGAAGACATTCTGCAGCCTTGGAACAAAGAGCCTGAAGGGAACGTAGGGAAGATTAAAGATTGCTTCCAGAGCAAGGATGTGAGCAGGCAGCCAGGATTTCCCAGAGCTAGGAGCTGGTGTAGAGCTTTGGTGCTTTGCAGCAGCTCAGAGTGTGCCACTGCCAGGGGCCAAAGGGAGTAAAACAAAAACATCTGCCATCCGTGGCTTTTGAGCAGAGAGGGGAAATCCTCCTTATTCCAGAGATGAGAAGCTGATTAAAAGCACTTTGTGCCCTGCTTTTACTGACATGAGAAAGGCACAGATGTCAGGGTAGAGTTTCTATTTTTAGGAGCCTGCCCAAGTCTACAACAGGGCAAAGGTGAGGGAACCAGCCTCTGATGCAGGAAATGAGTTTGGAGGGTTTTGTGGGGGCCAGAGTGAAGGGATGGGTGTTACAGTGCTGCCATGGGTGGGATGCTGCCACAGACCCCTTGGGTTCTTGGCCTTTTCTCTCTTTTGGTGCCCATTGCCCAAATCCCTAAATATCTAACCTGTCAAATGCTCAAAAAAAAAAGCAGTTTAGGGGAAAACTTTGAAACACCTGTTCTTACAAAGTAGTGGCTGTTGCAAGTGGGCAAGTTAAGCAGGTGTGGAGGGATATTTTTATCCTTTTTCCCTGAGTAGGAGGATTTAAGGACACTTTGAAAACAGAACCAATGTTAGTTTTAAACTCAAAAATTCAAATAGCTCAGAATTTTTCTAAAGCCATCAGAGGCCGGATCTTTAATGTCCAAGCCTTTGTCTCACATTTAATGCCACAAAGGAGAGAAGCCGAGGAGGTGTGAATTGCCAAAGTGGGTGGTGGGGGCATATCCTGGATGATGGTGTGGCCTTTGGCAGTGGTTTTGTTGCACTATTAGTTAAAGCCTGAAGTATTTTTAATTCCAGCAGATGTCAAACCAGGAAGGGTGGTAAAAGCTGCTATTGCATCTCAGCTTTCCTGGTGCTCCTGAGTCAGGGCTGGCAAGGCTTGAAGGAATGACTCCTGCAAATACCAGGCCTTAGTGGGTTTAATCAGACATCCTCCCATGAACACCTTCTCACTCCTCCTCTTGTAAAAAAAAACCTTAAGAACATTATTCTATCTTTGCATGTGCCATTAAAAAGAACACAAATAATCATGTTAACAAGATTTATATTTATTCCTGGTATAAATTTCCTCACTAGAGAAGTTTGTCTTAATCTTTTCAATAGACTGCAAATGCTTTGTCCAGCAGATTGATGTGCTTTGTGAATTACCAGGTCTTAGTCAGAGGATGACTTGGCTCTGTTTTCCTGAGAGCAATGGGAGAAACATATGGGATATGATGGGAAGAAAATTTTATAAAGGAACCTGAAGTCTCTAAGAACACCATGATTGCTAATTCTTCCCAAGATGCAAAGTTTAAAAAACAATTAGATGGAGGCACAAACTGTGCTGGCAAATCCAATTCCGTGTGCACAGTTTTGTCTTAGCAATTGCAAATTGGACGGTGATTTGAATTCTCCCCCGTGGAAAAGGAGAAAGCACAAAGGCTTCTGCCCCTCTAAAATCCTGCTTGTCTCCGTGGTGCTCACAGAGGCCTCATTAATGAGCTATTTAAGCGTGTTGCAATCATACTGCAGCCCAGGAGAGCAGGCTCATTTTGCAGCACAAACTGGAGCACAGGAGCTGTGTTAACACTTCCCTTGGCTTGGCTGGCCTGGGAGCTGCAGCCTGCAGCATCCCAAACCTCAGAGCTTATGGGCAGGCTGTGCTGTAAACCCCATCTGCTGCCGTGCAAGGTAACGAGGGCCCCTTGGAAGGATCCTTCTGAGAGCCTCGGGCAGTTTTATCTCACCTTCCCCATCACCAGGTGACTCTTACAGAGCTGGCAGGTGGGGACAGGCTCAGCCCCCCTGCCTCTACCCAGGCAGAGAGAAATGTGTTCTGGCTGCAGGCTCTTACTCTTTCTCCATAACTATTTTTATCCCCATTTTATGGCTCTAGGTAGCAGGGAATAAGAGGATGTAAAGTGACTTTACCATAACTGAGAATAAGGTTCTAGAGATCCCAAGAAGTCTGTTAGCAAACTCACTGACGTGTGGTAATTAGAGGTGCTTAAGTGTTTGTGTATATGGATAATGCAGTTTCTGTAAAAATATAATCTTCCATGAAAAAGAAAATACTTTAAATCAAATCAATGCATAGAGTTTTCTCTTTCAGCCAGAAGATTTAAATGAAATGTATCATTCCAGTCTAGTGGATCCAGATCAAACTATCTTGGCATGTTAAGCCAAATCAAAACATGTCATTTTCAGTGAATATTTCTTTGTGTTTGCCAGAGCTGGTTCAGTTCCTGCAGGAGTTGTAGGTTGGATGTTCTGTGATGTCCCACTGCTGCCTGAGAGTGTGGTGGCTCCTGTCCCTGCCTGGGCTTGGTCCTGCCAGGCAGGGCAGAGGGACAGGCAGGTGTCCCTCTGAGCTCTGCTCTGCTGGGGAGCTCGGACAAGGAGTGTGGGTGAGGGCTCAGGAGGAGCCCAGCTGCTCAGCAAAGCTAAACTTCTTGATTGATGCAGGTAGAAATGCTTCTAAACAAAATACATTCAGGTAATCCGATTTTCTGATGGATGGGAGCTCCACTTTGCAATATTCTCCAACTACTCTTGCCTATGACTCACACCTGGTTTGCTTTTTCTTTAGGCAGAATTTCCCTGTGCTACACCTTGCTGTGATCTGGGCTGAACCAGACCAGGAGAGACCTCTTAGAAACCCTTTTTTTCCTTTTTTTTGCAAATCCTGAAACATTTTCAGATTCAGCCACATCTGAACTTCTTTCCTCTCTTCTAATTTGCAAAGCTTCTCATGTGCTTCTGTAGCTGGAGGCTTGCACAGGTACTTGAAGCCACACCATTTACAGCCCCACTGATAACAGGGGTGTAACAGACCCAGAATGGACAGTCTATGTGCATCCTATAGATTGACAGGCAGATCTACCCCTAAGCCACCTTCTTTAAGTGAGCCAAAGCCTCTGGATCTCCAGGAATTTCCATAAATACAAATTTGAAGCTCGCTGTGACTCAATTAAGTTGACTGAGTCCACTTAATTAGGCTTTTCCTACACACATTTGTAAACACTGGTTGTGCTCAAGTGAAATGTCAATTGACTCTAACCCAAGCTTTGCCCCCAGTGAGCAGCACAGCTCCAAGGGCTGCCCACAGGTCCTGGTTTTGTGCCCCAAACAGTGGCATTACAGCTGTGAAGGATTGTGGTGGTTGACAGAGTTTGCCTGAGTAAATGAGTAATGTCGATTTTCTCTCCCAGGCCCATTGGGTGCTGAGTGTGATTAAAGGCAAGTCAGGAAGGACTGCAGGCTATTAATTCTATCGAGAAAATCTCCTGCTTTATTCATTGGCTGTATATGGCTTTTTCTAGGGGGAGAGGAAATAGAAAAGCACCTTTGGTTGTGCTGTAACATCTGTGAGTACAGCTGGCTCTTTTTCTCTGTGTTCCACTTATTATATGCAATTTGGATGTTTTCTTCTCCAAACTCAGATTAAAAAAAAAAACCAAAACAAAAAACAACAACTCACCTCTGAGGAGAAGAAGCTTGCAATGCTTGTTATTACCAGGGCAAAGCCCTCACTCCTCTGGCAGAGTCAGGAATGGCCATGCTCCTGTTCAGCCTGGGCTGCAATGTCTGCTGTTATTTGTCAGCCTGCACATAATCAGGTAATTTCATGTAATTCCTACACTTCCAATCAAGTCTGGTGAGCAGATGGCAGAATTGAAGGCTATAGATTTTGTGTAATGACACAGCCTGATTCCAGACCCAAAGGCAGCACAGTCACTGTGCTCAGGGCAGAGCTCAGCTCCCCTTCTGCCTCTGCAGGGTGGGCTTGGGCTTGAGAGGCTCCAGGCTGGGATGGGGTCATCCACCAGCAGCCTCACCTGGGTGGAAATGAGATTAAACACCTTGCCTGTTTGTAAATGGCTGAAACCATCTCTTGCTGTGAAGACCAAATTCATGGGGATGGGAGCAGAGATGTCCAGGGTTTCTATGAGCTTTGCTCTGCCTTGATTCATAAGTTCAACCACGAAATGTGATGCTCCTTGTCTTATTTCTCTTATTTCTCCTGACTCTAAAGAGCAGCAACACTCCCCTTCCACACTGAAGAGGATGCAAAGTTTAACCCCCAAATGACCATGAAGTAGTTTGATGAAAAACAGAGAGCAAATGTGAAATGTTTGGTTTTGGCCAAGATTTGAGCATCTTTTTCCAGACAGCTGGTCCAAAATAACACTTTGCTGTTACAATAGAGGAAATCTTGTGTGTGCTGGGAGGAAGGCAGACCAGCTCCTCCTGGGAAGTGCATCTCCACCAGCCTCCTTTGGGAAGCACAGCCTGGCATGTTTGCTGCTCCAGACCTGGGCTTTAATAGCTCAAAACATAGGATATTTCCTTTCAGCCTCACCTGGCTGCTCCTGAGCCCTCCCACTTGCCCCTGGGCTCTCCCAGAGAAACAATCTGAGAGTTACGTGGAAGAAAGAAAACTTGAATATATCAGTGCTGCACAAACATTAGTGACACCCCAGGAGAATTTCACCATGCATGAGATTAATGCACAGTATGTGGAAATTTTCATTCCCTCTTCCCATTTGCTTGAGAATTTCTCTTTTTGATGCAGTGGCAGCTGGGGAAATGCAGCCACTGCCAGAGAGAGCACTGCTGTTTCTGGGGAGTGGGACAGCAGGACCAGGGGCCTCTGAGCATTGCAGGGCTGCCATGGAAGCAGCAGAATTTTTGAGGGAATCCCTGGGGATGTGGTGAGACTCATCCTCCTCCCCAAGCTGAGCTGCTGATTGCTCTGGGAGAGCTGTGCTGAGGCACTTAGTCCCAAGCATGGGTGGGTCAATGATTGATGCTTTCTGCTCAGTCAGGACTGAGAGGGACGTAGAAGGTCTTCTGGAAGAAGTCTTAGCTCCTGCACAGGTGTACATTGTTCTGGCAAGAGCAGAGCTGATAAATGAGAGGACACAGATGTACACAGGTGTATCTGGGGTGTTTGGGTGCTGTGATGCCTTTTGTATGGACACTCCCCTGGTGTCTGGCTGGATCAAGGCAGGAGGAGAGTGTTCTCTGCATGCACGGCCTCTAAACTTGGGAACTTGGTGAGCAAAACTTAACCCAACTATTGAAAACATTGCCCAGGGAGAGAGAGGGAGGCTTTTGTCTGGTGGGAAAAATGACAGAATCCAGGAGGGAGACAAGTATGTTTCTCTGCAGCTTTTGTGGCACGCGCTCACATTTGTACAGGTGATCCTCCTGCTCCCTGGTGCCTGTGGCTGCTACCCTGACACAGCACTGGCAGTGACCAGAGTGCTCCACTAACCCCTTGCTTCTCCCTCCCTCCTGCAGCAGATGGGAGATCCATTCCCAGCTGTGATAGGCATTGTCTCCCTGTGCAGGTTCCTCAGGTGCAACACAGACTCAGGCTTGTCTGAGCCTTGATGATAAGCTCTCCTTGTTAAAAGCCATTATATTTGCTACTAGCTGAGGATAATTCTGACTGACTACAGCAGTTCTCCTCTGCATGTAATTGAATTCATATTCATCATAAAGCAATGAAAAATAAATTGTGTGTGTGTTTTTTTCCCCCTCATAAAGCAAGGCATGCCGCTGGCTCTGCCTTCCCTCTAATCTTCCCCTTTGCAACCTATTGTAATAGAATTCATGGGAACACAACAGCCAAAATAGATTGTGAGGTTTTGACCCACCTAGCAGAAAGTGAGTTTATTTCAATGCCAAGGAGGAATTCATTAATTCAGTTGGCTTCAAGGGAAGGCTAAAATCCTAGCTTAAGTTTCCTCAATACCAAAGAACAGTGCTGGCTCGGTCGTAGGCTGACTTTGGTGGTGTGGCAGAGGACCTGTGCCTCAGGTTGTGGTGGGAATTGCCAAATACACTACAAATCCATCAGTCTGAGTCTGAACTCTTATTAAAGAATTAGTGTTTCCATGAAAATTGATTTGTTGTTCCGTGGCTATCTGCTGTCCCTGGGGCAGAAGCGGGGAACTGGTTTGGGGCTATGGGGATCAAAATTCGAGGGCACTGCTGTGCCAGCTGCTCATTCCTGTGCCTCATCCTGCCCTGCAGCTGGTGGCTGCCATCATGTTGGTCTACTGAAGAGAAGTCCTCAAGGCAGATATCAAAATATCCTCTCTAAATTCTTTTAGAAACCTTGTGATCTGGGCATCTCACAAACGGCAGATTTTTGGTGGGAAGCTGGTCAGCCGAGCCTATCATCTCCCCCCCCCCACCATGTTTATCTTTCCCTTTTATTTTCCTGTCTTTGACAGGATCCAGAAGCTGGGAGCTGATGGTGCCTGTGAGCAGAGTTGCTGCTGAGGCCTGTCAGAAATGTTCTGACAGGAAAAAAAGCAAGGTTTTCTGCAGCCTCTGGCTTGCTGCCAGCTGTGGGATTGCTGCCTCACAGACAGAGCAGACCAGACAGTCATAATGCACCAGAAAATTAGTGAGTTTTGTTCAACAAAGGGTCTAAAAGTCTCTCTAGTTAATTAATAATTTCATTACGGTGAAATAATTTATTACATTTTAATACTGAACAGTGTTGCTTCTGCAGCTCATGGAATTAACATTAGGAGAAGAAATAAGGGGGAACTTGTTGTGATGGGTTCTGGGAGTTGTGTGAGTGAGCAGCAGAGCAAGAGAGGTTGGGGCCCTCTGTGAGGCCATAGAGATTCCTCTCTGATCAGTCCAAATGATGGAACCTGACCAAGAAACGGGATGAGGAGGGTTGATACACAACTGTGCTCCAAGACAATACAAGCAACACCCTGCTCCGGGGACCTTTGCACTGGGTAGTTTGCTCTGGTGGCTGTGTCATATCTGAGGGAAGAGATGAGGCTGTGAGGAAATAACAGCTGTCTGCAACTGTTAACACAATTCCTCTATCTTCTGCCTGGTGAGGGAAGTCAAGAATTAAAACCTGAAAAGGGGAAATTTGGTGCATGATGCAGTAACTCTGCTGGGCATTTGACAATCTTTAGAAACTAGAAGCCTATTTTTGATGGCTGTTCCTTGGAGTATCATATTAGGCATAAATACTCTGTGTTTTCACCCTCACAGTTCTGATATTCTTTGTAGCTCAGTAAACGTTTGCTGCTGGAGATAGGAGTTGTCACATGAGATCAGAAAAGTAATTTCCTTAGGTCAGACCATTTTCCAGGCCAATAGAGACAGGTCAGATGCCACCAGGTATAACCCAGAGAATCAAATTAAATTAAGTGTATTTTTGATATGAGTATGATCCCATGGATCCCATTGTGAGCATCTTTTATTTTTCTGACAATATCCCTCTTTTCTTCTTAGGAACTGGGCACTTCCAGCACTGCTAGGACCCAAAGTGTGACCAAGTAGAAAATCCAAGTTGAATCGATGACTGAGCTGGAAAAAGAAGCAGGAGCCCAGCTCTTCCAGAGCATTGCAGGAGAGGGAATTACCACAAATTCCTGTTTGGACTGTGGCTTTCTGAAGTTTATTGCTCAGGAGATAGAGTCTTCACACCTGAATCTCCTCTGAAGCCACCAGAGACAGGGAAAAAGAAAGGTGAAATATCCAAACTCCTGCTCCCATCCCTCCCGCAAGGGATGTGTATCCTCACCTGGTGGGTGACTGCCATCCGTCCTCCCTCTGAACCACAGAGCAGCTCGAGAGGAAAACCAGCATTTCTTGGCAGCTGCTGGAGCTGATTGCATCCCTGATGTGCCTGGTCAGCCTGAGAATACCCATCCCTCCTCTCCCCAGTTAATCACAGTGCCAATCAGCGCTATTGAGGAGAGCAACAATACATTTCAAAGCTCAATCACCTTCATAATCGTCTCACTGTCAGCACACCATCTCCCTGGAGGGCGGAATTACTGACGGATGAGGTGCAGGGTGGATTTGCAATGGAAATATTCCCTCCCGTGTGCGTGGGGCTCCTGAGCACACACAAGACTAACACAGGAGTGTGTTTGGCTCTTAATGGTGGGCTAAGTGTTGGGCTCAGCAGGTGTGCACACGGCAAGCTCTGCATTTGAACAGAAATAGGAGAAATAGGCTAGAAACCACTGGTCAGTGTTTAAATGCACTCAGTGGATAGAGAGGGCTCACGTGGGAAGGAGCTCCTGGGAGTCCCTGTGCTCTTCCTGGTGCTAAATCTCACTGTCATCAAGTTGTGCAAGCTACTTCCTTTTTTTTTTTATTTTATTTTATTTTTTTTTTTAATTAGCAGTGACTGGAACAAATCTGAACAATTCAAAGAATCTGCCTGGATGTGTGGGGATGGTCGGTCATGGGTCAATCTATTCAAGTCCAGGTAGATGCTCTTGTCAGGAAAATTAATCCACAAACATCAGAGGTTTATGTCCAAAACGGAGACAGAGGAGTCCTTTTACTTTATTCGACTAAAGAGAGAGACTATGGGCCATTCCCCTGGGTCCTCCCAAGCAGCCTCCTCTTTTATCCCAATTTCTCAGCCACATTTCCCTCTCTCTTTCCCCATTGACTGAGGTACTTGAGAGGTACAAACTTCCCGGAACGCCTGATAATTAAGATTCCCCTCTAATGTATAACACTCCTTTTTAATTGTTAATTCTTACGGAATTTAGCATTTTCCCCATTGTTTCTTTCATCTTTCAATATCCAGTTTAATTTATCAGCAAACCTACAGTTTGTTTGTAAAGGCAAATATCTTTTTTTTCCATTCATCAATCAGTGGAATCCTTCCCATTGTTTCTTTTATCTCACAGTGCTGGTTTTATCTATCATCAGACCCACAGCTTGTTTGTAAAGATAAATCCATCATTTAGCAAGGTGAGGAACTCGTGCTGCACACCCTCCATCTCCCTACCTTTTCCCACCAAAAAAGTTCTTTGAAGGTTTGTACTTCCCCATAGAAATTTTCAGTTTCTAGAGATGGGGATTTTCCTGCAAAAACCTCTTCAACTGTAAAATTTCCAACTCTAGTAGCTATCCACTTGTTCTCTCCCAGCTTTATCTCCTCCTTCATCCCTGATGATGTGCATCAGCCAGAGATAAACCTCCTTAGTCTCCATGCTCTGGAGGGGTCCATCTGGCACCTGTCACGAGTCCTACCCTCAGTTTTGGGGACAGCACAAGGAGCAATGTCACCCCACAGTCCTGTGATGGCATTCCTTAGATCATTAACTCCTGACCAGCACCACAGTGCAGGACTGATGGTAAATAGTGCTCTTTTGTGATTCATCACCCCAGAGTTTAGATACTCATTACAATCTGCCTCTTATCTAGGCCACTAGCCTGTAATTTTAATCCCAAACATTTGGGTGTGTAATGAGGCAATGCTTTTCTGTCTTACAACCTGGTGTAACCTGTGATTTGTAATGTGCTGGAAATACAAAATCAAATAAGAAGGAATAAAAATAAAAATAAACGGCAGACTTTTATCCTTTGACATGTAAAATTGTTGTGATGACTTTAAGGTTCGAAAGAAAAATAACTGAATGTCTGCATCTGTGTATTTCAGGTTTTCTATATCAGTGTAAAGGTAATTTTCAAGGTTTTCTTGCCTCATGTTCTACAAAGCAAATCCTGATATGCACTGACCCAGAGGGAATGCTGTGAGCAGGATCAAATCCCAGTAATTTCTGCCTTTGACTTACCAAGACAGACTGTAAGTAAAATTCCTTGCATTCCCATGGGCCAGATGCTGCTCCTGGGGGCTCTGGGCAAAGGTTTTACTGTCCCTGCCAGTTATTTCTGAGCAGACACACAGCTATGCTGGGCTCAGACTGTGGGTTGTGGAGCCCAGTCCTGAGCCAGGGGGTGCTTTATTTGCTGCACACATCATTTTCAGGGTATAGATGCTGCTGCTGCTCTGGTGTCACCACCTTGAGCAACGTGATTGCCACAACACACATCTCAGGGCCCTGTGGCTGTGCAAGCTGATGGACTGTGGGACTTGTCACAGGATCCCAGGATGGTTTGGGTTTGAAGGGACCTTAAAGATCATCTCATTCCTCCCCCTGCCATGGGCAGGGACACCTTCCGCTAGCCCAGGTTGCTCCAAACCCCATCCAACCTGGCCTTGGACACTTCCAGGGATCCACGGGCAGCCACAGCTCCTCAGGAGTACATGCTCAAGCGCCTCCCCACCCTCACTGGGAAGAATTTCTTCCTAATGTCCAGTCTAAACCTACTGTCTGTCAGTTTGAAGCCATTTCCCCTTGTTCTGTCACTAATGTTCTGGTAAATAATCTCTCTTCCATTTGCAGCTCCCTTCAAGGCTGGAGAGGAGTGAAGAAGTGTGAACTATTGGAAAATGTATTTGTAAAATCGGCACCAAATCAGGAAAGTGCCCCAAGGGGAGGAAGATCATTAGGAAGAATGTGGACATTCTGGGCACCTTTCCAACAAGGAACAGGAGAGCATCTGGGCCAGGCAGTCTGGCCAAAAGCTGGATGCCAGCAGGAGAAAAGCAGGCAGGATCAGCACCACCAGCGAGTTCACAGGCAAGCAAGGCCCTATAAAGTGCATCCTAAAATTCCTTGTGCCATAAGGCACGTGCCACACACCTGAAAGAACTGCAGGGCCCCAACAGAGCTGCTGAGGTCTCCCAGCATCAGCCCTGGGGTCACCAGGGTTCATGGGCCAGCCCTTGAGGCAGTGGGGACCCAGGGGTTTGAAGTGCCACCCATGCTGTCCTGATGTCTTCAGTAAGTTTGGGGGAAATACCCGTGTTTGCCATGGACACCCCCCTGGTTTAGCAGGTGTGTGAATGAGGTAAATGTGTGGGCAGCAAGAGGTGAAATTTTATTGTTTATTTTCCCTAAAGAATATATATGATTAAAGCTGAGGTGACATGAGCGAGTGAGCAGACAGCAAAAACCACAAGACTTGGGATTTGAGCACTGGGAGAAGAAGCCAGATTTCCTTTGAGAATGACAATGAGGAGGAAAAGTCAAAATACCAAGATGGAAGCAATCAATGTTACAGATTTCAAACTAGCAGAAAAAGCAATAAACTTCTTCCTTTTGGCTGCTTGTCCAAGCAAGCCACTTTGGATGGAGGGTTTCCCCTGCAATGAAAATTATATGATCTCATCTTGGAGACTGGAGTGATGTAATAACCATGTAGGGACTGTTTTAATGTCTTTCATGGGTCATTGAAAACTGCCTGGCAAATTGGATCATGGACTACAGGGAACACTTCTGCTACAGCAGGAAAATGGTCTGGATATAACAAGTGACCGAAGGGTTTTGGAAAATCCCACCATATTTAATAGTCCTGGTTTCAGCCATAAAAATATACCTTTTATTTTCCCTCTCTCTTTTTTTTTTTGTTGTCTTTTAATATAGTCTTTCCTTCTCATTCAATAACCCTTCTTATACCTTCATTCTCCTCTATATTAAGACCTGACAATCCATTAAGGCAAATCCTATATTTTGAATTGCATCTAAATTGATAGTGGAACACGGACTGCCTGCCTCAAAACCACTTCCATTCTTTTCTGCTGGAGATTAGATGGATTTTCTTTTTGAAAACAAATGAAAATTTTGATTATATGTGTCATTCAAACTGCAATTCCATCTTATTAAATGGTTCCAGGCAGTTGGTGCTGGGAACATTGTAATAAGGACTCCAACATCTGAGACTGTTTGGCTGAATCATTTGGCCATTTCCATCCTCTTTGTCAGGAAATTCTGGCTGTGGCAAAGTGTGCAAACTGAAAACCACACGAAAACACAATGAAAATAAGTGGTTAATGATGTGACTAATATTTAAAGTGGCTTAGGATGGCAGCTGTTCCTTTCTGCAAATTTCAATGCCTTAAGGAAAAGAATTCTTGGACTTCTTTTTTTAGTGTACACCTTGGTGTTACAGCATCATTCATCTTCCCTCTCTAACATCCCAGATATCCCTGAAGTCATTGACAAAGGAAACCAGACAAGAAATAAATGCTGGCTTAGACTAAAAGATTTCATTTCAATTGTGCACTAATCTTTTTCTATTTTCCCCAAACAGGTGCCATTTGTCAGCCATATCCAAGGAAGGACGTGGGCTTTGCAGGTTTCATTTTTAGGCACGGAGGCCTTTAGAGACACCCAGCATCCTGGGAAAGTCCTGGCTCTACACAGCACCAAAGGAAGGCTCCCTCTGATCCCAGGTGGACTTTTCTTAGACCTGCTTTTCTCCATGCAAGGTCGACAGCCTGGAACACTTTCCCGAGGAAAGTACTTCCATCTCCATATTTAAAATAGCACCAATCAGGCTTGTTTTAATTCACACAGAAATCTCTTTATTTCTCATAAATACCTTCTTTTCTTTTCAGTCAATCCCCAAATCACCAAGGAGCTGTCTGGGGTGTGCATTATGGAGTCCCTGCTATTTGAAGGTTATGTGTGGAGAAGAGCAAGGTTTATGGAGGGAAGGCAAACAGGCAGCACAGAAATGCTGTAGGTTTGTGGAAGTCAGATTAAAATAAAATAACACAGATTATGTTGGTTTGCATGGGCCAGCCTTGCCCTTTATTTAGTTCACTGAGCTGAAAGGGAGGCAGGACATTTCCTTGTTGTGTTTCTTTTTTTATCCAAGTCTGATCTTTGATGAATGTGAAATTCAACCTCTGCTCCTGGAAGCTGCAAACAGCCGAGTACAAAGGGGATGTGTAGAGAGCGCGGGTCTCCAGGACGGTTTGGATGGATGAGAGATCTCTGAAGTCAGGTCTTGGAAGATGTGGTTTATTAAAAGGGGGAAAGGCCCTGCTTGGAGTTGCCAGGCGCAACTCGTGGCAGGCCCAGGGAGAGAGGGAGAGGGAGAGAGAGGGAGAGAGAGGGAGCGAGGGTTCCAGGTGAGGGTCCCAGGGGAAGGTCCAAGAGAGCGTCCTGTCCCTCGGGCACACCTTATCAGGGGGCTTCAAGGTGGGCTGGAGCAGGACTTGGGCCAATGGGGTCCCAGATACCTGATACTGCAGGGGAGGGTCACAGGTGTGGGATGAACCAGACATTGGGGGTGAGACAGAGCATTCCATTTGACCTTTGGACCCATCTGCAGGTAAAGGGCGTTGTTTAATCAGAAGGGGGATTGCTTTCAGCCTGGCTATACTATTGTTTTCTAGTTATTCAGTAGTCAAGGTTTGTTATTTCAAATCTAGTTCTCATCTCAATGTCTGTATTTTCCAAATCTTTTGCCAGGCAATCATAATTATAAGGTTTTCCTATTTCATCTTCCCCAACAGCGATGTGCAACACCCCAGCCTGGGGCAGTGATTGAGTTGAGGGGTCTGGAGACACCAACAGCACAAAATCCATTACAGACTTGTGGATGGTGTCCTTGTACACATCAGGGAGGTTGGAACCAGATGATCTTTAGGGTCCCTTCTAACCCAAAGTATTTCGTTATTCTATGACACTATAGTGTCACTTTTTTTTTTTTTAATTTCTAAAATCCAGTTGAAATATTTAGTCTTTATTTCCAGATCACAAAACATTCTGTGTTTGAGGGGATCACCAGATCCAGCTCTCAACCTTGGTGTTTTTGGCACCACTCTTTAACCAGCTGAGCTGATCTCAGCTAGCTCCTGCCTGGAACCTGCACAACACCTTCCAGGTTAAAACAAAGGGTTTTTTTCCCCCCCCACCAGCTCTGCCTCCCCCAAAACCCCTCCACAGAAGCAGCTCTCTGCCAGCAGTGTCAGAACAGGCTGGACAGCATCAGCTGGTGGTGACACAAAGGTGCCTGATGCAGAAAAGAGCTTAGAAACACCTGCCTTGCTACTCACTCCTCTCTGCTCCGGGCAAAGAACGATTTTTAGGAACCTTTCACGTGGTTTGAGTAAAATCCCGTTAAGAAGCCACCAGAGGGGGCAGCTGCCACTGCTGCACAGCCCTGGAGAGCGGGCGCCAGCACGGCACACATTGCTGCTGGTATTTATAGCTCCCTACCTATACTTATGTGAGTGGGGCTAATTAGTAGATGGAATTAGCCTACTGCTCTCGGCAGCGTAATTGTAAACAATTTCCCAACGCTTCACTCCCTGAGTAATGAGTTTCTCCTGGAAATACAAAAGATGAACTAATGATAATCTGGCAGTTTACAGCAGGAGGACAAACATTAATTATGTGGGATTATGATGTGATCCTCCAATTTAAGTCAGGTTGGCATTTCTAAGCAGAGTTGGATCTTAAGAGTTCTGTGGACACTTGTCTGTAGCATTTTATCTTATTTTTTTATTTTTTCCCCTGTTTTCAAACTGTCTTTTAGCTTTATCTTTTATCCACAGATCTAACCACAATCAGCTGCTTTGAGGCAGAGCTGCTAGGCCAGATTTCTTTTTTTTTCATAAGACAGTGGTATAATTGTGCATGAAAAATATGTACAGTATTAAGCTTATTTTTCATTTAAAGATGACCACACCAGGAGACCAGATCGCTGCATGTCCAGGGATGTAGCTCAGCTTTGATTGCATTTATCATGGAATCATTTAGGTTGCAAAAGACCTTTAAGATGATTGATAAGCTGTAGGCTTAAATATGGGATGTGGGATTTATTAAGGTCAGAGCCAGAAGATGGTGCAAATAATGCTGGGATTATAAAATATTCACTGAATAAGGTCATGTCAGCAAACTGGGCCATATATCTGTGTTTGTCATGGCACTCCACTGACTGTTGATGGTCCCCAAGAGATTCCTTTGAGCTAAGGTGCAAATACTAGATTTTTCAAATTTCAGTCCTGTTCTACCCCTGCCATGGGCAGGGACACCTTCCACTATTCCAGGGTGCTCCAAGCCCCATCCAACCTGACCCTGGACACTTCAGGGATCCAGGGGCAGCCACAGCTTCTCTGGGCACCCTGTGCCAGGGCCTCAGCACCCTCACAGGGAACTGTTTATTTGTGAGGTTTAATCTGATTTTTTTAACATTTACATTAACAGCTGTTCTCTAAAAATGTTCTGACCTTTATCTTCCCCTTTGCAGCAGATGAACCCAACAGCTCTGGGTGTGTCACAGCACTCACAGCATCTGCCAGCTGTGAATTGCCATGGAATGAGAGCTGAAGGGGGCTGTCAGTCCCTTTGGGGCCACACCAAACCACATCCAGCACCTGCCATGTCTTGCCTTCTTCCCTCTCTATAGAAGAATAATAGTATTATCTTCCCCTTCCAGTGCCTTTTCAACCAGTGGAAATATCTCCTTCTTAAGTTCACCTAATTAAGTATCAGGAGTTGATCTTTGGGCTGAAATTCATACTTGAATGTGGGAACAAGTTTTACAGAGAGATTTTTGTTATTTATTGGCAAGTCAAATACAAAGAGCCAGGGTCTGGCTCAGCTGAAGGTTATGTCATCTGTAGTTTCTTTAGTTGTTTTTTTTTTTTTTTTTTTTTTTAATGTAATAACTAAGTATCGAATTAATTTGTTTACCACTCTGGACTCAATCATATCCCTCCTTTTAGATAAAATGTTTCATACTCCTTAAAATTCCTGATAAAATCAAACTTTAATTTTATTTCTTTCTGTATCCCTCCACTGTTCAGCACTTCTTCACGCAGGGTTGTTGCTGAGCCCCAAACACAACTCATTGTAAATTCCTTGTGATTCTGCCACATTTAAAGTATTTGGGATGCAATTTTTCCCAGCAGGTCCCTGCCCCCAGTGACTTGGTTAGGAAAGAGTTCAGGCAAAAGGATTTTGATTTTCCAAGAAAGAGGATAAAGAGAAATGTCGTTTTGCTCACCCAAACAAAAAACCTCCATCAGTCTCTCCTTTTAGAAGGTGCTCCTTGCTTTTGAGCTGGGATTTGAAACCCCTGCTGGGGCTTTTCCTTTCTTGAAACTGCATCAAACATGTCCCTCCATGCATTTGGGAAAATGCAGTGCATGGAAAATGAAGATTTGCAAGGTCTTTGTTGCTGAAAACACCGAGGGCTTGTTTCAATTGCACTGGAAGTGCTCATGTGTAGGATGAGGATCTCTGCTGTGGCTGGGGGTGTGAGAGGCTGTGAACCTGCAGAACCCACGGGCACGTGGAGGGCAAAGAGCTGTCCCAGCATTCAGGGCCTCTTGGTGATGCTCAGGCAGGAGGACATGAGGAGCTGAGAGCTCTCTTTGGGATCAGGCAGTGCCTGGGCCTCTGGAATGGTCATGGCCAGGCTGGGTGGGATAAGTGCTGTGGGAATATGACCAATTAGAGCCTGGAGGAATAAAACACACACAGACCCCCAGAAACCCCCCCCTGTTATCTCTTACCTTCTTCCCTTTGCATTGCCTTTAATCCTGAGAGCACCACAGGACAAGGAATCCTTAACAGCCAAATTGATTCACTCTAACCTGTATTTAAATGAGGACAGCCCCATCTCAGAAGCTGAGCTGTCAGTTTGTTATTTTGTTATATTACTTTAATTGTGTTTATTTGGAATTACAGAGCCAAATTCTCTCCTGGCAGAAGCTATTGTCACTAGAAGAGATTTCAGCTATCAAAATCATGTTTGTTTTAGTGTTGTGTATTATTTATCAGCTTATAAAGCACCATTAGCAAATGCCACTGCACAGTGATGGATCCCCATTAATTTTGCATTAATACACATCCCATTGAATATATTCTAGAGTGTGGCACTGGGGTCTCCGGGCTGTTTTCCCTCTGATACCCACTGGTCCTGTCCTTTGGTGTGTCAGGTGAAGTGGGGCTAATGATACCTCCCTGAAATGGTGCTGTGAGAACAGGTCCATTCACATCAGAGATCTTCCACAGGAAGCAGAGGGTAAAAAAAGTATTTAAATCTGGATGGACTTGAGTGATAGCTCTTGGTATTCTGGATTTGTAAAAGAGGACAAAACAATCTACAGATGTTTATGTATGCTAAATATCAAAACGGGGCTGACAGAGGCAGAGAAAACACTGATTAGGAAGGAAGCTTGGATAACCTGGAGAGGGATCCCAAACTAGGGCAAAGCTTGTGTTGCATGATGGATGTGCCATCCTGCTTCTCTCAGGTCTGAATCCTTTCTTCAGATGTCTGGGCAGTTCAGGATTTCTTTCCAGAGCTGCCTGCAGAAAATAACATTAAAACTCCTGAACAGATAAGAATTTAAAGTTTCTTTCATTTGTATCCAGCCAAGAGAGCAGGAGTGAGAGTCCCAGCTGGGTGAGTGCCCTGGAGCACTAGGAAAGTGTAACAGGACTGGGGGACTGCAGTGGTCAGTCAGAGCAGAGGAAATTCAGAACAAAGGGCAGTGACTGGGTAACAAATGGGCATGGTGTGTTCATTGACATTTGTGAGCAAGTGGAGTCTCAGCTGGCTGAATGCTTATGGCTTGTCTGCATGCCTAAAGGAAAATAAGTATTTATTTTGCTTTTCTTTGTGGTCAGTACCCACTAAGAACCATTTCCTGGCTGCTGTTAGCTGTGTGCTGTGGTGTTTATATCAGGAAAATAATGAGACACTATTTCACACCCTGGAAATACAGCATGAAATCCTGGTCCTCTGGAGCACTGTGCAAAGATTCCATTAACCCTTGAGGCATCAGGATTTCATCCTCAATCCCTTCATTGAATGCCCCATCTTTACTGACCCTGGAAATTTTCTAAAAATGATATGTTTCTGAGCCAGCCATCAGGTAGTCAAAATTATCTTTTCACTCCTATTTGGAGGAGAGGAGCCAGGGTTTGTTCCAGTAATTTCTAAACTGGAACACGTGGGACACTGGGCAGTAACAGCCTTCGGGGATGGTCCTATGGCCCCAGAGTTCAGTCCCAGTTCCCTCTCACTGGGGCTGCAATGGGCTGGTCCCATTCACTGCTGGGAATGTCAGAGCCTTGAGCTGGACTCCGCAATCCCCCACTGTCCCCTTTTGGTTTTGTCTCTCCTGGTTCAGTAAAGGCCTTTAATGGTGCCCTCCCCATGTGGAGTGAGGTGCTGCCTATGCACAGACAATGGGGCTATGGCCAGGATGGCTGTGGAGGGCCAGGGGCAGTATTTTTAAATAATCTAGCTGCTGGGAAACCAGGCATACTTTCTGAAAAGCGTCTATGTGCCCCCAGCTCAGTCCAGGCAGAGCTCAGGGCTCCTGGCAAGCTTCACTTGACTTATTTACTGTTGCTTCACTTCTTTTATCTGCTGTTCCCACTTGCTGTGTGCTGCTGGTGCATCCACAACTCCAGACACCCCTGAGAAGATTTTTACACTTCCCCCTTTCTCCATTTCCACAAAACATCTCACTTCAAACTGTGAAGTGGATCTCCACAGGTGTGCAGGGACATCCTCCCATGTGTGCCCCACAACTTGGAACCAGCCTGGGCGTCCAGAGCTGCCCCACTCTCATCCTGCCTCCTCCCTCCCTGTTCCTCCTTTGCCACCTGCCCTGTGCCATTGCCAGGAGCAGCAGGTGGCCCATGGCACCACTGGTGGGTGCTGCACATTGGAGGAAGTGTTCCATGAAATCATAGAGCATCCTGGCAGATCACAGCCCATCTCCTCTCCTCCTGCTGGCGTCTTGCACACACTTTGCACCTCTCAGGCTGCCTCTGCTCTGCATCGCTCAGCTCCTGGGGTGTTCCCCTTCCCTCTCGTTTTTATGGGCTGTCACATCCACCAGCATGAAACACTGGTGTCTCAGCAAAGGGGACATTTTGGGAAGTCACTTTTTATCAAAGCACAGCTGCTGAGATGAATCTGTTATTTCTGTGGCTTCCTTGGACCCACCCTTCCTCACACTTTGCTCTACCTCTCACTGTCTCTTCCTAAAGTATCATTGACTTTTCAACTCCACACTTTGTGTTGCTAGTCCCAGCAAGGCATATTTGTAGGGCCAGAGGGAATGGAGGAGGAAGATATATGAGAAGGAGACAAACTTATTCTATAAAACCTGTCCCAACTCTGGTTTGTTCATGAGGGTGAGCATGGCCTGGGAAGGAGCCTCTGCTTGCACCAACTCCAGGCTGCTCTGAGATGCACAGAGCACTTAATTTTTGGAGCCATGTCTGCAAGCAGCATGCTGATGGGATGGGTCCTGATTGTGCAGATTTCCACCCAGCCTCCATGCTGCTGTGCACGTGGAAAGAACAAGCTCAGGATGGATGAGCCGAGCCTGCAGTAGATTTGCAGTCAGATCCACTGTAGGCACAGATTTATACCAACTAAGGATCCAGCCTGTGCAATCTGGTTGAACCTTAATTTCTGCTCAGATTCCACTTTCCATTAGCACTCTGTGAGCATTTGCTTGACAGCAGAAATTTTTCACTCTCTCAGGAAAGGCAGTCACGTTTCAGGGAAGGCTCCTGCCTTCTCTTCATCTCCACACTCGCCTGCACTCCCAGACAGGCACAGAGCTCTGCTTTGCATAATCACATTGGTTCTTAACCATGGCAATATATTCAGATTTCAGACACCTGGCAGCCAGACCCAGCTCTCTCCAGCAGGCTCCCTGCTGGAAAAGCAATTATCTTTGTTCAATTGGTGGAGAGTTTGTAGGAAACTGCTGGCCTAAAGAGAGCTGAGAGTTTTTTGGGGGAACCATTGTAAGGGGAGAATTGCACCCAAACTTGTTATCAAGTGAGCAAGAATAATTGTAAACTGCATTCAGCTAAGAAAAACAAATTTTAATTAATTAATGGGTGTGTTGATTGGCTTGGCTTCCACTTTGTGGTTGAGGTATGTCAACCTCTAGGGATGAAATTCTTTGGCAAAAGGAGGCAGAACCTCTTTTTCTGAGTCAAGGCGTAAAATTCTTTTAAAAATGCAAAAGTAACCAGTTCCTACCTCTCCTATCCAGTTTTCCTTCTGTGCAAACCAGGCTGCAGTAACACTCCCAAGCTCTCCCCACTTCTGCTCACTTGGGCTGAGCTGCTGATAATTGCATCTCCTGCCCATGGCATCTCTATTAAAAAGTCCATTTCTAATGAAATAGTCTCAAGCAACAGTAATTGCATGTTCAAATTCATAGTCCCTGCTGCTGGATCCTGGGGTACCTCATTGAATTGCAGCACCATTCCCGGTGGCTGGCACCTGGCAGGGAGGAGGCAGGGAGGGCTGATCCCACCCTGGGTGAGGAGATAAACCAGTCCCAGATCTCCTGGGGCTCCTCAGGCCCTGAGACCCTGCCATGCAGGAGTCACACACCTGCTTTGCCTCTCTCTGTATTATTAGTTAGATAAAAGAAAAAGCCCTGCCACCTGACAGAGAGATGGGACTGCCACAAAGCTGAGGAAACAGAGTTCTTTGGGAGAAATTAAATAGAAAATGCAACTGTCTCCAGTTCAAAGTCTTTGTGGACACGGAAGGCAGTTTCATCCAAGACCTTAAGTGACTTAAATGAGAAACTTAATTTAAAAGAGGAGAATATTTTTTTCCTTTTTTTGTTTGTTTTTGTTTTGTTTTTTGGTTTTGGAACATAAATGCCATTTGGGTACAATGGATATGAAGAGCTGGAGCATTGTCTTTCCCTCTCATCTACATTGAAGAAAAGAAAAACAAAGAATGGAGCCAAAGTATGATCTTGCTTAATGTATCCAGATGTAAAGCTGAAGTGAATCTCATACTATAAAATCCAAGTGTTTCAGGTTCCCACTTGTGTAACAGAGATAAAAGTCTAACACAGAGGTTCCAAAAATCCTCCCAAACCTTCCAAGGCTCAGTCAGACCCACATGCATAGTCCAAAATAAATTGAATTTCCTGGAATAGGTCCAAGATTATGTCTACAGTGATTCCAAGACTTCTTTTCTCCAATTCAAATGAACGCTATTACACATTGTGAATGCCTGCAGCTTATTTCATAAAGCCTTATTATATATTTTAATGCACACAAAGTAAACATGAAAAGGTCTCTTGGACATTTTTTAGTTTCCGTTTTATAATTTCACTGTGCTCTTTGGTTGCTTATGGAAAGTCTTCAGGAAAACAAAACAAAACACTTTTGTGATGCTTATTTTAGCTCCACAAGGGCTCTGTGTCAGACCCTGAGCTTCACAGGGGTGTTTAAGTGACTTGGGTGAGTCTGATTAATTGCTGGAAGTGTAACAAGTCCTCAAGAGTCAAGTAACACCATTTGAGAAACAACTCCCACCTGCAGCAGCTCCTCATCCACCCCAAAAATGAAGTTGATTCTACTCTTTTCTGGCTTCATATGAGCTCCAGCATCAGATGTAGGCTTCACTTCGTGCCCCAGTGGATGTCACAAAGCTGTGTGTGCTTTAACATCATCAGACATCCCAGATCCCATCACCAGGCTGCCCAGATCACCCTAAACATAGCCCCTGCTACTCTACACTGCCTGATCCCACTGGTGGCATGAAATATCTACCTGAGATGGGAGATCTGTTCCCAAAGCCCTGTTAGGGACTGTTCTGGTTTGAAAGCAAAACCAGTGAGATACTCCAAGACTGAAATATAATTTATTAGGAAAAGGCAAAAAGAAAACAAAATCCATGCAATAATACAAAAGAAAAACCATGGACAGAGTCAGAATACAACCTGACACCCTTTTGGCCAGCATATTGGTAGCAGTCCAAATTGGAATGGCTGCAGTCCTCCTGGAGTGGCAGATGTGGTTTTGTCGGAGCAGTGACCCTGTAGAAGGGGATAGTCTTCCTCTGAAGGTCCAGTGGAAAACCCCAGTTGTTCCTCTTGGGAACCAGCGGAAAGGCTGAGTCTGGTGTCCCAAAAATCCAGATTATATCCAGGTAGGAATGCTTGGCTCCTCCCTCAGGGCGGAGCACCTCACAATGGCATGCTGTAATTTTATCAGCCATACAGTGACATTCAGTAGCCCATTAACAGCAGGTGTCTCCCCTGAGAGAGGATTGGTTTGTGGAAGACATAAAGAAAACTGCCCAATGAACAGAAGACAACTGCCACACCTCCAACAGATGGCAAATAGAATACACATTGCCTTGCAATCTAGGACAGAGACTTCCACACCAGCTACAAACTGGTGAACAGGGTACAAATACTCTTTCCTGCCACTGGGATGAGGCACTTCTGGGCCAGCTGTTTAACCTTGCTCCCATCACCTCTCTGCAGTTTTTTTCTGAGTGCTGCCCAGCATGGGGAGAACGAAGGTCAGTACAGAGGAAAAGTCTGTCCTTCAAGGGAACAGTGGTGGGTTTGCTGTGGACCTGTGCTCTGTAGCTCATGGATCAGTTCTGGGCTACAAAAAAAAGTGAATTTCAGTTTCTTCTAGGATTGGACAAAGACATGAAGGATAAAACCCAATTGGATTTGCCTGGGACAAGCAGTCTTGAGCAGGATCTGTGTCACACTGAGCCAGGGGTCAGGCCAGCCCTGGTGAGCCAAAGGTAGGCAGGTGTGTCCATGGACCAGCACAGGTCTTACCCCTGAAGTGTGCAGTGCACAGAGAAAATCCTACAGCAGAGATTTATGTCTCAGGGACCCACATTTTCCTTCACACAATGCAGAGAAAAATTCTGATCCTTCAGATAGATGCAGAAACAAAATGCAAATTCCTCTAGCACCAGGATTAGGATATTAGAGCAAGGCAAATATGTTAGAGCTGCTATTGTCAGGACCCTAACAGGCTCTAATTGTCCTGCTGAGCTTCTCCTGGGCCTCCACCCCTTGCCTGGGGGCTGCATTTAAACTCGGGCTGTTAATATCTCTCCTTCCCTGGGCAGGGCTGTGTATGTGCTAAGCCTGGCCTTGCTCCTTGCTCTCTTTGCCCATCCTTAACTCTTCCTCCCCTCGTGTGTGCTCTCCTGGGATGTCTGCTGGACCTGCTTGTCTCTCCCTGGTCTTGTGCTTTCCTTCAGCCTCTTGTGCAGGGCAGCCTGTCCTTCCTGCACCCCCAGCTGTCTCCTCTGCTGTTGCCTGCTCCTCCTTTTGAGTCCCAGAATGGTTGGGGTTGCAGGCACCTTAAAGATGCTCCTGTTCCAAATCCCCTGCCATGGCAGGGACACCTCCCAGGTGTCCAAACCCCATCCAGCCTGGCCTTGGACACTCCCAGGGATCCAGGGGCAGCCACAGCTGCTCTGGGCACCCTGTGCCAGTGTTTCCCAGGACAGAAAGCTGTGGAGCTGTTACAGGAACAGATGTGCAGAGCTGTGGATGTTCAAATGCCGGGTAGGAAAACACCCCCAGACTCTGTTCCCTGTCCATACACAGGGCAGGTTGTCCCCCAGGTAAGGATCTCCTCAAAGATCTGCACATGGAAAGTAGGCATGAGCTGTAACTGCTCTCCAAACTTCAGCTGAGGAAGTGGCATTTCAGCTGAGATCTGACTGGGATGTTAACACATTTCTGGCACTGAACTGAGCACTGGGTGACACTTCTGTGTCTCGGCACTGGTGAAGGCTGGTGACCTTTTAACAAGTTCCCTATTTAGCATTGCATAGACAGGTCTTAAATGCAAACTGTTACCTTTCCCTTTGAGGTACAGAGAGTTACAGTTCCAGGGCTCTGACGACAAACATCTGTTTCACTTTGCATTTTCAATTCTGGCTCAGATGATGGGAACTCTTGTACAAGAAAGAGAAAAACAGCAAGAGTCCCCATTATTTACCAGTGGAGAGGTATAAATCGCAGAGCCAGAGCCCTGCTCCTGTGATTTCACTTTTATGGGTCATTACTGTAACTGGCTTGTGCTGCTCTTCTTTTAGCATACAAATGGCACCACTTTATTTCCTGTGGGTGGGATTGATTCCCCTCCCAAGGGGTCCCCATTGAACCCAGCATTATTTACACTGAGCATGGAAAGAGGTGTTATTTCTTCAGTCACGGAACCCTTTTTTTAAGGCTTAGCTCTGTTTTCTCTGTTGCTGAGCCCCCTCACAGGCTGATAACTATTGTGGCACTATAAGTTCCAGCAGGAGCTTAAAGGTTTATGGAGGTAAGGGAGTTAAAGATCACTGTGCATATGTCTGCTTATTGGTATCAAAGTGGTACTACTTAGAGTTTTGTAAGAGTGTTTCAAAGTATGTTGGTAATACAAAGACCTGTTATAAAAAGCAAGGTATTTCTTAGCCACTGTAAAAAAATCTGAGCAAGTTCAAGTCCTACAACTTGAACTCTTCGTCTTTGCGAGAGATTGGGAGCCTCTGGGTCTGCTTCTGCTGCCCCGGAGAGGCTGTGCCATGGCATTCTGGGGACGGAGCTTCTCTGATCAGCAGGTCCTGGGGTGTTTTCAGATGCAGCTCAGGGTTTTGTGAGCTCCTGATGGGACTACACCTGGATGTGCCAACTCAGATAATCAGGGGGAAGGTGCAGTGACAACTTTGCAGAGATCTTTGCTTGAGATTTTAAAAATTTTGGTCCTGCAGCTTGGCACAGTGCTGCACACTTGATGTTCTTGAGTTTATTGGGGGAATGCACTCACCTCCAGCTACCTGAAACCATCTATACATGGCATCAGGTTCCTAAAGTGATTGGTTACTTACAGCTCTGTGCAAGTGCTCAGCATATGGAGCTCTCCTCCATGATTCCAGAAAGAATAGATTGAGCAGCTTCTAAAGTCCTGTACTGCACATTTTGTGTCTCACTTTTACAAGTCAGATCTAAAGAGCAGAAGTTTGTTGGTAGTGCCTTGCACAGTAGAGCCCAGCTGAAGATGGCTTAAAGTTTTCCCAGATGATTTTTTCCTATGTGAAACACTGACAGATAAGATAAACAAGAAGAGAAGTTATAGGAGGAATGAGAGGGGCAGGAGGGAGGCTGCAGGACAGGAAAGAGGGATGGCTTGGTCTGCAGCTGCATCAGTTCTGATGCAACTTTTATCCTTTCTCACTACCCCATAAGTGGCATGCCAAGTGCTGCAAATACAAATATTCATTTTTCTTCCTGTAATAAAACTGTCACAGACAAAAACAAAACATCAGGCGAAAGCTCTGCTGCTTTCCAGATGGAGAAGCAGCGCCATGGTGCGAGCCTTGTCCTGAGAATGAAGTGCTAATGATGGGGTTTGGGGGCCTCAGGGATTGGGGGATTTGCTGTGTGGTTTTTTTTTTGTTTTGTTTTGGTTTTTTTTTTTTTTTTGGTTTGTGGGGTTTGTTTTTGCTCTGGAGGCATCAAATAACCTGCCCACACACAGAGGGGAAGGACAGCAATGTGATGCTGACTGAAAGTGAGTGAAGCTGCAGAAGGTAGTGCTCCAGCCAGCAGACAGCAAAACAAACTAAGGGCATTGAGGGCATAAAGTTGCCAAATAATTACCATGTTGGAATGTTGCATAGCAACAATAAAGATCCTCTGTGTTTTTATAGTCAGAGTGGGCAGTATATACCAGCCTGGTCTGCTGTCCCATCAGGAAAGAATTGAATCCAAACCCCCGAAGCCAGTGGGCACAATAGAGCCAGACATTTAATGTTGTTTACTTGCTGCGGTCTTCTGTGTTTACTGCCAATGGTTCCAATTGATCCTGCTTAAAAGCCTATCCTTGATAAAGGTGTTAAATTAAAACAATTCTCTATAACTGATGGATCCTTTTAACCTTCTTTGGCAAGGAGCTGAGTCTTCCTGCACATTCCTCCCTGGCTCAGAACAGCACTTTACACATACATTTTATTTCTGAGGTGCAGGTTCACATGGCCATGACAGCACCTTCTTCACCCCAGCCTTTCATTTGGATTTCCCCCTGCCTTTGCCTGTGATTCTCTGGGGGAATCTCTCTTCCTTCTGCCTGGTCAGGTCTACAAGAGCAGTGATTAGAAATCATGTTAATTGCTAAACTGCTTAAATCAAAAGCAATAGTGGAAGAGGTCCCACACTGCTCTCACCCTCCTGCATCACAAGCTCCCTGCCCCATGTTTGTCACAGCAAATATTGACTATTTTGATTGCTATTTAACCACATGGCTGTGCTTTGGCATGAAGTGTCTTGCATCCTGCTGGGTACCTGCAAACTGCATGGGCTCAAAGGCATTTTCTGTGGCCTTTTCTCCATTGCAATTAGAGGGTCAAGGTCAAACAATCACACAACAGAATTGCTCTCTGCTTCTTTGCTGTGATCTTTTTCTGCCTCAGCTGGAGGTGGCTTTCATGTCACCTGCAACTACTCCAGAGCTCCAAAAAAAAAATAATGATAAACCACAAAAAATCCAACCTACAATCAACACACACACACACAGAGCTTTAAAGGTATTGCACATTATTTTGTTGGACATGGACTTCTTCCCCCTGTTGTGAAGGTCAAAAACAAAAGCTGTTTTTTTCTCTCCAAGTGTCACTCTCTCAAAAGCGAATGCTGGCAGCCTTAGAAACAAAAGCTCAGCTTATCTGGCCCAGGTAATGTCACTTTGGACTTTCTCAGGTGTGCACACCTTGGCTGAGAGCCCTGACTGTGCCTCCCCTGGGAATCAGCAATCCCATGGGAGCACATCCCGAGTTCCTGCCACAGCTCTGGCTGCCAACAGCGGCCCCAGCTCTCGCCAGGCTTTGAGCTCAGCAGGCACCTGCCCTCCAAGGGCTCTTTGGAGACCTCCCTCAGCTGCTTTTACGAGCCCACACATTGATTTGAATTCACAAGCAACTCAGATGGACTCATGGTTTTCGGTCCAAAAGCTCGAATTTCTACAACCTGCTGCACATCTTTTTTTGTGTTGGATCAGGTGGGGTTAATGGCACACTAGACAAAACCATCTAGGGTTTTTTATTCTTCCTACTCCAAGCTGAAGGATGCTCAAATACTTCATTCCTTTTACTGCTGGAATCCTTCTAATTTCCAGCCTAAACTTACTCTCCCCCAAGGCATCATTTCTCATTTGTTCTTGTGTCATGGTTATATTTTATATCTGCAGCAAGGACAAATTGCAGATTTAAATAGCAGGGATGCTGCAAAGTTTTGCCTGAGTACAGATGGAACAACTTTCTTGCAATAATTACATAGTAGTTACTGTTCTCATCTGATTAGCTGGAAATATACTGATTTTTCTCCTCCTGTACTTCCCATAAAAGTTCCTTTTCATCAACAGTTTATACAAATGTTACTCTGTAGGGGGTTGTTGCAGTTGCTGTAGATTTAAAAAACCATAATATCTTGTTTTTAAATAGGTCTGATCATTTGTACCACTATTACTCCCTTTATGACATCCTAGAAAGGAAACAGCAGAGGAGGACGTGGAGATCCATAAAGCTATAGGAGGGAGGGTGGATTGACATTGATTTCCTACTATTTCCCCCTTTTCCATGAGTGCCTGGAAATTAATATGAGGGTTTCTAAGTATACAGAATTCGTCTCCAATTCAGCTGGAAGCAGTTTGGAGCTGGGAGGGGAAGGTGTCACACAAGTTTTCCCAGTTGTCTCTGCCCTGGGCACACCCCAGGTGAGTTATGTCACCTCTGGGGAGCTTGGCAGAAGCACAGCAGGGCTGCAGTGGACTTTGTGGCCCTGGTCCACAAGAGCCTCAATAAAATTGACAGAATTCATTCCCCTCCAAATGTTCAATGAGCATCTGTGCTTTATTGCATGAATATATCTTAGTTCTCACTTATTCCTGCCCGTAGCTTGCCTGAAAGGGAGGCAAACCCCTGATTTTAAGGAATGTTGTAAAACCAGAAGACTTACAGAGGCAGATGGGGAAATGTTTAAATGCACCGAAGCATCTCCATTGATTTCAGTAGCAGTCAGCTTTGTAAAAGTACCCAGTTTAAAGGTGTAAATAAATAATTTCCACAGTGTGAGTCACTGAAGTTATATATACTGAAATTCCAAATAGAGTAACTTCTTCTTCTCTCTAACCACTTAAAAGCATTTAAAAGTACCAGAGAGCTATTGTTTGTGCTATCATAGGAAAAACCTGAAGAAAATGGAGTTTGCTGAACCCACTCCAAGGTTAAATCTTCCCAGCAGTGTGCAATTATTCCAACCTTGTTTCTGAATACTCTTGATTTGAAAATGTCAGGAAATCACTTTTCTTCCCAGTAGAAGTCTGTTCCAGGTATCTGCTGTCAAGCAGAGCCCTGTGAAAATGCCATCCATTCTATCCCACCTTTGACGTCAGCATGTCGCTGCTGGATGTGCTCCCTCACTGCCTGATGTTACCTTAAATTTGAGCAGAAAGCCCACAAGAATAAAAGGACAGAAGTTTTAATACTCAGCCAAACATATGGAGAGACATGGAAGTGACTCTCCTAGGTACATCTGTTCAGTTTGGTGTTAAGGAAAGGAAAAAAGATGGTGAAGCAAGGGTTTGTATATTGAAGGGTTTTGTTTTTGGGCTTTCTCTTTGCTTCTTTAGCCAAGTCTTCCTCTCTGAAGCAGTGAGAAAGGAAGGTGACTCAGCCTTCTTCTCTCTCTGGGTAAAATAAGATAAAATAATGTACTCTCTGTGAAGGCAGCTGTGTTCCAGGAGAGTCTTGCTGGTTTCTAGAAGCTCCTTGCTTGTGCCGGATGAAAATGAGCTCAGTCCCAGGTCTGGGTTTGTAAATGGGAAAGTCCAGCTTTGATACAGGTGGGGTAGGAAAGTCTGTGCTTGTGAGATTCTCTGCTGCTTCACAGACACCTGGGGAGGTCTGGGGAGTGGTCCAAAGCACAGCATTAGACAATCGGGAGCTGTGTGAGTAGAGGCTGCCAGTAGAAAAATATGTTGGGGGGACTTTTAATAAAGAATTGCCAGACTGGGGCAAAGGATGGAGCAGTGTAATTAACACATAAATGCTGCTGAGTGAATCACTGTAAAAAGGATGAGGGGTGCTCAGGTGAGTGACAAAATGGACTTGTCCACTCTGCACTGGCCGGTCTCTGGCTAGGTAATGTCAATTAATAGAAAATGAAGAGTCTAACTCTTGAAGTTGTTGTGCAGGTTCCTTTCTCATTGAAAGAATGGAGAATAATTTCAGAAAAATCCTTTGGGAAGCTAGAGCTGGTATTTTCAGGTCATTATGACTTTTCAGGCAGTATCCATGGCAGATTTGTGATACAGAAAAAAAAAAAAAAGTAAAAAGTGATAGTGTGGTGTAGCAGGAGGGGTTTTCTCTGGGAAGTTTATGGATTCAGTTTAGAAGTATTGATCTGCTCAGTAAATGCTGAAATCTCTGAGTTTCTTCCTGCAGTCAGGAGATCTGGTATCTAAAATAGCACTTTTTTCCCCTGATATTTTTTGGCTCACAGAACTATTTGCATGTTAAGGAGTTCTTCCCTGAGCCCAGATATTGGCCAGCTTGACTATGTACCAGAGCCACAATGCACAATTGTGCTGGCCCAGCAATCCTCATTAAAAGACTCTTTTGTCCTCTTTTAAACAAACAGCTTAAGCTGAAATTTTCTGTGCTGGGTACCTGTCTAAGTCTGTCTCTTTTCTGAAGGACTCAGCAAAAGTGTCTGAGCTGTTTCTGTGAATAGGGCTACAGAAAAAGGATTTTTTTGGGAGTGCTACGGATATCTTCTGTTGCTGGAAGAAGGATGAGAGCTGGTACACTGGAATAAGGTCCTAAAGTTTTAGGTGGTTTTCCACAGCACACACCTGGCAAGATGCACTGGGAATGGGGACACCTCGGGGCAGAACTCCACAGTGATGGAAGTTTTCATGTAGGGAAAAGGACAGTGGAAACGAGGTTTATTTTTAGCACTTCTGTTGGGCTGAATCCAGCAAGCCAGATGATGCTCCTTGTGATAAGCAGATGTGTTTTATCTGGCTTCAGCAAGCCCATGTGTACAGCTGAGGAGTTACGTTCCCCTTAAGTAAATTCTCCTGATGTGAACTTCCAGTCTGAAGAAATGGTTTAGCTGCAGGACCTTCTTACTGAGCACATCTGCTTGGCAATTTTGTGCAGCAGCACATCTGCCATTGAATTTAGCACAACCTGCAGAGCTCTGGGAGGTTGGAAGAAAGAGGATGGGTCAGTTTCTGGCTTGGAGAACAAACTCAGGACAAGTTGTGACTTGAAGCTCCCTAAAAGACCAGCACTTTTGACATTATGCAGCGGGCAGGTTTGGCTGAGCAGTGCTTTGTAGGGAGAGAGCTGAGCCAGGATCTGAGCCTTAGGGACACTGCCGGAGGAAGATCCTGCAGCTTTGGAGCAAAGGAGCAGTCTGCTTTGATCTGGCCCCATTTCTCATGTGCTGCTATTGGCTTTCTGTAAGAAACTTTTTAAAGAAATAAAACCAACACAAAACCAACAAATCTCAATTAAGAAACCTCCTTGCGCTGCCACCACAACTACTACCAGCTTTCAAATTCTGCCTCTTCTTACCAGCTCCTTGCTCATTTCTTGCTTCAAACCTCAGTCATTCTCTGGAGTTGTTAACATGTTTGCTTTCAATATTCTTCATTTTTTTTGTTTGTTGTGGCAGCAGTTGCTGCTCTGCCAAAGCCAGTGTTGCTGGCACGTAGGTCACTAACATCCCAGCCTCACAACAGTGCTCGTCTGTGGCACCTCCTGCTAGTTTTAATTTGTAGTTTTGCTCTTTCTTTTCCGTAGATCTCCCAATTCCATGGTTAGTCATTTTCTGCTTCATTCCTACACCTCCCATTTCCATTATCCCTTCTGGCCTGTTGTTGGTTGGACCACCTTCTCCATCCTTCTTATTCCAGCTTGGCTGCCCCATTGCTTCTCTCCATTTGTCTGTGGTGTCACCCCCCTGTGCCATTGTCCTGTGTCTGCTGTCACTGCAACGAGAGCCTGTGCTACAGCTTTATGGCCATGCCCCACCTTCCTTTGGCTATGGTGTCTGGTCCCACTGCCTGGGGCAGCACACACCTGAAGATGAAGTGGTAGCCAGGTGGGTGTACAGTGTTCTGTGTGCTCCAGAAAGGGCAGGAATTAGCTGCAGGAATTGTCCCTGTTTATTTGGCCAGCTGGTGACCGTTTTCCACCTTTCTGAGATGCTGCAGTAGATGTTCCTTCACTGGACCACAGCAGATGTAAATGTGAGGCCCTGTTTTGACTGTTCAGCTCTCTCCAGTGTCCTTGGGCTGTTCCTGACACTCCCCTTACTCTCTAACCTCTTCTACAGCACAGCTGTTGGAATTAGACACAGGAAGAGGGAGATGGAAGGTGCCTTTAGATACAAGAGGAGGAAGATGAGAGCTGCAGGGGGGTCCTTGGGGCAGAGCTGGTGGCACTGGGGTCAGCATTGGGCTCTGTTTCTTTAGAGATCTGGGCAGGCTTCTTGTCGTGCTGTTCCCTCTGCTGTCCCTTCCCAGCTGAGCACACACCCCCTTGCAAGTGCTTCCCTGTCATTGTTTACTGCTCAGCCAGTGATAAGGAAGTATTTCTCTCCTCCTTGGCTACAGTCAGCCCTCAGTGACATAATGACCAGCCAGTGTGAAACCGTTAAAATTACCTCATAAATAACTCTTAATGCCCAGAGAACCAGGAGCTGCTGTTGCTCATAGATAAATTATTCACTGCCATTATGGAACATTAAACCATGGCTAATATGGAGGTCTCCATAGGGGTTTCATTAAACACCAGAGGTTTCCTATAGATTTAATCATCAGGGAGCTGCACATCTCTTGCTGCTTGCCAGCCCTCCCGTGTTAGAGGTAATGCACTTCTGCACAGGAGTATGGGGATGTTAATGGCCAGGAAAATGTCTCTTAATGGGAGGGAAAAAATGAAATTCTCATTGTTGTTACTATGAAGTGGCAGAATGCTGTTTGCAGCAAGGTTTTTGATCTCTACATTTTGGCAGTTGTTTTTTTTTTTTTTTTTTTTTTTTTTTTTTTTTCACATGAAGACATTAAGTGTAAGTGGAAATTGTCCTCTTCCAGTCAGGAGCCAGCAAAAGGACAACACTCCAGACTTGCCTGGCCTAGCAGCAGTGGATCTTTCCAAATCTCTGCAGTTAGCTTGGCTGGGACAGAGGTGCTGCAGCATGTTGTGGTGGGCTTGGTAGTGCTGGTTAATGGTTGGAGTCAATGACCTTGGAGGCATTTTCCAGCCTCAGTGCTTCTATAATTGAATGGCTGTGTGTTGCCTGTGATGGAGGCACCTGAGATGAGACCTGTCTGCCTGTGCTACTCCCCCAGCCCCACACTGCCTGGACAGGCACCTCTGACAAGACTCATCCTCATCCTCGTCCTCATCCTCATCCTCGTCCTTGTCCGTGTCCTTGTCCTCATCCTCGTCCTCACCCTCACCCTCATTGCTGGGTGACTCCTCTGACCAAGGCGTTTGTTCAACCAGACCATTCCACCCAACCACAGCCATCACCAACACCACAGGAGCACCCAAACTCCCCGAGATGACCTGGCTGAACCCATGCATGGTTTAAATCCCCCTTTGCAGACTCTCCATCCATTGTGGGCTCCATGGCAAGGATGGTCTTTGCACCAAAGGGGTGTGGAGCACTCTCAGGTCCCCAGGCCATGGCAGAGTCTTGCAGCTGCCACCATGAATGGTTCATGTGCATTTGTTCTCCTAAAACTCTCCTGCAGCCAAGGCCAGAAGAATAGGTGGTGCCTTCCCAAGGTTTTGGAAGGCCTAATGACCACTATGGAAATATTTATAGCTTCTTCTTCCAGGAAATTGTTGGTAAGTAATTACTACAAGCATTGCACTAATTATTCCTACAATGTGTTTCCCCATTTTTTTTGTAATCTTGTCTTGCTACTGCAATATAATCTATTTTAATATTGAAATATTTAAATCACAATTTATTTCTTAATGCATTCATCTTTGTGTTATGTCCAACACTTGTCCTTTTTGGCAGTCTGGTGAAATTGTACTTATTCTCAAGGCTGCTTCAGCTGTCATTCACATGTAATTAATGTGACTACACCACTGATGACTCCGCTGACATTAATTAGAGGTGTGAATAGGAAATCACACCCAGCAATGCTGCCTGTTGGGTTTCCTGTTCCACCATCCCAGCCCCACCGTTTCAGCTGGGCAGTGGGTGGACAACTGCCAAGTAGCCACGTCAAAGTGGACTCGCTGCGGCTCAGGGAATGCTGCGTCCATGGCAAAACTCAGGGTTTTCTTCTGTGCAGTGGGATTTGCACTGGCTTTTAGACCAAATCAGTGGTCTGATGGCTCTTCAGGGCTTCTCTGCCATGGCTCCAGCCAGTGCTCACCCCAAATGAGCTGAAAGGGACCATGTGGGAGTGGGAGTGCTCACTGATGCACTCATCCCTGTCTGCTGCCTGGCCTGAGCAGCATCTGGCTGAAACGTGCCCCAGCTCCCTTCTGGAAAGCAGAAAGGGAGATGAACCAAGGGAAAAAGAAACAAAAATTTGAACAGGACAAGGATGGGCAGCGCTTCTAATTTTGTGTTTGAATCACAGCTTGAGTCTCCCTTTGGAATCATCACTTAGTTTCACTGATTATACAGAGAAATGCAGCCTCTGACATTAGGAGTCTAAATTAGGTGAGGTGATTACTCCTTTAAACTCAAATAAGGTACTAATCCTTCAGGAACCCTGATCTTTCTGGCTTCTCTTCCATTCCATCCTCAAAGTACAAATTAAAAAGGTGAACTATTACAACTTAAATGTTTTTCAGAACTCTGATTATTTTTCTGACCCCCATTTCTCCCTCAGCAGGATAGAAATGATGCTCGCTGAGGCTGCAGCAAACCCAACCCTTTACCATGATTAAAAAAAAAAAAAAATTGAGATCTGAAGGGAGATGATAGAGGGGTAAATAATTAACTGTGCTACTGAATGATCAAGAATTTTAATCCTTTACCAGCAGCTGGGCTGTGTTTTGCTGATATGGGGAGGAGAAAAAGCTTCAGTTTAGGCAGTCCCTGAGCCTCCCAAAATGTCCTGCTAAGTCCTGCCCAAGGTTTTTCCCCTAAGTCTATTCCCCTGTGCTGGCATGGACAGGGTTTGGCCTGGTCAGATCCTTCTAGGATGAAGAAATGACCCTTCTAGGTAATTTATTTTTTCCTAGTGTGACATACTCATGTATGAAACAGCTAAAGAGAATGTGTGGAAATACTGAAAGTCTTCAGAAATATTTTATTCTGGTATCTGCATAACTCCAAGTCTGCATGGTAAGGTTATTGCTGTGAATATCTGATGAAACAGCATTCAGTGGCCAGGTATTTTAAAGTGGCCCTGATCTTGTTTGGTTGTGATAAAGGGGATAAATAGATAAATGCATATATTCACGTTCACATAGAAGCCAAAATCCCATGTGACAGAGATAGAAACAATAAAACTTGAGACTGAAGAATGAAAGGGAAGGATAAAGTCTTGTGGTTTAATAGAAAGGGAAATATATGAGAGAATCTTTCATCTCTGCCCATATTTGCTGCAAAATAATAAGATACATTGTCTCTGAATGGAGAAGATAAGACACTGGGATAAAAATCCAGTTTTGGTACAACAACCATGGGAGGTAAATTATTGCCTTGTTTTTATTGCTACAGGCACAGATATATAGTGGAAAGATGTAGCTACAGGGAAAAATTCAACAAACCCACAGGATGGGCTGCAAATACTTGGGGTTTGCTTTAAAGAGGTGAATGCTTGAGACACTTTCCTCTTGTGAAAGAATAAGAATAACGCTGCTTGAATGCCTTCAAACTGTGGTTACAGCTCCCAGAACTGAAGCTGTTGGGAGGCAAAGTAGCAGCACCAGACAATTTGTGGCAGACCTGAAGTGGTGTAAATTCACAGACTGAAGTGGGCTCACAAGGTGACCACCTCCTCTGCCACCACACAGCCCCAGTGCCCCACCCCTCCCACTCAGTCCAATACTGGGAATTTCAAGGTTTCTTTATTCCCATTTTAAAGCTATCAAAATAGAAGTCAACGTAGAGTGGCTTTTTGTAGAGTGTATTGCTGAGTTCCTAAATTTACATGAGGTTTCTTAAACAAGCAGGCTGATTTTACAGCATGCTGAGCAGCTGCTGAAGCAAAGAACAAGCTCATCTGGAGACACAGCTGGGTCACTACTGTGGAAAGGGCTTGGGAGGAAAAGCTCTGTGTGAAACAGTCTGTTGTGAAGTTGCCTTGACTCCACAGAGTCCCAGACAGCCCTTGAGGCTTAAGCAAGACTAAAGATGGAGGTATTAGGCAGCACAAATGAGCTTTTTGGAGAGCATACACTGAAAATCTGAACTCTGAAAGAAGCCCAGATTTGCTCATGGTCTTTTGTTCTAGATGTCCTTTGCTCCCTGGGCATGAGTTTCTATTTGTCCATGTTTCTTATTTGGCTTCTGAAGAAGAGGTGGGGATATGCAGGTGATGTTCTGTCTGCTGGCCACCCTCTGGGCTGCTTTTTGCTTGCTGTGACTGAGGGGACATCACACAGAAACACCCAGTCCAGCTTTTGAAGCACCAGGAAGGTTCAGACTTGCAGCTGAACATTTTGACTTTGATCCTTTTTTTTGGTAGCAGGTCAGACCAAACTTGGGTCAAGATTTCCATGCTCACTGCAGCCCAGTTTGGGGGATGTCCGGATCCTGAGGCAATGCCCATCTGTGCTGTTAATTCAAGTTGACAGAGAACAGGGTTAGATTGGATGTTAGGAAGAAATCCTTCCCTGTGAGGGTGGGCAGGCCCTGGCACAGGGTGCCCAGAGAAGCTGTGGCTGCCCCTGGATCCCTGGCAGTGTCCAAGGCCAGGTTGGACAGGGCTTGGAGCAAACTGGGACCGTGGAAGATGTCCCTGCCATGGCAGGGGTGGCACGGGATGAGCTTTAATGTCCTTTCCAGCCCAAGCCTTTCTATGATCCTATGATTAATTCAGACCCCATGTTGCCAGGTCCCTCACCTGTGCTGCCCACCACACTTAGTGCTCAGAGGTACCTGGATGTAGAGTTTTCTATTTATCTCCCTGGACAGTGGCTCTTTGCAGCCCAAAGCAGATGTGTTTTGGGATGCAGATTATACTGTGTTCCCATAGTGGAATAATATGCTGTATTTCTTTATTTATATTGTACCTAAGACCATAATGCTTTATGTAGCAGTGACAGCAGCTTCACATGTTCTTTATTATAGGAGGAATTCCAGTGTTATGGGGAAAATACAACATATTTTGTCAAATTTAGAGGGTTTTTCTAAAGAGAAACTCTCTCTAGAGCCTGTTTCTCCCAGTTTTCACTAGAGCTCTTATTGATTTGGCCTCTCCATCTGCCCTGAGTGGGATTGTCCATTTGCCTGTAAGCACTCTTCTTTTGGACTATATTAAAACCATAAAATCAGAATCACAGAATGGTTTGGTTTGGAAGGGGTCTTGGAGACCATGGCCATGGCCAGAGACACCTTCCACTAGACCATGCTGCTCAAAGTTCCATCCGAACTGGCCTTGAAAATCAATAACATGGATTGAAACAGCATTTCTGCTGTAGGAAAAGCTTTCAAAGGACCTTCTGAGATAAAAACAGAGTTACTGGGCTTGAATGCAGTCATAATTCCTAGAAATTACCCTCACAGGACCTAGGTATAATTTTGTGATAGGAAAGGTAGGTGGGACTCTGGTAGAAGATATCAGGAGGTTTCAGCAGACAAATGTCCAAACCACCCATCACCTTGCACTGCTAACCCTGGGTCTGGTGGTCTGGGAAGGGACCTGGAGAAAGATGAGGCAGCTATGACCTGCACAAGGGATGGATAATAAGGGCTGTTAGTTTAGCAGTTGAGTTAATTTTGGACATGATAAAAAGTGGGTCTGCATCACGCTGATTTCATGGTGGTGAGGAATTGCTAATGTTCTGTTGAGGAGCAGGACCAGGAAGTCAACAAACAACAACAGATTTCCTCATTTATTCACTGTCAAAATTTCCAACATTTCAATTCCAAAGCACTAAAGCTGGAGGTATTTTTTCATGTGAAGTGATTGTTTCCATGGCATCAAAATATTTCATTCTAATTTCTGTTTTTTTTTAAAACCTTTTATTTCAAAAGTTGGTTCTTTTGAAGTTCCAGTTCAAGAAAAAAAGCTCTGCCTATCACTCCAATCTTATCAGATTGCTGCTTTTGTAAAACAAAGTTTTGTGGGGTTGACAAACATGCTTGAATTAAATAGCTTCTTTTGGCTTGAGATTTCTTTAGTGAAAAATATTCCCATGGATTCTATTTGAGACCTGCTGTTATATGCCTCAAAAAATAAAAAAATCCAACCACAAAGTGTCATGAAGCAGAATGTGTTTTATTCACCCCGAGATAAATTGCAAGTGTAACAATGCCTGTGAGAAACAGGGAACTAAGGAGAAATTTTCAAGTACTTCAATATGCCAAGAAAGCCATACACTCATCAGATATTTCTGCTGCAGCTCAAGCTTTTATGAAGTTGAGATATTTAAAGAGTTCTCAATAAAATCTGGAATCAAAAGAAATCCTGTTTTCATTCTGGACATGAGATGGAGATCAGGTTTCTTGAGAGTTTAACAGAAATTCCTGATCTGGGTCTGCCTTGGGGAGTATATCTGATCCAGCTTTCTTGTGATTTTTACACTGAAGGCCTCAGAGAGGACTTAAAGCCCTTAAAATACTGTTTCTTGCTGATATATTTATAGAGCTAAGAAAGAAAATAATTAATTTAAAAAATACTCTAGTGGAAAATCCCTGCTCATGGCTGGATTGGTTGGAACAAGATGATTTTCAGGTCCTTTCTGACCCAAGGCATTCCCTGATTCTGTGATTCAGGAGGTAGAATTGGTGCTTGAAATTTTACACCTGGCACTCAAGAGTCAGAGCAGGGGAACACAAGTTATGGAAATGAGTGTGGTACATCATCCGGGGATACTGGAGATCCTGGTTTTCAGTGGGTAATTATTAAATGTGTGAAGGTTTGCCTGCCAGCAAACTTGGATTGAGAGCATCAGTGTTATACACATGCTCACACAATCATAAATCAGATTCTCCTTCCTTCAAAGACTTGGCACTGAGTATCTTGGCAGTACACAAAAAATCCAAATTGTGTGGAAATACACATCTGTATTACATACACTTAAATGTATGCTTTTGAATAGCATGGAAAGCTCATCGTTTTGTAAAGATTTAAATATATGTTCATTAAAATATCTTGCAAGAGAATTTTTTGAAGTTTGGAAAGCATCTTGTTCACACAGAGGAGGACTGGATAGCCTCTTAACCAGGCTGGAGATTCCAGGAGATTCCAGTCTCCTGTCTCACCTGTAGTCAGAAATGAACACCTGGCTTCTCATTCCTTCCCACACTCTCTTTATATTCAAGAAAGACTTTTTATTTTTACAAATAACTCTGCCAAAAGTTTCATCAGGGAAGCAGGAAAGTGCAGCTGTTTGGGTTTTTGTTTGCATGGAGAATTGCAGAGGGAAGGAGGAACGGAGTTGAGGAGGAGGCACCACCAGATGCATCACTGAAGAAAGTCCTGGCTGAGTCTGCAGTGAATTTAATGCCAGCTCTGGATGCAAGGAGCTGGGATTTGCTGCTGTTGATTTGAGTTCATTGGTTTTCATATCTAAACAGGTTTCTAAGTGAGGCTCACCTGGGCTACAGCTACTCCCAGAGGAATGGGTGAACATCAATGGTAAATTGAATTTATTTTTAGCCAAATTCTGGAGTCCTGATATACCTCAGTTTTCACTTTCTCAGCATATTTTATTCAGTTTTATTAGGTCATTTAGCAAATAATTTTAATTTTCTGCTTAGATCTGAATTTCTGAAAGTAATGTACTGTTGTACAGTTAATGAGTCTGCTAATAAGCTCCAAGAAAATGTGATTTGCGAATCATTCCAGGACATAACTGTCACTCAGACCCTATGCCAATTAGCATAACCATTAGCAACTATCCCTAAGAGGTCCTTGAAATTTAAATTAGCTTTCCTAAGATCCTTTTTACAGGGAAGGTTGCAGCCTCTGCCTCACTTGGAAAATGCAGCCTGGTGAAAAGCAATAATTCATTAAAGGTAAAGCAGATCTTTAGAGGCAAATGCCCACCTGGGTTCTGAGCAAGGCACTCGCTGCCTGTTTGCCCTCACGCTGATGTTGAGAGGTGCCATGGCTGAGTGACCACTCAAGCAGCCAAGAGAGGATACAGCAGCAAAATGGGCAGATTTTTACTGCAAAAACACGTCAGCAGGAGGGGGTGCTTAGGGAGCAATATTTCACCAACAAGGTCTTTACTAGATCCTTCTGAGTTTACTGACTTGCTGGATTTAGTTTTGTTGGGGAAAACCAAAAAGCTGCAGAGGGGCAGTGTGGTTGTGGGTAGTCTTACAATGCTCTCGGGTGCTGCAGGGACCAGGGCTCCTCTGATGCAGGCAAATTTCATCTGGCTGCAATTCCCACTGTAAGTTGTCCTGAATGCTTCACTCCACAGCCCCCCCAGCTCAAAAGAAAGCACTTTCCTCAACACTTGGCTTTTATTTTATTCTTTCCCTCTCTCAGCTCATTGTTCTTTGGGCTCCCAGGACCGATTCCATCATGTGGTTTAAGAAGACCTAAATCTTCAAGGATTTGTTTAGGATAAGAGCCTCACAGAGATCTTGCCATGCCATTAAAGAGATGTCTTCCCACAGGTGAAGGTTTAGCCAGGATATACACCAGGCAGACTGTCCCAGATTGAGAAGCAGGATGTATTCAATTTCCCATCTGTGCGGCAGTTGTCTTCTGTTCATTGGGCAGTTTTCCTTACCTCTTTCACAACCAGTCCTCTCTCAGGGGAGACACCTGCTGTTAATGGGCTACTGAATGTCACTGTATGGCTGATAAAATTACAGCACGCCATTGTGAGGTGCTCCGCCCAGAGGGAGGAGCCAAGCATTCCTACCTGGATATAATCTGGATTTTTGGGACACCAGACTCAGCCTTTCCGCTGGTTCCCAAGAGGAACAACTGGGGTTTTCCACTGGACCTTCAGAGGAAGACTATTCCCTTCTACAGGGTCACTGCTTCAACAAAACCACATCTGCCACTCCAGGAGGACTGCAGCCACTCCAATTTGGACTGCTACCAACACGCTGGCCAAAAGGGTGTCAGGTTGTATTCTGACTCTGTCCGTGGTTTTTCTCTTGTATTATTGCATGTATTTTGTTTTCTTTTTTCCCTTTTTCTAATAAATTGTATTTCAGACTTGGAGTATCTCACTGGTTTTTCTTTCAAACCAGAACACAGACACAGCGCTTCAGTTCAAATACAAGAGCTTCAGACTTAGGAGGAGCCTGTTATGGCTTGGGGCTATAAAACAACAAAAAAACAGGTTGTATTAGGCAGCTTTCGATACCTAGCAGAGGTTTTGGCTTAATCTCTCTCATTTTAATCCTGCCTTATCTCATTTACAAAAGGAGAAATCCCTACACTTGCAGCTGATTTCTGCCAGTTACAGTGGGGTGGTCTATCAGGGCCCTCCATAGCCAGAGACAGCTCATGGGGTGATGTTCTTGTCCCTTTCCCCTCTGCAGCCTCCCACAGTGCAGGGAACAGCTTTTGGTGCAGGATGTGGAGCCCAAAGCTGCACATTTCCCCCCGTGCCTGCATGTATGTGTAGACCTGTGAATCACTGTTGCATCCATGTGAAAGTGCTTTTATGGTTTGACAAATTTGGATTTGGAACCTCAGGAAGGTGCTTGAGGCTGGAGGACAGAGCCTGGCAATGAGGTCGAAGGAGTTCCTCCTCCTGAACTCCAAAGCATTAGACTGACTCTATCCCTCTTTTTAACTGAGCTAGTGAACATGAAACACAGGATTAAATAAAGCAATAAAGTTGTTAAAGATCTGAAGCTGATGTGAGTCATCCAGGAGAGATTAAGGCAGTCACACAACTGAACAAAGCAGGTAACACGCTAAGGTAAAAGAGGGGATAAAGTTTGTCAAGATCAAGGAGCTTTCTCTGAAAGTGGTGCAATGATTTAATGGCACAGTAAAAGTGAGAGCTGGGCTGAGCAGACTCCTTGGGCAGCCTGTGAAGGGCTGTTTTCCCCAGAGGGATTCCCCAGCCCCACTCACTCCTCCACCTGGAGCAGTGTTCGCCCATCGCCACCATCAGCAGCAGCCGGGGGCTAATTGCCCCAGACCCCATCTGCTAATGGCTTGCACAGTCATTTGTTTTCCTATTTTCTCTGTTTTAATGCAACACTGGGGGCTTCAAGGACTGGGAGAAGGAAGAATGCAGAGGCAATGTCTTGCAAAAACAGCAGCTGATTAGGATGATTATTAATAGTAGCACCAAGCAGCAGCTGGGACCTGACTGATTGGAGATGACTGTGTGGTCCAGAAGGCCTTGGAGCACTTTCCAAGGTCTGTTTGTGCCTTTCTGATGGAGCCTGACCAGGTTTGCACAGCTGGGTCCTGAGAGTCCATGTCATGTCCAGCCAAGGCTCTGCTGGGCAGAATCCTTTCTGAGCCTTCAGAAAGCAGCTGTGTCTCAAAGAATGTGACAGCTCAGGCTTGGCTAAACTCATTAAAAACCAGGGCTCTTTATTTAATACGGAGACACAACAGAAATTCTTGTTTTCACTGGCAAGCCTAAGAAAGGTTGGATCTCAAGCCATTCCCAGCTCAGGTTTAGTACAAAACTGGAGCTTCCTTGGCTGTGCTGGCTGTTGATGGATGATCATTTGCCATTTTTTTTTCTCCTGATAGGAGAATCTGGGGGTGTATAAATCATATTTCCATACAAGAGACCAGGTACGGCTTTTTTGGTATTTGCCCTTAATTGCTTCCTCGTTTTTTGTTAGACAAGAAAGGATATTAACAGGATTGCACAATGGCCAATTAGTCTTAAAAGTCTTTAGTTTCATTACTTATCTGGAATAATTTGTAATCTTCCTTTGACAAAGGCAGGAGCCCTTTTTGATAACACTAAATCAGGCTGCTGGAGCACATAGCGATTAACATATACAAGGGATGTTATACTAAACAGAAATTCAATTTAACAGATCTCACAGCTAAAACCATATCCCAATTACATTCATATCCTTCTGCTTCTCTGTCTTAAACTCTTATCCCCATCTTCAGAGGTCTCAGCATGAATTGATTGTGTTTCCTCATGTTCTTGCTCCTATTCAGCCTGCTCAGTACCCACCATTTTTTCCCCAAAATGTTCTTTGATCTCTTATTTCTTTGCTGATCCCACATGATACTGCTGGCTGCAGGGACAGAGCACTGGGAAGGCTGGTGGCTTTCTGCCATCTGAGCAAAAGAGAAAACACTTCAGTGGAAACACTTAGGGCACCAACTCCAGCCCTTCCCTGTGCTGTGACTGAGCAGATATTGGGCATTTCCCAGCTGCCAGCTTCTTGCTCTGTTTTAAACCATTAAAAAGGCAAATGGACACCTGTAAAACGATTTTTGAAAGATATATAATATCACTGCTCTTGCTATAATGCAAACAGATTTTTTTTTTTGCCTTTGGTCACTGGCAAAGATTTTTGAGAGAAAAGCATTAAGTGGGACAAAGAAAGCAAGCAGGGGTTGGTTGAATACCCTTTAAATAAAACCAGTTGTATCCTCTAACAGGAAGTAATAGCCTCATTCATGAGTTATTAATGTTATTGTTATTTATGTTATTGTTGTTACTTTAAAAAGTAGAGGTTGAAATCAGCTCATAAGGAGCTCAGCTGCTTAAGTGAACCTGCAGACAAAGCAGATTCTTATTCTAATACCTTCCTCCCTGTGTTATCTCTGTTTCTTCCCAGCCTTCTCTAGGTTTATCAAGATAAATCTTCTGTTATCTGAAGACAGTGTTTTAAGTGGAGTTTTTTTCCACTGTACAGTGTGAAGATTATATCAGTTTTTTATATAGCTGGACTTTTTTATATGGGACAAACTAAACGTTGTCCTGACCCTACTCAGTGCAGAGACAGCCACAGCAGCAGCATGGAGCAAAGGACGAGGCAACTCAGCAGCCAGAAGAGCAGGAGGGATTTCAGTCTATGTCCTGATCTCCCTGTCACTGCCATAAATGTGCAATGGACAGAGCAGTGATATCACTTCTGTCTATTTTCTTCCCTTCTGTGGGATTTTTTTTTTTTTTTAATTTGTTCACAAACCAGGAAGATTTCTTAACAGTACTTACAATCATAGAAATATAGAACATCCTCAGCTGGAAGGAACTCACAAGGATCACCCAGCCCAGCCCCATCCCTGCACAGACACCCCAACAGCCCCACCCTGGGCACCCCTGGCAGCGCTGTCCCAACGCTCCTGGAGCTCTGGCAGCCTCGGGGCCGTGCCCATCCCCTGGGCAGCCTGGGCAGTGCCAGCACCCTCTGGGGAAGAGCCTTTCCCTGCTCTCTAGCCTGACCCTACCCTGGTAAAGCTCCAGCTGTTCCCTCAGGTCCTGTAGCAGGTCACCAGAAAGCAAAGACCAGTGCCTGCCCCACCTCTCATGTGAGTGTCCCTTCTTAGAATTCAGTGTTACCCAGACTGAACTCAGCTGTCACCACTCAAATGCCTCTGCAGTTCTGGAAGTGTCAAACAAGTTTGTGAAAATGTGGCCAGCTGCCTGCACACAAAGCATTCACCTGGCTCTGGGCTCTGGTCTCTTTTTACATGCTAAGAGCTGTCTCTTTCTGTAGGCAATGCAGGCAATAAAACCTGCCACTTTCACATAATCCAACAGGCAGAAGAATGTGGAGCCAAAGAATCTCTGTTACAAAACAGGTTGTGCTGTTTGTTGGTTATTGTACAGCTGTAAAAACTAAAACCAATTGAAACATGTCTGAGTGCCAGAGAGCTGGCAGAGCTCCTCTAGCTGCAGGGAAATGAGGATTTGGTCTGATTCTGTGTGGATTGGGCTGGGCTTTTTGTCTGCATCAGCTGCTCACCTGTAGCAACACAGCAGCATTTCCTCCCTTTGCCAACCTCCCTTAGGCTTCTCCAGTCTGGATTTCCTGTGGCAGAGACACCTCTGCTGGTACATCTGCCTGGAGCAGAGCTTTAGCGGTGGGGGCAGACACCTGCTTTGAGTCCTGCATGTCACAGGCTGCTCAGAGCAGCCCGAGATGTTTAGGTGGGCCAGGCCTGCGTGTGCAGGTGGGAATATCCTTGGACATGTTCTTCCAAGGCTCCTCTCCCCATGCTGTGTGTCTCTGAACGTGCCCCCATTTGCAGCAATTTCCATCCCCATATCTTGTGCGGGTTTCTGGAAAATGGGCTGGTGGGTGAAAATGAAAGAAAGACCCCATGAAAGGGCTCCCAAAAGGAGCTGATGAATGAATTTAACCCTCATAAAACACTAAAAAGCATGAGGCTGCACATATTGACTGCAGGGAAAGCTTTGGTCAATAGTCACACAGACACTCCACGCACGACACACAGAGCTGTAGGAATCAGGTGCCACACATCACAAAGCTGTTTATTATATACTGTGCCTCATCGGATTTATTGTCACCTGGTCCACGTCCCATGCTGAGGGTTGACCTGGGAGTCATGAATCCACAACTTCCATTTCTACCTCTTCCACAGTGACAAGGTGGACTGATTTCCATCCAAGTGATTTAAATGAGCCACTGGGGAACAGTGATTTAAATCATTGATGTTTGCTTTTTACATTGGCAGGAGAGGCAGCTTTAATGATGTATGGTCCTACTGCTGCAGCTAAAATCTAAATTCCTGGAATATTCCCTCCAGATAATCTCTAAAGTTCCTGCATTTGCCTCTGGCTGGCGAGCTGCACACAAGGGAGAGAATTCTTGGCTCGGCTGGGCAGTTTGGAGCTGCTGTGCTTGTATTGGCAGCCTGGAATAGGCAGCTCAGAGGGAAGGTGCCAAATGGGGTTGTATTAAGCACCTCTTGGCTGCTGCTGAGCACAGGATTAGGAGAGAGAGTGCTCTGGAGAGTAGGCAAGCATGGGAAGGAGTTTGGCAGCACTGCTGGAGCAGACAGGTGTGTGTGTGTCTGAACAGTGGCTGCCCTGCAGCAGGATGGGGCAGGAATTGGTTGGAATGCTCATACAGGCAGGACAGGGCCGTGTGAGCTATCAGCAGCCTAGAAATTTAAGATTTCCAGTGTGGATATGAAGGTATAAAAAAAAATTCAAGTCTGGATGGATGCATGGTCAATTCCTAGCCGCAGTAATACTCTGCACCCTCAGGGACTCTGAGCAGTCTGGGCTCGTGGAAGCTGTCCCTGTCCTTAGCTGGGGGTCAGAGTAGATGGACATTAGATGTCCCTTCCAACAAAGCCATTCTCTGCTTCTCTGATTCTATATTATTAATGAAAATATTTTTATACTATTATTTAAAATAATACCTTTTCTGGAAAGCCTGGAACTTCTGGATACATGATCAGTGAACAGATGTTTTCTATTCAAGATGGCCTTTCCTTTTTTCTCCTAAATAAAATAATGTTCTCTAACTCGACAAAGTGGTTTAAGCATTTTCCTTAACCTTACATTAACCAGTTCTTCATTTTCACATTTTGCAACTAAAAAAGGGTGAATGCCATACTTCTTTACCAGTGGGGAATCACATGGATGGGAAGAGGGATTTCAGGATGTGAAAAGGCAGTGTTTTACTTATGAATCTTATTCATTAAATAAGAGTCCATCAACATTAACACTAAATAACTGGGTGCAAAAGATAATGGATGAAGGCAATACTTCTAGTCACCTTTTAGTGTGTTTTTAAAGAGGGATCTTTTTCTCTCACCCCTCATTTATATTCCTGAATTTAACAGATATAACTTTTTAACTTTCTGCATTGCCCTATCACTACCACAGTGTTTGAAGAAGGTGAAATCATGAAAACCAGTCCTTTAGTTCCTGCAAAACTTACCATGAGTTTATACATCTCTGTGAGCATCGGCTCTGGGTGAGCCAGATTAGTTGGTTTGACCTTCTCTTATCTGCAATCACCAGCATGTGGCATCCAGATAGAGCACTTTTAGTTTTAGGTGTGTAATATGTTATAATAAATGTATGCACTGATCATTGAATCTATGAATCTAAATAGACTTTTTTTGTTGTTTTTAGAGCAAAAAGTATCTATGGTTTCCGTTGTATATATATATCTGATTGTGCTTTCAAAAAGTTCCTTTTTTCCTGTTGCTTTTATCCATCCTGATGTGTGTTTGCTGGCAACTCTTCCTCTTTCATGTTTTCCTTTCTCCATGCCCAAAGTGAGGAAAGGATATACCATAAATGTATAACTCAGTGGGATTCCCTAGCTCTAAACCAGCAATTAATCCTAACCACTGTTATTTCTTTTTTGCAGAAGGCACTTTTTACACCTTGCATGGTGGAAGCAGCACGACATATCTCACCATCCCCTTTCCATTGTGTGCAGCATGCCCTGCCCTCCCAGAGCATGCAGAGATGATTAACACCACCTGACACAGCAGCAGTTCCCTGACGTGGCTTCCTGAGGTATTCTGTGAGTGCCACAAGCTTCAGAAAATCTCTAAGGCAGGAGAGCTCCAAGCCTGCCCTGCCTGTGTGGGTGGATGGAGCTCAGAGGGTGTGTGGGGCTGCGTGTTTCAAGAGGAAGCACTCAGAGATGATGATGCCTCAGTAAAGTAAAATGCAGCGAACCCCAGCTCAGGGAAGAGATGATGATGTCTTGCTCCAGATCAGGAGGCTGAAGAATAGCTTTATTAAAACTCTTCTATAAGACATTAATATACTATTTAAAGAGAGCCTATCCTATTCTACATACTTACTTCTTACTTACCTATCTATCTAACTCAAACGCGTGACTCTGCTGAGAGCCCGAGCCACAGCTGGATCCCATTGGTCACTGACCCCAAACAACCTTCACCAGAACCAACCCAGCAATCACTGCAGGTAAACAATCTCCACACCACATTCCACATGGGGAAAACAGAGGGGCAGAGATAATGATTGTTTTATCTTCTTCTCTCTGTGCTTCTCCAAGAAATCCTGAGAGACATCCTGAGAATTATGTGTCTCTGTCCAGAGAATGTGAATGTCACACCTCAGGTTTTAACTTTTATATTTTCCAGAATCTATTCTGCTTTACTGTGAAAGTCCAGGCTTCATATTAGGGGATGGTGAGCTCTCCTCACAGAGTAGGGAGACAAAACAATTCCTTCTCTAGCTAGGGACCCAAGGACAGCCAATCCAGATCTCAGTCCCAAGAGCATAAACAATGGTGGACCAAAGAGAGAAAACAAGAAGTATGGGACTTAATGGGCTAAAGCTGTAATTAGACAATTAGCTCCAATATGCAAAAGGACCAAAACTTATAAAAGTGAGAGACCCCCATGACCGGTCATGCATTTTGTGACCATTTTGGGTTGTGCTGCCTAAGGTGGATCTATTTGAGGCCTCTTAATAAATACCTACTTTATTCTTTAGCTCTGTCTAGTCTCTGTTCTAGGTCAGCCTTCCCAAGGCATCAATGAGGAGAGCTCTGCCCTCCCCCATCTCCTGGCTCCGGTGACCACGGCCATGGTGTGTCCTGTGACAGATGTGTGGGTGACAGCACATTCCCCTTGTCACCTGCAGCAAGGGCCTGAGGAGCAGGAGCTCTTTTCCCACCAAGGCTGGGGTGCTGCAGACAGTGCTGCAACCATCAGAGCTGATGATCCTGCACAGGTGTTCTCTCCTCCCCAGCTGCCTGCCCTCCTCCTCCTCTCTCCTTCATACACACACTCATCTAAGGGAGGAAAAACCAGGCAAGTATTAATAATTGCATTATGAGTTCCAAAGCCAGGAAGCTTGACTGGTCTTTTTATCACTGATATGATAAGGTGGTGAGCAGAGAAGATACCATCAGAGGTTGCTTTCATCTCTGCAGATAGAGAATGAACTAGATATGTATCTTAGACATGAAAGGGACTCTCATTGAAGGCTCTTCTGAAAGTCCTAATCTCTCTGGTTCATATGTATATTTTGAAAGTTGCTAACATCCCCTGCCTCTCCCTTGCACGGGGCTGTGAGTATGGAGGAGTTTCAAAGAGCTTTGCTTCTGCTTCCTTGTGTTTCTGAGGGAGCCCGGGCACCAGGGCTCATTTACCGACCTACCTGGGAGGAGAAAACAGAGCTATTAAAGAACATTTCTCTCAACCACCGTGACCAAAGGGAAGAGCTACGCTTTGGCCTCTGTGGCTCTTTTCACGTGGGAGTCTCAAAGTGCTTTGGCATCACTAATTTGAAGCAGAAACCTCACTAATTAACATTTATGTCTGGGATGGAAGGATGTGTTCTGCAAGTCAGCAACGTTATGAGCAGTGCTGATTTACCACCAGGTGAGGGATAATGTGTGGCAGAATAGGCTGTGATAATTTGCTTTTAAAATCTCTTTTGTCTTTGGTGATAATTTGTTTTTAAGATCTCTTTTGGGCTCTCTTTGACAGAGAGGGATCTGCAGCAGACCTTTACACCACAGGGCTCTTAACCCAGAAGGGAATCCCAAGTATAGTCCTGAAATATTTGTGCCCAGTTCCTTTCTCTTCCTAAAGTTACAGGCATGTGGATGAAGGGGCTGATGTCTAAGTGGAGATTAAAATTTTTCCCCTGTGTAATCTGTAGTGTCATCAGTGTTTGATTGAACTCAGAGAAGTTTGATGCCAGACCTACGAACCATGGAAAGATTTGTGGGCTCTGCACAGGAAATCAGGATTTCACAGAAGCCATTGACTCAGAAACATTTCTGGGAAGGAAAGGCAGGGCTAATGCACTGTTCATGGTGGCCAGCGCCCTCTGGGTTGCACAGAAGCTGCCCTCAGTAGGAACTGGTGATGATGGGTTTCATGGCATTGGCAGCAGGGTCTGCAGTGCCCTGGGTGCTCCTTTCCACTGCAGCCTCAGCAGGAGGAGATTTGGAACAAGATACTTCTTCACCTAGAAAAACCTCTTCTAATTTCAACTCATTTGCCATATCCTTTGTTGTCAGCACCCGAAAACAAAGGAGCTCAACAGAGCCAAGGTAGTCTGTGCTGGGAGAGGAGAAGCCTCTGGATCAGGAGGGCTGGATGGGGTTCCAAGGTCTCTGTCTCCTCAGAGCTGTCCCTTGGGAAGCCAGAGATGAGCGAGGAGTGCAGTTGTGCAGAGGCTCAGCTGGCAGAGCCCTGCCTGTGCTGCTCCTCATCCCAATCCTCTGCTTCCATTGCTAGACCCAGCAATGCCTAACAAGTCCCCAAAATACAGCAGTACAATAATGAAGAATGCTGTGCAGCAGAAAAGCACCCGTAATGAGGGACTTAATTTGGAACATATAATTTGTCTGATAATTTGGAGGCACATCTCAAAACAGTGCATAAGAATGCAGTTTGCTGGACCAGCTGAAGTCACCCCAAATGTTCTTTATTTGTTGCAAATCCCTTTTAGAATCTAAGCCTTCAGAACCTGGAACCAATAAATGACATAAAAGAATGAATGTTCACAACACATATTTTGGATTTGGTTCAAACACAATATTAGAAAGCTGAATTAATTGTGTTTGTATCAAACCCAAATATATTTTATAAAACAATAAATCCTCTTAAAAGGCTAACTGCTGCCCAGAATGTATTTTCCCTGAACCAAACTAGATAACAGCATATCCCTCTTAAATTGGTCAGGAAAACTGGCTGCCAAATGACAATTCTCTGCCCCATATTTATTCACCATCTGTGACTTCCACATCAATTTTCTCATTTTAAAAATCAAAACTTGAGTTTTTTTCTGCCCCTTCTCTCTCTTTTCCCCTCTCTGCCAGAGATGTAGGGTAAATCCAGTGGCTGAAAATGAGGTTATGGTTTAGTTTCTGCTGCAGAAATGGTTTTTGCATGATAAAGTGTGGCTCCTTCCTCTGCAGCTCTGTTGTCTTTGGTGTGTGCAGAAGTTTATACCAACTAGTTATGGATGGGCAATGACTGGGAGGAATTCCCTTGAGACCTGTTTTTCCCCAAGGAAATGGTGAAGAATGTGAGAGGGAAAGGGGTGAACCGGAATCAAGCTTGCCCATTTGTAGCAAATTTAGCATCCTAGAAGTCTACATTTCCTTGATAAATGCTGGTTTATGGAGGAAGCAGCCATCTTCTGAAAATGAGAATTAGGGAAATTAGTCTGGGATTCTAGTGAATCAACATCACTACTACTATTGTTAAAAAAAGCTTCATATTTTATGAGTAAAGAGCATTCATGGTGCCATGTAAAAATCTTTTTAGTACATCTCCATGCTCCTTATCCTCCTGCCCCAGGGGGCAGGCAGGACCTCTCTGGGGCAGGGATGAAGTCTGAGGAGTGTGGCGCTGACTGATTAAAGCTCTTTTTGAATACCTCATACTCCAAAACATGGGCTTAGTCCAGGGTGTTAGTGGTAGCTGAGTTTATGACAAGATTTGCAGCTTCCTGCGGAGTCGGATCAGCCAGTGACACCCCACACCACTGCTGAGAGATCAAGGAGTCAAACGTGGCACTGAATTTTTGGGGTGATTCTTGCTCTGCATCTCACCTATGTAGTCAACAGAGTACACAAAGCTCAGGGTATGAAGGAGTATAAAAATAATAAAACTTTCAAAAGGAATTTGTCTTGTTCTTCCACCTCCAGTTTTTGCAACCCTCCCTTTGAAGCATCACACACCTGTTACTATAGTAACATTGGGGCATTTTAACCCTGAGCTGGTGCTGGCCACTCTCAGAGAGAAATCAATCCACTACAACAAAGCCAGGGCTCCTGCAGCTGACAGAAGACAGCTGCTATCATGCTTGGCTTAGAGGTCTGGAATTGTAAATAACACCCAGGTACATTGAAATTCTGAGCAGAATTTATGATCGAGCTGTGGATAAATACCTTCTCACACAATTACACATTACTGGAGGCTGATGTCTTGCACTTCCAGAGGGTGGATCAGTTAAACACTCCTTACATTTGTTTGTCTGAGCTGGAAAGCAGGGTTGCTTAGCACAGGTTTTCCCTGAGTAGCTTGGCATGACCCTGAGCTTCATCCAGTGTTTAGTTTGACACAAACTGGTTTTGAGGTGAGCAGATAACTGCTGGTATCCCTCTGCACAGCTTCCATGCAATGCAGCCCTGAAACTTAGGCTCAGGTTTTATGAACCTTTCTAAACTGCTCCATGAGAATGAGGTAAATGTAAGTATTTCTGGACAAACTCCACAAATGGGTATGTTTTGCTTTGGGTTTGTGTATACTTCTGATAGCTCTAAATCAGAAACCTACCTGAATGGTTTTTGCTACAGACATGATCTGGAAACTCCACGAGAAAAAGCTGCATTGTGCCATTACTGATACTTTTTGGGAAACATCAGCAGAACCATTTTTCCTTAGAGGTATTTTGATACTCCCACTCCTTCCTCTGCTATGACTATTTTAGCTGTGGATACAAAATAGTTTATCTTTTGGATTAAAGGCTCATTGAGTCGTCCTATTCTCTTCACCCCATCTTACACAGCTATTCTGCAGATGACAAGAGAAAGATGTCATCTGGAGGCAGCAGCTGGAGCGATGGGAGATGAGGGAAGCTGGCTGTGGGGTGCTGCTTTCCTGCCTGAGCAGGGATCCAGGCAAATGAATGGTGCAGTGAAAGGAGATGCAGGAAAAAGGAAATGCTCTCCCAGGTAATTTACTTGGAGGAATAAAATTACATGAGGAATGATTGACAAATTAGTAGCACTTTGCACCTTGTTTTAATAGGATCTGATCTTAGGGAGGAGAAATATGTTAAGTTTCAAATCACCCACTTCACCAGTTGCTGCCTTCTCTAGAATCCAAATCAAGGTAGGCATTTGGTACTAAATCTTAAGGAAACAAATTGCTTTCTATGCTACACTGCATCGTTAAAACAGCTTTATTTGAAAGTCCAGCTGAGCAAGTTAATTTAAGCAGTGAGCTGGGCCATGACAGTTCAGCACTCGTTATTGAGGCCAGTTATTTCCATGAGTACAAATCACACTGCCAGGTGAACTTAAGCTAAACCTGACCTTGGGCTCTAACTCAGAGCCATCTGATATCCATGAGAGACTTTCAATTGACTTAATGGCTCCTGGAGTAGATCCTGGGTGACATCAGCAGACAGTGGTGGCCTCGCTTGATTTACTGGCCCCAGTGACCCACGTTCATGGAGAAGAAGAAACATTTTCCCAAATCCCTCCTTCCCCCTACTCACCCAGACAAGAGCTGTCTTGTGCCAGCTCTAGCTCCATCCTACAGCTGGGTTTATGCCTCTGCCCCAAGGGAACCTCCTGGAGAAAATGTGACGTCTCTGCCGGCTGCATCCTCATTATATATTTACATGTATGTACATATAAATGTGTTGGTCCCAGTGCCAGAGCTTGTGAGGCAGAGGGAAGATCTAAAGCCAGGCTTTAAACCACTCTTAGCAGCTGGGCTGCTCCTCAGTCTGTCTTTGAAGCCCTTTAACATGGCCTCAGCCCTTGCAGGCCTGCTGGCAATACCATGTGTCCATTTTATTGAATGTAAGTGATCTGAAACTGCCAGTGCAATATCCCACTTTAGTAATGAGACTTATTGAAGCTTTATGAGCTGCCTTGGCTTGCAACACAATTAAATTTCAGGAAATAGAAAATATTCCAGTGAGGCTGGTGGGTTTGTAATGCTGTTTGAGGCTTAATGCTTAATAAAACTGTACCATTTAAGGTTTAATATAACACGCAGCAGCCCTAAATGACCAGTAAAAACATTATGTAAATTTTTAAGGAAGTTATTGCCTCCTGTAAATGACAATTTATCAATGGCTTGTAAAGCAAGGGATTTTCTTCTGGTTATGAACCCAAAAAAAAAACCAGAAATGAGCAGGCATAAATGGGTGATAGGAACAGGAGGTCAACAGAAAGATGTGCAGTAGGAATTGTGTCTTCCTGTCAGCCAGGGCAGCAATGTAATGCATTATTAATTCTCTGTACTAGCAGACCACATTCAGCCTCCACCACCAAAATAAAACAAAAGTTATATTGGATTAAAAAGAATTAGATTTTTTGTGGGCACAACGCCTGTAATTCACTTTTTTTTTTCTTTTTCTATTTTCCACTTCTCATATTTGTTAAACATTTCTAGACTTCTATTTGTTAAACATAAGGGTAAACCCCACCACATTTAATGTCAGAACACCTCTTGCATTTGGAAGAATCTGAATCATGAGGAGGAAAAACACAAGATTGTCAAAGTGGCCAGGATTCCACGGGCTTGCATTGCCCACTGCAGCCTGCCCTAGGAGCCCTGGGAGCAGGGATAAAACCATCCCCCAGAGTCACACAAGGACTCCCAGCCTTCCCTTTCTCTGGCCAGTGTGGGTAGAGCCTGGCTTCCAGAGACAATCCCATCACATGCAAGTGCTTCACATTATAATGGGTTTTGAAAAATGTTTTGACTGTTATGGAGCCCTTTTCACAGTCATGCCATCAATTCAGCGTGAGAAGATATTTTATTTTAAATGTGCTACGAAGACACAGAGGCATTTGCATTGTTAATTTCTCAGATGTCAAACAAATACCATTACTGCAAAATGAATGCAGCCACCCAGCTGAGAAACAGATCCATTCACGGCAACTAAGTGAAACTTAAAAAATGAATGAGTACTGCTGATTGCAAGTATCATCAGAAATTAATAATGCTCTAGGAATTTTTCACACACAAGAGAATGAAAGCATTGTGACTGTTTCCCCCCTCTCTGAGGTGTAAGGGCTCATCATTGGCTTCACCTTTAAAGGTCCTGGACAGCAGCAGTGGTTTTGTTGCCAGTCTGGAGAACTGATCTTTCCAGTGACATACGATGTGACCCTCAAGTCTTGGCAGTTGAGGCACCTTTGTGCCCCCTGCCCAGCTGGACTCCTGAGCAAGGCCTTTGTCTGCTGTCATTTTCTTCTTTCTTTTATCCTTTATATCCCTTCCCATTTTCCCAACTGTGAAAAGCCTGATCCCTCTCCTTCAGAATGATTTTTCCTTTTTATCTCCTCTCCCTCTGCACCCTTCCTTCAGCAGGGGATGCAGACACTGCTGTTTCCTGCCCTTCTCTTCCCATTCCTGGCTTTTCCTTCCCTGTCAGCTCCATGGCCTTGGCATTCTTGATGTCTTTGTGCTGGTAATAACAACTTCAGCTCTTGGAAAATTAGTGGAGATGAACTTGTTGTGTGACAAATTACACATAAACAGCTCCGAAAAGCCATCTGAAGTATTTGTATGTGTCTGTATATTCATCTGTTAGATGAATCACTTGAGTTATAAAAACTGTGGAAGAGAAAAATCTAATGGAAATGATAATATGATTACTGCCCATAATTCTCACCAATCAAGCATATCAGTTACACACAAGTAGGTTGTCTGGATGTTTGTGGGTTTTTTTTATTTTATTATTTAAATCTGATTAAGCAGCTGATTGCAGGCCCTTATGTACCCTTTTACACAATTTATCCCTGAAGTGAGAAGCAACAGCTATATATTTATTTTATTCTATTTTATGGTTGTGCAGCAGTCAAGCCTCACAGGGCTGAAGGCTCTGTGCCCTTCTCTGCATTATCTTGTTTCAAATATTGAGAGAACACAAGAGACATATTTATTTACAGATGCACTGAGGAGCTAATACCGGTCTCCATGTCAACCTGTATTTTACTTATTTATTTGGCCTTTGTTTGAAAACCCTTCCTTTGTGTGCTGAGCAGACACAGCTAAAAAATTAGTGTGTCTTTTGTACATTAAAGGGAATATCAAAGCACGGGGCTGAAATACAGTGATCACCTTGCAGAAAGAGTGACAAGATTCAGGCTTAATGTCTTTAATCAGGAAATCATAGAACACCCAGCAAAAAGCATTTAAAAAACCTTCAGGTATGAAGACAAAAGCTGACTATAATGAGAAGCTACTGCAAGGAGATTGGATATTAATTGTTAAGAAGGTTATAAATCCTGAAGTTGATGGGTTGCTCACAAAGGAGAAGTGCATAAGGAGGTATTTACTCTGGGTATTAATTTTTAAGCTGAAAGAATTTATTGCAAAACAACTCAGGTACTCTTACAAACTCCAGTGCTCTAAACAAATTGAGTTCCAGCTTTGGCCTCCTTTGGCTCCCCAGAAGTGCTGTGCTACCTGGAGCAGGTTATAGCAAACAAGGAAAGAAATAACAGAGTTTGTTTGCATTTGAACAATAGAATCATTTAGGTTGGAAAAGGGCTTTGAGAACATCAAGTCCAACCAATTCCCTGTACTGCCAAGGCCAGCACAAAACCATGTCCCCAGGTGCCACATCTACATGTTTTTATATCCCTCCAGTGATGAACTGAGAGCAGCCATTACCTTTCTCTGGACAGGATTTTGGCTTGCTGAGAAGCAGGCTTGATATTTGAGATTAAGTTAAAAAATACATTCCCTAACAATAGAGCTTTGGGATCCTCAGAGGAAAGCAAAATAGTCTCGTTAAATACAGAGTAATTCATATCAGCTCAACTACTAACACTACTCCAGTTGTGTGATTCAGTAAATATATTTAGCAAGACAATCAGGTGTAGCTGATTCAATACACTATTTATCCACCTGCTTTTCAGAACAGCTTACTGGAGAAGAAATGGAGCCAAGAGAGCAATGGATCCAGTCGTGCACATCCCAGCCAGGACATGTGCTCAGTGCTCATCTTCTCTTAATTTCAGTAGGGTCAGGTTGGGAGCTCTTGGGACTACTCCAGGTTTGTTATTTCAAAACCAACCTCTTTTCATTTGCTTATTGTGCCATAAAGTTGCTGGTATCACCCTGCCAAGAGCTGCTGGTAATGAGGTGGAGGCTGTTCCAGCACACACTCATTAAATGTGGAGTGGTGTCTTCCTGACCTGGCCACCAGAACCTGGGTACTGCACACCTTGTTCATGTGCCATGGCACTAACACAGCATTTTGGAGCTGCTCCATTTGGGAGTGAAATCCAGATTTTAAAGTCAGTCTCCAAAAGGTATCTGCTCATTTAATTCATTTGTAGTAATAGCCTCAAATGACAGGCATTCATTTCCTCTTAATGTAACTATATTATGAAATTCTATTGTGAATGAGGCACTTGTAGGAAATCTTAATTATTTTTTAAAGCTTTACTTCCTTTCAGACAGGCAGATTTAGAAGATACATTTGGTCTTATACAAATGAGCCCTTACTGCAGCTCTGAGCAGACTTTCCCAAGAGGTGTTAGACTAAAAAATTCCGTAGACTTTCTGGGAAAATAACAACAACTAAAGACAAAACTTCCACTCAGTTTTGTGTATCCCACTGATTTTTTAGTAATTGAAAAAATGGATAGAATACATTATATTCACATAATATTCTTTTTTTCTATTAAAAACCCAGCATTTTTCTCTCCAACTGTAACAGCTGCAATTCAATGTTTGCTAATGCCCAGCACCACTCAAGTGACAACAGAGCTTGACAGCAGCTGGGAACCACAATGGCATTGCTGCTTCACAGAGGGGACTAGAGAAGTCCCTAAATCATTTTTGGGGAAAGAAGACCACAAAGGGTCTGTACCACTGTTGCTGTACAGGCATTCTTTTGGTGTGTGAAAGCATTAGACATTTACTCCCAGCCCAGATCCATTAATGCTTTGCCCAGTAGGCCAGTTTTTTATTTGTAAGTTGAATATTTGCATTGCAATTCAAGGCAGACATTTTTGCTACTCACTTTATGACACAAAGTAACTCACACACTCGCATTAGATGTAGAAGAGGGAAAAAGAGTAAAAAGAGGAAGTTTATTTTCTGACTCTGCAATATATTGAATTTTAAAAGTGACGGTGGATTGGAGGATGAAATTGTTACTTCTCCAACCATGCTGGTTAAACAGTCTATTAATTCTCTCTTCTTACAATGAAGAATGTAAACCGATAATTATTTATTATTATCTATACATGAGTGAGAACTCTAGTAGAAATATGTAAACATCAGAAAGTATAGAAAACTTTTAGAAGAACTTAAAAACTTTCCAAAGAACAAGGTAACACTGAAACAGGGAGGAAAAGCAGGATCCTGGCTTTGGACTTGTGACCAAACAAAGTTTAGGATAGACACTGGCACTGGGGGTCCCTCTGAAAACAGTCTTCCTCACTCATGCTCTGGGACACGCATTAGCTGCTTTTTCCAGACACTGGGGGAAGTGCTACACCTCCTTAAGTACCGTTCCCAGTGGAAAGTGGTTTTCCTCCATCTTCTCCAGCTGCCCATCAGGTGGCATTAGCACGGAAGGCACTGCCAGGGTTCCACCAGTCCTGCACAACACCCAGGGCTGGAGCAAGGACAGCCCAGGAGTGTGTCTCCTTTCACCTTTTTGGCTCTTTTTTGTCTTTCTGCCTCTCTTTGCCTTCCTGCCCCTTTGGAGATCCTTGCTGCCAGAGGGTTTGCTGAGTTTGTTTGATAGATGTAGGTACACCTAGCAAAGGGAAAGGGGAGGGAGAGGGGCTGGGTAGGAGCCAGAGCATTTTCAGCTTGGATTTCAGTGGTACAAAGGTACAAACATGTGTTTATAATCCAGAGGATTTATTTATTTATTCATTTTAAAAGTGCTTGCAAGATTAATTGTACCCTGGAAAAATCAATAGTAACTTATCACAGGCAAAATCTTCTGGAACACAAAATCCCACTGAAGGGGACAAAGCAAAATTATGGCAGTCTGCAGCAGGGCTAATGAGCCTGTGATTAAAACTGAGGACTAGCTGTGACACTGCACCACTCCTTCACCTCCCAGGAAAAATGGCCCACTGGAGTCCTAGCTCCTGAAAATAATTTAGTCACCATTAAGAAAGAAATAATTTCAATACCACTAAAAGAAATAATTAAGCAGCTTAGAATTCTAAACACAACTTGAGAACCAAGGCCCTTAATCTCTCCCTGCCTCAGTTTCTCTGCTCTAAAGCTGTGACATTTCCTTTCTCTCCTGTTGGATTTCTTTGTTTTCTCAGACTGTGACCCAGGGAAGGGCAGCTTTGGCTGTCTGAACACACAGTGCTCTGCCCAGGAGACTCCCACTCTTGCCAAGCACCTCAAGCTGCTGGTCTTAAACAGAAATACCTCGTGAAGAAGTTTGGGCTGAAATATGCTTGAGAGGCAAAAAGAAAGCAAAGCAAGAAACAGATTTCCAGGAGGGAATTTGTCAAATGAGTCCCTTAAATCTCATCAGGAAAAGCACACTGTGAAGGATAGCCTTGAACTGTTGGGGGATGAAGTCATTTTACAACGTACTTTGAACAGCACTCCTTAAGTGTTCAGAGTGCTGGTAGGTTATAGGAACTGGTGGGATGATTCTCTTCCAGGAAGTCACCTGAAAAGAAACATCAATTTATTCCCACTGTATACCCTCATAACTTCTGTTAATGCAAAACAAAGACAGAAACAAGGTTGCAGAGCATTTCTGGCACAATACATTGGCAAGGTCTGATTTGGAAGAAATGTAAACTGCATGTGTTGAAAGTTATTCTAATAATATTTATCAGAAGAAAAGGCCTCACAGAGGCAGCTGCCAGGGCTGAATCAGAATGTGACAACATTCCACTGCCTCCGATCTACATCAGATCTCAAAGATTTGGCAAGAAATTTGGACCAGAGCAATTACCTATATGGCTATTTGTTAAGCGTTGTCTCAAGCACAGCACTCAGAGAAATTGAACTGTCAGAAGCTAATACAGGAATAAGAAGAAGACATTTCATCTCCATTGGACACTAGAGATGAATAGCATGTAAGTCTGAATGGGGAAAAAATAAATTGAATATGTATTTGGCTTTAGTTTTTGTTAAAGGACTATAACATGAATAATGAATATTTTAAGGAGAGAAGACTGGGCCTTCAATTTCTTTCAATAATGTTAGTGTTGTATAGACTGGTTTGAATAAAATACATTTCATAAAACACCTACACACAGCTCTGCAATACATTATGGATGGCTCCTCTTGAGAAATCTTACACCGCTTTCAATTTTGACACAGTGATACAGTAAAATGGAAAATTCAGGCATAACATTCAGGCTGCATCTTTTCTCCCCTCTCTATTATTTTGTGCCACACTGGGTGAGCACAGATATGCTTTCCCTGTGCTTCCCAAGGCAGCCCATGTGGTGCTGTTGTGCTCCCAGGAGAAGGGATCTGCTGCACTGGAAAGTTGTGTCCCATGTCTTGTGGGCTGAGCATGGAGGCTGGAGCAGGATTTTCCACCCAAAGGATCCCAGAGGAATTGAGTATCTGCACAGAAAAGAGCTGCCAAGGCTGGGGGAGCTGCCACCAACACACAGACACATGCTGTGCTTGATTAGACTCAAACCATACAGCTCAAGAGGTGTCCCTGGGAAGTGATGGAGGAACTGGAGTGCCTGGACAAGGCCTGAAGGAGCTCTCCACGTGTGGGAAAAAGCAGCACAAAGGCAGCAGGGAGAAAGACATCAAAGAGCTCAACGCAGTGTTTGAAGGAGGTATCCCGTGGTGCTACTGCTGGTGCAAGATTGTCTGGAGATCATGTGGGCCAAGAAAACTCCTGCTTGTTTTCTCATGTGAGCAAAAGGCAGCAGGAAACTTCCTGGTGTCCTGGTCCGCCCACTGCTGCCAGCCTCACAGAACCTTCACAGAGAGCCAGGCTGCAGGAAGGAGCCAGGGAACTGCTCAGGAACTGGTTACCTGGCCACAGCCCTGCTCCCTGGCCAGCTGGGGTGGGTGCTGAGGCTTCCAGTGGGGCTGCAGACAGGTCACCCTTCCCCGGGACCCCTGCACAGCCTGTTGCATCCTGCCAAAAGGCTGGGAGAGCAAAATAAACTCAGGGTGCAAGTGAGGTGTTCACCTGCTTGGCCAAAAGGACTCTCAGAACCTCTCCTTTCCAGGGACTTTGCCTCGAGCCCTTTCCCTGTGCAGCCTTCTTGGTAAATCTTCTGGATTCATTTCCTATTGGAGCTCTTATTTGCTCTTGTGTTAACAGCAGGCCAGATGCTTTTGGCTTCCTGCTATGCATGCACAGCCTAATTTCTAGGCAAATTAGCAGGGGAATTGTGAAATGCTGTGGTAAACAATCAGGCTTTTGAACTAAAAAGAGATCTCTTATTGATGAACAAATGGTATCAGACAGTGCTGTCCTTAGCTGGATTCTAAGAGCAGGAGAGCAGTGAGGAACACAGGGAAGGTGCCACAAAGGTGGTAGGGACAGCACTACACACCATGCAGGGTCATGGATCACCAGCACTTGAAGCTTTTAGCTGATGTTCCTGGGGCTGTGATGGCTACAGGTGATGGAAAAGCCCGGGGCACACATTCACTCCTCACTGTTGGGTTCTGAAATTTCAAAGAGAGAACCTCCAGCTTCTCCCACAAAATTTTAGACATTATTTTTTGGTCTTTTCCAAGTCTCAAGAGACACACGGGTAATCTCCAAGCACATTGTGGATCATAAGTACTCCAAAGTAAAAAGGCTACAGAGGCTGTCTGGCTGATAAAAATAGCAAAAATAGCCAACAAATCCAGCTCTGCTTTGGAAATGCTGCACAGGGACTAAAACCCCAAATGGTCATGGACCCTATGAGCCACAACTCCGAAATCAGGGAAAAAAACCTACCCACGGATGTACTTCCAAAGGTAAAGCACAGCATTCCCCAGAACAATTAGCAATCACAACACTGTGTTCCTTCCAATTACTGCCAGCCATGCCTGAGCCTCCCAGCAGGTAAAATGAGAGGGTTCAGCCTCGAAGTGTATAACACTGATTAGCTGAGAGCTCCCCAAGGGCTGTTGTGCACAGCAGGATGGGCACAGAGCAGAGAGCACGGCACCCTTTGGGCCACACCTGCACACACACACCCTTACAGACACACACAGAGCACTAAAACCACAGCAGAACTGAAAGGATTAGGGAGGAACCCACTCCATTAGGATGGTGGGGGAAGGACTAGGGAAAGTGGGAAAATGAAGCTGCTTTGAAATGGGTAAATGAAAGGAGGATGGGGGTGGGGGGGCCTCTGGTTTGCCTTTGCCAGGTGCAGAACATAAGATTTTAAAGCTTGAAGGGCTCGTTTGGGACCTACAGGTGTCTCCAAGGGACTCAGCTCCTCTTTGAATGTCACAGAATCCTAGAATTATGGAGTGGCTGGGCTTGGAAGGGACTTTCAGAGTGATCTTGTTCCTGTCCCTGCTGTGGGGTTCCCCCTGGAAGTGCACCTCACCATTCTGGTGTCATGAACAATATGTGAGACATCCTCACAAGCAGTGCTGGATAATGTCAAAGCACAGTAATACTCAACCCTTCAGGAGCAGGAGGATGGGATGGGAGCTGGTGTTGGTGGCTTTGTTCAGCCTGTCACCTCTGAAGCAGGTGTCCCTGCTCCAAGTCCCTGGAATCCTAACCCAGCCAAGTGAGGAGCAGAAGGCTCCTGGGCAGTGGAAGCAATATCTGTACTCCAGGGCAGAACAGTTTGATAAAATTAAATAGAGCTCCTTTAAGTCCTCTCCATATGTAGGACAGGATAAGTTTTTCCAAGGAAATGGAACAGTTCAGTATTATTTGTGACAAATTATCTGTGGGGAAAAAATATAATTTCCCAGTCAGCTTTCTTGCTGAATGCCTCTGCCTGGTAGCCAGCTGTCTGGCAGCTTTTGCTAACATCACCAGATCTAAAATTATAGTTGTGGGACAGTTTTTATGCCTGCCTGCAGTTCTTAGGACTTGTCCAACCAGATTTGCACAGTGGCTTATCCTGTCTAATGTCCTGTCTTGATGGTCACCAAAGCAAAGGGCTTGGGGGGGTTGGCTCTGGCCTCTATTTCCTTATTTCTTTCTACCAGTCCTTCCTCTCTTTTCTCTCCCATGTCTTTCATTGCCTCAAACCTCTCTCATTTGCCATCTTCTTTTTTCTGTCACAATTTCCACTGCTAAATCATTCTGTCTCTTCCATCTCACAGGCCCCCTGCTATCAATAACCACATTCATTTCTGCACTAATATTATGGGATAATCCCCAGGATTCAAATGGGAACAGAGCCCCTTCTCCAATCCCCTCATGTAGGATGTGATCCTGGTAACAGGAATGGGCAGGGGCCATTTGGAAATGGGGAATGAGTTTCATTTCAGGTCTGCACAAGGACATTCAGAGCCACTGCTGCTTGGCATAATTGTTGGAGGTCCCTGCAGAAAAAGCCCAGGGACTGAGCAGGCCAGGGGGGTTTTCATGGCATTGTGGCTCATTACAATGATAGATGTCTTGCTTGCAATGTGAAAAATGCAATCCTTGAGATATCTTAGCTCTTACTTTCTCCAGGGCAATAATAGTCCTGTGGCTGCAAGTGGTTTATTTTGTAAAGAACAGAGACTAAATACACAGAGAGTCTTTCAATTTGTTGTTTTCCAGATACTACTGAAGCTTAATGAATAAATAAGTACAAAATTAAAGGCTCATTACCCACCCCAAAAAGTCCCTGCCATTTGTTAAACCTTTCAGAGGAAGCCAGGAATATGGAGAAGTGCCCATTAGGAGGATAAACATATCACAGATATGAATGTCAAATCAAATTGAGCAAAAATTAATTAGCTGGGTGAGCATTAGAAGGGAGAGTCTGCTGTCTGCAGACGCTGTTTACCTGTCTGCACTTTCTGAGCTGGCTCAGGCAGCACTGGGGCAATCGATGTGTGCCAGCTGCAAACCTCACAGCTCACTTCCGTGCAGGGAACCTGTACCTCATTTCAGAAATCACTTTTCTTCCATCTTGGAAGAAATTGTCTGTAAATGGGCTTCTCCCTGGTGCCAGATGCTCTGAGATCTGAGACTCCTCTCAAGATGGGGACTTATTAACCCAAAGGTAGCCCTGAAATTGCTGTCCAAATCATTTGAGGGGGTTTTGGACCAGGCCCCCAGTGCCAGCTGGTGTGTGGCTACAGCTCAGCTTACAAATGATGCCCTGAAACGGAACTATCTGTAGCTGAGAGTTAATCCCCTCAAAATCAATAATTCCTGCTCCCTGAAGCTGTTGTTTTGGTGATGGATGGCTGGCAAGCGAGATCCAACTTTCTGAAATCATCCCTTTTTCTCCCCTCTCTGAAACAAGATTTTCTATTATTGTACCAGCTGATAAAACAACTGTAATCAACTCTTTTCTGCTCCATAAAATAGTTACTGCTAATTGCTAATTATTGGGAATCAGTTTCCTAGCATATCTGGAAGCATTATAGTGCCTGGGTGTTAACAGTAATCACTGCTTTCGCAAGAGCCACCATTCACTTGCAGGGCTCACATGTGGCCCAGCCAAGAGTTTTTAACTGACACAAGCCAAAAAAACTCTTGGACAGGGAGTTTGGTGATTGGTCAGATATTAATACACAAACACATTTTTATATGTGTTTGCATTTGTGGCTCTTCACATCAAATTAGAATTCAAGCCGCTGCGCCCAGCCGCTGCTCGCTGGCCATTTGCATACAAACCCACTTGATTTGGGCAGACAATCACAGTAATTGCATGGGCAAAGGGCTGCTGCCTTGTGCTTGCATCATGAAAAAGGAGTTTCTGGGCATTAGGAAGTGCCAGCAAGCAGAATAACTATCTGGAAAGTTATGGCTGCGAGATGCTTCCAAGCTTTCTTTGATAGGATGTCACTACTTCTGAGGAGAGCAATTAATAAGGATCAAACAAAAGTGACCCAATTACAGAACAATGTCATTTTTCTTACTGGGAAAACTCACTTTATAATCTTTGTATAAAAACTACTGTCAGTGCAGAGGGGAAAATCAGCCAGGTGGACAATGACCTATCAGAGCTGGTAAAGCAGTGAAGGGTGTGTTCCATAGGATAACAGAATAGTTTGGGTCACAAGGGGCCATGTAGTTCCAGCCTCCCTGCAGTGAGCAGGGACATCCTCAGCTGTCCCAGGCTGCTCAGAGCACCAGTCCCACGGTGTCACCTGGACATGCAGGTAACAGCAGCAGCAGGGGTGACACAGCAGGTATGTAGGACCCCAAGCACACAGATCCCACCCTTTCTATCCCAGGCTGTCCTCAGGAATAATGAGAAATGGAAAAAATTGGGTAAGAACTGACCAGAGCATTGGCCCAAAATTAATTGGGTTGAGAGCAAATTTCACTGGGAGATCAAACAAGGACTTTTTTTTTTTTGGTGCTTCTTCACCTCCCTTTCATTGGTATTTCCTAAGGTAGCCAAATATCTGTAAATCCTAGAACTCATTTACAATATCAAGCCTACTTCTGCAGTCCCCAGAAAGCCTGGAATTACCAGACTCAGCTGGAATTATCAGGTGCTTACCCAGTCCAAGAGAAAGTCACAGGTAAAGATTTGTTTCCAGGAGCAGGAGGGCAGTCAGTGAGCCCGCTTTACCCATCTCTGGATCAGGACTGGTTAATGGGGTGTTAGAGGTGGCTGGATGCTTTTCCAAACTTAATTCAGAGGTGATACCTTTGTTTGTTATTGAGAACAGACTGTTGCCAATTAGTTTGTCCCTGCTTCACTTCTATAAATAATGATTAGATGGCTTTTCAGTTCATTTCCTTCTTAGCTGCTCCTATCTCCACACTCAGCTATTCAACCTTCCTTTTTCTGACCAAACTTTGCTTCCACTCTTCATACAAACCACATTAAAAGAAAGCCCTTTCCTTCCCATACCTATACAATGTAGTGTATGATGCTGTTTCTTTTTATTTTTCATTATTTTGCAAATATCTTCAGTAAAACAGCACCTTAAACAAGTCTCAACCATAGCCCGAAGGTTCTCTGAGCATTGGCTTGGATTTTTTTTCTGCATTTATTACACCTATAAAATAATATGTGGTAATAACCAAGGTGCAAGTAACCCACTTCCAAAATGTACTCTGCTTTATGGCCTAAAAGCCCCATTAATTCTGCTCCATAATTCCCCCAAAGGAGAAACAGAAAATGTTCATTACAAGCAGAACAAAGGAAAATCCATCCCTTTTCATCTGAGGGAATTAATACAAGCTACAGAGAAGCCTTAACTCTGGGAAGTGAGTTGTGGAAGATCTCTTCATCAGTGGGGAAGGGCATTTAATCCCACTCAATCATTAATTAGATGGGAAAATAAACTTGTAACTCTTTTGTCCTGATCTGCCATGAATAGCAATGGGTGCAAAGAAGCAACAGCATAAAGTTAAGTTAGACCGAATCTCCCTTTTTATGCAAAGGCTTTTTGCAATAATTGGGTTCATTTACCAAAGTAGAAATTGTGGAAAAATAGAGCTCCAGGAGGAAGTTATTAATGTGATGCTTTTTTGTTTCTTCTAGTTTGGCAAACATTTTTGATGTCAAAATAGATTTTTTTTAATTATTTCTTTAAAAATGCTTATTTTTTCTCTTGGACTCCTAAAAATAAATCTGGCACAGATTTTTCAAAGTTTAAAAAAGGCTTCAGTAATGGAGAAGAGAAAAACACACCACAATTTTTAACTTGAAGCGCTTTCAGCTGATCTGAAACCTTTGCAATTCAGGGTTTATTTTCTGGTTTTTCACAAAAAAGATGATGGTTATTTCATAAACTCTTTCTCTCCCTGTCCCTGCTAAAAAAAAAATTACATAGAATTTCAAACTGTATTCTACTTCAGTTTGGCCTGAAATAAATTTTATTTCAACAATTTTTTTTTTTTTTTTTTTAGTGTGGACACTCTCTTGTCCTGTCTCCAGAGCAGCTCATGCCAAATCCCACGGCTTATGAAGATCTTTCAAAACTGAAGATGAACTCCACCTCCCTTGAAGAGTGAGCCCAGGATCACTGGGGGCAAGGTTCAATTTCCAGAGACCACTTTCCATCCAGAGTTGAAATCCTGTTGTGAACCACCCACATCTTAAATTGGACTGAGCCCAAACTTCAGCTGGAAATTTAATGAAATCCGAAAACTCCCTACAGCTGTAAACACCAGTCAGCCATCGATCTGTGTTGTCTTCTTTATTTTCTATTTGTTCTGGCCTGAGAGAGCCTGTGTAACTCGTGGGGTTGAGTCCAATCAGCAGAGATAATCCCTGAGTCTGCTCCTGTGGCTCCACAGCCTCTGCCAGCGTTTAATTTCCTCGTGACTGACAACTGGCAGAGGTGTCAGCAGATAAAAGCTCCCCTTGGCATGGGATGGCTAAGAGATTTCTGTGGTGTGTAAAACATCTCAAATAAGTGAGGAAATACACCCCAAGCTGATTTCTCTGCCCAGGTACTCCAGGTGATGGCTCAGGAGGTCTCAGCTGGCAAATCCAACCTGCCCAGTGATCACTTTGTAGTGACCCTCATGCCAGCTGTCTCCAGCAAGTTCAAATGATGAGATAGCCCAAATCAAAAAAATCTCTCTGAAAGCCCTTTCTTTAAAACTTTTAACAAGTTCGGCCTCACAAACTGCCAAAGGGTGATTAATCAAACTCTTGGTAGTGCTACATCTGAGCTTCTGAGCATTGTACAGATGTACAGGAATCACTGGCTAGAGTATTTATAACTGATCCTGAGGCTCATAAATCACCACACAATAAATCCTGAGTTAAGAGCACCACAAAAATGTCCAGGAGCTAAGCAACCAAATAATCATCATAATAATTAATACTGATCGTGTATAAAATGCTCTTTTTCACTAATAGATTTCAAAGCATTTGATAAAGTATGTGTTTGCAGACCTGGTCAGCATAATTTCATCTACCGGGAAATGATGCCTCAATAAACCTGAAATGTCTCATTATGTGTTGCCCCTTCTTTCAGTACGTAAAATGCCCTACAAAACTAGAATGATTTAAAAACACCTTTGTTTTTCATCTGAGCCATAAGCTGTGTCTGAAATGGAATTTCCAGAAATAGTGAGGGGGAGACAAGACGGGGCAGGAAGGAATTTATAGTTTACAGCAAATCTTGCAAATAGCCAAGTGTAGTTCCAAACCAAAACAGTCCTTAAACATTTACCACAAAAGTATCAGGCAAACATTTCAGCACCTCTCAGTGAAACAGGGGCAGATCAGGAGCAAAGTCAATGTCCTGCCTGTCCTTGACCTCCAAAGCACCTTGAGACATCCTAGCTCACTCTTCCCTCATGCTGATGCCCTCACTGCATGTTGGCATCTGAGGGCACTTGGTGGAGGGAGTGTCCTTTGGCAAATCCCTCCCAGTTATATTCCACAAAAGCTTAAGAGATACTGGTGCCTGTTAATGAAATCAAAGACTCCCCAAAGCCCTTTGTGCCCTGGGGTTATGCATTTATAAATTACAGAGGTTTTACAGATGCACGTTGCATCTCAGCCTGCAGGAACCAGCCATGTGCTAAACATTGCTGTTCAGGGCACAGATAGCTTTTATTTATTGCCTAAAAGACACTTGTTAATCAGTTAGAGAAACCAGTTGCAAAATACTTTGAGCCAACCGGATTAAAGTGATTATGGGATTATTAAATGGATTAAGTTCTATCGGTAACTGGTTGTCAGCCAGAAGAGTTAAAGTCCTAATCAGTTAGAGAGAAAAAACATGCCAGTCACTTTACATTTGTGGTTCACCTTGAACTTATCTGTAACTTCCAGTTGTTTCAGCCATGTTTCTATGGCAACCGGAGTAATTGACATTAATTACCATATTTTGTATGTGGTTATTTTGTGCTAAATTTAATTTTTTTTAATTGCTTTGAATAATGTGAGATCACAGCTACAGTTTTTCATTCTGCTTCTGGTAAGGTTTTGAGGACATCAGGATGCATTTCCCTTCTCCCCAGAGTAATACTCGTGGGGTCCATGTGCACATAGAGGGTTCCCAGTGCCCAGGGTTGGTTTATCTGGGAGAGGATAAAGTTTCAGGGGGTTTAGGTCGCAGCAGCAAAAGGGAGGGAGGCCAAGAGACACAAGGGGTGTAAATTCCAACAGTAGCTCACACTAGATATAAAGAAGAAAGATTGCCTCCATGACAGCATTCAAACATTGGAGCAAGACAGCTTGAGTCTCAGTCCCTGGGAATTTTCAAGAACAAACAAGTCAAGTCCTGGACTTCCTGCCTTGGCCTTACTGTTGACCTTGCTTTGAGTAAGAGGTTGCGCTGGACAATTCTGTGCTCCCTTCCCACCTTAACTTTCCTATGACCCCGTGTTCCTGTGATGCTGCCATTATTTATTTCTTTCGTTATTTTTGGGTAATCATAAAAATGATGAATACATGTCTCTACAGCATCTCATAAGGTGTAGCAAGATTTATACTTTGCCTGAGGAGCTTCTCTTCTGCATTTCCTTATTCACGACAAGCATTTCAGTGCTGTCCCTATCAAAATTCATGGCTCCATTGTGTATGTCCTCACATCTGAGATTTGGACTCCAAATCCCTAACGGTGTTTAACACACTAACCCCCACTGAAAACAGTGCTTAGCCGTGTTAGGAAATATCACCCTAGAGGGAGCACACAACTGTAAAATATAATTTCTTTTTTTTTCCCCTGAAATAGTTAATATAGGCCATAAAACAAGGTTACTGGATGACATAGCTTCTGTCAAGCTGGAGGGAAAAATAATGAATTAACTCTCACTGCAAACATTGAATTTTTGCATAAGTATGAAAACGTCAAAGCTCCTCTAACAGCAATGAATGAGGCTGTGTTAAACTCACCGGGAAAAAAAGATACCGAAAATCTTGCCAAGGCATTATAGTCCTACAAGTTGAAGGTTCAAAATGTAGTTTAAAATCCTTGGTTTTAAATATCAAATAAGACTTAGAATTGGAATTATTCTAAGGTTGGAAAGAGACTTCCTACTGTGTTACAAATGCATCAGGCAAAAGGAATTGTCTTGTCCAGGAATGGGATGTGACAGAAATATGTAGAGACATGTAACAGTTCACCAAAAGCATCAAAAGGCCATAATGTTTGCAAAACTAAAAAAACAAACCAAAAAATAAATAATTTGGAAAACATGTGAAGGTATTGCCCATTTACTTCTGGCGCCCCATCTAAGATTTGTTGAGGTTCATGCAAATGGTTTTGAGGAAAGGCTGAGAGAATTGGGATTGTTCAGCCTGGAGAAGATAAGCTTTGGGATGACCTAATTGTGGCCTTCTGGTGCCTGAAGGGAGCTGAGAAGAAAGATGGAGAGAGATAATTTTAGTTCTGAAAGCCAGATTTATGCAACTGGAGCCCCCATGGAGATCATAGGCGACCTTACCAGAAACACTGGACAAGAACAGTCCTTGCATGGAGGACAAAAAGTCCAACCTTTCCTTTGCTTAGTGCTTCTGATAAAATGTCCCTGCAATTCTAAACTGGTACAAATTATAAATCCTGAGTTTCAGGAAGGAAGGCAGGTGTGGAAGGCAGGGTGGAAACTGCTCAGGGTATGAGACAAACTTCATAAGGGACAGCTAGAGAGGCCAATGTGTTAAAAAAAACAAGATTTAAGTGATGATATTTTGTGCATTCTTGGCAAGTTTTCAGGGTATTCAGATGAGCTGTATTTGGATTTGCTACTCATTTAGAATATTTTAAGAAGCAACAATTTTCCATGGCTGAGCTTGTGCAGTCATTCACAAGAGAACTGCAACCCCAGGAGGAGAGATACTGAAAGTTGGTTTTGGATCTCAGGCCTTCCACTGCTATGCTTTCAGAGAGAGTATTAGATTTGTTTGTAAGTCTTCACCAGCATTTTCAGAGACTGAGTTGTTTGGTTGCCTGGGTAAGCTATAGGGATCTGTGGATCTTCTTGAAGTGGTGCCCTTGAATTGTAAAAAAAATCATAGGGGAGAAGGAGAGGAAGGCAGAGGAAAGAAGAGGTCTAACTGAGCCTGTTTTCAGAGAGTGACCCGGAGTTGTTGCCTTGCTTACAGCCTCCTCTTTGCTGTTTTATTCCTCTGCTTGGAGAGAGCCTTCCTGATCCTCTCTGTGAAGGAAGCAACAAGCTCCTGAATGCCCCCCAGCAGGGTGTGTTCAGGGCCCCATCCCTGTGTGTGAGAGCAGGCAGAGATGAGGGGGGCAGAGCTGGCTGATGGCTACCAGGAGAGATGAACATGACAGGGACAATGTACTGCACAGAACCTCTGAGCATCTTCCCTTAACGAACAAATATGGCTATTAAAAAAATACATTTCATAATAACAATTCAGCTCTGAAGTCAGTTCTGCAGTGGCTGAGTGATGCTTTGCTAGCTCAGACATTGCTGCGTAGAGAGCACTTGCATTCTTTGCCCTTACACTTAATAACTCACTAAGCATGAATGGGTTCAGTAATTCATTCCTTGTCTTGTGTGACTGCTCAGAAACCTCATTGGCTTGGAATTTATGGCTTGCTTGTGCAAGACTGTGAGCACCTCCTGCAGGTCTGTGATGGCCCCCTGCTCCTGCCAACCTGAGCCCAGAGCTGAGGGGAGCTGAGCACCACCAGGACCAGCAGCTCCTCCTCAGCTGTGCTGGAACAGGATGAGCACATTTGCATCAGGCTTTGTAAGAATTCGGGTTTGGCTGCTCCCTGATCTTGCACTTTGGTCCTCTGTGACTTCTTGGCAATCATCTTTTTGTGTCACTTACCATATAATTAAGTGTTTTGTGATGCTGGAGAACAAGTGCATTATGACCTTACAAAGACAAGGAAGACTTTCCTTTAGTCAGCTAAAGGACGTAGAGGATGCACTTAGAGGTAATTGTTGAAATTTGATTCCTGAAGAATTCTTTGACTGACGGACAGTAGAACTGCCTGAGCTGGGTTTTAGCAGTGCTTTCTCTGTATTTTGAGGCCATTTTGTCCAACAAAGTGTGGCCAGATTGACCATTTCTAATGGCTGTAAGGCAGAACCATGAAGGGAGGGAAACAAAAACTGTAAAACCCCTCTATGGCTTAATGAATGTGTAGTGCAATGCAACCTAACAGCACAGCTGAGGGCATGACAGGAGCAATAAGCAGGTCCATAAACCAGATTGTATCTGAAGTTCTCCCCTCCATGGTGGGATAGCAGTGCTGTATAGAGGAGGATCAACTCCTCAGCACTGTCAGCTCAAGCACAGCCTTTTAATGGCAAAACTCTTGGTTGCTGACAAATATTGCCCTTGAAAAGCTGCCTGAGACAAGCAAGAGACACAGCAGTAAGCAGCCAGTGGGTTCTGCCCACAGCTGCTGATGCATCCCGTGCTCAGAGCTGTCACTCAGTGCTGGGACACCCTAGCCCTGTCTAAGAACAGATGTGGGCAAATGAGCAGCCTTGAAGGGAAACTCCAGATCCTCCCATATAAACATAAGGCAATTAACATTTCCTGTGGGTTTTTTGTGCTGTTCTCTTTACTGTTTTTAAAGATGGGAACACCGAGTTGACTGAGAGATTCTTCCCACCTTCTCCGAATCCTGCTGCTGTTTCCTTGCAGTAATCTCCAATATTTTCAAAGAGACTGAGGAAGTGAGAGTCCCAAAAGGGACATAAACATCCAGTGCCCTTGGGAAAGCCAAGACTAGACTATCTAAGAACATGAAAGCAGAGCCCCAAACCTGTGAGGCACAGACATGCTGAGTGGAAGCAAACAGAGATGGAGCGATGTGATTTATTCAAGGTTGTTCACAATGTCAGATGCAGAGCTGGGAAGCAGCCCTTGTATCACCAACCTCCCTGTTAGAATTTCAAACACTGAGTGATTTTTTTTTTCCTTCAAAACACAGAGACTTTGTTTCTTCACTCACTCAAGCTCAAATCAGGAGCAAACACCTCTCAAGTCCCCAGTGTTATTTCATGAGCAAGTGGGGAGCTGGGCTGTGCCTAATGCTCAGATTCTCCAGGGATTTCAGCAGGAGTCAGATGCCTAAGTACCTTTGTGAATTAAGTCTTGAGTGTCTTCATTCATTAATGAAGAAAAAGCAGGGAAAAGCACAGCTGTAATTAGAGCAAGAGGAAAGCCAGGGAGTAGCTGCATGAATAGTCTCTGATATTAAAAAGGATGGCTCCAAGCTCACTGGTGCTCATTGGCATGAAAGAGAGTTCTGCTCGCTGGAGCATGCAGTAGTGCTCTGTAAATATGAGAACCAACATATTCAGTCCTGTAGCCATTTGGAGGGTGAACATTTCAAACTGGAAAGCGTGAAAGGAAAGCCAAGTGTCCATGCCCTGGGAGAGCATGTGCAGCGGCAGTGTCCACTTCAAGGGTCACCCTCCCATGGCAGGGAACAGGCAACTCCATCCACCACGTGTGAATGACCCCAGGTTTTTAAATTCAAAATGTTTAGGACTCACATGTGATGCTTAGGACTCACATTCTGCCCACGTGCAAGGGAAGAGTCTGCATAAAGCTGAGCAGACAGGAAAGAGCTGAGAAGTTTATGGGTGGGAAGAAAGGATAGTTGTTGAAAATTGCTCATGGTGGGAGTGCAAAGCAAAGCCTGCAGCTCCCCTCATCCATATCTGGAGCCAAAGAACTTGCAAGCCAAAGAACGCCAAGAGACCAGACCTTGTCCGAAGATATTTTGCACACACTCTTCCTTGGTCATGACTCTTGTAAGAGGTAACTTTTGGACTTCCTGGGCAATGATCTCCAGCATGATGATTGTGTGCAGCAGATCCCGTCACCACCTGACAGGTGTGGGGGAATCACACCCTACCAGCTCACATCTAACCAGTTTTGCCTGTTTGGGAAACCATAATGAAATACATTTTGGGTGAAACCATCTCTGTGGCTGTGGGCACAGTGCTGGTTGGTGCCTTCTGTTTGCTCTCAGAGCCAGCTTTGTGCACACACACCATTGTTGATAAGCTGAAGTGCTCTGGCAATTTTGGGGAGACAAGGAGAAAGAAATTAGGCACCCAAGGGGCTTCATCAGGCAAGAGCTTTGCTAAGTGCAAAGGATGTGAGAGCACGATGATTTGCCCTGGACTCAGCAGCCACCAGTTTATTTTTATTTGTGTATATTTATTTGTGAGATGGGCTGAGACTGAATGTTAAGATTATTTTGAGTAATGTCTCCGATGCCTTGACCCTGGCAATGGAGATAAATTATTTGTAAAATTACTGTGATCTTAATTGGATATTCTGATTGTCATTTAACCAATACAACAAACATCTCAAACACGTGGCACAGCTTTGTATATAAATCAGATGGATTCAGTAAAAACTTGTTCAGGAGAGTTTTTCTCAGCTATCCTAGGAGAGCACCAGCCTTGCTGGGTCTGGTGTGGATGCAAAAGGGCCCTGCCAGCAGGACCATGCTTTTGATGTGGTTGGGCACAGCTGGGATGAGGAACAGCTTTCCTCTGAACCTCTGATGCAGTGGAATAGCCAACTGAACCTTTGAAATCCCAGCCATTGTTTGCATATGAAATTGCAATAGCAGTGCACAATGGTAAAAGATGTGTAGGAACAAATTCTCTAAATTTAGTGTAATTAGTTAATTTGATCTTTGAAACTAATAATAATCAATGCTAATTTAGCTTCCTGTTATCTTCTGAATAGAAACTGTGAATTTCTGAGGGAATTGGCATCTGCCTGGTGAGATCTAAATTTAGCTCAAGTAACAAGTGGCAGCCCCTATCTAATCCAACTTTAATCTGACGCCTAATCCTTGCATTTGTGCAAAAATTAACACCTTCTGCTGAATTCCCTTCTGCCAATGTGCGTGGGATTGTTTGGGCACTCGAGGCTCTCAGGTACAAGTCTAATTTGTGGATGTAATAGATAATTTTATAAATATTCTGGGTGCGAGCATCTGTTTTATAAACTTGTCACCAGGAAAACTTTTACAGCTTTTTAACCTGTGGTTTGAGAGATCCAAGCAGCACCTCTATGAACCTCACTCTATTAGCTGGAAATGGTGGGGGTTTTGCCACGGTAGACAAGGACAAGTGACCTTATAGACACAGAAGACATCCCTGGCAGGGCACGCAGGGCAGAGCAGCTGGGCACTTTAGCTGCCTTCTGGATGCACAGAGGGGTGAGAGCCGGTTCTGCTGCCCCACCGAGCCCGTGTCCCTCTGGAGGAAGCAGCAGCAGTTTGTCCCACTGCAATGGCCCCTGGGCAGTGTCTGGGGACAGTGGGAGCCGTGTCTGCCCTGCCATCCCTGGGCACTGAGAGCTGGCACAGGATGAGGTGCAGACAGCAAAGGCTCCACTTTGTCTTTTAGACTGAAGCCCTGTCCCCTGCAGAGTAAGTGGCTGATGAGGGTGACAGACGAGCAGGGATGCCTTGGACTGCCCCAAGCATTTGCACAGAAACATGAAGCAACCAGCCCTGCTTATGGACAAAAAGGTTAACTCCTCCACCCCCTAAAAATGATAAAAAGTATAATAGAGTATAAATACATACCGTGGAGTAGAGTGGGTTTTTTCCCCTCTTGCCTATGCAGTAGATTATAGTTAATTAAACCTCTGCTCACATAAACAGAACAAGAAAGGATGTAAAAGTAATGAGCTGACAACACAGTCTGTGTTATGCTGGGCTACTAAGAGAATTTAATTTGGAGAAGAATTATGCACAGGCTGAAAGACAGTCCATTAAACTGAGCCAACTGTCTGGAAAGAGATAGAACAAAAAATAGAAGTGTTCTGTCTCTCGTGAAACAAATACCAGACTGCACATCCTCTTACTTTGAAGGTGGCAGGGCTACGTAGCCAGGTGACCATGAGTCCCTCCATGGGGTCAAAGACAAATTCTACACAAACACTGGTAATATTGACTCAGGTAAAGCCCATTTTACTTAAGCCTCTGGAGGATGATGTTGATGAGAGCGGATAAATTAAAGGATTTGTTACCTTCAATTTTAACAAAAATAATTTTGAGTAGAATGAAACTTTTAATTGTCTAAGCAAATTTAAGAGAAAAAAAATCTACAACTACTGTTAATTTAGGATTTAATAAAGCTTTACATATAACCTCTTCTCCAGCCATTCCTAAGGGGAAGAATTATTTATAAGTTAAAAATATTTAAAATATTTATAAGAGGGGCCACTTCAGTTTAGCTCCTATGTATAATGCTCATTTGTTGACTGTTTATCTTTGTGATTAAAATAAACATTAGTTAATGTCAGAAGCAAAAAATAAAAGCACACTACAAGCAGGGTTATTTTCTCTTTAGTAGCCTTGAAGACATTCACCTTAAAGAGCTTTTCATCATTTATTCCAGCATTGGCTCTGAACAGGTTCATTGATTTCAGGGCAGGCACTCTAGGTGCACTGAAGTAAGTGAAAAAATTGAGTTATTTTCGTTTGTCCCTATTGCTTTGTTCAGCACTTTTGCCTCTCCTGTGTTTGTGGAAAACTTCAGGAGGTGCAGGCTGCAGCTTTGTATCAGCACTTAGAAAGGAAGGAAGACTCTGAAAAGAAAATGTGAGGGAACATTTCAATTTGCCTTGTTTTTGCCAGCTGGCCAGGTGCCGAAGGAAAGCATCAGGGGAGAGCACAGCACTGGGCTGGAGAATGGAGAAGTTCTATCTGCTCCCCTGCACATCCCTCAGCCTTTGTTTGCTGCCCCTTTGGGTGGGCAGCAGTGATTACCACTGCAGGAGCATTATCTCCCTGCTTCCAAAGGGATGAAATCTGGCAGAGTCCATTTGGTTTGTATATTGACAATAATCCTTTCTTTTCCAAGAACCACAAAGGCCCTTAAAATAAATACCAAAGCTGAGCAAAATAAAACTGTCGACATTTCGACTGAGATTCTCAGAGGAGTTGGGCTCTCGCTCAGCAAAACATTTAAAACACAGGCAGGAAGGGCTGCTGGAAGTGCTGCCCCACCAGCTCACAGATGTTTGCTGCCCTAGCTGCTCGTGGGAGGTTTGGGGACACAGCTGGCACTGCAGCCTGGGCTGTCACCGCACCTAGCTCTGCCAGCAGCACTGCCTCCAGCCACATCTCCCAGTTTCTCAAAGAAATAAACCTCAGTGGTGTCTGGGCATTTGGGACCGGCCCTTGCAGGACAGCAGGTGCCTGGTTGTTGGAGGGGTGTGTGTGCCCTTCACCATGTGGGCTTTGAGGGAGGATATGGGGCTGCAGCAAAGGAGGGGGTGTTGCTGAGTGTGGCTGTGTGAGGGACCAAGGGGCACATGGCAGATCTCCAAGGGTTTTTCTCTCCTTCTGGGCATACTCTGCCCCTCAGCCCCAGCTGCACTGAGTCCCAGCAGCCCCGGAGGGAGAGAAGCTGGAGCAGTGGGTGGCAGAGGAGGTTGGGTGCTGCCCCAGTGAGCTGCACTCCTCTGCCCACCACATCCAGAGCCAAGGAAGCAAAGCTGAGAGATGTGAATGACATTCTTTGTGGGATTGAACTTTATTTCAGGCTCCAGAGTTTGCAAATAAGCTATTTCCAGTGAGATGTAGGCCAGCTGTATGAAAGGAATTTGCTAAGCCATGTCCATGAGCATGTTCACACACTTGCAGACTTTCTGGAAACTGAGCTGGGATTGGTCAGCTCTTTGACATGATCTGGCAAATCTACTCTACTCTATACTAAAGGTGCTGACTTAGCTCCCCAGCCCTGGAAGCACTCCCTCAAAGCCAGATGTCTTCTGCCCATTTCTTTAGACACTCCTTAGCCCGCTTTCCCATCCGTCTCAGAAGTGCATTGCCATTAATCCTTTCCTGTGTTTTGTTTCCTTTCAGGGTGCATGGCCAGGACTTGGTTCATTCCAACATTCCTTTTTTACAGTCCTACCTTAAAATAAGCTCAGGATTTCTTTACAGCTGGGTGTGCTGAACTACAAAGTGATGCTGTTTGAATGTACCTGCAGCTCTTGAGCTGCTGGGGCCCACAGTGTTGCACATCTCTGCCTAAGAGAGACTGAAAACAAACAAAAAAAAATCTTTTCTGTGGTTATTTTAGCAAAATCCATGCTCAGAGAGATCCTGCAAAAATGCCATGTCCCACGCTGCTGGTGTTAACTGGAAACCAGCTAGAAATTCTTGCCAATAAACACTGATTTGCAGTTGACCTCTGAGCAAGATCTGAACCCTTCTGGGAATTTTGTTCCCACTCTGTGTGTCCGGGCTGCCATGACTGCTCCCCAGGTGCTGGCACCCTCTCCAGCTGTTGGACATCCCATTAGATCCTGGGCTTGCCTGGCATTATCTTGTTGTTATTAGTGGGGGATTAGAAGTTTAAGGCCTCAGAGCTTAATGGCCTCAACGGGTGGAAAGCATGGCACTGGCTGTGAAAATGACAAAAATCAATAGTTAATCCAGTGCAGTCAGTCAACCTTTTCAAAGCCTCATCCCTATTGATTTCCAGGAGATGCTCTTCCTGTCCCTTGACGTAATCAGTCTGTTTGCTCAGCAGACAGAATTGCTGTCTTCCATTCTCCCCCTCACTTTTTTAGGCTTTTTACACTTAGAAATGGATTACTTAGATCCCCCCAGCTTTTCATCTCTGTAGATGTTGTCAGAGGGATGATTAAAGGGGAGGCAGACTGGGCAACCATCTCTGACAAATCAAGGGAGAGTTGACCCACAGTCTGATGGATGTTCCAGGGAAGGAGCAGGCAGGCTTTGACGTGGGAGAAATGGAGAACATCTGGTCAGATTAGATAGTTACAATTCAGGTGGTGAACACAGGAAAAAAAGATCCCTCCCATCTCCTTTCCCCATCACTTTGAAGATGCGTCAGAGTCACCACACTGACAGAAAAGTGCCTGTGGCTCTGGATGAAATTAGGGATTGAGTTGCAATACCTTGGAGCAACATTTCCTCTTGCAGAGGGGATAACAGGGTTTTTCCTTTACCCACACTGCTCTGGCTGTTTGAAACACAAATGTTAGGGGTATCTGGACACCTTTTAAAAAACAGCAATATAAGGAGAGCTGCTGCTAGAACCCAGTGTGGTGGTGCTGAGCTGGGTCACCCCTGGGCAGAATGCTGGAGTCTCTTCTGGATGTGTGATTTTCCCAGTGCTGTGCAAAACCACCTCAACATCGCTCATCCCCAAAACACAAAGCCACCAAGAAAGCAGCAAGGCAGACAGGCTGGGAGCAGGCTCAGTAAGGGATAGTCCAATCTTTCCAGACTGACTCATCCACTGCTCTTAAATAAGAATCAGTTCATATTGGTTTCTTGAGGTGGGGATTGAAGGCACTTGAGATGGTATTTCCTGTTTGGACTCAGGTGTTTATTATTTCTTATCTATGTTACATTCTCACTACAGTGAGTTTGGCAGCTTTTTCATTAGCAAGGCACAAAATGGCTAACTAACTCTTGTAACAAGGTCTTTTAAAACTAAACTGTTCAATTAAGAAAGGACACCTAGATTATTTTCCCCTTTAACCCAAAAACTGATTCCTCAAAGCCAGCAATGCAGACTTTTCTGTCCAATTACAAAACATCACCCAAACCCATGAAGAAGAAGGTGAAGAAGAACAACCTGCCTCCGCCCTAAAACCTCCATCTTGCTTCATATTTATTTCTATATTCTAACACCCCAAACCGTAAGTTTTACACCCTGTGATATTACAGACTTCTAACCAACTACACACCTGTAATCCCAGTACTATCAATCAATTTTTAAAGTCTTCTCCACAGCCTCATGTCAAATGCAGTGTTCTCTTGTGAGTCTGTGCCTTTCAGCACAGAAAGTCTAAAATTCTCAGCATCCAGGATTCCAACAAGTTCATAGCAAACTGAGTGTGTTTGAGATAAAAACACCAATTAACAGGAGAGCTTAGTGGTGCTAAACCAACTCCAGGAGCTGAACTGACCTAAAAGGTAATAGGAGAATAAACATATTTTGCATTGGCAAATTTTAAAAAACCCCACAACCGTGATGGCTATGCAGTTGCTGAGGCATGTGGGCATCTGCACAGGGTGGATTTGCAGTGTGAGAGTGCTCCAAAAACACTGAAAAATGCTGCCCATGGCCCTCCTGTCTGTGCCCGCTGCCCTGGCAGAGAGGGACAGTGCAGTCACACAGCCAGCAGTGGCCACACCTCAGAGCAAGACCCCAGGTGGCAGGCAATCCCTTGCCCCAAACTTGCAAACTAAGCACAGAAGGGAGACCCGGAAGGGAAAACAGATCACCTGGGACTTCCCAGCAGCTTCCCCAGCCCTGGAGTCAGAGCAGAGCAGGGCTGATGTTTGAGCTGGGTGGGTGCTGTCCTTTCAGAGGCTTGTTCACTGCTCCGAGCTGACCTGGCACTGTTAGCATAGGGAGATAAGGAAGCATAATTTGCTGTAATGTTTTTCTCCCCAGGCTGTTTTGTCGTGCCTCAAACACAGCAGATTAATTTTGCCTGTCAAATCCAGTTACATTTTATTTCATCTCCTGTAGCTGGGATCAGAGGGCAGACATTTATCAAGCAAGCAATTGAATTACCAAATTGCATTCCTAAACCAACTGAACAAAAAAGCCCCTTTGTGACTCTTTTCTTGAGGGGGAAACCCAAACACCCAGTATTTTTCCTTGGGAGTTGTACTGAAACATCTGCTGTCATTAGACCCACCAGAATGACTCCAGCAAAGCAGCAGCTATGGAAGAGCAAGATCTGCTCAGCAGAGGCCCATTTCTGAGCAGCACTCTTAATGCTGTTTCCTCTGATAGAAATTCTGCTATCCACACAAACAAATCCTTTCCTGAGCTACAGCTTTCAGCAGCAAAACACATCTGAGCCTGTTGGTTCCTTTTGCCCCAGGCTAGCAGCCTGTCCAGCACAACAGGCTGTGGGGTTTGTGCAGTTTTATTTCCAAATTATCACCGTGCTGCACCACAGGCAGGCCCAGGCTCCTGATCCCTGGGGATGCCACTCCTCCTGGATCAGGAGTGACATCCTGATCCCTGGGGATGCCACTCCTGGTGTTTCAGGCTGTGGGGTCTCCTGTGTGGGATCTCCCCACTGGTGCTCTCAAGGTCGCTCTGTCCCTTTTGCTGATGTGACACAGAACTGTATTTTCTGGTGACAAAGAGACAATTCTTTCAATACAAAGGATGCTGATTTGCCAAGAAGGACAGAAGGATGGCTGCAAGGCACAGTGAGATGTAGCTGACTCTATTCTGTTCCTGAAGGCTGGTAGCTCCCTCAGGTGCTGGCCATGGTCTCACTTGTCCATGGAGTCCTGCATTGCCTGAGGAAGCCAAGAGTTTCCAACTCTCCATCTGTCAGCCTGCCCCATCTGACAGCCTCCCTGTCCACCTTCTGTCATCTGCAAAGGTTACCATCCCACTGACCCTCAGCTCAGCTTTGCAAGACCCAGCTTTACCAGCAAGGAGGGCGAGGCAGAAGAATTTCCCCGCTTTGTTCTTGTAGGTGTCTACTTGCTGGTTTGACTTCACTTTTCAACAGCCCTTTTGATCTCACTGCCACTCAAATGACTCATCTGAGAGGGAAGGGAGATGTGTGAACAGCACCCATGGGAAATAAAACTGTTTCCTTTAACTGCGAGGCAAACACAGAGGTGCCTTTTCCTTGGGACACACCTGCTCTGACACAGGCACTGCTCCTCCTCCCACCTCACCCAGCCAGCACAGGTTTCTGTTTCAAAGGCTCTCAAAGCCCCTCTGGTACCCTCTGTGGCCAACAGAGGGTCTGGCTGCCACCAGAGCCTGTTTGGGAGCCTTCCTGAGCTCTCCAAGGACCAGGCAAAGAGAGCAGGTCATCAGCAAAGGCAGCAGAGATTGATAAGTGGAGCAGACAATGTGATCTCTGCTGTGTTCCTAAAGGTGCCATTTTTCAGCTGAGATGCCAAAGCAAAGTCTTCGCTACTTGCAATAAATAAAAATCCTGTTTTTAATATTCTGCACAGGGAAAGTTCTTATCCCAAGGGCAATGACTACATTTTCCTGTGAGTGGAGGAGTTAACCTTGTTGTACGGACTACATTTTAACCTAAGTTATTGTTAAAAAGAATGAATTTTCTGTGTGATGACGGCCTTTTCCAGGAAAGCTCAAGGCTTTGTAGATGTGCACAATGCTTAAACTCTTAAACAGTTTTGACTAGACCACAATAAAAATAACTTCACAGCTTAATAGGACAAAATACTACTGCTGAAATGCTGAAAATTAGATTCCCAAATCTATATTTAGGCACTACATAGAAATGCACCACCTGATTAAAGAATGATGCATTTCAGACCCCCATATTAGCCACTCAATTTTGCAAATTCAGTGTTAATTTTCCAGTGGTCATAACTAATAGTGATGGTATTAGCCTGCTGCTACATAAACAGTAAACAGTTAATTACTTTCTCATGCACTCATTAAACATTTAACCAGCATTTATACACATAAGTGACATATAACAAGGAAGCTTTAACAAGTTCATTTGGGATTCAGATTGCAAAGGTGTTAATTGACATTTAATAGGTTTGTAATTGATCTCTGTCATCTTACATTGTGGGAAAATGCTAAAACATAATTCAGCACAATGGAAAATTGTACAATGTAATGCAATATTCAACATATCACCAAGATACACTATTATTGCAGCTACATAAAACTAAACTAAGCTTCACAAGAAGTAGTTTAGTAGTTTAAAACTGTATGAATCTTCAATATTTTGTTTCACATCACCCACAGAATTTTAGGAGGCAGCAGTTTCACATGGCAATTAAAAAAATGTGCTTATATGTAGTAATGGGGGGTCTATATAGTTATATCCTGTGCATACATACCCAGCCCATTGCTGCTTTTAATAATTAGGAATGGATCAGAATATTTACAGAAGCCCAGACACTGACTTTTGTGAGCAGTGATGTCCTCAGAATGGTTCGGTTTATTATTATAAGTGCCTGGTGCTTATACATTTATAGCTCTTTCCAGTGACCCAGAATTACACCAGCCTATAAACCAAAACCCTGCATCTTGCTTGTGTGGCTATTTCTGAACAAATATATATGGATTTTGTCCAGGTAAAACATTTCTGGTACCTTGGAGCAGGACACTGAGATTTATCACAGGTCAACTTTTATAGCAAGGATCCATCATTTGTTGCTTTATGACAATCGAGCCCAATTCAGGCCATGAGGGGCACAGACACCCAGGGGAGATGGAGAGCCTGTTCCAGTCTACTATAAAAATAGGGAAGAAGGAGAATTAAGAGATCTTGGCTGCATTAATTATTCCAAAGAGCTCTGCTTGTATCAGAGGGTGCTGGCACTGCCCAGGCTGCCCAGGGGATGGGCACAGCCCCGAGGCTGCCAGAGCTCCAGGAGCGTTGGGACAGCGCTGCCAGGGGTGCCCAGGGTGGGGCTGTTGGGGTGTCTGTGCAGGGATGGGGCTGGGCTGGGTGATCCTGGGGGTCCCTCCCAGGATTTCTGTGACTCTCTGATGTGGTGAGCTAAGCAGGCAGGATGGTGATTCCTGATCCAGGTGCAGTGTTTGCATTTGCAGCCTTCCCCACGATGATTCAAAGTTCTAGAAATTACTCATAGTAAACTTGTAACCTCTGTTGTTTCCTTTTCCTATAAATAATACCAATAAATAGTAACTATTGTTAATACTACATAAATATTTTTAAATGTTGTCTTAACCCCTTCAAACAAAAAGTATTATTTGTATAATGTAAATTCACAGATTTTTGTGATAAGCATTATTTATGAAGTCTTATGATAGCATTTACAACTTACTTTCATATGTTTTACCATCTCTTTGTGTGATCACCTACACCTTGGAGCCCAGGCCTGGGTGTGAGAAGGAGATACTTGTAGGGGAGCTAGGAACTGCCTTGTGCAGAGCACTGGCTCTGCAGGAAGGGCTTGGAATAACCTGGCTGCCTTAGCATCCTCTGGAGCTTCCTCATCCGTGGAGACAGGGCCTGATTTATCCAGAGGGGTGTGAGCTGGATGGCTGCTCTGGGGCTGTAACTCCTGTCAGCCTCACTGGTTATTCCACCTCATAGCATCAGGTGCACCCAGCTGTCAGGGGCATCTCTGTCCACATCAAACCATCTTCAGAGGCTTCTTCTAACTTCACTCCCTGTATCGAGCTGCAGGCTGATTCTGAACTTTTCTTCCCAGTATCAGTAATCTGTTTCTGATGACTTTTATGTGGATTTTCCCTCACTGACTTTGGGTCCTGAAAAATGAGTAGCCAGTGCTGATCACGTAGAATTTTAATCTGAAAAGCCACAGGACAAGGGCACCACTCAGAACCCAGAATATTCTTTCTCAGGGATTTATAAGGGATACTGTCAAGCTGAATCTGTACCCACTGAACTTGATTCCTTTAGCACGTGTTCTGAAATTCCCATTATCTGCCAAAGGAAATACTAGCAGAAAAGATTGTTAAAGGTCAGTCGAAGGCAGGGAGACTGATTTGTCCGAGTCCTTGGTTTCCATCTGCCCTATGTGGGTGCTTTGCTGATTAGTTGGTAGAGAAAGCACCTCATGTAATCTGAGCTCGGGCTTGGTACAAACACGTTTGAGATTTCATCATTTCCACATGCCTAAGCATGGTTTTGGAGCCTCTGAAGCAAATGTATTCAGTCTGTCACACACATGCAACCTACCTGAACAAGTAATTCTGCAAAACAAACACAGAAGTGCTTACCCACCGGTGGCCATTTGTTTACTTTCAAGAGCTACTGAACATGTGAAAATATTGACAAGGCTGGCAAGTCCCAGGAGTGGCTTGGGAATGCTGGAAGACTTGAAACTTAATTATCATTAGTGCTTGTTTGTTCTGGAGTTGCTTAATTTTTATGAGTTATGAAACTCACGTGTTTAAATCTAGGCATAGAGAAGAGTTTTTATGCAAACAAATTATTGTTATTAACTGTTCCCATAATACCACTGTAAATGAACAGTTACCCAGGGCGGTACAAATACACAGACATGCAGCTAGGATAGCTGTTCTCTCAGCAATGTTCTTTGTGGAAACTTCTGAAGATGAGCAAACACAGACTATTTTCACCTCCAGAATGGTGCCACACCTTGTCTTGGATTGCAGGCTGGGCAAACTGCAACTCTAGAAAAAGGCAGGAGAAGGCGCCAATCTCCTTATTGTCCTTCTCCCGTTCTAGTTCATGCCATTACCATGCCAGAATTGGAATGCACCTGGTCTCTGCTCATCCCAGACCTATATTGATTATTCAAGATGAAAAGGAGGAATAAAATGCAAAACTAGTATTGTGGATATAATGGAGCCAACTGGAACATCCCTGTGTGTCCAGGGATAAACATGAACCAGGCAAAGTCATTGAGGAAGAGATGGTGGCACTGATAGTCTGCGTAAGGTGTAAGCTGAGACTGTGCTGGGCTCTCCCTCCCTTTATTTAGGTTTTCCAGGTAGGGACTGAAGGAACTAATGAGAAGGAGCTAATTCCCCTGTGGGTTTAAGAGCTGGAGCACAGGAACAGGCTCTGATGCTGCCTGCCAGCTCCCTGGAAGGCAGGGGGAGGCCAGGGAGGAAAAGGCCAGGAGCAGCTTTCTGTTCTGGTGCCTTTTGGGTGGGAGCCGTCACTGGATGTTTTCAGTTTTGGAGGTGGGCTCCTGACAAGGGGAAATGGTCTCTTTCCTTGGTGAGGAAAGCACCTAGCCCCAGTGTTGGTGGTGCAGATGATGGGCTTCCAGGAGAAGTCAAGGCCAGCAATAGCTTTCTGTCCTGGGGGAGCAATTTCTGGACATTTCCAGTTTTGGTGCTGTGGACACTGAAGTCATTCAGGCTCCTGTGGGCTCCCAAGGCTTGGGAGTAGGAACTTTTGTGCTATAAATGTGTGAGGTCATGACCAACATTAAGACTGTGCACAGCATCCCTCAGGTCATGTATTTAATTCATTTTGGCAAGGTCTTGCTGCTGGGTCATGAGAAGTCCTACACTTTGGTGGGTGTTTGTAGGAAACAATGAAGTGATCCCTTAAGCTAAAAATTTACAAAAATGGGAGCCCAATCCTTCAGGCAACTTGCCAGTGAAGTTCTTCCTGCAGAGATCTGGACCTGGAGTTCTGCATAGCTGTGTTTTATACATATTTATACCCACATATAGATGGAAGCACCTCTACTAACATGCACACAGTCAGAGTGGAGCAGAGTCCTGGCAGTGATGTGCTTTTGGGGTGTAAATAATGTCAGCACCATTTCTCCTACTGACCAGGCTCTGCTGAGCAGTGCAATGCACACTGACCATCTTCTGACTGCTCTGGGGGACAGAATGGTTTTGCAGATCAGAGGAAATGCTTATCCTGCTGCAAAACTGTGCAATGATATTTGTGCTAATGCACTGTGTACCTGCAAAAGCTTACTCTGAACCAGACTATTTTGTTGACTTAACCGAGATGAAAGATGCAGAGCCTGGGCAAGCCAGTGAGAGGCTCATGGCTGAGACAAGGAATTACACAGCTCTACAGGCTGCAGGAATAAAGTCAGACAGTCATTTACTCCCACTGATGGAGACTGGTTAATTCTCATGGGCAAACAATTTGTTCATGATATTTATTCCTAGTGCTGATCTGTGAGATTTTTGTTACTGCTGTGACATTTCACAGCTATGTTTACTACTCCATGGGCTGTGTGGGCTTGAGTTTCTGCCAGTCAGGTGGGTGCTACAGAGGAGAGACTCATTGTAACAGGAGTGATCTGTACTGGAGGTGGGGAACAAAACCATGCACTGTTATTCTTGTCACCAGAACAACAGAAAGAATCACTCCTATGCATGTTCCTGGTAAACAAATCAGAAAGGTCATTGCTGGCAGAGGCAAAAGTTTGAGTGTTTGGATTAAAATGTTCTGCTTTTTATTCATCTTCTGGGTTTAGGCCATTCCTCGTGATTTCTGCACAGAACACACTGCCTATCAAAAGGAAAATAAGCAGAAAAAAATATTACCTGCTGGTCAGATTATGGGGGTGTCATCTTCTTACATATTGTCCTGTATTGTCCCCCAGTGGCCCACATCCTTCTCAAGCAGCCATCCCAGGACATCACTGCACAAGAGCACTTTCCTTGGGAGAAGACCCAGATCTCAGTGAGCTGAGCCCATTTCCAGAGTGTTGTGCAGCAAATCAAACAGCAGGACCCCCAGCAGTGACCTGCTACTCACTGCTTTGGTGCTTCTGCAGGTGCCTGCTTGTGAACCTTTACTTGCTGTTTGAGGCCAACTTCCCAGTAATTCATCTTGCCTCCCTGAAGCCCAAACCCGAGGATTTAGCAGAGCTCTGCCCAAAGAAGGATCATTCAGCAGTACACAACTGTAGCAGCAGGGGATCATTAAATACTTGACTTAAATGAAAACTTATGAAAGTTGCTTTGAATACCAAATTTCTCCTCTCTGCCTCACCTAGTGCCTGTGGTGTTGCCTCCTGGTGCAGAACAGGTTCACTCCTCTGATTTTTGCTACCTCTGTATTTCAACTGTGACCAAAATGACTGTAGATGGATGTGACACAGCAAGTAATATTTTTATTCTGACGTGATTTGAAATGTAGACAAGTAGTCTGGCAGAATTTAAATATTCACTGTGACTTTGTCCTTAATAAACACCGCTGTGAAATGCTCCAGTGCTGCCTTCTAAAGGACACACAACAAGTTTTACAAGGTGCACAGGCTAAATGTAAATAATTATCAGTTCTCAGGAGAACTGATCCAGGCAGGAGAGATGCCAAGAGCTTGTGTGTTTATCCTCAGATCTATTGGGAAATTTCCCAGGAGCACGAGCTCCCAGACATTTAGTCAAAACATCTAGTGGTAACTGTCTCCAGAACATTCAGCAGCTCTTTGATTGACATATTTCTCATCAACAAGTTGGCTTTGTTTACATAGCTCTGAGAAGTACATAGGCAATGATGGAAAGAAATATAACCAGACTCTTCTGTTCTTAGACTTTCTTCTTCTGGCAAGATGGGTTTTATTTCAGGAGCTGTTACCAGCCCATATTTGCTATCATTAACCAGCTGGGCTGTGCTGAAATGGCCATGCAGAGCAGCTTGCAAATACTCCTTGAGGAGCTTTCCAGCAGCTCAGATCTGAAGCAGCATCAGCAGAAGGCAAATAAAGTTGGTTTGTTTTGTTTTTTCCTTCAGCACACCTCTGCTTTCTGGGCTGAGCAGGTTTTTGTCACTTCTGTCAATCATACTTTTAGGAAGTAGATCCTGTGTCTCTGCAAAACACAGGTACAAATCCTGGAATCACAGAATGGCTTGGAAGGAACCCTAAAGATCATCTCATTCCAATCCCCTACCATGGGCAGGAACACCTTCCCCTGGACCAGGCTCCTCCAAGCCTCCTGATGCACCTCCAGAGCTGTCAGATCTCATTTTAATTTGCTTAATTACATAGAATTGTTTATTATCAAACTGACCAACTCTAACAAATACTCTTCTTCCTCATCAGCCTTGACACTTGTAAAATCCCAGCAGGGTTTGCCTAGGTTTTACTTCTGACATGGTGCTGAGACAATTCATCACCACCTGCATTTCCAGGAATCTTCCAGTCTTTGAGTTTATCCACCTCAAAAATATCTGTAATACTGACTTACCTCCTGGGGTTGCTGCAGAACTTAATTTATTTATGGACTCACGGAATTATTGTAATGGATCACCTCACAGGCCCTCATCTATCTGTGTTTTCTTGTAACACCTCTCATTATGAGACCTAAATATGCACTCACCAAGCTGCAAGTGGGGAGAATTTGGTGCTTCTTTTCCTACCACATTAATTCATGCAGTGGGACCCACACCAGCCTATGGAGAATAGGAGGAGGAGGTGAGGTAACTTAATCACTTACCTGCTCCTCCGTCTGTGAGCACACTGTGACATTATTTTGCCCCACACCATATGGGTTTCCAGCTGCTGCCACTCTCCCACGTGAGAAGCCTTGGATTAGAGCTGGTGGCTGGTATCCCAGAGGAAGGCAGCACTTCTTGTTCAACCCACACTCCTGAGAACTGCCCTCAATCTAGCAATGAGAGCACCAGAAACTTCTTTATCAGTGATTCCAATTGCCCTTGGCCACCTCTGGGAGCACCTCACCTGCAGCCTGAGCAACTGCCCAAGCCAAGGTGCCTATCCTTCAGAATAAATCAATAACACCTCAGAGTTAATAACTGTAAAACACTAGAGCAAAGTCTGCCATATTATCTAGCAATTAGGAAGATTTCTGTTTTTAAATCCACAGCTACTGAGAGTTGTCAAAAAAAGAAAAAATAGCGGTTTTGGAACAGAAAGAAGGACAAGCTGTTTCAGTCATCATTTTATTACTGGCTCACAAGGGAAATCAGTGAATCTACCAATAGTTCATGCAATTCTGTTGCCAGCCTCCCAGAAAGGAAATGTCATGTATAGCAACTTGCTTTTCTATTGCAGCAATTAAAGTACATAGGAGGCCACAACAAAATCAATACAAAACTGGTAAATCTGTAATGAATGACAGCGAAATACTGATCCTCTTGCCTAAATAAACATCTGTCTAAATGCCACTAAAGGGTTAGGCAGTAGAAGGCTTTTATGGTTTATTTTTGTGGGGTCCACCATTTTTTATCTCTTTCTTTGTGTAAGCATCACAAATGGCTTCCTGCTTCCTGTGTTTGGGTTTCCTCTGAGGAGAGCATGTGCAAGTGCAAATTTTCAAGGCCTGAGATATCCCTGGGGAGAGTGCAATTTGTGCTCCATGAGACATGTGCTGCTGGTGAAACCCCTCAGAGGCTCCCCTGGAGCCCACGGGGCAGAATTCAGAGAGCCACGGGGCTGCCTATGCAAGGGAGAATTCACCCTTTTGCTGCAGGCTTTGGGATCCCACCATCCACAGCCCCTGTCAGGCTGACACCCATTCCCATCCATTCATCCAGATGAGATGATTGGCAAGAGGGCCCTGATCAGTGTCCAGAGGTGAATATCAACTACTGACCTCACAACAAGAATATGGCAAATTTTTAATACAATAATGTGTTTTCAGCCTGTTTTTTTCACTTTTCAACACATGACTTTTCTGTGTCTTGCCACCATGTTAATGGTTTAGAAGGGCTGGCTGCTACAGCCTTCTGCATGGGGGCTGTCTCCCTGGTGTCCTGTCCTTTCTGAGCCAGACTTGGTCATATCTTTGCCCTCTGCAGTTACTTTCAAATAACTTTTTTGCTTCTTTTCAAAAAAAAAAAAAAAAAAAAAAAAAAAAAAAAAACAAAAAAAACAAAAAAAAACCCAGGCTGAGTCCCTTTTCTACTTCTTGTTCTCCAAAGGAATCATCACAATTAATTGTGCAGATGTAATTTTCCCCCTCCCCATGGCATCTTTGGGTAATTTACTGAGGTGGAGGCCAGCCAGTGCCTCTGACAGCTTCCTCACTGCGCAGCAAGGCAACACCCAAGGAGGGGTGCAGAAAGCATCATCTCAGTACCCAGGTCACATACAGTGCTCATAAATAATTGCAGATCAGCCCTATAACCTTCACAGATGTAACCTCATCTGTTGCTGGGGTTTATTTTCTTTTTTTTTTTTTCTTTTTAATTTCCACCTTCTCTTCCAGCAAAACTGTGTCCAAACACTTTTTTAAGCAGAACCAGATAATGCTTTTGATTGTAGCCAGGATGTTTGGTTATTCATGATATTGCTTTTGTGTCTGCTGGGGGAGTTTTGCTTATAATTTTTATCAAGCAAGTTGTTTTCTAGTGCTGGAATGGCTTGCTCTGCTGTGCTAAACACTCATTGTGTCTGCCACATGCTTATCCTATTTCAGCAGGGAGAAATCAATAGGAATTGATTTGAGAATGTCCAATCTTATCAAGTATTGATCAGGGTGCTGGGACAAAGGCTGAGCTGGAGGTGTACTATCTAACAAGTCACCCAGCCCAGAGTATGACAACCTTGTTTAGAAGGATGCTTGGACTCCAAGGTGTTAAGTGCTTTTGTTCCTCCCCATGCCCTCGGCTTTCAGATGGAGCCAATTTCCACTGCAGCTCCCTCCCAGCTAAAAGCAGTATAAGCACACTTTCTAGTCCTAGCAGAAGATTACGTTCTGAAGAGAGAAAGTGTTGCATTTAGAAACAGAAACGCTGCCAGCGAATGCTATTTCAGCAATTACCTATGTTTAGTAATTATGCTAATGTTGATTCTCAAAAGGCTGTTATTTGCTCAGCATGTTCTTCATACTTTATCTCTCTACCTGCCTAACCCTTTATTTTCACTCTAGCTATTACTGGTTGTTTGTCAAGTTAAGTGATGTTTGCAGTGCCAAGTGTTGTCAAGGTACTGTTACTTTAGCTGAATTCCTATTTTTCCAATACTGGCTGCTGTGATTTTCTGCACATCACTACTACAAGGCTCTGGGGATTGGATTTTGCTGCTTACAAGGAACCTTGGGTGCTGCAGGTGTTATTGGGCTGTGGGATGAATGAGCAGCTCCTGGGGCCTGTAAAAACACGTTTGATGAAGTGTGATGGGCATCAGTTTTTAAGTGTTGAACTGACACAAGTGGGGGACCTGTGTGTGCTTCTGTACTGCTGCAGCTCCAGCCAGTGTGCTGGCAAATGAAAACAGCCCAGCACACACTCCTGTGAGAGAAGCACCACACCTGGAGCACCCTGCTGGGTTAGGTTTAAGGAGAATCCTATGGAAATGCCAGCATGTGACTGATGGACAGCCTGTAGCCTGCACGGGGGGGGTCTGTGTATGTGCAGAACAAGAGGAAAGTGTTCAGTTACTTGGAGCAAAGCAAAATTGCCCCAAGGCCTGCACAATTACAAGTGGATGAGGCCAATGGATCATTTGAGCCAGCACCAAAGCCATGCCCTCAGGAATGTGCACAGGGCCAGCCACTGGCCTCAGCATTGCTCCCCAGGAACATCCTGTGGCAGGAGAGAAACAGGGGGTCCTGTACCTGGAACAGGGAAAGAGAAACTGATCCGGGGCAGGAAAAGGGGAAAACCCTACTCCAGAAAGGGACTCTGCATGCACAAGGCTGGGTCTTGGCTCTTCAGAAAGAGACAGCTTTGGAGGCAGGTCTGAGTCTGTGCCTGGCAGTGCGACACAGCGTGTCTGAACCTGGAGACACAGGGAATTTATCAGGGCTCAGTGGTCCCAAACATGCTGCTTCCAGATCCCAGCCAGCCCTCCTGCACATTCCAGGTCCCAGCCAGCCTTCCAGCACAGCTCAGCCCAGGGTCACTTCTGCCCCCTCTCCTCCCTCCCCAAGCAACCATGGCAGATACCTGCTGGTTAAAATTTTTTGCAATAATCCCCAGAGTTGACCCAGGGTAAGAAACCTGTTTCTAGACAATTCCCAAGGAATATTCATGATTTAACATGCTAGAGCTATTTCAACACGCATCCTGCAAACAGCAGCCTACACTGCAGGAGAAGGGAGCTGGAGATGAGCCTGCCAGCCCCAGTGTCAGACAGTGATACTGGGAGTATTTAATTTACCACTGCAGGCACAGCTTTGAGAGCTTGACTCCTCATGGCAGCCCCTCCCTAACATGCAACAGCCTTAAACACATGGTGCAGCATTACACATTGATGAATTAATTTGCTCTGCATTTGCTGTCAAGTGACATTTGCCCCTTCCTTTAACTTTTTGGGCTCCATTGATTTTATTTTCCTTACAATCCTCTGCCCTGTTCCTGCGGTTCAGGGAACACATCACAAGCCCTCCCGTGGATAATTTAGCATCCATTAGCTGTTTATCAACTTATTTGGAAATTAATTGTTAGGATTTCCTTAGGAGGAAGAAATTCCACGCGCTGCCGCGCAGGCTGTGCGGAGCGAATGCTGCATCCCTGCTCCCACGCAGGGATGCGCGGCCCCGGAACAGCAGCGTTAGCAAAGAGTTGTTTAATGGCCAAGGTGAGCCAGGTACCAATCCGGCTGACTCGGCACACGTGTTTATGAGCTGACGTGGGGGAGCTGTGCGCTGCAGAAAGCGGCAATTAAGAGCTAATTGTATATTTTTGAGGGGGCATTTTGAACAGCTCACCCTTTTGTTAGGCGGATCTTCTCACACACATCACGTCTCCCTATGGATAAACAGCCCTTTATCTCACTTGACTCGTCTGTTTTCCTTTCCCTGTGAAATGCTGGATCTGATTTAAGTTCCGACTCAAAATTCAATAGATCTTCCCTGTTACCTCTTTCCTTTCGGGAAGTCTTCATCAACAAAACCCTCGAAGATGATTTAAATGACCAATAGGTAGTTGTGCTCTTTAACTGTGCAATCAGAGATGATTTGCTGAATGCATTTCGGGGTGATTGTAGTCGTGTTAAGGGATTGCTCAGGAAAAAGAGGGGAAGTGGCTGAGGTGTTTTGCCTCCCCTCAAAGGGCAATGCACAGCGGCAAGAACACGGGCTGCATATGTCACTATTATTATGGAACATGGAGCATCCATTAAAAGGCAGAAAAGCCAATATGTCACGTATTTGGAAACCTTCCACTCGCTGCAGAGCCATCACAGAGCACAGGCCACAGAGATAGATCATGCTGACCTATTTCCTAGACTGTAAACTGAACCTCATGTGCTGTTTGCACGCTCATTATTTTCACCAAAGGCAGCTGCAGATGCAGTTATCCTCCTTGGACAGGATAGCTTCCTTCCCTGGAAGCTCAGTTTAAGTGCTGAAACGTGCATCTATCTCACATTAAACATGAGTTCTTCCTCCAACTTAAGTTATTCTTTTGTTTCAGGACCAGCTTTACACGTATAGAATGTATTCAGGATAACAAAAAGGAACAACAAAACGTAAAGATCAGTGGCAGATCTCACTGGTGTGCTGCAGATTTACCCCACCTGCCTTTGCTCAGTACAGTTGTGCCAGTTGAAACAAACTGTGTAGGTTTAAATTTACCTTCTTCCCAGCCTGTGAGAGACCCTCAGAGCAGGATCTCACATCTCAGACCAAGAAATTGCTGTGTTCATTTTCTATTTGCTGTTGACTTTGTGTATCTCAATCAGCCCTGGAAAATTATACATTTGAACCTTCCTTCAGCTTAATCAATTTCAAATATTTATTTGTCTTTCTAACCTGAAAGTCTTTCTCTACCTACTGATCAGCTGAACTGAAGCCAAGATCAGGCTCTCAGCAGTCTGTAGCTCACAAATGACCTCGTGTAAACAAAAAATGAAAGAGAATTTCAGTGGTCTGTGTGAGGATTTGAGATTACTATAATGGCATGGAATTTATAGGAAGGGTCTGTTTCAGAGAAGAAATATGGTAATTTGTGGCCAGAGGGATAAGGGAGGGTTTAGCCAAAATGGAAATTACCTTTTGGTGCTCCTTTACTATAACCTCTATAACTCCAGTTATCGTAATGCACTGGGTTGTTTCACTCTTGTCCTATAACTCCAGCCCTTATGCATGACTTAATCCATACAGCCCTTGTTAATGAACTCATTACTCTCCTGATGCTGAATTATTAAGGAGACTTTGCTCTCACTTAAAGGGAAACATTGAACAAACGTATATTTAGGAAGCAAAAGGAGATATCATGGATATGAAACCATTCCAACCCTTTTGGGGATCCTGTGTGGCAACACCCAAGTCAAGAAGAAGATTTGATGCTGGGGAGACACTGGGTTTAGAAAGTGATTTGGGGGTTCTGATTTGAGGCAAAACTGCTGGGCTGATCTGGAAGTCCCCAGGGTACCCTCAAACACAGAGGGATTGTCTCAAGCTCAGAAAAATATTAGAAAGTCCCAGAGAGTTTAAGACAATGAGGCAATAAAACAGTTTGTAAAACTTTGGGTTTCTTCCTGTGGTGCTATTTTTATTTACATTTTGTTGGGTTTGTGAAGCTAGTTCTCGTCCTGCAGGAGCACTGGCCTATGTGCATGGGTGTTGAATTTTATTCTGAGGTGAGGTTCAATTTTTTCAATGAAAACTGAGAGTTTCTATATAAATCCGATTCTTTTATCAAAGCTCTTACTAAAATAACAAAATTCTTTTCTGGAGAATGACCCACACAACCCACCTTGGTCTCCAAGAATTAGAAGATGACTTAGGGACTTTTACTCTCTCTGGTTTTTCTTTTTCTTTAGTATGACTTGTGGGTTTTCTTCTTTATATACAGAATCCACATTAGACCCTTCCATAAATGTACTTTCTCATTTATTTTCTGTTTCCCCAGCAAAAGGATTTCTGCAGCTCAAAAATTACATCTCTGAGCCTTCACACCTCATCTCCTGGGAGGTATTCTCACACTCTCCTTCCCATCAGCACTGTTAGATCTCCAAAGCAGTTCAAAACAGTAAAAACTCCTCCTCTGGTCTACAGTTTCAATGTTTTCTTTCAGATCCTTCCCAGCCTCAGCAGTCAGCCAGGACAGCTCCACCTCACCCTTACACTCTGCTTTGCTTTCAGCATCTTGGGCTTTGTTTTATTTTTAATTTTTTTTAAAGCCTCTTTGTCTGCTGCTGGATGGCAGCAGAACAGATGCTACAGGATTATGTTTCATTTCTATCTTTACTCTCAGGCAAAATTCAATGTTCAGGGGCATGGTCAAAATTATTTCTTGATGGCCTTTGGATATTTGTTAAATACACACAGCTCTGGTGTATGATGTCTTTTCAGTGATGTTATATTGCTTTCAATAATAGCTACAATTTAGCAATTGCACATATACCAAGGCAAAAACACACTACAAAAGCCTAAAGCTAACCTGTAAATCCATGAATTCAAGGCCTAAAGAAGGCAGAGAATTTATGGTGATATAAAGCTACTTGGTAGCTGGAAGTTCCAGCACACAGCTCCTATATCTGGAAGTGTTCAGCCTGTGGAAGTTCACAATCCAATGGAGATTTGTTTTTTTTTTTTTTTTTTAAGTGAAAATCTTTCTCTCTGGTTGAAGCCTATTAAATTCCATGTGTTAAGCTTGTGTTTAAGCATTTTCAGGGTAAGGATGCTTAGGATATAACTAAAAACACATTTGAAATGGCCAAAGTGCCCAGCTTTGGAACACAGGTACAAAACCCAGAAAGGTGAAGTCATTAAAACACTCAAAGAAATCAATACCCCTTAAAAGCTGTGAAATCTGATGTAAAATCTTGCAGTGAACTTCTGAATTTCCCATTCTGGAGTGGGTGTCCAGACACCCCAGTGATTAATGCTTTCATGACTGCCCAGCCAGATGGAAGCCTGATGGAAGACAGAAACATAATGGCCATGTAAATAAAAATGTCTTTACTAAAGGCTCTGCCAAGGCACTGAAATCTCTGGGCCTGAAAGAAAACAGCAAAGCTGGGGGTGATGCAGTAATTGTCATATGGGTGTTCCCAGAGAGGGAGCTCAGTGCAGACACTGAACAGGCAGAAGGAGGTGGGAAGCTTTGTTACACAGCTAATATATTGTTGTTTCATATTAATTGAAAATGGGACTTTTTATATGGAGCTGCTGGAAAAGCACCTGTGAAACAAATAAGCTGATCACCTGGGCAAAGCTAATGAGGCACCAGAGAAGCTACTCCTTAATATTACTTAAATGAAATTTGTCAGTTTACTGTAATTGTCCTTTAACTTTTGTAAGTTCAGAGTCTGCTTCCCCCAGTTTCCTGACATTGTCACATAACTTTTATTATTTTGGGGTCTGCTTCAGCCCCTGGCCTGGGCTCAGTTACCCCTATGGCCACATACTAATCTTCCAGGGAGAAGCTGGGCCTTTCTTTTTTTCACAAAGCTTTCTCTTTTTCAACAAAACTGAGTTATTTTCACAGAATTGAGAGTACTCAGAATAAGGATCCTGCCTGTCATCTTCAAAAGTTCACTTCATTAATTTCAGCAGAGCTGTGAAGCCCAGTCCTGGCTGAGTTATTCATAAGCAGACAGGACTGGACTGAGTGTGCAAGCCAGGGATTAGAAGCAGCACGAGGCAGTGCTGGAATCCTCCCCCACGGGTTGAACAACCAACTGTTAATATGCATAAGTGTGATTTTGCACGCCAGGCCGTGGGCTAAAATGTGTCTGAGAGAGCACAGATGGACTTCAGAATTACCAGGTAGTCATGAGAGATGAGCAGGTGAACAGCCCCAAAGAAAGCCTGCTTGCAGACAGGTAAAAAAAACCACCAAGCCCACGCCCTGCTCTGATAATAACACCAGCTTTTATTGCTCATCAATTATATTTCCTAACAGGGTGGGTTTGTTTTTTTTTTTTTTTTTAGATATTACCATGCAGACCATGGGAGGAATGAAAATGTTGTCCACCTCCAAATATCTCATTAAGATTTACCTGTGACAGACGCCTACAAAACATTTGCAGAGCAGGTTGCACTGTGACAGTCACTTACTACACCCAACATGAGTGTTCCCCTACCTCTCCTGCCCCACGCCTGCCTGTTTTATACCCTTAACTAAACATTGTTTTAGTGCTGTTGTGTGCAAAACTTAACCCTGTGGAGCCCCAGCCTGGAAGGACTCATTAGGGGCTACAGCAACATGAACAATACATAAATCATTAATAAAAATCAATAGATGTATTCCTCATATGCTTTGTTTCCAATGAATAATTCCGTCAGTCCAAGTTGTCAGGCATGGCAGCAGGCAAAATAGCTGAATGCAGCTCTGAAAACTTCCCAAATTATGGCTTCCTGCAGTTCTTTTGAAGGGCTTTAAAAGGTAGGTGAAGGATGCAGGAAACCCACAGGCAGAGTGACTTGGGTGTGGTGCTGACAGCCCAGACTGCAATCAGGACTGGCATAAATTGTGGGGAAAAGGAGTTGGCAAAGATTAAAGGATCTCCCCAAAACTGAAGAGAAGGAGATACAAACAGAAAAGGGTGGATTAAGGGGGAGTGGCAGAGCCAGTATAAATCTAGAAGCACTGAATGGTTTGGGTTGGAAGGGACCTTAAAAATCATCCAGTGCCACCCCCTGTCATGGGCAGGGACACCTTCCACCATCCCAGGCTGCTCCCAGCCCTGTCCAGCAGTATAAGGATCCAAGGGTGGCACTCCCAGCAGACATGCACAAAATGACACTCAGCATGATGCAAAGACCCTGCTGCACCCAGCAAGAGCACCTGCCTTCCACTTACCTTTTTTAACCACTTATCCAGAATTTCTGTGTAATTGCACCTGCCTAATAGCCTTCTGTCAGGTTCCTGCCATTCATCCATCACACATTAACAGTCTATTCTGATTTCTGAGGTATATTTCATCTTCTCTGACACCCATAATTTTCATGTAACCCCTTTATTGAGGTAATTAAATCTTCTTTCCATCCATTCTTTTCGGTTTCAGATTTACATTTTTAGTAGTACTTTTGCAACAGCCCTTGCTCCTTCACAGTTGCAGGGTTTAATTCAAGTTTATGTTCAGTTCATGTGGCACCCTCACCACATGGTGTATTTCTGTCAACTATGAAATTTAGATTGCAGCCCTGGCTCACTTTGCATTTTCACATTTCCACCACAAGAGACATGAAAGCACAAGATCCAAAATTGGATGTTTCCTTCTAATTTTGACAATTTGCTTATGTCCCATAATATTTTTTGCGTGATGATTTACGAAAAAATAAATTCTATCATTATTGTAGCTATTCTCCTTATAATGCATTGAAATGCATAGTCCTGTGTGTGTGAAAAACATAGAGACGGGAGAAAAATTCTAATGAAAAACTCAACAGAGCATGCAGTGCTTCTCTCTAGCTTTTCTAACAGGTTGTCCATCTTTATGGTCCTCAGGACCATTTAGAGTTTTTGGAACAGGTCAGTGAATGCTTGTCCTTGCATGATTTGGTAACACAATAAGTTAATAGCAAAGTTTATTGCTGTTTGCTGAAGAGGATAAATGCAAGAAAGTCTGGATGTCAGCAGCAAAAGGCAGCCTCACCCAGTTGCTTCTCTTCCCACAGCATCCCTGGGAATGCTGGATATGGGCATAGACCTGCCAAAAATCCAGAATGGAACAGGGAAGCTCCAGAAAAACACTTCTGTTTTCCACTAGATTCTGCAAATAGGGGCTAAACCTGACTTTTGGAAGGGCTTTGCTGCCCACCCCTGCCCTGCTGGCTCGCTGTGGGACGACAGCAGCAGCTCCCTGGCCTTGGCCATCCCTCAGCCACTGAAAACACCAAATCTGGCAACAGCCAGTGGTTTCCACAACCAGAGTGTGATGAGTTTGTCTTCATTGGGAAGGAAGGGTCAGACTTCCGCAGGATTAGATTGAAGCAGTGTCAGAGGGTCCCGTGTGTGCTGCCCAGCTCCCAACTGAGCAGTTATTTTTCCATCTGTAGGACAGTGACCAAACCCCTCAGGGAATAATTCTGAAGTCACTTTCACACCTGGGTAAAAGGAACATTTATAAAAATGACTTTGACATTTAGGCACTGCTGGATCCCAAAGCTGTGTAAGAATTTGCACAAGCCACGGTAAGGAGTGGGACCAGCCAAGCTGAAGCACCTCACTCTGCAATCCATCCCAGATCCTAACATAAACCCACAGAGTCCTGGAAACAAAGAGGAAAACTTGGAAACCTTGCTTGTGTCAGAGCACATCTCCCCTGATGAAATGCAGCACTGTCGATTCACAGAACAAATAAAAAACAAACAGAAAATAAATCAAGGAAAAGAGCAGAATTAATTCTTCTTCAACTTAATTGTCTCAGTCTTTCAAAGGTATCACCCTTGTGAGATGGATCTTTGTTACACAGAAGTGATGTTGGGGCTACTCCACGGAGCAGACTTGGATGCCAGGCGTGGATTTCCAGCAAGGAGCTCCCAGAGATCCCACAGGAGATCAGTGAGGATCCTGCTGCTCTCAGCTGTGAGAAACAACAGCTCACTTTGAAAATTTAAAAGGTTTATTAAACCTTGACAAAAATACAACAAAAGGACTACATAAGGAAAAATTCTCAGCACTGAGAACTGCCCTTGTAGGTACTACATGACTGGTTTGTCTTCAAGATGGATGCTCAGTCTTTTATACCCCTGGGGGTTGCATCAGCCAACCCTGGCCCCTCCCAAAGTCTGTCAGCCACCTCTTCTTTGCTGTTTATTGGTGGAGATTGCTTTCTTTTAACTGGATTGGAGGTCAGGTGTTGCCATACTGCACCCCCTAAGCAACAAGCTTTTCCATTCCCAGCTGCCCCATGGAATGGGCACATGTGCATGCTTTCTTTCTACCTGTCTGTCTTGGTTTGGAAAGACAGGTGTCTGCTAAGGAAGGCAGGAGCCTCCCCTGAAATGGAAAAAAAATGTAGACCTCTTCCCTCCGAATTGTTATCAAATTTGAAATTAAGGAGGGCTCCCAGGCAGAAATATGAGAGCAGGAATAACAGTTCTTTATTAGGGAAGAAAATAATAAAAAATAAAAATGAAATAAATAATGCAGTGAACCAAAACAATACTGACAGAGTCAGAATACAACCGGACGCCCTGTTGGTCAGGGTGTTGTCAGCAGTCCAATTGGAATTGTGGCTGCAGTCCTCCTGGAGTGGCAGGTGTGGTTCTGTTGGAGCAGTGATCCTGTAGAAAAGGGTGTAGTCTTCCTGCAGTGGAAGATGCAGCTGTTCCTCTGGGAAATCCAGTGCAGGAAAAACTGTGCTGGTGTTCCAGAAACTCAGGATTATATCCAGGTAGGAATGCTTGGCTCCTCCCTCTGGGCGAAGCATCTCTCAATGGGATGTTACAGTTCTTATCAATCACACAGTGACATTCCATAGCCCATTATCCGCATATGTCTCCCCTGAGAGAGGATTGGTTTGTGGAAGAGAGAAGGAAAACTGCCCACTTAACAGAAGACAACTGCCATACAGATGGGAAATTGAATACATCCTGCTTCTCAATCTGGGACACTGTCCTAGACACCCCAGGCTGTCTGATGGTAACAATACAGAGGGGGGAAAAGGGAACTATGGAGAGAACAGAGGACATCTAAACTACAATAACATAACTATACATCACTAAAGTGTCTCTTCATATTCACACAATAGTCATCCCTTAATTGCGAGAGCCAATCATCTCATTATCCATCTATAACAGCTGAACCAGGAGATTACAGATTACAGATTTGCAGATTCCACTGAGATGAAATGATCTGAACTCAGCTGCAGGTCCTGGCCTTAGGGAACATTTGCAAGGGGACAATGGGACAGTGCCCAGCCCTTCTGCAGTCCCAGAGCAGGGTGCACTGGTCCCAGCCTGTGATGCCACTGTCACCCTGCCCTGCCTGGCCTGGCACAGGACAGGAGGGATGTGGAAGCCAGGGAGCAGCACAGGCAGTTCTGGCCTCCCCTCAGGACACTGTGCCAGGCTCAGGGAGTCTCCGGGGGAGCCTGAACAAAGTTGCTGTGTGTGAGGTGAGCGTGGCTGTGGTTCCAGCCATGCCAGCTTCACATTTGGGCAAGCAGGGCACTGCCAGAGACAGCAGCAATGGGCTGGTTTGCTGCCCACAGCACCTGTGCCAGAGCCCGCAACAGCCTGGCTGGCCCCTGCTGCTCACTGGCATGTTCAGGACGGTGTTTACAAGGGAATATCCCTTCTGGGATGGGGAGCAGCAGCTCTGCTCCCTGCCACATCTCTCCTTGCCTGGCAGCAGCAGCAGGAGCTGCAAATCTCGCCCTACCAAGATGTCCCCTCCTGCCTCTGCCCAGTGCACATCTCACACCCAGACAAAAACCAAGCTGCACCTTTTAATCATTTTCCTCAATTAGTGAGAACACTTTTCAGGTACTAGAATATTGACACTGCCTTTTTAAAATTGGATTGGTTGTATTTAGGAGCCTGTTGTTACTTAGGAGCACTGGCTGTTTACTGGTATTGTCATCTTGTCATCAATTAGCTTTTAATTAACGTGAATTTTATCTTTTCTCTAGTAAGTGGGGAAGAGGAGAGCAATGGGCAGGATAGGAGTAGGCAAAGGAACTTCAACAGCAATTTCACTGAGCAAACTATGAGCCACTAAACACTGACAACACTTCCTAATGCACACTGCAGCCATTGTCAACACGAAGAGTGACATTAATTTCTCATGCCCCTCTATATTTTTGACAAGAGCCGCTATGAAGCCAGGATTCACTGTGCCACCAGCACAGCCAGCACAGAGCCACCAGGCAGTGCTGTCACTGCAGTGACATTCTCAGGCTGGAAAACCAGGTGGTCATACATTTGGTGGGTTATTTTTGTGGGATTTTTTTTTTTTGTAGTAGACAATCCAGAAATAGGGAAATCTCCTCCAAAGAGGGGAAAGCAAACAATGAAAGAGAATAAGGTGAATCTTCTCTCACCTTCTTTCTCATTTCTGATTTATCTATTCTTCCACCAAGTTGCATTTCCAGTGCCTAAATGGGCTGCAAGAGATTTGGAGAGGGCATGGAGTGACAGGACAAGGGGGAATTGCTTCAAACTGAGAGAAGGAAGGGTTTATATTGGATATTAAGAAGAAATTCTTCTCTGTGAGGAGGTCCTGGCACAGAGTACCCAGAAAAGCTGTGCATGACCCATCCCTGGAAGTGTCCAAGGCCAGGCTGGATGGAGCTTGGAGCAACCTGGGATAGTGGAAGGTGTCCCTGTCCATGGCAGGGGTGTGGAAGGAGGTGATGTTTAACATTCCTTCCAATCCCAGCCATTCTGGGATTCTCTGATTTTATGCTCATCATGGCTGAAGATCTCTCCATTACCCAGCTGCCCTATGTTACCCAGCTCTCCTATCAAATCTTTGCCACAGATTCCATTTGTGCAGTGTTAGAAAAAGAACACAGAATTTTGTGTCTGTTTGTGGAAATAAAAAGCTCCATTGAGAAGGAAAGCAAAAGTAAAAAGCTCCATTGAGAAGGAAAGGGGTGTTTGTGTGAGTCCCTGCCTGACAGGATGCTGGTTCCAGAGGGGTGAGGGATGGCTGGGAAGATGTGAGAACCAGCCCAGAGGGCCTGGATTGCAGTTCAGAAGGAGGTTTAAATCCATTAGAGGGGGCACAGTAGATGTGGAGCCATTTGTTTCTTCCAAGTGAAGCAGGGGGTCTGTTTCTGTCCTTAAGCACTATTTCAGGGTGAAGGAGAGAGACAAAGCCTGAATTTGTGGGAAGAACAAAAACCATTCCTAACCCTCTCAGTTTAAAAGTTTATGGTCCTTGCAGCCTTTGTTAAAAATGGTTGGAAAAGATCCCTGGTCCCTCTACAGTTATACGCAAAAATCAGTGTACTATTCATCTTTTGTTACTTGGTTGGACTTACCAAAGCCTTCTTCCTGAAGGTAATACTGATTATACCTCTGCTGAATTGGGTTTTTTTGTCCCTCTAATTTCCTTGCAGGACTAGTCCACAATTCCTTAACCATCCAGGCAAATCTGTCATCTCCCCATAGAAGCACCTCCATCAGCCTGTTTTTGATGCAAGCCCTGATAAAAGGCAGAATTTAAACCATCCACAGTCAGAATTAAATAAAAAAATGGGGTTCTGCCCACCTCTTTTTTTTTGTCTCTTGAGATTACTTTCCAGCTCAGTCCCAGACTGAGTAATTCAAAGCTGATGGGAAATGAAAGTCATGGTCTGTGGAGAGCTAATGGATATCTAAAAGCAGCAAAAAAAGTTAGGGGAAAATTTATCCTCCCCTCGCCCCTAAATCCACCTGAGTTGAGAAGTGCAATACATCAACAGGTCTGCTGATAGGTTGTCTTCTAGCACAAGCTCATCATCCCACTTTATCTGCCTCATCATCTTGTGGACCTACACACTGGCAGCAGACAGATCGCTCCAGAAGGAGTCAAGGTAACATTAAAGAGACAAATGCCTCCCATCTCCCTGGGTTTTTATGCACGCTGACTCCACTCTAGAGTTGTCTGTACAGCAGTCTCCTCTTGCCACCAGTCTAAAATAAAACAAAACAAAGCCCTAAATAAATGCCAGCAGGCTGAGGTGAGGGGAGGCTCAGCGATGACACTGGCTCAGGGGAGGTGGCCCAAGAGCCTGCCCAGAGATGTTTCCTTCAGTGCCTCCCTCAGGGGACATCCCCTCCAGCCCTGCCTGCTCACAGATGACTGTGCACATGCCCTGCTTTTCCCCCAGGACATGCTGGTGGAGAAGATGAGACATGAGGACAGAAGGATGGCACTTCCACTTTGGCCTCTTGTTTTCTTTCTCTGGCCTTGATTTCTGTCACGTCTGCTCTCAGACTTGTCTTTGTCAGGGATGCAGGGAGAGTCAAGGAGGATGAGACCAAGTGTGCACCCAGCCCTGTGGGCTGGCCCTGGTACCTCTCCAGTCTCACCCTCCTTTATCTCAGGGGGTTTTTGAGACTGATATGGCCTGTGAATTTAGCAGCCACCTCTGAATCCCCTGCACTCTTCACTCTACAGTTTAAACTTAATTCTGTCCAAGCCAAGACCTGTTAGCAACACTAAAGTCCTCAAGCTGGAGTCTGCAAAGTCTCACTTTAAGACTTGCCTTGCCATATCCTATTCAGGGAAAGAAAGAATCTATACTTATCACCTAGGAATTTCCTTAGAAATAAATATTCATATAATACATAATCTTTTCTTGTTGGGATATTCCTGGGAAGAGTCTGTTTGGGGAGCAATTCACCACTCAGAGCCTGAGGAACAGCTTCTGTTAAATGGATGGGGTGGGTGGTGCACACAGGAGCAAAACCTCCCCTGCATGGGCAGGTGTTGGAAACCATGGGAAGCCACTACAAATCCTGCCTTTCCTTTGCTGAGACAGTCAAAAAGGGAGCAGGACAGGGCAGGGCAAAATAATTGGGTGCAAGAAAGCCTCCTTCTATACAATCTGCTGCTGCTCTCCAGGTGTAAAACAACCATCACTCACAGATGCAGGGGCAGGCACACCTGGGACATGGGCCTGGAGAGAAAGTGCAGGGGGTGTCACCAAGATGAGTAGGGGGATGGGACAATTCTCCTATGAGGAAAAGCTGGGAGATGGACATTGGTCAGCCTGGAGAAGTGAAGGCTTCAGAGTGACTTAATTGTGACATTACAGCACCTGAAGGGAGCCTGCAGGAAAGATGGAGAGAAACAATTTGCAAGGGCCTGGAGTTACAGGAAAAGGGGGAATGGCTTTGAACTGAAAGAGAGTAGGTTTAGATTGGATGTTAGGAAAAACTCTTCTCTGTGAGGGTGGGGAGGCCCTGGCACAGGGTGCCCAGAGAAGCTGTGGCTGCCCCTAGATCCCTGGAAGTGTCCAAGGCCAGGCTGGACAGGGCTTGGAGCAGCCTGGGATAGTGGAAGGTGTCCCTGCCCCTGGCAGGGGGAGTTTGGAACAAGGTGATCTTTAAGGTCACCAAATAACTGTGTGAGTTCCATTTTAGAGCTCCTTTGAGTGGCTCTCCCACTCCCAGAAATTATAAGCACATCCCAAAGACTGAGGCTATCAGTGGTTACATCCAGTGCATGGCCTGGGGGAGCTGAAAAGGGGAAGAAACAGCAGCACCTGATATCCAGGGACAAGACCTTTGATCCCAGATTGTTTTTAAGAACATCATCACTGTGACAGCAGCAGAGCTCATTTGATGTCTGATGTGAGGAAATGCTGGAAGCACACTCACTCCAGAAGGGAAACACGCCTTGGGAAAAGGCACAGTGAGACACCAAAAACCCCAGTGTACTCGTGGTAGATGCACAAGCCTTTTCCATCAGTGGGTCTAGATTTGAACTTGCATCCCTTAGACAGAATGGCACATTTGTCTCTGAGATCAATGGGGCAGTTGCAGCCCTAGACATGAAAAACAGGGCAGGAGGCATTTGAGAAGTAAGAAACTAAAAATATGGCAGCCCTTCTGAGGGTCAAGATGAAGGTAACATGAGTAGACATGAGAAGAAGAGGAGGAAAAGGAACAAAACTTACACACCATTTCCTACTGCTGTCTTCCAAAACATGTGAGAGGTTTAGTCTCCAGGAGCCTGTTGGAAAGAAGTTCTCAGCTCTGCCTCTGCTTCTACAAATAGCTTTCTAAAAATACCAGAACTCAGAAATTATCACAGGAATTATTTGATATTTATCGTCATTCAAATGCCTATGTAGACTAAATGAAAATATAGATATCAGCCAAACCCTGGGCCTCTTCTACCCTCTTTCTGTGCTCTGGATGAATTGAGCAAATGGAAATCCCTGTCTCTGGCTGTGTCTCTTCTATTGGTTAGGCTCGGGAGGTACCAGACAAAGTCCACAGCACACTTGCTCCAAATTTTACTTTTCCCTGATGAGTCCATTCTGACAACTTGGAAACTCACAGAAGAGTTTTATTCCCAGATACACGGCACCATTACAAGCTAGGAAAAACATATCCACTTTCCTAACTGTGTTTTACGTGTTATGTGCTATCCACAGAGTCAAAGTTGTGGTAGGGATAAGCCTTGCAGCAGTGGGGCTCTGCTCTTAAATCTCAGACTGAGGTTGTGCCCATTTGCACAGCCACATAATGCCAAATGACCCTCTGAGTGCTCATTAACGTGAGGCCGGACGGACAGCAGAGAGAACAAGGCAATAAATCCAGGCTGGAGCCTCCAGAGCCCAGTGAAGAGGAAAGAGTGAGTCAGAAAATCCTGCCCCTTCCTTGCAACATTTCCTGAGGTCCAGAGCGAGCTCAGAGGTGCCACCTCACTTATGTCCCTTTGCAGAACACAAATGGGAAAGACAGCAAAGCTCAGACGGAACTGACTCTTCTTCACTGAGATTTATTGCACACAGGGGCTGGTGATGGGCGTGAGCCAAGGAGTGCTGAAAAGAGAGAGGGAGAGAGAGATAATCTGGCTGTTCCCAGCCAGGCTGGGCTTTCACAGTCCAAAGGAAAAGCAAATTGCACTCATGTCCAACTTCTAAGTTGGACCTTCCATAGATTCACACCCAGCAATGTTTCCCACCTGCTTTCCCATTGCTTGGTACTGAGGTGAATGGAAACGTGGTGGATACACACTGGATTGCTCCCCGAGAAGCAAAAACCAGGTTGAGAACCATTTTTCTCAGGTTTAACGGAGTGGGGAAATGATTTTCGCCTAGCTGGCAGTGAGTTCACAAGACCATCAGTCACCGCCTGCGCTGCAGCCCCCGGGGCAGTGGGAGAGGGATTAACCAGGAGATGGCACAAGGCAGAGCAGCACGGGGTGTTACAGCAGCTCTGCTGCACAGCAGTGCATAAGCATGTTGTTACCCGTTAGTATGAGAAACTGAGGCTTCCTGCAGGCTTTTCCAGGGTGCAAATTGCTGCAAAGAGCAAAGAGTTCTCTGCTTTCTTTGCAGTGAGGTATTCTGAATACAGGCAAGGGAGAGCAGGGAGAGAGTCACTGAAATGCAAAGGGAGGTGGATACCTGTGAAATGTGTCGTTTTCTCTGACACAGTGGGTTACTTGCATGAAGTTACATTATTAAATCACCTTTTTGCCCCTGTGGCCACTCTCTAACAGAACAAACACACCCCATGGGAAAGCTGCTCCCACCCCATGCCATGCACAGATTGCAGGGGCATCCAAATGCTTGTGCCATACAAACCCTCCTAAATCACTGTTTTCTTCAAATCCAGCCCCTCTGGAAGCACTCAGTCTTTTCATAATCTGCAGTTCCTAACAAATCTGTCCCTCCAAGTTCATGAAAGAAACCCCACGTGTCCCAGCATGAAAACCCAGTCCCTGTATTGTGTCCTGGTGGGGTTTGACAGCCAGTCATGCTAGGGCACAGCTTGGTTATCCATGGGATGCTGGAGCACAGCCAATAGCAGGGACCGAAGGGCAGACAGAGCTGGGAACAAAAATTCCCTGGGGATTCACCTGGGCAGGTTGTTTTTACCATGACCTGCAGTAACATCTCCTCCAATATTATTTTACACTAAAAAATGAGGGTCAAACTCCTGAGCTTCCCTTGAACCCCGCCAAGAGATAAGGGTCAGAGTATGGTGGTATCCAAAGGGAGGTTCAGGTTTGTGAGGTGTGGCTCACTTCCCTCTCTACAAGTGCAAGGAACACATAAGAAAAAGTATGGTTTCATCTGTCTTCTGTCTTGTGTTTTGCTATAGCTCCATAGGGGACCTCAGGAGCAGAGTAGCCGAGATATTGCAGGTGCAGCTGTGAGTGTAATGGGTTTTTCAGTTCATTTGGAAAACAAAACAAGTGCTGTTCTGTGTTGACCTGAAATATTTTTCCACTATAATGAGAGAAAAGGAGCAAATACTCACCTTCAATCAACCAAAACATTCTGTTTGACCCAAAATGAAAGCTGTCATTTTGTTTCCACAGTACTCAACCACTTATTAATTCATGCTAAATTCAAAACAAGAAATACCAATCAAGCAAAATGCTTTGTGTGGAGCTGAATAGTTTTTCTTACCTTCCTGCCCTCACCTGGGGAACTCTGCTCTAATGCAAGGAGGGTTTGCAAATTATTTTGTGTTGTTTTTGAATTACATGGAAGAGTGAAGGGGAACCTTTCTGCAGGTTGAGCCCTCCTGCCCTGGTGTGTGCCCAGGCTGGTGGAGCATTAACAGCACTGCAGGAACTCGCTCCTGCCTCCATGGGCACGGCTGCAATAACAGCACCAGCTCACTCAAATTAGCAGCTTGGAGTTCCTGTCTGCCCCATCCAAATGTCTGTAATAAAGGCAATTCCCAGCTCGGGAAAGGTGTGCCCTGCCTCCCCACTGATGGCTACCTGCTAATCAACAGCAGCCATCCCCCATCCATCCTAAAAGGTGTCATTAACGGGTCGGCATCCCTCAGAGAACAGCAGGAGAACTGAAAGTAAACCATCAGGTTATGTCAGGATTTCAGTCACAGAGCAGCTCTAATTGAAACTTCTCTGTCATTTACTCATCAGGAATGCAGAGCTCCTTCTTTGAATGAAACATTAGACACCGGCCTGACAACTCCAGGTGGAAGATTATCCAGCAGCTTAATCGCTCCCTGACAGCCCTGGTTACTCCTACATCAGCATCTATTAACCTTCCTTTTATTCAGACCCTTTAATGCTTTTTGATCAGTGGGTCTGGGTGCTTTGGATCAAAAGCCAGTCATATCTCAGCCAGGATGTGAGAGCTGCATCTCGCCATCGAAGCTCTGCTGTTTGAGGGTGCCAGGGCTGCCTGCCAGGTCACCTCATCTCGGGTGGAAATCTTCAGAAAAGGAGGTACCTTCTGAAACCACTAATCCAGTTTATCTCTGGGAAGGAGATAGGTGTTTTGTCAGAAGTTCAGCTCTTATCAGAAGCTTCAAATTTTGGGGTATATTGTTTAAAGCCCCAAGTCATGGATGTGAAAGAAAAAGCACTGTGAAAAATTCAGCTTTAATTTAATTTATTTTTTGATAAGTCAGTATCGAGCCTTTAGGTTTTCAGAGAGCTCAAAGCCAGATGTGAGTGCACCCTCAAGGCTCAGACATTGGAAGACAGATAAAAAGAACCCAAAGTTTATCCTCTCTAAATCAAGACTGGATGTCTCTTGAAAATTGGTGCTATAACTCAAACAGAAGTTATGGTCTTGATGCAGAAATTACTAGCTGAAGCTTCCTAAGCTGTATTATGCAGGAAGTCAGACTAGATGATAATAGTCCCTCCTGGCCCTCAGGTCTATGAATCCTTCTCCCGTGTTGTCCCAAATTGTCCTTTTGTGTATGATATGTCTGAGTCCACATTCTCAATGGCATTAGGACAGACAGCACCGGGCGTGCATTTTCAGGGGGAAACAAAGGAATTTTAGCACCTTCATAACATCTTGAACCAGTTCTTTCTGTGTGCTCTGAGCCCCCAGTGCAGACCTGAGGAGACAGAAAGCCTGTGGTGACGAGCAGAACGAGGCATCTTGGGCTTCGCAGTGTCCCAGGCCGGTGGGTGACACAGGGTTGAACCACAGTGCGTGTGTGGCTCAGCCTCTCCTTGGTGACACCAAGGCTGTGACATTCCCAGCTCAGCACCTCTGGCCCAGGCAGCCTTGCTGAGCTCACCAGACATTTGCTGAGCAGATGGGGAGTGAAACAGCCACCTCAAGCTCTGTGCTTGTGAAGGAAGCAGGGGAAGGAGTCAATGGGATCTTAACAGCTTTTTGAGGGAAGCCTCTTGAGTCTCCCCAACCCAGGGGATGCACCCCAGAGTCTCCACATTTCCTAGCAACTTATGGGGAAAAAAATCCCTAAGTAAAAAGGAACAAAAGGAAAGAAAACTAACCCCCAACAAGACAAAAAGGTATTAAACTATCCCTTCTTTGACACCATCATATCATATATTTGCATCAGCTGATTCATGGAAATATTCAGATTTTACATTGTTAATGTCTCAGCAAGTTCATGCAAGGTACCCAGAGACATTTAATCGTTGGGTTTGTCTTTATTTAATAGAGGCTGTTTAATGGAGTCTGCAAAGCTGTTCAAACCACAGTGGATCAGCACATAATAAACCACAAGGGCACTTGGGGGTTTCCATGCCAATTAAGCATCGATAGCCCTGGATTTGGAGGGCTTTCACCTCAGAGTTTGATTTTGGCTCTGCTAGTGAGCAATAGCATTAACACACACCCGTCTGCTTCAGCACTAAATCAAATGAGGCCTGAGCATCACAGGCTGGTAGGGATCCAAACCTTCCTGACTGTCAGTGGTGCTTCCATGCTCGAATTTAATTCAAACCTACTCCTAACAAGGAAAGAGAGGGTATTGGAGCAGTGCTCCAGGATTTAGGCATGACAGCAGCTGGAGAAGGATGGAGACCTTCCTGAGAACAACAAAAGGTCAAGCCCATGTATGAAGCACATGCTGATAGCAGAGAATAACTTACTTGCCTACAGTGCTGGTGATCCCAGCTCTACCCCTGCATATGATCTGAGAAAGGAAGACTACGTTTGCTGGCAGTGGATGTGGAGATCTGAATTATGGGAGTTTGACAGGCTGGGAACCCCTGCTGAACAGCAAACCTGGGAACAGGGTCAGGACTGTGGCTTTTGAGGTGACTTTAGCACAGCCAACTCTATCTGCATAATAATTTTTCTGATTCTAATAATTATTTATAACCCCCACTACGCCTTTCACCTGATCAGAACAAAAAAAAAGGCTTTAAAAGATGGTTGCAGCTTATTTACAACAGCTCCATTGGCTTGTAGCACTCTCCAGATGCATGTTAAGGCAGCAATAAGGGAAGCAAAAACATTTTTAAAATCTGCTTTTAGTGCTGTGCATTGGTGACATGTATTTAAATCATCTGCACGCCATCAAGCACGGGCTCAAATTTAAATGTCACTGTGAATCTCCTTCTCTTATTCCTTCACAGGGTTATTTGTCATCTTCCAATTCATGCAATGAAAGGAAGTGAACAGAAAATTAGACAAACAAATAAAAATCTATGTTTTTAATGTAAAATGCAACCCTGGAAACCTCTTACTGTAAGCTGTTTTTAAATACCTTTCAAGAAGAAGAGAGACAGAAAACAAAGCAAAATTGCTGCTAAAAGAAACAATAGACAAAGCAAAAGTGTTTGTCTTTGCTTAAATGTTAGAAGTAATAATGAAATGAAATAATCATTATTGTTGACCATCTGTCTGCCAAAGTGGATGTTTACCTTCCTGTTTATTATCCACCTTATTGTGATAAATTTGAATAAGCACTGGGGGGACAGGAATTTTTTCCCAGTCTTTAATTCTAAACTCATGTGAGGAGCTTCATTTCCCAGATCATTGAAATGTCTGGTTTTTCCTGTCAATCTGACAAAGTGACTTACATATTCTGATATATATATTATATATTCCAATTATTTTTTCAAGAATTCCTTGTTTATGCTTCCTCAAATTATAGCATTAGTCTGAATATGAAAACCTCTGCCTTTCTGATGCCTCTTTTGACCAGTAATCTTACTTTTTGCTTAGACAAAATATTAAGAGCAGAATCCATAAGTAATATAACATGGTTCCTACAGCTATCGACACTATTAAAGCATTATTTCACTTTTCCATTGCAATGGAATCTATAGAACAGACACAGATTATATGATATCAGTGATAAAATAATGATTGTCTGCAGTCATAGGGCCAAATGTTTGTCTTCTAAGCACAAAACACTGGTGCTGATGGCAGAATGCAATCTGCCTTTTCACCTTCAGGCAAAAATATTTCCACTCAATTTTAATGTTGGTAGATGGCAAGCAAGAGATTTCTGATAGCGGTCCTTTATTATTGAATATTTGTTGTGTCTTATCAGAGTGAAAGTTTTGAATTGTCCCCAAAAACAGAAGCTTCTGCTGTCTTAGGGTTGAAATGAGGATCACTATTCTTCTATACAAAGAATCAAGGCTGTAAGTTAGACACAAAAGTAAAGAAAAACTCCAACATTTTAAAAATATACATCTCAGGTTATAATACCAAAAGAAGCATGGAAACGACTCAGAGTGTTCTTTCCAGAGGTCTCATCATTCAATGCCAGACCCAGGCTTTGAGGAAACCTTGAGTAATAGATGTACACATAAAATCCGTAAACTTCAATAAAATCAGTTATGAGATTGAATCCCATAGCCTCTCAAACTGGGATATTTGTTTTTTTTCTGTGGGGTTTCAGTCAGAATTTATTTGTACCCAAAATAAAATATCATCACCAGATTAAGTCCCAAAGTCAACACCAGTACATGGAGAATCCCACCCACTGCCCAAATCCTGCCTCTGGCACAAAGGTAGAGGTAGGACCAGGAGAACTGTGAGGACAAAGGGAAATTATTTCAGACTGAAAGGGAGTAGGTTTACATTGGATATTGGGAATAAATTCTTCCCTGTGGGGGTGGTGGGGCTCTGGCACAGGTTGCCCAGAGCTGCAGCTCCCCCATCCTTGGGAGTGTCCAAGGCCAACAGAATAGCAAACAGAACTGAATAGCAAATGTAAGAAAATGTTTTTTCAGGGTTCATGAATGAAAAAGCCTCACAAGGAATCTGAATGGGTGTGTAAGCACATTGGTTAACTAAAGAACACGGGTTTATGTGCCTGTAATCAGCTGAGGTGCTCAGGAGTTAATTCAGTATTCAGGGAAGTAAAAGATTATTTGGTCTAGAAGAAAGAAGAGTATGAACAGCTCCATTCAGCATTCCTACAGAGCTGGAGAAATAATCTGCTCTGTGAATTTGGCCTCTGGTTCTGTTTTCCAATTATCCTTAGGCAGATGGTGATTTTGTTTTATTTATTCACTATTGGAATTATTTGCTGGACAGCCTCAGTGAACAATTCTCACTTGATACGTTGCCAGTGAGCAGTTTCCTCGGGATCTTCAGTGCTTACTCTTCTCCAATAAGATGCAAAGACCACCTAGAATCACCGTGGTCTCTTCTGGGATGGGCAGATGCCTTAGAATCAGGTTTCCAAAGAAAAAAAGGGCGCGACTTCGGTTTCAACATTCCCTTTCTAGGGATATTTCTGTAAACAGAGCTGTTTCCCACGAGCATGTCTAAGAGTCATTCCAATGCCCAGAATTAGCCCAGGTACACAAAACAGCGCCTGAGCTCCTAGCCCAGCCACACACCTGGTCCCTCAGGTCTCTGCTTTCATTTCCCTGCTCAGGGCTGCAGCTTTTGGCTCTTCCTTCATGTGACAGACACTCATCAGCACGATGGTTAATGTGGAGGAAATTTTAAGCAGCCTTTGACTGCATACTCAGTCTTTTCTAATATTTTACCGTCCATTAATATAAAAGTTTGTCAGAGAAAAGTGACATTAAAAATAATAAGCTCCTGTATACAAGCCTGCTTCTCCCCTCTGCCTGGGTCCTTCAGGCTGTCTCCAGCCTCTGTGGTGACCCATCATCTCTCCACATCCCTCCACCTCTTCCTTCTGCTGGGAGAGGCTTTTAGATGCCGAATTCCTTTGACCCCAAGGTTCCCCACTTTGGAATACCCGCACTTGCCACCCACCACTTAGCAGAGCTAAAAGGCTTCCTTGAATGGGGAAGGTTGTCCTTTGTCTGTCAGGAAGATGGATAAATAGATATTACTGGAGAAGCTGTTTAGCTTAATGTTTGGATTCCACTGCATCTGAGCAGCACTGAGATATTATAAATACTCCAAAATAATCCAAATCAATAAAGCATAGGGAAATTCCCATCAGATACCACATCTCATGTAACAACTGCATCTGTCTGAGCAGGCAACCTAAAATATCCACATTCCAGTTCTGTTTTGAGGGATTAGGGTTAGGGTTAGGATTATCTAACCTAGCTGTCTAGTAATCACATGGATTCTTTAAAGAAGTGCCCACTTATTTATGAAAAATAATTTGCAGTTTGAGTTCATCCTATGTAAGTTGCCAGTGAATTGTGAGCCTGATCCACTTTTCCAGATACAGATTTCCACCAGTCAGAAATAAAGTACAAAATTACTTTTCTTATTTTATGGGCCATGAGAAAAAAATCACTGATCTCAGGACTAAAAGGCTGGCCAGCAAAGAAAATGACTATTCACAGGAGAAATATAGAAGCTTAAAGAATTGCTAATAAATAACACACCAATACTGAAAGCAGAGGGTGAGCTATTAAGCACATCAGAGGAAAAACCTATGTTCTTAATGCTGAGATCCCAAACAACTCTGGCAGCAGCTCCCAAGAGGACAAACCCATATATTCCAGTGACTCTGGAAAGGTCATTGGGTTTTCTTTATGAACAGCCTGGGAATCAGCATCTGTACATAGATACAGAAATATATAAAGCCAGGAGCTGAGGCTTGTGACAAGCTTGTTGAGCTTTGAAGTAACTTTGAACTGGCATTTTCCAGTGCAGAACAGGGCAGGAACTGAAATTGTTGTATCAGTGAAAACTCAGGGGGTTGTAACTCAGTGTTCACAGTACTCCAGAATGGCTTGGGTTGAAAGAGACCTTAAAGCTCATCTTGTTCCACCCCCTGCCATGGGCAGGGACACCTTCTACTATCCCAGGCTGCTCAAAGTCCCATCCAACTTGGCCTCATGTTGCCTAAATGTGGATGTTAAAACTGAGAAAGACAAAGTCGCTTATCTTGGGAGGCTGGCTTGGGAACTTTGAAGGCCTGGGCATCTGTGGAGAGCCACCAGCACATTCTCCTGACCAGGCTGTGCAATGGCTTTTTGAGAATAACTTCATTGTTAAACAGGGGCCTCTCACAGCATCACACTCTCCTGCTTTTGCCTGATGGAGCAAGTCACAGAGCAATCTGGAGCGTGTTTATGGAAGGACTGAAGAACTGAGATCTCTCATTTAGATGCTGCAGGTAAGTGTGGAAAGGCAGGAATTCACACCGGCCAGTCTGAGATGATGAGCTGGGTTGATTTGACTCTCTCTCTGTAATTAAAGGAGAAGCAGCCTGAATGCTGTGAAGCAGCGTTTCAACCAGGAACCTAATTTAGCTGCTCCAAGTCACACTCTGGGAGCTCTCCCTGCTCCCCATTGATTACAGAGGGAAGTAAAGGAGATCAGGTAGCAAAGGGAATTGATTAAATTACCTGTCTGAAATTGCTGGTACAAATACACTGCAAAGTGCCCTAGAAAGGAAAGATTAACACAATTTCCAGGGAGGTGTAAAAGACCTTGAACTGCACCCAACAGGAATTGCACAATCTTTCCAACTGCTGCTGATTTTTGGTAGCTGCTGCTGCTAAAAGTTCTCTGCACAATATGTTGTCTAAATGCTGTAGAATGGCATTTAAAATAAAGCAAAATGAAAAGTGACAATTAACACCAAAATCCTGGATACATCTATTTTTCCTAGAATTCAAATCAGAGCACAGGTATGACAGAGCAGCACAGCAGAGGTGCTAAAAGGGAGAACTTCTCGTGGCAGGTGTAGGTGTTTGCAATAGAAAATTTGGACTTTAGAAAATAATTTTACAACAATGTTGGAGGATGACGTCCGCCTTGTAAGATAAAAACTCGTGAAACAAAGATTGAATAAATACTATTCAAAATAAAAATAAGAAGCATAATGATTAAGTTTTCAACTTCTTCCACAGCCTGACAACAGATCTGACAAGTTCTGAAAACAAAGGCTGAAAACAAACAAAATCATACTTTTTTTTCAATAAAAGAAGTGGGGAAAAAAACAATTTGAAATGACTGAAAAGTTTTCTTTCAACTTCAGTAGTACTGACTCATGAATAACCTTTGGCTAAGAAATTTCAGGTATAACTTCCTGACTATAAATTTTATCAGTCCTTCAGAAGATATAAAATGGAAATATATTTTCTTCCATAAGCAGGTGCCATAGAGCACTTTGACTCTTCCTTCTACAGCTCTTTGGTGTAAATTCTGCTTGGAAACAGGGTCTGTCTTAAGTTCTGCTTGAGGTATGAGAAAAATCCAGAATTCACAGGTATTTAGGGACACACCCTGCTTGTATTAGCAGATATTCTTTATACCCAATGTTTTCCCTGTTTGGGCTAATTGAGCTCCCCTGGCACTGCAGACACTGCCCCAGAAAAGCTCTCCCAAGATGGACTTGCTTTCATGGCTCTTTTCCTCTTCTTGCTTCATCCCCGTAGAGCTGTAGCTGGCAGAGGCTTATTTTACAAAATCTCTCTCTGTTGACTTCTGTGCCCACCATGTGGTCCCTGTTCACTGGAGCAAAAGCATTTTCCTGCCATCTTCCAGTCCTCCAAGTCCTGTTACTGGAAATGAAGTTTCGATGTCTGAGGCATTGGCACGGTTGCTCCTGCCCATGGAAGATGGAAGCACTAAACTGTTAAATTAACAGCTGCAAACAGCTCACAGAATTGGGATGAAAGCAAATGATTGCGACTCCAAATCATTCCTCCTGAGCAGGGCAGGCCCCTGGTGCTGAGGGCACAAAGCAATCAGCCTGGCCAGGCTGGAATTCCACACCAAGCCAGATTCCACTTCCAAGACCAATCAGTTTAGATGAAACACTTGGAGAGAGAAAAATAATCTTGCAACTGATGGAGAAACCTTAAAAAAACATTCTGAAGCGGAGGGTTATTTTAAGCCCCACATTGCTGCTCAGATGGCAGTGTTTTTTTTCTGGACTGTTTCACCCATCCCTACACAATGATATAAAAGTCAGCGCTTCACTGAACTTCCTAATAGCCAGGACATATTTCCTTCACAACCCCAGCACTGCCTCTCGCTATGAGCTTTCTCCTAAGCAGCATGACACAACATATTGTAAAGGGAAAATGATAATTAGAAGGAACATTCGAGCAGAGGAAGTTGTCTGGAAAAATGCTTTAGTTAAATGAAGCGGTGAAGATTGTTTTTAACTTAATCTGTTAAACACACTCGCCCGCGCGCGGATCTAGCCCAGCTCAGGAATGTCTGCTCACGGCAGAGCTGCTGCCCGTGGATGGAGCACAAACCTGGGCAAGGAGGAGAGGAGAATTCTTGGTTTGATTTTACAGAGGTTAAATGGAAATGCAGAGGGATTAAAGGCACATTAAGTACCCAAGTGCAGGAGTGAAGTGCTCCAGAGCCGTGGCTGTGACCCAGCTCTGTCACACTCTGTGGATGCCCTTCCACCAGTGCAGGGACATTACAAGGCTGTGACCCGTATTCCTGTCAATTTCTGTTTGAGTCTTTGAAGTATCTTGTGGTTGGGATGGTGGGAGAAAATGGAAATCTAAAACATCCCATTCATTTAATTAACCAGACCACTGCAACACCAGTATCTCCTCCACTCAGAAATGTTTTGCTTTTGCACAGATGAGGGAACCATCATTTTATTTTAGACGCAATTAATGTGGGCATGGAGGAGACAAGGATAGAATTCCATGTTTTGAACAATGAGGATCAACTTAGCTTTGGAAAAGTTCACTCTTCCAACAGTGATGGTCCCATAAAAGCTACAGGGATGCCAGGCTGTCAGAAGCAGCCCCAAGTGAAAGAAGGTTGGACACTGTAGGCAAAGGGACCAAAAATGTTTTATAGAAGTTGCTTTTCCAGGTAAATCATCCTGTAATTGTGAAAAGACTGAGATGATTCTCTGTGTGGAAATCCAGGGATGAGATTATGAACTGCCACACAGGGAATGACCATGGGATAAAGAAAGCAAGTGGTGCTAAAATTGAAATGGGACTGTGTGGGAGAGGGATTTTCCTCCTGCTCATAGCTCAGCCTCAGCCGGCAGGTGTGGTGCAGAATGAGACCAATACAGAACACATATATTCTCCAGAACTGATTTTTTTTTCTCTTTTCTGTTAATACAAAAAATATTTCTGCTAATACAGTAAGATTTCTTTTCTGGTAACCTTCTACTTTTTCTGCCCTTGGTTTCCTTTTGTTTTCAAGTGCAGACAGAAGAATCTGAAAGCAGGGCTGGGTTTCAGCTCTTTGCTGGCAGCTAAGGGCAGTGCAGCTCAGCTCATTTCTCTTAGGCTCCTTTCCACAGTGCTGCAGAGTCAGGTTGGGACAGGGCAGCTGTGGGTCACTCTTACAGTCATTTTCCTTCACACTGTTTTTCAAAAAGCTATTAGAGGAACTTGACAATTGCCAGTGTGGATAAGGATCAGTGATGGTATAACTGAGTGACTTACCTCAGGAAATGATCAAAAAAGAAACTTCAGAGGAAAATATAAAACCTGCCACCCAAGAAAATAATGTAAAAAATCCCTATTGTAATAGAGAATAAATCTAGAGAAGAGTCCTGAAACTCTTAATACATTCAGAAGCTTCCTGCTTGATTAACTATTGCAATTTTGGGTATTTTAATGGTTCTCTTTGAATCTAGCTAGAAATTATGTACTTCTACACAGGAGATCAAATGAATCTTGGCACTCCTGGCCAAGCCTCACCCTCTGCATCCTTCCACCCATTGCTCAGATAAATTACCTTGTCCAGGGAGGTGTTAGAGACTGTTCACTAAGTGCAATGTCTGCCCACAAATCTGCTCTTCACATCTGTGTAAATCTCGACTCCTCTCACCCTGCAAAAGAAACCAATTCCTTGTGGCCAAATGAGAAGACAAGAGGATAATCCAACACTCTAACGACCAGCCTTGATTAATTAGATGGTCCTTCTGGATGGAAATACCTGGGGTGGTCCTGCATTAGGAGAAAGGGGGTCATGGGAGGTAATATTCTCCAGCAGAACCTCTATAGCAGACTCTCAGCACAAATGATACATTGCTCCTTGTTGGGTTTTATGTTTCCAGTAAATTGTGCGCAGGTGGAAAATGCCACCTTCATTGCCCTGGAGACCCAGACATTGTTGCAGGCCTTATTTCTTTTCCTGACACCACCTATAAACAAATATGTTTCTTCTTTTTGTTTTTTCTTTTCCCTATCCTTTTAGAAACTCTCCCATGACAATGGAGTAATTCTGCAACTACTCAGTGAGGAATCCCAGTGCCTTTAGTCAGGTTGCAGGTTGGTTGACTTTGGCATTAATATGGGCTTCCTTGTTTGCCTTTCCAGTTTAAGCATCTGTTCTTAAGGAGAATGAACAATTTTTGGTCTTTAACACTCATCTTGTGGATAATCTGTCCCTGAAATGCCTTGCTACAAATCTTGAGGCCAGTGGGAATTGTTATTTTGCAATGCCTAATGTGAAACAAGACAATTTTTTTTCTCTTATCTTGCTTGTACCTAAAAATCAGAACAATGGTTTCCATCCCAGTGAATCCTCCGATATCACAACTACTCAAAATTGGTTCTTTCTTTTTTTTTTTTTCACATCTGGACTGGTAAATGAGCTCATGGCATCATGAGGGTTTGGTGTGGCAGGAAAACCTCCATGAAAATGGCAAAAGTGCCAGCAGCGGAGAGTTCAAGTTTTGGCACCTGACTGTGCTTCTGCCTTTGCAAATCCCTGCAGCACATGTGAGAACTTTGCAGCAGCCAGGTTTTCTGATTTGTTTTTCTGCTCATGAACTTTACCCACTGCTCTCAGTATCATTTTCAGAGCTCAGAAGACACAGGATTTTAGCTTTTTTTTTTTAAGAATCTTTTGCAGGAGGTGCTGTAACAGTACCCACTGCCCACATGACCTCATTTCTAAGGACAGTGCACCAGCCAGACTGAGTAAAACACAGTTCTGAAAGTGCATCTGGCACTGTGGATACCAGACATTATCTGAAGGCTGAAAACGTCCATTTTCTGCATCAATGGCAAAAAAAATAGGGCAGAGAACAGTGGCTGACTTTAATAGGAGCAGGACAGGCTGCAGCTTAAAAGGAATCTGCTCCAGATGACCAGTCTGAGCTGGTGATTTATTCTTTCTGCTGCTGTAGTAGATGCTGTGTTTGGGTGAAAGTCTATATGGGCTGTCAGAATTGTTGCTTGTGTGCTTTCTCTCTTGTAATAGGACTAAACACTCTGACACCTCCTACCCAGGAATATTTACTGCTACAGCCACGAAGAAGCATCAAATTAAATTTTCCAACCAAGGCAGGCTTCCTCCAGCCCTATTAGAGCATTACAGATTTCCTCAATGACAGTTAAGGAACTTGAGACCATCAGCATTTATTGTTAGCTTTGATTTCTGGGTAAAAAGTAATAAATAAAATCCAAATTCAATAACTGCTCTCCTTGCAAAACATGTGTCACCTACAAAGATCCATCACATATAGGCAGGTGCTGCAGCACTCTCATTTGTACTTTGTCTGCAGGTGGCAAACTAAACCCAGGAAATAAATGTACTGTAATGGAAAAGTTAAATGTTCAAGAAAAACTTAAAATCTAAACAAACATTTTCACATCAGAGGAACTTTGACTTTACTACCAACAGCTCCACTGTACAGAAAAACTTCAAAAGGACTTCAGCCCATGCCATGAAGATTTTTTCCCATTGATGTAAAATACTTTCCTCCCCTTCCAGGTGTTTTTTTCCTACTTTAACCTCCATGATGGCAGTGTAAGCACCTGTATCACTGTCTTTATTTCCATCAGGGAGTCCCGGGTGCTTCTTCTTCTTCCAACTCCTTGAAAGTCAGCAATGGAAGACACAAAACCAATGTGTGTTTTAGCAAGATGTGCTCTCCTGGAGACATTGCCCATCCTTAAAAGGTAATGACTAATCTCTTCCATTATTTCTCTTTCATTAGGGAAATAATTGTCTGTACCAGACAACTTGTAGCAGAATCATAAAACAAAGAGTAAGTAGGGATGTGAATAAATAGAATGAGTCAATATTGCTTTTGTTAAGTCAGATTGCAGCCAGAAATCTCCTAGAGTTCTTTGAGGATGTTTATGAGCTTGTAAACGAAAAGGATTGGTCAGCATAGCATAGTTGTATATCCACAAGATTTCCATTAAATTTCCTCAGTAGGGACCTTAAAGAACAGAGTCCTCCATGGAATAAAATAACTCCTCAATTTGTGCATTAACCACTGGTTATAATATAAGAAACAAAAGATAAAGATGGTTTTTACTGGTTTCCAACAAGGTTGTAAAAGGATGTCTGCTTCACCTGTTTTTATTCAGTAGTTCTACATAACCTCAAAATGGGATGAATATGGCAAATTGCTGAGGATAGAAATGTACTCATTACAACCAGACTTGGAATTTATTTCAAAGAAGTGTATAAAGCTCTCAGGACATATAAAATAGTAGAAGAAATACATTGAGGGAGGGAATTTTTGACTGGATAAATTATAGGAGTCTGGACTGTGTTAAATAGGCAGTGATGATTCAACTGTGGTGGATGAAGAAGGGTAAAAGATGAGATAAACTTATGAAATTATTGGCTGTGGGAAGAAGAGGTACATGGAGAGATTATTCAGTTTCTTTCAATATAAAAACAGGGATGTATATAATGAAAAGAGTCGAAAACAGGGTTAAAGTAAATAAAAATAGATATATTTTTAGCATGAAATAAAGAATTGCTTTGAGGAACTCAATGTCCCAGGATATTTCAGTGGATGAAACTGTGAGGAGATTGGAAAAAGATTCATTGAGATCAACTGCTGTTGTTGCACAACGCTATTACACCTATTACACATTATGAAGACCAAAAAGCCCTGAACTCCAGAAGCTGGGAAAACCATCAATGTAAAATTACCTTTCTTCCTGTAGATTCCATCCTAGAGAAGCTGCTATCACTCCCATCGTGATCAAGACAGGGAGTTGGTCTTTGATCCAGCAGTTCTTCCATTTTTATGGGAATAATTCCATAGCATGGCCACCACCTGAGCCTGCCTGGCACATGAAGTGCCTGGAGAGGAACTGAGCCATAGCTGGACCTGGATAGGGGTAGGAGGCTACAATAATTCTGAATTTTATACCCATTTATACCTCAGATTGCTAGCATTATGTCTTCAATATACCTTGCTTTATATCAGAATGGCATTTTTTTCTTTGCATTGACATGACATAACACCATATAGAAAATGGTCTAGTTTAATAAAACATTGCCCATCTGTTTATAAAAACAAGTTTTCCTTGTCTTAATGGTGCCATTGGAGAAAGCTAACTGGTTGTGGAAAGGACAAGATTATGGTGGAGTCAAACTCAGTGTGGGAAACCAGGGATGTTTATCAACAGAGACACTTGGGCACTAAAAAGTGATGAAAAAGAGTTGATGAACTGTGACCATGGGCCTCAAACCCGCCCTCTCTTCTTTTCCTCATACTTTAAATGGATTAGGGGGTTTTTGGAAGGATTTTGGCTATGAAGGACATCCAGAAAACATCCTGCTCTTGCCCCTGTTCAAAGACCACTGGAGTCAAAGGGGTCCTTTGCTGCAGCACTTTGTGTTCAGGCTTCAGCTCCCAGAACAGATTATCCATGGCAGATAACTGGCAGGGAAGCAGTGCTGTGCTGCCTTCCTCAGCCATTATTTGCAGATCCAAATCAGCGGCCCAGATAGCAAAGAAAAGAACAGTTTGCCACTCTCTGAGCCTGGCTTAGCTCAATCTGTGTCCTGCCCCTCTTCCCATCACCCCTCAGAGCTGCTGAACTGATCCATCCCTTGCTTCTTTCTCTGTGACTGGTGTCTGCTGGAAACTACTCCCCTGAGAGGTGACACTTGCACATTATCAATGAACAGAGAGACCCCATATTTTTGTGTGCTGGCTCCCAGCTCCATCCCATAGGGGCTGCTGTTTCAGAATTGTTTGGGAGTGTGTGGGTTGCCTTGTCACGTTGGTTGGGTAATGAAAGGGTACAGAAAACAGCCTGAGATCTGCTGCTGGAGACATGTAATTATTGCTGATCTCCAGGGAGCTTGTAAGTTGGGGTTTCTTTATTATTATTTGTGCTATGACAATGGTATCTGGATCTTTACCTTTCAGCCTTATCCCATATATAACAAGCTAAAAAGATGGATGTATCAGTAGGGTTTCTAAGGGGAAAAGAGTGTGGTAGAGTGTTTAGTGCACTGTGCCTGCACTCAGACTTCCCTTTAATGAAAATGCCCTATTGTGGGACTAAAAAAGTGCACCTGTACATTGTTGCTGGTTTTGAGCTGGATTCCACTTGCACACTTGCTTATCTGCAACTGCGTGGGGAAAGAGCAAGTTGAAAGGCAAGGAATGGTGTAGAAAAACTGGATATGGATTGTGAGGGCACAGTGGGTATGTAATTTGTAGGAAAATACACCAGAACCAAGATCTGAGCACTCAGGTTTGGTCCCTGCAAAGCAGAGGCTGCTGTAGCCATTGTCTGGTTGGGAGCAAAGGGGAGAGGAGGCCTCAGAGCGGAGAGAAAAGCAGATTGTGTGACTAAACTCGGGCGAAAATGAGCTGTGATCCATCGGGAGTGAGAGTCTGGCACTTGCCTCACCTTCATCCGTGCTGTTTCCTCTCCTGCTGCTTGAAGATAGCCAAGAGCTTCCTTTTTAATCAAGGACCATTGGAAAGCACCAGCGGGCTCCCACTCACAACGCATTGATTGGCTTCCAACCGCAGTGACAATTGCATCCTGTAATCAAAGCAGCAATCATTAGCGGCACGATTATTCCCCCTCCACACACTCACACACACTCACACACACTCCTGTAGCAGGAGGGATGACTCTGAAATGCAGAACACAAACAGCGCTCAGCGTTCTCCTGGCTGGGCCTCGTTCCAGGTGGATCCTTTGCCAGAGGCTCCTGGAGGGCAGGTGATGGTGGCAGAGTCAAGACTGCGAATCAAAAGGCAAATCCAAAGGAATTGAGGGGAATTCAGGGTGATGCAATTGTCATTTTCTCTCATCCCATCCCGGCTGCTTGAGCAACCCTCCTCAGGCTCTGCCTGAGCTGTTGGCACTGGGCTGGAATTGCCTTTCTGCAGGTTCCCTTCCCCGGTGCTTGCAGAGGACTGTGGCCATGGGAGAAGGTGGAATTTTGGGGCTATCTGACTTTCTGAATGCTTGGAACACAGCTTGGAACACAGCTGGAACACAGTTGGAACAGACACCAAACCCTGCTGTCAGATGACCTTTCCTTTTTGTGTCCTCACCCGCTTTCAGCTCCCTTTCAGATGTTTCCTTTCTGCATAGGCTGTTCCCTCTCCACACCCAGGATATGGACAGGGTCTTCTCTTCTCTTCTCTTCTCTTCTCTTCTCTTCTCTTCTCTTCTCTTCTCTTCTCTTCTCTTCTCTTCTCTTCTCTTCTCTTCTCTTCTCTTCTCTTCTCTTCTCTTCTCTTCTCTTCTCTTCTCTTCTCTTCTCTTCTCTTCTCTTCTCTCTCTTCTCTTCTCTTCTCTCCTCTCCTCTCCTCTCCTCTCCTCTCCTCTCCTCTCCTCTCCTCTCCTCTCCTCTCCTCTCCTCTCCTCTCCTCTCCTCTCCTCTCCTCTCCTCTCCTCTCCTCTCCTCTCCTCTCCTCTCCTCTCCTCTCCTCTCCTCTCCTCTCCTCTCCTCTCCTCTCCTCTCCTCTCCTCTCCTCTCCTCTCCTCTCCTCTCCTCTCCTCTCCTCTCCTCTCCTCTCCTCATCCACCTCCACCAGTGGCTCAGAACATTCTTTAGCACATCTGCCTTTTCCTTTCTTTTTTTTTTTTTTTTTGAGTGTGAAATAAATCTCCACAGAAAACTTATCCAGATGAAAAAGGAATTCTTTTAAACTTTACACTTCCAATCAGAAGAATAAAACAGGTGTTAAAGAATCAATGGCGTCTGAACCTCAGAGTTTGCTTTAAAGGCAGGAGAAAAAAAAAGAGTTATGTAAAATCTCTATGTATTTTACTTTGAGTTGTGTTTGATGAAATAAAAATGAAAACTTTTTTTCACTAGCCAATATCTGGTATTCCTTTAGAAATTTGGCTTCACTTTACTCCCTGAGGATTCAAAAATATTTCCCATGAAGGTTAATTTTCAAGGTGGGTATTTTAGAACTCAGATGTTGCAAAGTGGTGTTCTGAAAAGCCAAAAAAAGAAAAGTAATGGCAGTCTCAAAATCCACACTTGTATTTCTTCTGACCAAAGGTATGCACTGAGTTGAAGCTTATTTTATGTATAATTTTCATCCCTCTAATTTTATGTGTGGGGTCTTTTTACATTTACTCCTCGTAAACAGCCATCCATTCCTCATGGTTATAATTTTTTCCCCTTAACTGCCCTTGTAAGTGTCAAAGTCTAACGGAGTCTGGCTTAGAACAGTTGACACATTTCTCTGTAATTATAGAGCTGTTGATGGAGCAGTGAAGATCCAACCAGCTGCAGCATCTCACCAGCACTAAACTAACTTCACACATACCTTGTAGAAAACCAGGATAAAATGCTGCTTTATTTTCATTTTCTGGGATATTATAGAACATGGCTCTGACCTGGAATGAGATGGAGATAGTGAGTTTACAAAATATTGCCATTAAGCAAATTTCTGGACAATAGGAACATGAATTCTCTTTACTGCAAAGCATCTTCTGGAAATGCTGCATGGTATCATCTGCTGATTCTTTCTTTCTTTCCCTTCTCACCTGCTTTCCAGGTTTTTAGGGGTAAAGAAGACTCTTCCATAAAATAATCAGTATGAGACAGAAAAAAACAAGAACACAAGCCTGTTACATTGGGAAAACTATTTCCCTGTCAGCCTGCATCAGACTGACTTATTAGCAAATTATTAGCAACAAGCAAATCTCCAGAGTTCGGGATTTCTTTCCATTCATTCCAGATAAATATTTAAATGTGTTTGTCTTTATTACATTTCTGTGGGCTTATTCTAATGTATTTGGCCTGGAAATTAGGCTGAGGATTTTGGAGTCTGGAACCGCTTGACAGAGCCCACAAACTGAATGCAGAATAAATTAGTGGTGCCTGGTGTTTGGGTGGCTTGACAAGGGCTGGTGATTGAAAAATCCCTGTAGATTTAGGACCTACTGGGGAAGAAAATAGAAAAGTAGAATCATAGAATAGAACTGACATTAAATCTCATCTCATTCCACCTCTGCCCTGGGCAGGGACACCTTCCACTGTCCCAGACTGCTCCAAGCCCTGTCCAGCCTGGCCTTGGACACTTCCAGGGATCCAGGGGCAGCCACAGCTGCTCTGGGCACCCTGTGCCAGGGCCTTCCTGCCCTCACAGGGAAGGATTTCTTCCCAACATCCCATCCAACCCTGCCCTTTGTCAATTTTAAACCATTTCCCCTGATCCTGTCACTCCATGAACCTGTCCAAAGTCCCTCTCCACCTTTCTTACAAAAGGAGAGAGTTTGCTGTGGGACCTGCAGCCCTCCAGGTCCTCCTCTGAGCTGCCCTTCTTACAGGTAATATTTGCTCCTGCTTCAAGTGAGACCAAGGGCAGGAAAATCTAACCCCATTTTTCAAGCCCAGTAAATATTTCAGGCCAGTTTTGAGAGTTTCTTTTGTTACAGCTTGTTCAGCTGCCTCCAGAGCCCTGCAGTAGAAAGGAGGACCTGAAGTGGAAGAGGAAAAAAAGTATTTCCCTGGTTGATTCTATTAATGAGTGGATTTATTCCCAGGCACACACGTTTCTATTTTTCACAGCTGGTTCTGACCTCTGTCAGGGACTTCAGCCAAGAATGGCTATCAACCAGGGCACATCCCAACCCTCAAAGAGCAAGCAGCTCCCTAAGGCACAATTTCCCAGCAGCTGGATTGTTGGAAAGAGGGCCAAGATCTCCACAAAAGCAAACACTGGCTTACAGGAGCTTTGCCTGAGGGGAAACTTGCACTGCTACAATCCACTTCAGCCACTGGGTTCAAGGCAATTCCCAGTGGAGGGGAAAAAAAAATAAAAATTGGCTGGCTCTTCTACTACACAAACAGACACAAAAGCACAAACGTGTGCAGCACCGCCTTTTCTAAAAGTGCATTATTATTAACTGGAAACAGCAGCCAGATCCATCATGTTCAGCATGCCCCACATCACTGCTTCACTAAACACCACAGATTATTTCCCTGTAATTGCCTTCCTGAGCTGTCTAGCAGCCTCGATTCATTTCCATTAAAGCTTGGGAGGATGGGATCATTTAATATTCTTACATCCCTCCTTTCACTTTTCCACGAGTTTTGTTGGTTTTTGTTTTGTTTGTTTGCATGTTTTTGTGGTTTGTTTGGTTTTTCATTTGTTTGTTTTTGGGTTGTTTTTTTTTTTTGGTAGATGTAACAATTATGTGCTCATTGTCACACTCAGTCATGCAGTTAAGTTTAGTACTTGGTATTGCAGGGGAGCTGCTGAAACAATAGCGAAGTAACAACAGTAATTTTCACCCATATGTGTTTTCTCCTGAACTTAAGAGGGAAATATATTTATGCCCTGCACAACTTGACAGACAACAGCTTTGCCTCTGTCACATCCCTTCACTTTGCACAGGACAACTTGGTGGAGCAGACACGAGGAGAGAAAAGAAAGCAGAAGAAAGCCCTGTAGCCTGGTATCATCCAAGGCCTGACACCAAACTGATAAATCATCTCTGATTGTTTTCCTTCTGTAGCTGCAGTGTTAATTAAAACTACTCTGGATGTAGATTGAGTTTCTGCACTCGGAAGTTATCATCAGTGCTTCACCTGCCTTGAATAAGAACTGCACATCCTGTGATAAATGCAGTGAGCGTTTTGCCTGGTTTCACTGAGTGTCTGCAGCTTCCTCTGAAGGATTTATTCCTCACCAAGTCTGTGTCATCTCCTGTGCTGCCACTGAGCACAGGGTGGGGTCATCCTCCAGTGTGCGACAGCCTCCACCTGCTCACAGCAACAGAAACACTCGGGTGGCTTCGGATGAGATTGGATTTGATACCAGGATCATCTCCTGGTAGAAAAATAGATATTAAGTGAACAATCCTTCCATCAGACATGTACAAATCCTTGAGCTTCTGCCAGTCTGGAAGAGCTGCTAATGTCTTTATTAGAGTTTCAGTGCTGGCTTTGCCTCCAATACTCTGCTATTGAGAACAGGATCCAAGAAGCCATGTTACCATTTCTGTGCCTTTTCCTCATTTTCTGCACATGAATTTTTCAGTTCTGATTTTTTTTCCTTTCTGATAACTGGTAATCTCATAAAGGAGCTATCAGATATTTCAAATCTCTCCTGTTCTGGCAATTACTACACTTTGATGCAGCAATCTTTTGATGTTGCTGCAACCTCATTTTTTCATTAGTTCCCCATGTCACTGCTGTCAGAGTCTGACCTGATCCGACCCCATGCTCCCCCAAAATGTTGACTGCCAGACAGGAGACCAGAAAGCTTTGGACAAGGCCTTTCATCCTCATTTCCTGCTCAGCTGTGTAAGTGCCAGGTAAAACTTGGAGCCACACAGCCTGTGCTCACCTGAGCCGTGCCACACTGTGTACCTGATCAGATCCAGAAGTAAAAGCTCACTTCAAAGGCCTGCTGAGCTACCTTGGACAACTCTGCATAATTGAGAGGATCCCAGTTAGCGTGGAAATACGTATTCTACATTGACAGCTCCATGGCGACACAAAAAGAAAAAATTGACAAACTGTTGGTAGATGAAATGGCACAGAAAAGGAAATATGATTAGCAAGAAGGACAAGTCATAAAGCAGAGCAGCCCCATGTTATCTTTCCAGACTTGATCTCCTAAAGCAGCTCTAGGGCCTTTTTTTTTTGGCAGCATTATTGGTTTTTGCAGCATTTCTGGGTTTTGCAGCATTTACTGCAGCATTACTGAGCTCCTCCTCAGCTCTGCTGGGCCACAGAGGTTGTGAGCATCACCCTGGGCCCTGCCCTTCCTCTGCCTGCACTAACAGAGGCTCAGCCCCAGCAAGGAAAAAGCAGGAGAAAAATGGGGAATAGGGCAGTTCCTGGGCTCTAGGAAGGATTATGCCTGATTTGACTCAAAAAATAATTAAATCAAAATAAAGGGCCTAACACAGACTTATGCAACACTTGGCCAGCTCCTGATTTTGATTTCAGGGGCTTGTAATGGTTCACATCAGCAGGATGTCTATCTCTATATACATATATTAAGATCTGACACAATTACCAGTTTGCCAGTGCTAAAATAGTCTGGACATGAGGAGGAATTCAGATATAACAGAACTAAAACATTGAACTGAGCTGCCTCAAACTGCCTCTCTGAACCCCCAGAATGGGAAGCCACCCTCCAGGCACAGAGCTGCATGTTATTTGGGGAGCAGCTGAGTGAAGCACCCCTGAGATTTCCTTGGGGTCAGACCACCAACAGAGGGGGGGAGGATTTATCTAATCCTTGTCTTTATCAAGGAAATGGGCTACTTTCTGTACTGAGAGAGAGACACCGTTGTCTGAACTCAAGGCAGGGAGGGAAGGAAAGAAGGGGCATCATTTCCCATGCACAGGCATGAAGGAGACAGAGCAATACAGAGAGAAACGAGCAGGCACGTTAGTATTTATTAACACATCCACTAATGAGAGAAAAGCAAGGCCTGCTGTTGCAGACAGGTAGAGATATTATAAAAGAAAGGTCTTATAAAATATGGTTTAGGCCCTGCTACTCTAGCTAAACTAGCAGTAGTTTGTAAGTTCCCACAAAGAAAAATCATAAGAATGACGGCAGTTAACAACCTATTCTAGTAAGAAAAGAAAGAGTGATAAAGTTCTGGAATGGCTGCCCGGGGAGGTGGTGGGGTCACCATCCCTGGGTGTGTTTAACAAAGCCTGGATGTGGCACTGGGTGCCAGCGTTCAGTTGAGGTGTTGGGCTGGGTTGGACTCGATGATCTTGGAGGTCTCTTCCAACCTTGTGATTCTGTGATTCTGTGAAAATCTAGATAAATACTAGAATAACTAGTAAGAAAAGTAAGTTTGCACCTGCATAAACAATAGAACTGTCCCATGAGAATCAGTGGAGAAGATATGTAAACAATCCAAGAATAAAGATATTTGATGGAAAGGTAAAATGCCAGTTACTAACCAATGAATTGAGTGGCAAGAAAACTAGTAGCCAGTTGGGGTTGAGCATGAGGTCTGTAAAAACTGTATAAAAATGAGTTATGCGAATAAAGATTTGGCTTTTCTGCACGAAGAAACTGAGTCCTGTCTGCTTAGTAATGCAACAGCCTGCTTTATATGGGGTTAAACACACTCAGGAGATGCAGGAGACTAAAAAACTGGAAGGGGTTGCCTATGCCACAGCCCCATGGACACAAGGGAAAGTTTAAATGTGACAACCTGTCACTGAGACAGTGGTGCCACTCAGGTCAACCAGCCACGAGACAGCTCTGAGTGCCACAGCTTAGCTTCTTCTCCCCAGGGAACCTGAGGGCTGGTGAAGTTACTGGAAGTGTTGGGCTGCAGGTAGCACCTGTGAGGGTAGGCTGAGGTGGGAATGTGCAGATTAACTGTGTTCCCTGCCCAGGTGAGGCCCCAGAGTCACCCATGCCTGAGGCTGGAAAGGGGAGCAGAAGGTGCACCCTGCTCCCCTGGGGCCTCTCAGCCACACAGTCTCATGCTCCTCCAGGGCACTGGGTGTTGTCACCCTGTTTGACACCCCAAACCATCCCTTCCACCCTCTGCCACAGTTCAGGGATTCTGGGATGTGCTCCTGGAGCCAACTTCTCTGCAGCCCTCTGCCTTGGTGCAGCACCAAGGCTCCTGATGGACCCAGAGTCCCAAGCTCAGTGTCAGTCTGACTCATCTAATGACTGACAGAAGGATGCATTCCTACTGCACAAACCCTTTTATTTATTTTTTTAAGGCAATCAAAAGCCCATGATTGCAATGTTCCCTTCCTTGCCCTTGTTCAGACTTGTGTAAGCCTGGTAATATCACTGAGTGGAACAGATAAAAGTTTTACTGGTCCTTCAGGGCTATTATGGCAAATGAGGAATTGCTACATATTCACCCACAAACAGCTGTTAATGTTTAATTTTTTACATAAAATGCTCTGGAAATAAAGATGCATTAGGCTGAGCAGCTGGTAATGCTCAGTTTTGCCTTGCAGTGGCTGCAGTGTGGAGGGCAGTGCTTCTCTCCAGCATCACCTCTGCCACACTGGGTGGAATACATCAGCAAAGGGTGAGAGCTCAGCTAAAGCCTTGTTCATATCAGCCCCAGCTGCTGGGCTTGCACAGAGTCCTGGAACTTGGGCTCACATTGCAGAGAACATTCAGACTTAAATCCACCATTAGAAAGATGAAAAAACCTCACTCCTAAGCAGGGAAAGCTTTTTACATTCTTTTGTTTCTGCACATCAAAAAGAGTTGGAGTTTGTTGCCTGTATCACAGGAAGCCAAACTGGTTTTTCTGCTTACCTTCAGGATGCCTGATTTCTCCTGATTTCATTTTACAGCTTTTTAGATGGGGGCCAGTGGTTGAATGAAGCTGGACCTTGCCAGCAGCCTCCTGGCACAATGGACTTTCACCCATTCCTCCAACAGCACATATGAAATTAAACCTTCAAATAGATGAGAAGCAAGCTACTAGAAGGTCCCAAGAGGTGAAAGGAAGTGGAATTAATCACCCTCTGAAATATGGAGGCCATAGCAAATGAGAATAGATGAGGTTTGATGTCAGGAGGAGAAACTGTGGGGCTCAAACTCTGATAGCTCCTTCTCAGAACATGGCTCAGCCTGGCTTTCATCTCCCAAGATCTGGAACAGCTCTGTACTTCAAAAAAAGCCTTTGAGGGATCTCTCTGTTGAAAAGGGAAGGAAATTGAGAAAGGCAATCACATCAACAAGTCCAGCAGTGCTCAGCCTGTGGAACTGATGCCAACCAGAAGCTCCCATGTTCTCTCAGGAAACTCGTGAAGCTCAGGTTTGAGAAATGGCTGCTGCTGCCCTTTCTCTAAGAAGTGACTCTTACTGTTCTCTTGACATTATTTGAGCACACCTCATCTCAAAGGACATGGCAAACAGATTAATTAAGCCTCCAGTAAATAAACCTACAGGGAAAGTTTATCAAACTGAGGCACAGAGCCACAGAGTGATTTATGCAAGGCTGTGGCTAAGGCTGATTCCCAAATCTATTCCCTGCACACCACTAGACAGTGTTTTTTTTCACTGCTACCAGTGCTTTTGTACCACAAAGCTCAGCCAGCCCATAAAACTGAATAAAACAGGTCACTTAACACACAAGCACTCTCGACAACTTCCTGCTGGGTTTCTTTAACGAGGAGAGCAGAGTTTGGCTTTGAAGCCTCAGGGCAGAAGTCTTGGAGTGTGTGCATGTGAGTGTGCATGACACCGGATAAATATGACAAGATCTGGTATGACAAAACTATCAGGGAGACATTTGCATTGCCATTTCTGCAGCAGGGCTGCCCGTGCAGGGCAGAAAGGGAACATGTTCGGGGTGCCAGGCGTGTTCCAGAGTGACGGGAGGCGACGTGTGGGCCGGAGAATGATCACATTCATCAGCAAGACATCCCAAACTGATGGGGACAGTGCCTGCTCACCAAGGCAGCTCCTGGCTCTGGAGCTCCTCCGACTCGAGCTCGGGGCAGTTGGAACACTGCGGATTTGTCCTGACATCCTCCCTTTCCTGGGCAGTGCCCTCATTCCCAGCTCAGCAGACCCAGACTGAGGCACAGGAGGCTGAGGGACACCACAGTGCACCAGGGAGAGCCAGAGCCTTTTCCTTCTCTGTGTGTGCCCCAGAGCAGGGCAGCACAAAGGGATCTGCAGCCCATTTATTCCCTGAGCAGCTCCAAATGCACCTGGAAGTCAGAATAACGGATTTAACCCCCTGTGAGCAGGCACTCTCTGAGATCAAGGGTGATTATTTTTGGATGCAATATACACCAGCAGTTCTAGGAAATTTTAGATGTATTGCCTTTTTCCTTCCACTTTTGCACCCAATTATGTGACTGGGGAGAGTGGCTTATGTTACACCCAAGAGACTTTCTGAATGGAGGAAAGCTGGAGAATTAATTCATGCACACCTCTACCTCAGCTAGTTTGTGGTGTAAGAACTCTCATCAAGGAAAAAACTGTCAGACATTCAAACCTGAGCATTTTGCCTGTCTTTAACCAGTTCTTCCTTTTTATTTATTCCTATAAATACAGTAGGATTTGGCAGGGAGAGCTGCACAGGTGGAACTGAGTAATGGCTCTCAGAGTTTCTATAAATTAAGAACACCCAAGCTGACAATGTACATGTCGTCTTTACCAATTCACTCCCCAAGCCCATGCCAGGTGCTCTGCAATAAACTTCCCCTGTTTCACAGCTAATCATGTGCAGCATAAATCCCACAGATCACAGCCTGCTCACAGGGCTGAGGAAGGATCAGTCTGGGGGGTTTATCCTCACGTGTTGTCAAGCTGACACAACTTTTCTCCCCTGCTCACCCTCCACCACGGCAAAGGAACCTCAATGAGGGGAATAATCAGAGTTCAGCTTATTTTCTAATTCAAATGCAGAGCATTTGCATTAGAAAATGCAACATCCCCACTTGCTATGCTGCCCACCACCTCTTCCCTTTCTGTTTCCCTTGTAAACAAGCTGCAGGTGAATCGTGCTGCTCAGCACTTTCCAGGCTTTATCCCTCTATTTTTAAATACAGCACAAATGTGATTAGCACATCAGTCTGATTATCTCCACAAGGATTCAAGAAGAAGACTGCCAGCCAGCTTCAAGTCTTTGGAAATCCTATTAAGGTTAAAGACAGCGTTCACAGGGGTGAGGGGTGGTGCAGAGGGTGCTGCTGTGCTTCTGGAGAGGTGTGCAAGGGGAAAAGCTGTGCCGTCACACTCTGCCTCTTTGTGTCACCCCAGCAGCCCAAGTCATGCAGACAGCTGTTAAATCTTGCCCTTTCCTTCATCACAAAGGTAAATATTGTACTAGAACCTCACCGAAATGCCCTCTCTTGGCCTCGTGTGCCACGTTTCATCCTTTGCTCTCAAATTGCAATTTTCCCATGTTGCTGGCTTCCTTTCTGCTCTTTTGGACACTTGCCCAGCTTCTCAGACACTGATACTCTCAGCCAGTATGGACAAACAGGCACATGGGTGTCTTGTGAGAGCACACACCAACACTTTCAGAGGAATTTTGGGTTTGCAGAGGCCCAAAATATGCCTGGTTTGGATTCAGTGGGCTGACTCTGGAAACACAGCACAGCATCTGCATTTCCATCTGGGAAATGGGGAGGAAATCTGGACAGACATATGGGAGTCACTGTTTTTATATTTCCAACATTGGTGGATAAGCATCTGAATTTTCAACAGCCATCTACTTAGCTCAGAGTCAACAGAGTTTGCTCCTTGTTAGGTAAAAGAACAAGTATTTCAGACCCAAACTCCACTGATGAGGAGTCAGAGCTCCTGTATGTCGAGAAGAGCTGCAGTCCCTCTTGGGAAACCTGTTCAGACTCACTGGGTGCCTTCATTTAGCTGTGCAAGAGCCTGGATTCAGCACAAGGGCTATGAGTGCTTCAGTCACACTTGAATCTAAAAAGTCAACCCCAAATGTTGACACAGATGGGAAAATATTTATTCTCAAACCAGCTCCTCTTTGCAGACCTTAAAAAAAGGTTTTTTTCCTCTTGCTGTTAGCCAGATGTGGTGCTAAACACACATATATGCACATACAGGTGTACATATATGCACATACAGGTGTACATATATCCCTGTGCAATTTCCCCACAACCTTGCAATCTCCTGGAAAGTTCCCCAGCAGGCATTAAATCCCAGAAATCTCCACAAAGGCTAATAAATCATTTTAAGTATGATGTTTGTAGGGGAAGGCATTTTGGAGATGATAAAACGAAGCCCATTTTCCAAATGTCAATGAACCCACAGCAATGGTGAGCAGCTTTTCAGATGTCTGCCCACTTATTAGAGATGTGCAAAGTCAGGTGCCTACAATATTCGACTAGAAAAAGTTAGAGTATAAATGAGTGTAGCCTTTCCAAGCCTATAAAAAGGGAGGCAGGGGTCAGAAATGATTTGGGGGAAAAAATGAATCTCCCACAAGCCTATTTTTCAGAAACTAGAGTTCAGCTTGCTCCTGAGAGCAGCAGGAAGCACAGCATGGAGAGGTAATTGCCCATGAGAAATTCTCTTGGAATACATAGGACAACATTACTGGGCAGAGAGGCAAGAGGAGGAACAAACCAGAACTCTGTGTGTGCTGCTCAGGAAGCTGTTTGTACCAATTCCTCCATATCCACATATTTCTGATGTATTAATTAATAGCTGCGAGGAAAGTCACCCAGGCCAGGGGCTCACTGTGTCTGTTGTGACCTGCCAAATCCCAGCACCTTCCACGTGCCTATACATGGGAGACACAAGAAATGGTAAACATAAACACAAATGTCATCTCTAACTGCAGAAATGAGATGTGAGGGTTACTGTGGTGGATAATACATTCATTATGTTCCTGCTTTTGAGGTACCACAGGGAATAGGATGCCAAATTCCCTCCACGCCATCACAATCACAGAGCATTTTACAATAGGATCCTACCTCCTTATTTTTTTGTCATTGGTAAAGTAACCATTTGGAAGTGAAACTCCTGCAACCTTTCATTAAAGAAGATGGGAAGCCAAGAAAGTGGAGGGGATGGATGGCATTTTAATGAAACATTAGACACAAAGTGATGGCCACACTATTGTGTGTTAGAAAGCTCTGAAGGATGCTCAGCCAACTTGATAGCTTGATGGAATGAATATTTAAATGCTTCTTTTTGGGAAGGAGGTGTGGAATAATGGAACAGGGCCATGCTGCTGGCAGCTGAGGGGTTGATTTTTGCAGCACAGCTATGGCTGATAGTTTAAGTGTCCTACAAATGTCTGTTAGTATTGTAAGGACAATGGAAATTAAAATGCTCAGGGCCTGATTCTTCTCCCACATGCAGCAGCAGTTTTAGGGAATTTGTGCCTCGTTCATATCAGTAGAAATGAAGACAAATTCCAGCTGGGTATTTCTGTGTATGAGCCTCCTTCCACAAGGTATTTAAGGACAAGTTTAAATCAATCCCCATTCAGCCAAGACTGATGCAGATCTTTGGCTTTCAGTAAAGAAATGTGCTTAAAACCTTTGTCTAACAAGCCAGGGCTTTAGGTTAGTTCTTATACCTTTCCTGATGAACCTTGCTACAGAGGAAAGGCATTATTTGAAAAAGAAGGTGTCAGTGGTGTGAAGCCAGGTTACCTTGAGCCTGCAGGGAAGTTTATTACTTGGCTGCAGCACCTCAGCAGAAAAATATTTGATATTGATACCTGAATACCAAATGCAAATGCAAAAAAAAAAAAAAAAAAATAAACACCAAGAAACAAAATAGCTAAATGGACTAAATGACTTTTAATGGTGCCTTCCAACACCAACTATTCATGATTCTATAAATCTATCAATATTAGATTGCATTTTTAGTGTTTTCCTACTTATATCTGTCAAAACCTGCAAGCCTGCCTGTTCTCTGAGGGGACAGACCTCACTGAAGCAGGAGTGCACCTGTGTGAGCTCCAGAGCCTACAGACCCTCAGTACCCCCCTCCACGAGCATACCCAGCTTTTCCACAGCCAAAATGTGAATTTTATAGCTGCAGCTAAAAAAAGCCATCTGGATTTTTTTTTCACTGTGTTTCCCATTAAATGCTTGTTGACTGTAATTAAAATAATTTATATTTCACAAGGGCAGTTTCATCCTGCTCTCCCTTCCACGTGGGGCCACGAACTGCAGCAGCAATTAGTGAGACATGAGTGATGGAAGTCATGGTTTCAAAAGGTCAGAGATGGCTTTCCTTGCTCACATCAGCTGCACAAAGCATCAGACCTAAAAGGAGCTAAAATCTCCATCAAGGGTTCAAGTTTGTAGCAGGCATGTTGCACACAGGAAGATGTAGGTGGTACCATCAGACCAAATATTCTATACAATAACCAGCCCCTGATTCTATAAAATACCCTGATTCCATAAAATACCCAGTCTCTGATTCCATAAAATACCCAGTCTGATTCCATAAAATACCCTAGCCCCTGATACTAGACAATATTCAGTCTCTGATTCCATAAAATACCCAGTCCCTGATTCCATAAAATGCTCAGCTCCTGATTCCATAAAATACCCAGTCCCTGATTCCATAAAATACCCAGTCCCTGATTCCATAAATACCCAGTCCCTGATTCCATAAAATAGCCAGCTCCTGATTCCATACAAAATCCAGTTGTGGCTCCCTGGGAGCAGCAAATGGAGCCAGGGGAGGATGAGGTCTGGGGAAATTCATTCTCCAGCACAGGCCAACACAGCACAAGGTGGGAGATTTCCCTTGGCCCCACATTAAAACAGAGTTTTCTCCAATGCAATCTGCCAAAGGTGTAGCAGAGAAACAGCTGTAAATACACACATAAAGAATTTTCTAAGAATAAACTTGAAGAATAATGAAATTTGTTGTGCTGATAGGAGTTAGAAAATCTTACATTATTATACTCCTCTACTCGTTGTTCTGTGAGAGTGGCAGCATAGAAAATCAGCACAAGAAGTCCTTGGTTTTTCTTGTGTTTTCATTTATTTTTATTTGCAGCAAAGTTGTCCCCATTTAGATCTCAATTTCCTTTGCCCTGCTGCAATGGGGTCACCACAGCAGGGGTGAAGGCAGCGCGTGCCTGGCTGCACCCACCAGACACCAGCCCAGCAGAGAGAGCAGAGAGCCTCCACCACATCACTGTAATTGTTAGTGCTGGAATGCACCGACCTAAATGGAATTCCACCTTGGGAGCTGGGGCTGAATTGAGTCCGAATGGAGGTGAAATTCCCCAGGCATATGGTGAGTCCTCTGGCTGGCGCAGTCGGAGCCCTGGAGCACTTCATCAGGCCTTGGGAGCCCCCCATTAGCTCCACAGAGTGCTGGGATCAGGGGAGGAGAACAGCTGTAAGTGTTTCTTCATGCCAGTGGGGAGCTGCAGAGTGCTGAACTACTGCCTGTGCAATAAAAGACAAGAATACAGCTCCTCTGAATTAGTTTAGATCACTGAGGTCTCTTTGTTTCAATTATCACTGGTACAGTCAAGTCTCCTGAAAGATCCCATTAGCTCCCAACTAGTTCTTTTACACACAGGCACCTTTTCTAATACCTTTTGCTTTAATGAAGCTGCTTTTTTTAATAGCTCACACTGGAGCAGAAACCAAAAAGAGAGCGGGAGCACTTAAAAATAAATGGGTCAAATGTGTCCCTGGTGTAAGGCAGTGAGGTGTATTGATAGTTTATTTAGATCTAAGCTGTTGGGTGAGTGAAATGGTGGGAAAAAAGGGAAAAGAACAAAGAACTGAATCTAAATAAAGACCTGTCTTGTCCCCTTTTCCTGGTTTCCCTTCTACAGGTCAGTATGTGGTGCTTCCACTTGGACGTGAGGTTTTGTGGATAAGGAGTCACATCCATCATTTTCTACCTGCTAATGCTATTTACAAAGCCCCTTCCGGGGAAATGGTTAAATCCATGCCTGGTGCCTCCATTCATGCCTACATTTCTGTAGTTAGAAGAGAAGATAGTCTCCAAAGAGGAACATAGTTTTCTGTTTCTTCTCCCTGGCTGCTGCGACTGCGTAAGGAAAAGTTCAAATTTGTTTAAAATGCCCAGGATTGCTGCTCAATTAAAGTTCAAAAAATATCAAATAAAAGTAAGAAGGCAGAGGTCAGATGTCCTGGTCCCTTTGTGCCTGTGACAGTTCTCCAGCAGGCTGCTCTTTGCCCTGGGGAGGACAGACTGAGTTTAGCCCAGAAGGCAGCAGAAAAGGGATGGTGCTGTGGGATTGTGCCTCAGAGGCTTCGACAGCAGCACGAGCACCCCAGCAATCTTGGCTGCTGCCAGCACAAGGGGGAGAGGTTCTCACTGAAATTGGATGGGAATCCTTTTCTTTTAAGATACCAAATCTCATTATACACAATCTGCTTGCAAGCCCACTGCCAGTTCTGCTCGGTGATTTTCCGCTGGGAAATGCTGCTGTATTTCAAGGCTGACTTTCTCCACACTCATTTTCCAGCCCTCTTGTTAGGCTCTATTTTGCAGGGTCAAAAGGCCCTTTACTCTCAAGACTCCTCTCCATGTAGATACTCTTAAAACTAATGATAAAAATCTCCTCTCCATCTTTTAATAAGATAATGAATAGCGTTATTGGTGCTTCAGGTCATGTAACTCATTTCCCATGCCCTGGATCATTTTCCTAGCCTTCCTGAGGTCTGTGTAACACCTTCCAGTCACTCCTGAGGAGTCAGTGTCAGAAGTGAGTGAGGTTTCCAGCAGCCATCACTCAGTCCTCAGGACAGAGATGAGGTTGCTCCTCTAATTCCACTTGACTCTTACCATGTGCACAGGGCTGTCCTTGTGCTGCAGAGCTGAGAGCTCCCTTTGTGGCTGCTGCCCCACCATGACCCTCGAGCCCACCTCAGAGGCATCACCTTCCCAGACAGGAGCTCCCTTTCTGTGGCTCCATCAGCACTTTCCCTTCCCAGGTGCAGCAGCTGACTGTGTGTAACTCCAAGTGCTGTGACTGTGCCCCTGCACACAGCACTGCTGAAGCCACACCTCCAATCCTGCATTTGGTTTTGGGCTCCTCACTGCAAGAAGATCCAGAGCATGTCCAGAGTGAAGAATGGGGCTGAGGAAAGTCTGGAGCACAAGTTGGATGAGGAGCAGCTGAGGGAGCTGAAGGGGGCTCAGCCTGGAGAAAAGGAGGCTCAGGAGACGCCTTACAGAGCTCTGACCTGTGGGGGTCAGCCCCTTCTCCAAGTAACAAGCTACAGAACCAGAAAGAATGGCCTCGAGTTGCACCAGAAGTTTAGACTGGATATTAGGGAAAACTTCTTCATGGAGGCTTATCAAGCACTAGAAAAGTGAGAGAGCTTATGGCTATTATTGATCTGTCCTTTTTAACTGAAAGGTGAGGAACCCTCGGTGCCCCAAGGGCTGGAGGAAGGGGAAAGTGCACCACAAACCAGTACAAACACACATACAGCAAGGCTGAGGGGAATTTTAGCAAACATTTCCCTTCTAAGTTGTTTTTTTTTTTTTAAGAGAAATGAAGAATAATCTTGTCCTTCAGAGGAGATATATTCCACTGGATGGACTATTTTTTACAATAGCTGATGCCCCTGCCAGCCCAAAGGGAAGCAAACTGAGTGATTAGAAGAGTCTAAAACTATTGCTGGAAGTGAAAAAGGACATGGAGCAAGGACAGTTATTTTTAAGCTGTGCAGCAGCACTGCACGATGATTTAACAGCGCAGAAGTTACAATTTCTTGTTGATCACATTTTTTTTTCCTCTTTCCAAACCTATAGCCAAACTTGCAATCTGTGCCTTATGAATTACTACAGTGGCTACCAAAGAGAAAAAAGGGACCAGTTTATTACAGAGTTCATTTGTTGGCACATGAGCTCCTGGGAATTGCAACTGAGTGCAATTTGTATTTGCAGATGTTAATTATGAATGAAAGGAAGCCCCAGATGAGGACAGGAAAGTGGAGATAATTTTGGCTTTACAAGGTATCTGGAGAAGGGGTGAGTGTATCTGTGAGCTGCAGTTAATGGCAGTGCATTCCACGGATGGCAGAGCCAAGACTTTCACTTTATCACCCCAGATCCTCCAGCCAAGCGCAGTGGCCAGAAAAGAACCTGAAAGCAGGTTTCAGGAGATGATAAAAGTTTAAAAGGAGGGGGAGGGAAGGGAAGATATATCCATTGGTGCTAAATGGAATAAAGAATTATACACAAAGAGCGCAAGCCTGCAGCAGCTGCAGTCAAGAAAACAAATCAACCATTTATTACTTCTCCTTCAGTGTTTTTAAATATTTATGGAATGCCATCCATAACCAAGTTAATTGTGAGTGGCTGATGGTGTATTTGCAGGGCCTTCTTTCACCTGTGAGCAGCAGAACTGCTGTGAAAGGGACTTTACATCAATGACAATAATTATATGGCCCCTTAACAGCTGTGTGCCTTATGGCATAATCCAGTGCACCTTCTCCCACAGGGCTTTGCAGGGCTCTACTGGTGAGTGGAGCCAAGGAATACCAAGGGATGGGAAGAACACAGTTTTATGTGTCTGTGCATGCAGGGTGAGTTTCTTCTTCAAGAAAGAAACCATCCCTATTTTTCCAGGCAGAGACTCATGAACATCCACAGCTGAGAAAATAAAAGAGCTCTGTGGTCCCTGCCATTTACAGGATAGGAATTAATCCAGAGTGCCCTCATTACTGCTGGTAGCACCTTGCTGAATGCAGTATTTAAATAAAAACAAACAAAGAATGAAACCCAACCTGCTACTTGCGCAGTGACCTGGTGTCAGAAATGAAGAATTCGTCTTCTCACTGATTTAATTATATCAGAAAGATGGATGCCAGGATTCATTACTGAGACAAAAAGTTTATTGTTTAATCACATTATCTGCCAGCTCTCGGGGAGGCTGAGACAGGTTTATGTGACACAGACCTGCCACGGGGATCACAGGAGCTGCCTCCTGGCTGCTGCTCTCCACACACGTGGCCCTGGGATGTTCCTGCTGTCCCCAGGTGAGGCTCAGCACCTGAAAGTGGCACCACACACCTCCCTTTACTGCTAATCTGGCTGCTGTGATTTACCTATTCCCTTCCTTTCACCATGTGGACACGGTCTGTTCACCCAGGTGCACGGAAAAAGGGCATCAGCAAACAGGTACCACATTCAAAGAGGGTTTCTGATTCCTTTCCACATTTGTATGTGAAATCCTGTTGCTCCCTGGAGATGAAATTCAAAGAAGTTTTTCTTTTTGCCAATTCACAACTTTTCCAGGCTAACCCACGTCAAGGTTTGCCAGACTTCCTTCAGTCAAAATAAGCATAAGAACAAAAAATCTGCTTAAGGTATTTCTGAAGCATTTTCCATTTTGGTGACATTCAACAGATTTTCATGTTCTGCTCAACTTGGATGAGAAATACAGTGAGCAAAGCAAGCTCATGCTCTGGTCAGCTGGTTTCACTGTGGGTAACACAGAATCACAGAAGGGTTTGGTTGGAAGGGACCTTAAAACTCAATCCATTCCACCCCTGCTATGGGCAGGGACACCTTCCACTGTCCCAGGCTGCTCCAGCCCTGTCCAGCCTGGCCTTGGGCACTGCCAGAGATCCAGGGGCAACCACAGCTGCTCTGGGCAACCTGTGCCAGGGCCTGCCCACCCTCCCAGGGAAGAATTCCTTCCTGAGAATCTTCCAGAGAACAGGTAAAATATTGGGTCCTGCTCCCAGCTGCCAGCAGAGCTGTGTTCCACCAGGAATTCCTGCAGCTGGGGTGCAGAACAGAGATAACAAACCCTGCTCAATAGAATTGTAAACACACAAACATGTTCTCACAGCCCCAAGCTTACAGCTCCTGTTGTTACCACACATCTCTCACAAAGACATTCAGCCTCAAGCTAAGGACTTCAAATGATGGAGAATCCACCTTGCTGCTGGGTAATTTATTTCAGTGGTTAATTACTCTCTGCTGAAAACGTGCACCATATTTCTAGTCTGCACTTCTGCAGCAACTGCTTTAAAGCAAGTTTTTAAATGAGCTCAAATACATGCTGGAGCAGGACTTAGGGAGTTAATTAATACTATTTGGATAGCCAGACAGTGGAGACATGTTCAATAAAGCTGACATTTATGTATCACTATCAGTTCACAAAGATGAAACACTGAATTCACTTGCAAAGCAACAGGCTTGTGGATTTTTAGACATCTTAGTAGAATTTCAATAAAGCTATAAAGAATAATCTACTTAATTTCCACCAAACCCTCTCTCTATGATGTAAGGGTAGAGCAGTTTTATTTCTCATAATTTAGGATAAAATATTCACTCTGTAGTCCCTTGCAAGCCTGAGCTGAAAAATATTTATCTTACTGTTTTAATTTTTTTCCCATGATTTATAAATGCTGCTGTCTTTCCCCAGAGATGGGCATGAGGCTCAGATTCCTGACACTGATTGATTCAAGGGGGAAAAGTTTGTCACATTTGATCTGACAAGGGGAGCACATGCAATCCTTGGACAGATGTACCAGGGAGAGAAGTCATATTTTTATCTTGAACAGCGTTCTGGTCAGATGTTATCTGAGTTCAGATCCTGCAAGAAATTATTGTGAATATGTAAACTTTTTCTCTCTGCTGGGAGAAAAAGTCTTCCCAAGTTTTGCACAGACTGAATAGCTCTGGACAACTCATTTATGCCAATTCTCCTTGAGATTCACACCTTGCCTAAAGTGAAAGGACAGAACTTTTCCATGGTTTCCAAATCAGTCAGATCAACAAATCTGGGGCATTTCCTGAAAAATGCCAAGACATGCAAACATTTCTGCTATCACTGCAAAGACAAATCTCTTCTTCCTCCCCTCACCAACATGCAGCCATCAGAAAAAGCAAGATTTAAAGGGATTTCACACTTCCATAAAAAATAACCCACAAATCACTCCTGTGAGCTGCCAAACAGAGCTGACCACTAATAAAGGCCAAGAACTGATTTTTTTCTATCCCATGAAGAATGATGGGAGATATTGACATTAAAATCAATATAAAGCTTCTAACTCATAAAAGTTTTGAAAACTCAAGATTTTTGCCTTTTGTGGTTTGGGTATTTTCAAATATTTCAGTTCAATTTAATTTGAATCACCTCAGTTCACTCCATTCCTCTGGTTTGTTTTGCTTTTTTAACCATATTATTATGTTTAAGGACAAATGAATAAAACCAAGATATTTTATCCTGGAAAAAAGCAATAACCAAAGCCTAGAAATTTACACTTGGATTATTAAAAAAATCAGTTACCATTTTTCCTGTGAATAACTTCATTCACTTTTCATGAAATGAGAATTCCATTCCAAATGAAATGGAATTTTGTTTAAAAAAAATCCCAACCAGCCCCAGCAAGTATATCTTTTTGTGTTTGTAAATCCTTCCTGCCTCCCTCTACAAGTACCTGTAGTGCTTCAATGAAGACCTCCTATCTCGCCCAATAAATTCAATATACCTGTCTCCAGATGTGGGAAAACTGCAGCATACCAACATGTATCCAAGTAAAAATTACTTCAGCAAGCATTTCTCCTTTGTTTTACTGAGAACAACCTGGCAAGCCTTCCAGGGAGCTGACCCTGAAGCAAAACAGATGCACAGAGCCTTGCAACACCTACATCTTCATTTCCTATGTTTTGCTTTTTAGAAGAAGTGTAGGTGTCTAATGGAGCTTGGGAAAGCCACATTTTCCTTCAACTACACACTCAAAGTAAATCAAGAGTGTCGAGTAAAGAGAAACTAATTCTATTTTTCTTGCTTCCAGTAGGAAGGAGAATTGTCTGTCCTCCCCTTCTTGCCCCAAGCAGCAGTCTTGGCAGCAAAGAATATTTTTTCATAAAGCATAATGCAGAAGCAGCTCTCATTCACTCCAGCAAATCCTGTTTAATCCTTGGATTTGTATCGTTTGCTGACTAGACTGAGAAATTTGGCTGCGTCTAATCCTTTGGCTTCTGAAGAAAAATGGCTTATTTAAATATTTAGCTGCACTTTGTCAATAGCAGCGGGACGGGGGTGATGGATGACAGCAATTATGCTGGGTGCATCTCCATTAACGTGCCACTTTCCCAGGTATGGAGTCTGCCTCTTGTATGCTTTGTTTAATGATCACGACTGAGGAGGAATTTTAATGACCCCTCAGCAGCCTGTGCTCACTTGAGGTTGGATATTATTCAGTGGTGTAGGAGTAGCTGGTGAGCTGGGATGATCAGAGCAGTGGATTAGACTCATCCTGTGCAAGCAAGTTGACTCAGGCTTCGTGACACCCCGAGCTGCAGCAGGTGAAACGCACCAGGAGACAGCCTCAGCTCCAGCCAGGAAAGCAGAAGCAGCTCCCCATGCTCTGCCATGCAGTTTTCAGTCCATCACGTGATGAGAGCATTCTATGCTTCCCACCAAATTTCTGTCAGCCATGTATCTCTCTCATAAGCCACTTTTTATAGGGAGACACAGGCAGCGAGAGTAAAGGCAGACATCCCTCCCTCACCTGTACCAGGAGATGCCCTCAGCACCCCAGGGCTGGGCTCAGCACTGATGTGCTGACCTCAGGCAGGGTTTGTTGGGTTTACAGAAGGACTGTCCAGGATGTCTCCGTGCACACCCCTCTCTCCTGGCTTTCCAGAGGGGGATGGAAGAGCCCTTCTGCTCCAGGGTGGAGCATGGCTCTAGGGCACACACTGAACTGGGAACTGAGGACAAGTGCAAACACTCTTGGCTCCTCTGGCTGCCAGAAAAAAGTCAGTCAAGAATAAATCTGAGGCCATTCCACTGCTGCTCCCCCTTGGCATGATCATCTGAAACAGAGTGGGTCCAGCCGTACCTCACAGGCTATTGTAAAGGCATAGACAAAGAGCCTGTGAGTCAATGAAAACAGGGGCCAGACCTACCACAGAAATTTGAGTGTTACCTCCAGTTCTTTTCTCCTCTTTTCTCCTTCTCTCTGGGCCAGGGGTCCTGCTCCTGCTGTTATTCTCTATGTACTATTCATATGGTCTATACATGTAAAGTGCATTTATTAGATTGCTGTTTTCAATGCTCTTCTTTGCTTTTCTTGTGTACCTGTGCACACACAGGGCTCACATGAACCATTTCTTTCTGATCAGAGCAGTACCTATGAAAGAAATGTTCTGGATGGACTATTGCATGTTAATATTGCTGTAAAAGATGTGAGGTAAAGTGTGACAATCTAGTAAATCCCAGATACTTTGTGTTTCATGTGCATGTGGTGCAAATCTTGGAAAGTCAACTGGATGCCCAGAGGACAGATAAAAGCAACACTGATCTTTGAATGTAATTTCATTCTCAGGTAACAGACATCCTTTAAAAACCACAACATGCTCTATAAACTATATTATTAAACTGAAGAATTGAAGGCAGTCCTGACCATTAGCAAAGAGTATCTACATTAGTGCTGTTCTGTCTATCTTTGGTGCATGTAGGATTTGGAGTCACAGAAGACAGCTCAGTGTTCTTGATATATTTTGGAAGTAGAAAAAAAATCCATTTGAAATCTGCCTCCTCACAAATACAGGCTGGACCAGCATAATTTTCCTATCTGTTTCTCCTGCTGCAAGGTATTATTTGCATTGGAAAGATCCCTGTACAGAAGGTGTGATGGGCAGGTTTAATCAGTCAGTCCACAGACCTGACCACCATCCTCCACCCCAGCTTTCACTACAAAGAAATATGCAGAGGCCACCTTAAAACATAATTAAAGGGAGACCACACATGGGATCCAAACAGCTCAGCCATCTATTAATGGAAATGATGGATGCTCTGTATTAACCTTGCTGCTGTTGCAGCCCTACATACAGAGAGAGCAGCAGCCGTGTGAGCCATTCAGTGAGGTTACCTCCTGCAAATTGTATTCATAATTCACTTGTCTGTCTGAACAAATCCCTCCTTCCCAGGCCAAGAGGTTGGACTAATTTAATGGTACAAGGTTCAGATATCCATATGCTCCTACAGGCAGACATGAAGCAGAAAACCTGGAGGTTGGCAGCCACCCTTTCCTGGGCTTTGTGCTACAGCCAGAGGCTGCCTAACCTTTCCAGTGGGATGTAGTGCCAGGACAAAGGGGAATGCCTTCAAACTGACAGAGGGCAGGGTTAGATGGGGTATTGGGAAGAAATCCTTCCCTGTGAGGATGGGCAGGCCCTGGCACAGGGTGCCCAGAGAAGCTGTGGCTGTCCCTGGATCCCTGGCAGTGTCCAAGGCCAGGCTGGACAGGGCTTGGAGCAGCCTGGGACAGTGGAAGTTGTCCCTGCCCATGGCAGGTGGAGGAACTGGATGATCTTTGAGGTCCCTCCCCACCCAAACCATTCTGTGGTTCTGTGATGGCAGAAAGCAAAGCTGGGGATCTTCAGTCTGGCCTTATCAAGTGCAATAGGATCCCTGGGAAAGACCTGGCAGTCCCAGGGCTATGGGCATTTTCTGATGGAAGTGGCATGTCTACTGCAATTCAGCAGAGATCTCATGTGCTGCAAACGTACCAAAAGTGTGTCCAAAATGATTTACAAGAAAATCAAAGCATCACCAGTATTCTTAAAAAACTACTTTATGTTGGCTTATACCCCATTTCTTAACTGACAGCGCTGACTTCTTCATGTCACTGGGGTGAGATAGGAGAGAGGGAAAAGGAAAGCAGAGGGGACAGAAGATGAGGAAGCAATCACAGGATATCCTGAGCTGGGAGGGACCCCCAGGATCACCCAGCCCAGCCCCATCCCTGCACAGACACCCCACAGCCCCACCCTGGGCACCCCTGGCAGCGCTGTCCCAACGCTCCTGGAGCTCTGGCAGCCTCGGGGCCGTGCCCATCCCCTGGGCAGCCTGGGCAGTGCCAGCACCCCGTGGGGAAGAGCCTTTCCCTGATGCCCAGCCTAAACAACAAATAATCTTTGAGAAATGTCCCAAATCTGAGGGGGGAGGAAGAGCAATAGATTTCAAGATTGCCATAGATTTTTAAGCGTTTGTACTCCCTTGCTGAACATCACCAATCCTCCATCATGGCAAGCAGTGAAGTGTTACATTGCCTTGCCTTTTGCCTACCTACACAGTCTAATTTGGAGTTACCTGCTAACAGTCATTTAATCCACTGCAGAGATTTTGTGACATTTTCACTTCTGGAGCAGTCATTTGACAACATGTCAAGTGGGAGCAGCACACAGCCGAGGCTGAGAAATCCGGCTGTCCATGGGAAATGTGGGTGGCAGAAGCAGGGAACCTGGAAAGATCCAAGAGAAGATGGTAATTGCCCAGGAGCAGAGATAATTGAAGCAGACGAGCCTCACATGAACCCATGCAATTTCATTTTCTTGACATCCACAGTGCAGCTGCCCCACTTCTTGAGAGAGACTTGGGGCATGTGGTGACTTTAAAGCCCAGATCTGGGGGTTTAACTCTGAAGATAAAAACCTTGTGGCTTTAACTGGGAAGGGTTTAACATGGCTGGAAACCATAAATGTTATGGCTTCCCAGCAGTACAGCAACCATCACTGTGAACACATGGCTGTGATGCCAGCTGTGAGTGCCTGTGCTGGATGTAATTGCTTTTTTTTCCTCCTAGTGTTCTTCATCAACCACCCAACCAACATATGAAGCAGAGGAATTTGCCATATGAAAGAGGAAATCTTGCACAAGATTTGCTCCAGTTTCTCTCAGTGTTGATCTGTTACGAAGAGAAATAGCAACAAGAGATTACAGGATGTAGAAGCAAGAAAAGACTGTTTGCCTAAAATCCCATTGAATCCAAAGTCAAAGGGAAAAAAACCTGTGTGAACTTTTCCTAAGGACCCCTGAGTTTGAGCTCTCTGAGGAGTGCTACCACACATCTGGAAATACAGAACCAATGTCTGGATGTGACTCCAAAGCAGTGGTGACAGCTGGGTTTACAGCTGCTGGCTGCCCATGCCAGGTGCAGCCTCTTCCATCTCTGACCCTCCAGCTTCTGCTGCAGCTCCTTGAGCTGCTTTGTAGCTTCCCAAAGTCCCCCCAGATCTACTGCCTTTCACTTCCACCCTCCCTGCTTTGTACAGTCTTGTCCATGGTACATCTTTGCTCTCTTCACTCTACCCAGCCTTCACCAGGATTCAGCTCCAACTCTGCTCACGCAGCTGTGACATTAACAGCCCTGAGCTCAGACTGCCTACACGACACAAACAAGAACCAAACCCCGTAAAATCCATCCCCCTTCCACTGCACACAAAGCAGGCAGTGGCAGACCATGGAATCACAGATTATCCTGAGCTGGGAGGGACCCCCAGGATCACCCAGCCCAGCCCCATCCCTGCACAGACACCCAACAGCCCCACCCTGGGCACCCCTGGCAGCGCTGTCCCAACGCTCCTGGAGCTCTGGCAGCCTCGGGGCCGTGCCCATCCCCTGGGCAGCCTGGGCAGTGCCAGCACCCTCTGGGGAAGAGCCTTTCCCTGATATCCCAAGTAACCCTCCCCAGCAGATGACTTTTCCTGCTGTTCCTGAACTAGCCAGCATGAGGCAGAGGTTTTCCCTTCCCTCCCTGGGTTTGAATGACACAGGGAGTGAAGACAGAAACCGGAATGTTTCTGTTTATATAGTAAGGCAAATGTCAAAGCAGTGGAGGAATATTTCACAGCCTATGGACCCTGAGGACAGAAATGCAGAAAGAGGCTGCCAAGTGATGTGTTTCTTGTTTCCAGACACCAGCATTTCCAGGCACTCTCTGGACCTGCCTGAGGAGTCGTTCTCCCCAGCTCCTGGATGAATCTGTGACAATTGCAGTGGAATTCTGGCATTCTTAATTATTTTTTTTTGCCCGATTTTTGTTTACAGATCTAATTTGTATCGAAATACGAATATTGTGGGCTTGGGTATCTATTTTCTATAGCTAATTATTTGATGGAAACAATACTTTCTTTCACCTCAGCTCAAATGAAAGAAAGGATTTTTTCCAAGGGGTGAAAGTACATTGACATCCATTCCGGATTTGTTATTCAGCAAACAGTCCAATTCAGAGTGCCAGCTTCCCCGTTGATTTGCAATACAGACTGTGAGATACTGTTATCCTGCTACCATTTACTCTGCACAGCTTCACTGTAGCGAGCTCCTGACCCTACTGAATTTGGCTCAGGAGTTACCATAGGGAAAAAAAAAAATAAGGCAGTGCCTTAAAAGGGAACTTGAAAACGGCCAGTTTGTTATTCATTCGTTTAAATGAGAATACTAATGATTGTTTTTCCCAGCAAGCCTGATAGTTACTTATAGATACATTTAAAGGAGGGAAAAAGGTGTTGAAGCCAGAAGAACTTATTACCTCGTTGACACTTGTAAGGAAATAACAACAAGTAAAAATGCCTGAAGTTGCTCAGCCCACTTTCGGAAACAAGCATTAAAATTACAGACACTGTGTGAGGACAGAAGAAGGATCTCACAGATGTGATATTTGTAATTTCAATGTGGTATAAGCACTGTTTATGAAAACTTCAGCGGATACATGCCAGAGCTCTAATTTGGATCTTTCATTTTTCTGTGGAAATAATACTAAAAAAAATTTGTTTGTTCTCTCTCTGGTTGCTCCCAGATACCTTTCGAGTCAGTCAGTTATTTTTAACAAGCAAACAGAACTTTTTGTTACAATAACTTCTGAATGAGGCCCTGTTCAGAATGACAAATAAATGTGAGCATCATCTTCTGAGATAATTAGCAGGAAACTTCCACAACTCTGACTCCTAGAATTTTAATGGAAAGAGTAACCTTTGCAGCACAGGGTTGAATTCCTGGAGGCATCACAGGGTTGAATTCCTCTTTAATTTAGAGCTACTCATAAATAGAAACAAACACCAAAGTCAGAAATTATGGGTCTCCATCCCCCTGAGTTTGCAATTAAATCCTCATCCACCATCACTGCTTTAACCCTCCCCAAGAACTGATGAAGGTAAAGCTCTGTCCTCCACTGCCATCTCCATTTCTCTCTGCCCTCTGGGACATGAGGGTGCCTTTCCCAAAACTGGGAGAACACAAAGGCATGGAGCTGTAAGGAGGGCAAACCTTGGAACCTCCCCAAAAGGAAATGTTCAAAGCCAGGCTGGATGGAGCTCTGAGCAACCTGGTCTAGTGGAAGGTGTCCCTTCCAGGAAGGCATGGAGGACTGGAACACGATGATCTTTAAGGTCCCTTCTAACCAAAACCAGCCTTTGGTTCTGTGAAAAGCAGAGGAAGAATAACCAAGAAAGAAAAAGGCTAATAATGATGTTCATCATGGGGAAAGGCCAGTGCAGCCTTGAGGGACTCGTGACAAATTGCCTGGGGACACAGCCCTTGGGGAGGACCTGTTTAGGGCCTGATTGTTACAGAAAACCACTGCTGAGAAAAAGAATAATTTGGGTTTACATCGTGCCTTTCAGACCTCAGGCAAAATAACTTGAGAGATGAGCTGCAGTGCACTTTATGGCTGGAGAAGCAAGGCAGGCTTTACACGCACAGCAGCACCTTGCAGCCTGCCTTTGCCAGCAGAAGTGTTCTGCTGAGCAGAAGGACTCTGGATCTAGAGGCAGGAGTGAGGCAATTTGTTCTGCTGCCTCTGCCAAGGATGCTCCTCACAATCTGTCCTGCTCTCCCTCATCACTAAAGCAAGACCAGCAGTGACAAGGACACGCGCCAGCCCCACCTCGGGGCCAGCACAGCCAAAGGGCTGCAAGAATCCACGGTCCTGTCCGAGGCCTAAGTGTCGCCCTGGGCAAACAGGTTTAACCCCTGAGAGTGCCCAGCAGCACCCACGGGAGCTCTGTGAGCTGCTGCTCTGCCTGGGTGGCCCTGCTTGCAGTGACAGTGACAGTGACAGTGACAGTGGAATCCTTTCCAGGACTGCTCCTGCCGGCTGGGATGGCTGCAGGCAGAACCACTGTCTGCATTTGTAAGGACAAGCTGCACATTCCCACTGGGCGTGTTTTCTTGGGTTGCCTTCTCCAGCAGCAGACCTGCCCGACCTCCAGCTAACCTGCAATCCAAACAACTGTGCTGGGAGGGAATCTGCCAGCAAACTCAGCCCGAGCTGCAGGAAGCAGAGACACATGAATACAGCAAAGCCTATTTGTTATCTCGGATTAAACCCTTGGTGACTTCAGCAGAGCTTGACTTGATATGGGGGTTTCATCCGCCCCAAAGTTCAGGGCAAACATGGCAGGAATGTGTGCAAGGAAGCCTGCTAGTCAGGATGATTGGCTCTGCCTTGGATGAGGAGAAATACACAGCCTGTGCTCTGCAGAGGAATGGATGTAAATTATTGTAAGCAAATCCTAGCAGCTTGTTTACAGTGTGTGTTACCTAAATTATGTCAATATTTCTCTCATTTTTTTTTGTCAAGCCCTCCTTCACATGCAAACAAATCCCTCTCCCACCCCTCAGCTTTCAAAAAAAAATCAAGCAACCACATATCCTCTTCAAGTGCCAGTCAATCATAGGTTTCAAAGCATAAGCAGAAGAAGAAGAAAAAATCTCTTTTTTTGCTTTTGAAATCAACACAAAATAAAAAAACAACCTGTAACATCAGACCATCATTAGTGAGTGTTTAATCAGAAACAACAGATTGGCCTTCAATCATCACTAATGACAACTTCTCTGCTGTGAAGTCTGACTGTGCAGGCAAGCACAGAGGAGCTCTCAGAGCCTAACACACAGGGGTTTAATAATACTCTCTGTGACCTGTAATTCCATTTGTCCTATAGAATCACTGTACCTGGCATGTCCAGGGTCATTTCTTATGTCCCCTCCTGAAAGGGAACAAAATTACAATGGATACCTTCTCATGCTTCACTGAGGTAAAGCCAGTAATGGAGTTGGATTTTGCTACACAATCAGGAGGAGCAGCAATAACTCTTCCCAGCAGCCAGAAAGTTCTGGAGGTATATTGTTTTCTCCAGCTATCTGAAATAAATCCCAGGGGGTAATTACAGAACAGAGAAATAACACATAAATCCTGTTTAATTGACAACACTGAGAAAAAAAAAAAAAAGAAACACAACAGAGTTTCATCCCTCCTCCTGCACTCCCCACACTGCTCCTAATGTCTCTGGGACGTCTGGAAAGCAGGGAGGCTCAGACCCAGAAATCTCAACCTGGATGGGGAATCTGCCTCAATGTAAAGCTCTTATGGGAAAGCATCCATCTCAATCCCGGGTAATGGGTTACAGGGAAAGCCAACAGAGCAGAAAACTGGTATCAGCCTAGATTATCTCACTGCAGGACTTCTGACCCCGCAGGAAAGGAGTCACACAAGACTCAGAGCTGCAGCTCCCACAGCACAGGCACTGAGCAGGGTGTGCTGGTGCCTCACGCTGTCAGGCAGAGAAGACAGAGCTGGAATTCTCATTCCTGCCCTGGCTGCTGTTCTTCCCTGCCACAGCAGCACGGCTCAGACCCACAGGTTTTCCAGCTGTGTCCTCCAGGCAGCAAAGGGCCTGAAAGGCAATGGCAAGGATCCGTGTGTTTTTGCTGTCCTGGTTTCAGCATTTGAAGGCAAACTCCTTGGCAAAAGCTGTGTGTAGTCTCTCTTCATCCAGCAGTTTCTAGGTAATCCAGAGCTGGAAGGGACAGCATATCCTGGGAGCAGGATATCCAATTTACTCTAGCTTTTGTCACCGACCTCTACATCATCACCATTAGGGACAAAAAAAACAGCAAGATAGTGAAAGGGGCTGGAAATAGTCCCTGAGCTGTCTGAGAGCTCCAGTGGTGGGCTCAGTGTCTTAGAGCAGCCACAGCACCTGTCCCTGGCACTGACACGTGCAGGGCAGCGCTCGGTGCTCGCTGCTCCTGGTACAGACCCAGAGCAGAGGGAGGCACGGGGCAGAGCACCTGTGCAGAGCCCCACTGCCACACTGCCAGCTCCTACAGCAGGACTGGAGGGAGGCAGAGGGACTTCTGACAAGAGCACATGGTGACAGGACAAGGGGAATGGCTTCAAACTGAGAACAGGTTTAGAGGAGATATTAGGAAAATAATTCTGTGCTGTGCCCGTGGTGAGGCCCGGGCAGATGCTGGCCACAGAAGCTGTTGGCTGCCCCATCCCTGGAAGTGTCCAAGGCCTGTCCATGTATCCATCATGATCTAAGGCTGATCCTTTTATTTCCTGCTCTTTGGCTCAGGGATACCTCTGCAAGCTGCTGTGATAACAAACTGTCCTGCCTCGTCCTGCTGCCTGTGGACAGAGCCAGGCCAAGGTGAGGAGCAACCAAGTGTTCCCCACTCCCAGCTCTGCCTCTTCCTTCTCCAGGCTGTCCTAAGAAGATGAGTAAGACACCAGACAGGAACACACATTTCCACTACTCTCATGCAGATGGCTTTTACAGACATAGAAAGCCAAAAATGTCCTTAAAATACATCACCATGGAAGCTGAGAGACAGCACAAAAATCTGCTGATCCCAATATTGAACTTTAACCACTGGGACCCCATAGAGTCCTCTGCTCAGCCTGCAGAGCCCCATGGAAATCACCCAGGTCCAAACGACAGTGTCATTGTCACCAGCCTCCCACCAATGTGTTTCATACCAGCCTGGCCCCACAGAGAGTTTATTACAGAAGAAACTTCACAATGTCATTTACACTCCCCTGCTGCCAGGGATCCAGCAGCATGTGCTGCAATCCAACCTGTTTTGCTGCTGCAGAGCAGCTCCGTGGAGCTGTGGAGGAGAATGTCACCCCCACCACGATGCCACACAGCTTGTGATTGTCTTTGCCTCCCTGTCCCAGCTGGCAGAGACAGCCCTTCCCCTCACAGAGATGTAAGGAGTATCAGTAAATCAGGATGTCACCACTGATACCCTCCAGACCTGTGAGCAGACTTCTCCCCCCAGGGCTGTGCAGAGAGGTGTTGGCAGCAGCTGTCACTCGGTTTTGTTACTTCACCATAGAAGATTAACTTGTGGTGCTTAGAAAGAGCAGAAACCAAATGGCAGGGTGCAGAAAACATCTGGAGCAGGAATCAGTGTGCCTCCCTTCTTTCTCTTTCACACACTTCTTCTTCACACTTTTTTTTTTTTTTTTTTTTTTTTTTTTGATCACTGGATTTGGAACCACAAAGTAAAAGTGACACTTTGCATCATTTTCACCAGAGTCAGTGGGATGATGCACAAGTTTTAGAGCTTCATGGAACAGGAAAAGAGCCCAAGCAAGGCCTGAGGGCAAGCAGGGCTCCTCTCTCACCATTTCTCCTCTACACAGTGATACTGTGAGACAGGAATATTGCAGATGACCAGGGGGGATACCAGGGCTCTCTGCCATTCCTGTGGAAATCCCAGTGCACTTACTGTCAAGTGGATTCATTCTGGATTTCTGGTAGGCAAGGATGGAGGGATTCTTGATTATTTTTCTTCCCATTTTACATTTCAGACTTGGCATTAAAGATTAAAAAGCGGGTCAGGTTCCCAGTGCAGCTGCAGTTCTTTGTGTAGCAGGCCAGGGACAGACCTTTCTGCCTGGGAACACTGGATTTTCAGGAATTTCATTCCAGGATTTTCATTCCAAACCATTGTCAGCTTAAACCCATTCCCTGACACACTCATTTGTCTTTAAATGTCTAAATATTGCTGTATCTAGGCTGCACCAGTGTAGTTCTTTTGTGACCAAACACAAGTTCAATCTTCTGCTGATTCTTGTAGCATCCTATTTCCCTCTCGCTTTGCTCTCTCCTCCTCTTCCCTTTCATCTCTTCTTTATTCTCATTTCTATTCCTTTTTCACTGTTCTTACCTCTAGTTTATGCACTGAATGCACGTTCCTTGGTGAGTGTCTGAGTCTGAAAGTGCTGAAAGCCAGCTCCTAGATTCTGGGAAGCTGCACTACTCTGGATTCTTTTGGTAATGCCAACACTCTCAAAGAAGCAGCTTCCCTTTCATCAAAGCAATTTGTATTGTATTATCCACATTTGCATTCAAACACACCTCAATCCTAAAGCACAGGTGTACTTGGGAGCAGATCAACAGTGAGTTTGTAAGTAGTTTAAAATACAGCAATCATAAAAACTCCAGCAGTTTTGGGAGATAGTCCTGCTGAGTTCCTCTGCTCTACACAGTTGTGTACACAGGGAGCCCCAGATTGCTTGGGATAATGGCCCAAGCCTTGTAAAAGAGCTGTCACAGTGGTGGCTCATATGGTTTCCAGTGAATTAAGCAGAGTCACTTAAATTTGATTATCCCTCTTTCAGTTAGTGCATCTAAAAGGGTTGGGGGAAAAATTATCCAGCATCCAAATCCTTCCATTAAACTATTCTGTGAATCCAGCTTTTAAACATGGTTGACAAAATGAAAGTTTTCATTGCTGTCCCTATACACCTATTCCTTCATCCCTAGGACATCCAGAATGGAGCTCACAATGCCCGTCACCTGCTTTAGGTGTTTGTATTTGTGTGTCACAACCAAAGTGTTTGAAAAGAACAGCAGAAGCAGCCATGTACAGCAAGGCAAATTTTCTAGATAGCATCATTCCCCTGATTTTGTACATGCAAAAAGACACATTTACATCTAAATTTAAACCTAACCTCAGCACCCCAGTCAAACTGTAATTCTTTTTGAGCACCCTCTGAAAGTCCTGGACACACAAATGGGTCTAACAACCTCCCTTTCCACACTGATGTGAGCCATGTCTGCTGTGAACAGACACAAATCCACCCTGGAAAGTGCTACGGGACCAGAAAAGCCTAAAAGAGAAAAAGCAAAAGCAGAAAGTTGGAGCACAACCAATTTCAAACCGAGATGGATGGTGCTCTCTGCTCGCTCAAGACACAAGGAAAAAATCTCAGAGATTAATTTGTGAAGGCCCAGCTGGAACTGTGCATGCTGGGGATTGTGGAGGAAATAAAGTATATAAAAATACAGCTTTACTGCAAGGCGAGAAAGCCAATAAATCAAAGTGCATTAGCAAATATCAGCTGTATGAATAAATTGGCAGAGCCATTATGTTGTATCAGTTTCATGTAGCTGAATGCAGATGGAGCCAACTTCATTTCTGCAAGGGAACTGCTGGTCACAAAGTTTAAGTCACACAGGTTTTCCTGTGGGGGAAAAACCCAAAACAGCTTTCATGCCTTATCCAGCTGATTGACTAAAATGGGATTGCTTATATGAAACTATACAAACCAAAATAATAAATCCTAGTCCAGAGTCACTTTTGCTTTCAAATTCAGTGCATGAAAATACCCCCAGGTTCTTGCTCTGGCCTTTTCCACATTGTGCCTTCAGGAGAGCACAGAGTCACCCAGGTGTTATTTGTGTGCTTTTGGGATAGAACAGTGAGTGAGCAGGAGAAGCTGATGGCAGGCTGAGAGGAAAGGGCTGAAAGTCATCTCCCCTCTGGGTCCAGGGAGCAAAGCCCAGGTGCTGCAGCCAAGTGAGGCACAGAACTTCTTCCCCAGAGCAAGAGGGGACAGAGAAACCCTTTCACAGACTGCCCAGGGAACGGGAGGAATCCCCATCCCTGGAAGTGTTCAAAAACCATGGATCTGTGGTCCTCAGGGGCATGGTTTAGTTGGAGGCCTGGCAGTGTCAGGTTAAAGGCTGGACTCAAGGATCTTAGAGGTCTTTTTTAGCCCTAAATGTTCTACAATTCCTTAGGACAGTGCAGATGTGATGCTCCTATGCATGGCTGAATGAGACAAAACTATGTTTTATTCCCTTTTCTGTTGAATGCTCAACTATTAAAGCATAGTTTTGTGGCATTCCGGTGGAGAAGGATCACTTTACAGAATCTGTTCTTTGTAAATCCTACAGAAATACTACAGAGTCAACACAAATGAAAGCACTCAGAAGCCTCTGTCCTGCCCTTTCATATTATTGTTTGCATGAGGTTGATTTTTCTTTTTCCAAGACTGCTGACTCTCTTCTGGGAGTTCTTTTAATTATGCTCATAATATTATTTCAGTAGGAGCATTATCATTCCTATACTACAAAATTACTTGATCAAAAAAAATTTGTTTTAAGTCTCCCTAGACTGCAGCAGTAACAAGGAGATGTTCCAACCACGCCCTGTCCAGCCCGGGCACCAGAGAGAGGGAGTGAAAAACATGTGAACTCCCCAGCTGGTTTCTTGCTAATGACTTCAACAAGGATAATGAACAGGAACTTGTGGAAAGTGGAATATTTTGTCCTTGGGGCAGGAGAAAGATTTCCTACTTCTTGGATTTGTTTTGTGAACTCCAAGGACCAAAAAGTGGTAGTCACATCTGAAAATCATCACTGATTTCCAGCCAAAGCCCTTCCAAGGGGAGCACTCTGCAAGCAGGAGAAGAGTTGTGAAGTGTCAGGAGTTGATTAGGAACCTGCAGTGATGTCCCAAAATGCTACAGGAGGGAGGCTCAGTGCTTGGGGAACTCCACTGGGACTTGAGGCTCATTCCCATCTCTCTCCTAATCCTCATATAATTTGAGAGAAGCCCCTCAGGCTCATTGTGCCTCAGTTTCTGTTTGCAGGGGTGTCCCAAAGACAACTAAGTTAATGAGCTGTTAAAGGAAATATGGTTAAAGACCAGCTAAGAAGTGAATCAGAAGCATCCCCACAGCTCTGGGTGTTGGTGTAATTGCAGAACACCAAGGTATCTCTAAATTAGAAAAAGGAAAAAGACAAGTTTCCTTCCTCTTAGAGCATCACTTGTGGGTACTTCTGGACGTTCTCCTACATTAACTAGCACCTAGAGACAGACTGAGCTGATAAGTTCAGCCCTGGAAGCAATGTTCCATAACATCCCATTTGCTAAAGCATCACCAGGATTTCAACCCACAATTGTAGGGATAATGGGGAAATGGTTTTTGAGCAATAGCAATGCAGATTGCTACTGTCAGCAAAAAGCAACTGTGAACACATCATCCAGGATGTTGTCTTTATTGTCTGAGGGTCTGGCCAAAAGCCTGGGAAGGCCATCAAGAGCTCCCCAGGGCACAGAGTCACCTCACATAGCATTTGCCACTTAAACATTTGGCTTAAGTCTCCCAGGCTCCTTCAGCAATTCATGGAGAACCAGACCTCCCTGGACATGCCCGTCCTCTGTGAGCATCAGACAACTGCCTGCAGCAGGTGCCACACCAGGGGCTCCCTGGGGTTTAAATGCATTGCTCATGCAGGCTCTGGACATTGAGTCTTCCTTCCATAATGGCTTATTCCTGCAACAACAACAACAATAAAAAACAAAACCAAAAAACCCCAAACAAACAAACACCAAACAAAACCAAAAACCCCCAAACAAACAAAGAAAATCCCAAACCAACCAACCAAACAAAAAACCCCTAAAAGTAAATAAAAAAAACAACAAAACAAAAAAAAAGGCAAACAAAAACTAAGAGTTCTGAGCAAAAATATAACAAATTTACCTTTGCCAGCTGTGTAAAATGCATGGGAGGCTGAATTGCTTGAAGCAAACCAGTTTGGTTTGATACCCACTGAACACAGGTGCATTCAGGAAAAGCAACAGTTCCATGTATTTTTGTCTGACCTTTTTTTTTTAATGCTGGCATTCAGGACAGTAAGAGATCAAACTCTTCATTGTGCCTTGAAAAAAAAAAAATTGGCAGAATTTACATATAAATGCCTTCTGAGACCAAGTATTGTATTTACCACTACCTCTAAGTTGAGTCTGTTTCCAAGGTGCTACTGCAGCCCCTTGTAAGAGCCCACGTGGGAATACTGCAAACACCTGACACAAAACACTGCAGAGGCGCAGGAGTTACTCAGCCTCTGATTTGTGAAAAACCATCACATCTCAGGTGTGAACTACTCATTAAAGCCTCTTTCTTCTGCTCAGGTTTGCTGTTTGCCCTATGCCATTAATGAGCTGGCAGTGAGGAATGACCCTTCCCACCCTCCACGGAGCCTTCTCCCTGGGGACCAATAAATAGCAAGCCAGGAGACACAGACTTAGACAGAGACCCTGCCAGATCCAAGGCAAATCCTCGGCCCAGAGTGCTGAATGCAATCAGACCTCAGCCAGGAGCTCCCATCCAGCCATCCCCAGGCCACTTTTATTCCAAAAGCTGGTAGCACCGAGCCATAAGGAGTCTGTCACACACCAGTAGGGCTTGTAAATGCTCCTCTGGGAAGGCAACTTGCACAGCAGCCCTGGTTATTACTGCTTCCTCATCCTGGTTTTATTTCTCTCCAAAGCACCACTTCATTCTTTAGAACAAACAAGTATATTTTTAAAATAGCCAGAGCACTTTGCCCTCACCCAGTGGCTCTCAGTGTTGTGCTGTGAACTTCACAGATCGTTCTTCATTTCCTCAGGGAAGATGCAATCTCCACTCTCAAACCTTTTCGGTTTCCTTGCCTTGTCGCTGCCTGGACAAAATTGCTTCAGAACCTGGGGCCTCACAGCAAAAGTGGAGTGGGCAGAGACAGGGAACTGTGCAGGCACAAAGGCAAACCCCAGCATCCTCCCCTGTATGTCCTTGGGAGGAGCAAAGACATTTCCATGGGACTGAAACCATGTTTGGCTGTGAAAAATGCCAATCACTTGTTTATAGAATTTTTAAAAGTTTGATAATAATAAAATGTCTATAAAATAGTAATACAATTAGAGTAATAAAAATTTAGAGTTAGGACAATTACAAGACAATAAAAACCAAAGAATTACGGACGTCCGGATGCTCTTGGGCACTGAGCCGCGAAAAGCATGTTTTGTGAACAAAGGGATAAACCTTAAAACCATACACTGTTGCATATTCATACATACTTCATGGTTATGCATACATTCTATTTAAGACAAGAAACTCTCTCTGGTATATGTCAACTGCTTCTTTTAATCCCCACGGCGTCTTCGAGTCTTAGCAAGGCCTGAAGAAATTAGCTTCTTCTGATAAGAGAATCATAAATTCCTCTTCTCTGGAAGATTTAGGTGTTCTGTGACTGTTCTCTCAAAGCCAGTATCTCATTCTTTTTAAAAAACCCCACATACATAGTTTCTATTTTAACTATTAAAGCTCCATTTTAACTACAAAACTACATTTACCATACTATTAAAATGTTAATACAGCACAACTAACCAATATAACATAATACATATAGTAAATATCTGCCTAGAGCCATATAATATGCATTTTTCACACTGGCTCTCTGCAGTTAAGGAGATGGTTAGGTGCTCACGATCCCTCCTCCTGTCCCCACCACAGGCACCTGTGGCCTGCTGTCACGATCCGCTTGTGCGGGGTGTCATGATGGTTCTTTTCACTGATCCCAAAAGTGCAAAAAGGCAAACAACAAGGGACTATCAGTTAATCACAACAAATGCACCTTTATTAAGGGCCAAAACAGTAAATGCGATAGTGGGGATCAGAAAGGAGATAAAAGAATAGAGAGAGAGAGAGAGGGAAGAGGGGGATGGGAATAGCTACCAACACAGGTGAGATCCTCAGTGGTCCAGATGATGGGGATCCATCTGTCATGTTGGGGAAGTCTCCTGAGTTCTGGTCAACTCAGGGGTCCAGTTATAGTCCACAGAGGAAAGAGGGGGGAACATGCAGGACAATGAGAGTCCATTGTGATTTCTGTGGGGGAAAGGGTGAGTCCACTGAAACCACCAAAGCAAGGTGAACACAATGGAGAATAAGTCCATTGGAATTACTGAAGGGAAACAGGTCATGTCATTAGTGGTCAGACCACCGTTTCCCCCCCTCCCTGTAGTAGGGGTCTCAGTCTCAGTCCTTGGGAGGAGGGTTCTCAATTTTCGTCTGTCGTGGTGGTAACGAGGCAGATGAGGGGTCTTCAATGAAGGACCACAGCAGCCACCCCAAAAGTTCATTCGGCTTCAGGAGGAGAGTGGGCAAAGATGCAGTAGGCTGTTCCTTGCTGGGTCCATGCCAGGTCCTTGCCGATTCCTTGCAAAGTCCTTGCCAGCTCCTTGCCAAGTCCTTGCCAGGCCTCGTTCGGAACAGCTAACGTAACGGTGCAGCAGCTGCACCTGCACTGCTGCTCTCTCCAAGCCAGAACTGCAGTGGGGGAAGGGGTTTCTCCTTGTGGCAATCAGTAGGCAAAAGTGGGGGCTTCAGGTGGCCTCTTACACCTGCTCCACACTTGGTGTCTGCAAGCTGAATTCTAGTTTCTGGCACCCCGTGCTAACCTGAGTGAATCCCCCCAGCTGGGCACCAGGGGCCTGGCTGGGGGTGGTGTCCTGCTGCAGGGGAGGGCACCAGCACTGCCAAACCCACTGATGCTTCTGGCTGAAGCCACTGCTCTCTCCATGGGGACACACAAGGGGAGCCCAGTTTGGTTCATCACAGCCCAACTCAGGAGCTGATGTTTATAGAGTGACTGAAAACCAGCCCTGGTGGCCCTGAAAGCATTATTGCCCTTAATTACCAACAGCAAAAATATGGATTTCCTCAATCTTGCTCATGTGCTAACCTGAGCTTATGGCTGAATACAACTCCCAAATGTTGCACAAAACAAAAACTGCACAGGAGAGGGAATGCAGGATCCTCCTATGGGAATGTTGTTACCTCCATTTTCCTGAGCAGCTCTGTCCATTATCAATGATTTTTGTCATCCATCAGCCATCTTTGCCACACTGTCAACATTTCCATCTTTAGAAAACCAAACCACCATGTGGCAGAACTGAGATAATAAGGAGACCAGCTGGAATCCTTGGAAATAAAAACTGTTTCTAATCAAAATAAAAATAATCCATTTTTAGGAAGCCTGAAAATTTAAACAATATGAAAGAGCAATTAGATTTTCCCCCATGTCCTGGTTTTGGTTGAATGCTATTTGCACTACACCACTTCAAATATCAAGTGGGACAAAAAAAAGTCACTTTAAGGGAAAGTTCAAAATAGTAAAACATATTTAAACATCATAGTATTCTGATTTCTCTTCTAATGAATAATTCTTAGTGGATTGCATGGTTTGGCAAAGATTTTTAAAGCATCAGCTTTTGCAAAAATGGAAATCTGCTCTTTTAAAGCTTTCTGATAATAAAACTTTGCTTTGCTAGCCAAGGACACTGCTCTCAGAACTGCAATTTGTACTGTCCTCTTTATAGGACATTGATCTCTCTGCTACACGTATTAGAACATACACACATCACAGGTTAATGACAAAAATGTAGTATTGCTTTCAAATACTGTTTCCCAGGGAACTGCCTTTTGATAGAAGGGAGTTTGATCAATTCCCAGGCCCACGTGGGCACTGCCCAGCCAGGGAGGGACAATTGCAGCGAAACCCCATGAACAGGAGGTGACTGTGAGCAGCCACAGGCACCAAACTGATGTTCCAGGGCTGTCCCAAAGGGCCCTCTCTCCATCAGATATTAACTCAAGGATGGTCACTGATGATAAAAGGACAAAATCATTCTGAGCCTCACCTCCTAACCAAATTCCAGGTGTGGCTTAGAATATTTTGCTTTTCTACAACACTTTCTTTTCTGTTAAGTCAAAATCCCTAATTTTTATTCTTTGTATTAAATGGCTTTTCATGCTTCTAAGTGATCTTAGATTGTTGTGGTTCCTCTTAGCTCTGGTTCAGAGGGAAGATACCCAATTATTGTATATTTTTAGTGTAAATCAAGAGCAATCCCCTTGAAGTCAAAAGTTCATAAAAGCAGAGTGAGAAGACAATTAACTCCTGCTGTTTACAAAGTGCTTTGGAATTTCTGGGAATAGGAAGGTGTTATATAAATCTAAGATATTATTTATTAGTTTATAATAAATCCACGTGGCATAGTAATGCACACACAAACTCTAAATACAGACAGAGGTCAGTAGGTCCTGTGGCTTTTTTCCCTCTCTCAGGAGAACAGTGTCTTGTAAAACAAGAAGTGAGTAGCAAAATAAAAAGAAAAGTGTAAGGGCCAATAAAAACACAATGCTTTTTAGCCCTTATAACTGCACATTTTGTTTCAATGGCATCTTCACTTAATACTTCAATTTTTTTCTCACTTTGCAAGTCCACAAAGTAATGACAGCCTATAACAGAGAGCTTCAGTGCTAATTTCAGAATGCCTGAGTCAGCCACTTATCTTCATTTATCCTCTTCTGCTGGAATCTTTTTAAAAAAATAAAAACCCAAACCAACTGCAATTTCATAACCCTAAAATAAATGGACACACACACTCCCTCTCCTTATGCTTTGCTGAAAATTAACTTTCCTATTCTCCTTCAATTTCTTGTTACTGCCTTTATTCCCAGCTACATTTAGTGCCAGCAGTCAGATTGGTCTTAATGTTAAAGCTGTAAGGGTTCCTATTCATTGACTAAATCACACTTTATTTAAAGATTACAGAATGTCAAACCCAGCAGACCTTTCCCTTCACAGGAGTCTGCAGCTTGTTGCCTGTCCCTGTGGTGTCAAGCCTTGTTTTCCAGTGGGGAGATCTTCATATTAATTGTGTTTTCTTCCAGAATAGCACTAATCCAGCCCAGGATTCCCTAAATGCTCTTTAATTAGCAGCAGACACTCTGGGTGTGTCTGCCTGTGGTGTTTGCAACCCTTTCACTATGGTAATTAGATGGACAGCACAATTTGGAGAGTGATCTTCCAGCTCCAACCCACAAATCACAGAACCGCAGACTTTTAGGTTGGAAAAGGCCTCCAAGATCCTTGAGAGCATCCACTGACCCACCCTTGCCAAGCCCAGCACGGACCCCTGTCCCCCCAGAGCCACATCCACTCGTGGGCTGAGCACTTCCAGGGATGGAGCATGTCAATGCTGGTGGAGCAGCCACCAAGCCTGAGAGAAAGAGTTTTTTTTAAAATCAGGAACCTGACCTTGCCTGGCCTCAGTCACTGCCCAGGGAGGGTGACTCCAGCTGCAAACATGGTTTAAGGAATTTACAGCTGTGGGCAGTGGTCAGGGGGTGGGTGCTGAGGGTTCTGTGTGCAGTGGTGGCCATCACCTCCTCCTGGGGGCACAGATTGCACCAGGAGGGCACTGATGGCTCCTCTGCTGCTTGGGGACTGAGGGTTCACTTGGCACAGAGGTTCCAATCTCCCCTCTACAGCTGCTTTACACATCTGCCAGGTGATGTGGGAAAGCAGCACTGGAAATGGGTGGTTTAGGGTAGTTCTGTGCTTGGTTGACAGCAGTGTGTAGGGTTAGGATGAGAAAATAATCCTTCCTTGTCTGGAACAGGTTGCCAGCAGAAACCAGCAATTTTTCTTGTGTGGGTGCATTTTGTTCAGGGCAGTGGGGTGGCAAAAATTCAGCCACTGCCATACACTGCTTTTCACACCACCAGCTGGGCTGGAAGGGACCCAGCTCAAAGCAGCTCACATCCGAGCATGCTGCTTATTGACTTGTTGGGATGTCGTGGTCTCCAGAGATGAAGATTTCAAACTTCCTGACTCCCTGGAGTCCTCTTCAGGACCCACATAATCGCAGCAATGCTGTTCCCACCCTCTAGAAAACAAAAGACGATTTACACAAATGATCTCTGTCATTCAGGTAGCCACAAATGACCATGGGAGTGCCAGAGACTGATGCAGGGACACAGCTGTGCAGCCTGCCCAGCTTTGCTGGAGATGTGGGCACTAAACCAGGCAAATGTAGAAGGAACACTGACATATGAAGGCTGCAAGACAGACAAACGACTCACTTGGTACAAGTGAAGGGTCAGAATTTGCCTCCTCGTTGGGAGCAGTATGAACTTGAGGAATATTTGAGCTGCCACACTATATTCAGGCGGGTCAAATAACTGCTGGGATATTTTTTTCTCCGTGCCCTGCACTTCTGCATGTGTTAATATTTGCTGTGCTTTCTGGAAATTGCTTCCATCCTGCATTCTGTTCAGATAACAGCAGAGCAGAGGAGACATATGCTGTGCTGACAGCAAAGAGATTGTTGGAGTTTTCTTAAAGCTGGCAAAGAACATAACAGCAGCAGGAGACAAATATCTTCCCCCATGAGGAGCTGGTCCCCTCAGAGCACAAACAGCTATGTACCAGCCTGGGTAGTGATTTGATCCTCATTTTAGGCCAAGCACAGGCTCACAATCCTGCCCATCACAGTCCTAGCACATTCCCTGTCCCTCTGTGCAGGAGCAGCTTTCCCAGCAGTGTCTCCAGTGGAGCTCTTTCCCACTGCAATCTGTGCAGGCTGAGCCACATCTGGATGCTTTGTGGGTGAATTAAAATCCTCTCCATGTCTACCCCATTCCTGACCTCTCCTGTGAGATGAGGGCCATTTTCTGAACAATAATGGTTTTATTCCTTCCTATTCCAAAAACATGTTATCTGTTACTGCTTTGAGCTCAGCTCAAAAACAGCAGGTGAAATCTCTGCAACTTTGGCCTAAACTATGATCAAGTTTTATTTTAAAGTGAGGCTTAAGTACAACACTGCCAAATGGTTGTTGTAGCCATTCTAGCAGGAACTTGATGCTCCAGATGCCTTGGCTGTTGTGTTAGAGGAACCTGGAAATAAAACAAAGCATTCATCACTCAAGTCTCCATAGCTCAAGATGATGGGTATTGAGTGGAACACAATCACACTGTCTTTAACAGAAATTAGTTCAAAGGGGTTTGAATCAGGCCCAAGGTGAACTCTACAATATTTTCAACTTTGAAGGTGACTTCTCAAAGTTTCTACTTGTTTTGTGTTTGTTTTTATCAGAGAACAAATGTTCCTGGATTTCAAAAAGCAGCTGCACCAAATTTGGCTGGCAAGGAGGAAAAGGGGAATTGGAAATTTGAACTGTTTTAAATATCATCTTTTATGATATGTGGTCTCCAACAACACATTGTGTTTCTGTAGAGTCTTCTCTGTGTGGTCCTTAAATCCCTTTCATAAATAAAACCATCTGTCTCCTTTGAACTATAGCAGCTCTAATTTAAAAAGTCAGTATTTGCCAATGTCTACAACTCATTAGCTCTGAAGCTGTGAAAAACTTCCCTATCTGGCTCTTCATTCAACAGGCTTTGGCAATCACTGTGTTTTAAAAATTATGCCTGTTAGTTGTAAACATCCATTTTTATGAAAGATGTGTTTTGCTTGGGATATCAGGTGAATTGAAAGGTAAAAGTGAAATTAGGAGCAAAAGCTGAGCAGTCAGCCTCCAACCTGAAAGGAAAATCTCACTTGGGCATCTACCTGGTCATCAGTGTTGGACAGATCAACTCTCCTTTTCCAGTTGTGAAAGTGCAGCTGAGCACAGCCCTGCCCACACCAGAGCCCTGCAGGCTCCTGCAGGAGCTGGGGAATGTGACCTGCAGAATTTCCTTGGTGCTGCAGCATGGTTAGGGATGTTGCCTGCTAGAATTGCAGCTTGCTGGAGTGCTTAAAAGCAAAGTGCAGGCAAGTAAACCAAGGAAACATCCAAGAGAGCCACAGAGACACTGCCAAACCTCGAAGAAGCCAAGAGCCTGCTGCAGTGTTAACTCTGGTACCTGTCGGGTGCAATTGTGATCAGTGTGATCATTACAAATGAAAGAACAAGGCTCAGATTGTTGCACACTAACTGTCTGCAAGTTAAAAAGAGGGAACCTGGTTTGTAGAAAAAGAATTTTTCTCTCCCTAGATTTGGTAAAGTCTTTCAGCTGGCACTGCTTTTAGCAAGGAGAAAGATGAGGTGTGGGGAGCACAGTCTGCCTGCTGAACCCACAAGACCAGGACAGATCAGTGAAGCACAGCTCATTCATCAGTGGAGCTCTGCAAGGAAGGGCAGGCTGGGTTTGCCTCTTCTCTCTGAACAGGGATTTCTATCTCTAGGGCTGTTAATACAGCACCTTTTAAAGACAGTGAATTCTCTTTAGAAATAGGGAGATAATGAGGCCATTTCCACTCAACACTACATTTAGATAGAAAAACAAAACAAATAATGCTATCAAGATTTATAGCAAATACATTATAAAGGCCAACAGAACATTTGTATCAAGAACTGAAATGGACCTGCAGTAGAAAACACACTTTACTTTTATGACTTTAACTTTAGGGCATGGAAGGCACCTCATTAATGATTAGAGGGATACAGATGAGCCATAATAGTCTATATATCCTTATAAATGATATACAGGGAGAGCTAAAAGACAGCAAATTACAGTCTCCACTGTTGTTCTTTTTCCTCTTCACCTCTTTCTTTCTCAGTCTTCCAGCTGAAAGAAGGAATTCAAATTTATATTGACCAACTGGGTATTAACTTAGTCAAATATCTAATCACTTCTGGTAGGTGGCACAGAGAGCTGGTCTGCACTAGAGCATCTGGAAATGCAGTAGCCTCTTATAAACAGCAAAAACTCTGTTTTTAAACCCCTGAGCTGTGTTTCCTGGCAGGAGCCAGCTCAGAGCTCACCTCCATCAGGTCTTGCTGACAGGCAGGTGACATAATTAACTCATTAAGTCACAGCAGCTCAGTCTCTTTGGATCACTTGACCTTATGCTAAAAGACAACCCATTCATCAAAGGCTTGTCCTCTGTGTGCACAGGTGAGGAAGGGAAGGAAGAAGGGAAAGGGGGAGAAACAAAGAGCAAAAGGAAAATTAAGTGACTTACTGAAGGGCACAAGGAGTCTGCAGAACCAGCAGGGCTGAGCTCAGTGCTGAATGCCAGCACTGGGACTTTGTGCCAAGAAAATGCCTTCTCTAATAATCAGGAAAATGTATGTTTGATATCAGGAGGCAAAAGACTGTTTTCCCTTCAAGACAGAGAAAAGGGCAGTGGTGGCTACTGGCCTTGGCTGCACTGAGAGCTCAGAGTTTGACCAACCTCCCCACAACAGGGCTAGCAGAAAAGTCTTATTTCTTTGTGGTGGAAATTACTGGAAGAGGAAGCTTTGGCAGTACAGGGGCTTCCTTTGTGGTGAAGACACCAGCAATTCCTGCTGCAGAGTTGACAAGTCACAGCAAGAAAGTCAGGGTGGATAAATCTAGGAGTATTATCCAGAAAGAAAGAAGAGAGTGACTCTTTCCAGCCGTGGCATCACTGCACAGCTGAAAGGGAAGAAGCAGAGCTGGTCCATCCCTGCACTGTGCATCAATCTCCAGCTGTAGGGTTGGGGTGGTCTAGACGTGACTGTTAAGGAGGTTAATGGAGTCCTGAGGCTGCTCCAAGGTAGAGACAGTCTGGGCAGCCTGAGCCTTGCATTTCCCTCTGCTGTTCCCTTGGCCTCCAGGACAGACAGACAGACATGCAGACTAAGGTCGGTGTATCCCCAGGGCTTCTTAAAAGCTGCTCTTGTGGAGGCACCTTGTGATTTCAGAGCCGACCTCTCCTTTCCCTTGCCATGTAATTCTCTCTTTATGGAGTTCTTACCTTGGGGGAAATGGGTTTTATTGCAAAGTCAAAAGGTAATTTTTACATAGACTCTATTACCTGTTTATAATTAAAACCATAAAATCCCTTGTAACAGGCTTAATAACTTCCCCCACACCAGAAGAGGTTTTCATAAAGAGTCATTAAAAGTACTCACAGCTAATGCTGGAAAATCAAGAGAAACATAGAAAATTATTGAGACTTATTTCAGCATCTAACAATGGGCACTTTCCCCCATGTATATGAATAGTTAAAAATGACAAGGAATTGCAGATCAACCTCAGCCTTTCTGGCCCTTCTCCTCTACTTTTTCTTTCCTCAAGGAGACCTCCTGCCCTGGGATTTTCCAAGGCTGAGAGCATGAGTTGTGATTAGCAGCTGGGATTTCTGGCCTTGAGAATGCACTGGGATTTCTGGCCTTGAGAATGCACTGAGAAGTTCAGCTCCAGCAGTTCCTCTGAGCTCCTCTACATCCTGTTTGCTTGTCTTGACCTCCCACCATTCCTGATCATGTTGGTAATGTGAGCAGTAAGCTTAAATTCCTCTACAGTTTTCTGTCCTTTAGGACCATTGAGGTTGAAAGATGTTTTTGACTTCTGCAGGCTAGTAAAATATATATAGTAGAAACACTGTAAGCAGGAAAATGTGACCTTTAAAACAAATGGATGTAAAATTACATGTTTTACTTTGCAGTAACAACTGGCTCAGGCTGAACTGGACCTGGGGCAATCAGAGGCTTGGGGGAGCTGAACTGGTCCTATCCCAGTTTTTGAGAATCAAAACAAGCAAGAAAAATACAACAACAAAACTAAACAAAAACCCCCACCCCCACCAACTCAAAACCTACAGGGCAAAAATAAATCCGTAACAAATCTCTAGCAATGTTTTTAAAACCAGGCCATAGGTATCATCCAGGCAGTTTGACCTCCATGGATGTATGACCTACAGGCATCTCAACCAGAGACCAAAGCAGCTCTGCCCTACAACCATCCCTGTGCTGTGTTTCATTGTCAAACAACCTTATCTCCAGCTCAGATTGCCAGCCTGGGTTTATGCTTTTTTTCCCTTGGCCTAAATAATATCCTCCTCATCAGGAATGCTCAATAATGTCACCTTGGCAGAAAATTATGTGTGCAAATAAGCTAAAATTGGCTAACTGAAGTGGCAGCACATAGGAAGTGAATCCCTGCTCACGCCAAGTTCGTGGGTTAATAGGCAAGTGCCAACATTCCACACTTCTGCAAAGGAGGTGGATCTGGGAGAGTCTGGAAAAGTTCAGCCCCTTGAGAGCCTGGTTGAAGACAGATCTCAGCTTTAATAGATGCAGAATGAGCAGAAAGTCTCCTTGAAGTCAGGCAGTTTGGAGCTCTAATTTGGGGAACAATGCCTTTGGAATGTTGCCACACTCACAGCCTAACAACCTGTTAAACTACAGAACTGTTAGCAGCATCTTATCTCATCCCCCCTCACTAACTGCAGTTTTCCTTAAATTTACATTCTCAACTCGCAATCACTTCTCAAACATCTCTTGGGTTTTCCTGTAAATCATTTCCAGCCCCAAATGCTGACTCATGGGGGAACTGAGGTTAAAGAAACTTTATTTATGTCAGAGGAATTGATCGCTTGTAATTTAAAGCCTTCCTGCCCACTATTCATCTTCTGCCTCTTGCTTCATGCCTTTGTCCCACATGTGGGCCATGGCAGGTGCAGAGCCATGTATCTGTCAGAACAGTAAAGCTGCCTCATTGCTCATTTTTGGCCTCCTTGACCTTGACTGCTCACCTTACTTTATTAGTACAGTTCTTCAAAACTTCTGAAAAAGCAAAATATTCCCCCTTGATGCCCTTCCCCATTTAATATAGTAGCACTTCTAATGGTTCTTTCAAGCTGTAGCAGCCTCTCAACTCCCTCACCCCTGCCACCTTCTCCCTTCTTTCTTCTTTATCCCTTTTTTTTTTCCTCCCAGTTGACACAGAGTCCACTTCTCTCTGGAGCTCCTGGCCTTTTAGCTTCATCCTTATGTCACTTTGGTATACAAATAGCCATCACCACAATAATCCCATCTGACTGTTTCCTTCACTTGGGGGCTGGGTGACTTCAAACCTCCTTCTAACACATCTTCATCCCTGCAGGAGTGTGGCCAACAGGACTTGTTTAATCACTGAGCCCCCTTTGTGCAGCGGCTCCTACCATGACTGAGGGTTTCTTGACTTTGTGCTGCTCTCTGCAGCCTCGAGAACCTTCTGCTCCTGGGATAGAAACATTTGTGCCACCTTTGACAGCAATCCCATCCCCTCAGACCCCAAGGGGAAGACAGCTAACAGCTGTTGGCTGTTTAGCACCATCCATTCTCCCCCTTTGCTCAGGAATGGCATAAACGTGATGGGGAGTGGAGAGCTCATTAAAGGGGGCAGCCTTGGGGCTCTACCTGTGTCGCCAAAAGCAACAAACCTGTCCCGTGAGCTAAGGATGCACTGTCAGCTACTCCAACAGCAGCTTGGAGACATTGCAGGGATAGCTGGGGAAAAAAAAAATTAAAAAGCAAGTTTCTCTCTCATTTATCTGTCCCTGGTACCTGAAGGTGCCTTGTAATGCTGGTTTGTAGCTTGCTGCTTTTTCTTGTATTATTTGTAACTCACTCTTCTAGGAACTTCACAGTAACTAGCCTCAGTGGATTTCCCATCAATTTATCTTTTCCTGCACCTGAACTCTCTTGGGGATTCAGCCTTCAGGGACATTGACAGAGGTGGCAGTGCCCTCCTGTCCCATGCACACGGTTCCCTCTGTAGCTGTACCTGAATCCAGGTGAGGCTCATGAGGAGTGATAAACAAGGATCATGAGAAACCCTCTCACAGCTACCCCTACTCTTGCTGCACCTTGGGTCTCAGACTTTCCAGAAGGATTCTGAAGAATTCACAGAGAAATCTGTGATATATTCCATTGAAAGAATGGAATTTATCAGCTCTATACAACAAAAAAACAATCACTGTAGGAAAGAGACAAAAATTACTTTGGATTAACGAGGCTGCTGGTGGGGAAAGAGTCATTCATAAGCAGATTAAGCAAACCAATCATGTTACAACATTGTTTTGATGTGTATTACTTGGAGTTAGTAGATTTATACTTGCTCTAAAAGAAAAAGGACATTTAACTTAATAGAAGACAGTGAAAACTAGGCAAAAAATCTGAAGCCACTTGAAACACTACACACTGTTATTATGAAGGGGAGAAATTCAGCTCGGTGGGGGGAATTCTGAGCCTTTTTGTTAGGATCCTGACTTTAGCAATCTGCCTCCCACATGGAGGGAGCAGGGAAGGCTCAGCCTAACACGTGCCAAGCTCAGCCACGTGCAGGGAGCCCAGCCTGGGCTCAGCTCATGAGATGCAAGAGGGAGCTCTGCATTCAATAAGGCTGATAGATCATTTACAGGGTGCTGGGAGATGGAATATGCAGTAATCACACCAGAGCACAGCAAAACAGAGACAAGACAGGGGTGAAAAATTGCAGACTGATTAGTAATTTGTCACAGGCTTGCATGGGGTCTGCCAAAGTTGGAGGCAGTGGAACAACGTGCATTTCCTGTGTCTTCAAAGCAACTCGGGCACCGAGTCCTCCATTCCAATTTCAGGAAATAAATAGCAGCGATAATTGATGAACAACTCTGAGTTGTCTTCCCATGCCTTTTCAGCTCCTGATTTTATCATCCTGCTAGGAGAAAATTTCCCCAACAAACAGTTTATTGATTGTCCATTACATATTTTCCCTCTAAAGTTCTCAGAATGCCATCCAGATGTCAGACACATGATAGCAAAGCAGAAATTCAGCCAGGGAACAAAGATATCCTTAGCTGCAGCACTGAATCTGACATTCAGGAATCCAGACCCCATGTTTACCCCTAGATCTTAATTAATCCTTCCTGTACCTCCCCATTCATAATGGAAAAGCAAACACATTTCTAGTTCCAAACTTTCCTGGCCTTTGATATTTGTTATGAGCACACTGAAGAGATGACTGTGTTGATGGGGTGGTTTGGAGAGTGTCTTACAGAAAAAAGGTCCAGTTTTGGGGGTGCAGAACTTAGAATCATAGAATAACCAGAGTTGGAAGGGAGCCACAAAGACCATCAAGTCCAAATCCTGCACAAATCCATGTGGTTTGGGGGATTTTTTTTTCAAGACCAAGCACTAACATCCTTTAAGTTTTAAATGCACTAGATTATAATACTCTTAATTTTGGAAATAAATAATGCTGGCTAGTAAATTTCCTTAAAGATGCAAGTGCATTCTAATTAAGTTTTCCTGATCAGATCTGTCAAGGCACCTCATGCCTGTTCCTCCTTAGAGCACAGGGAGGGCAATTCCTACCAAATTAACCATTACCCATGTAATCAGCAGGAGTAGGCTGAGATAATTGGGGTTGTTTAGCCCGGAGAAAAGAAGGCTTTGAGGTGACCTAATTGCAGCCTCTCAATCCCTGAAGGATTCTCTACAGCAGAGATGCAGAGGCTTTTTGCAAGGACATGCAGTGTTAGGACAGGGGGAATGGATTTAAATTGACAGAGAATGGGGTTTAGGTTGTATGTTAGGAGGAAATTCTTTCCTGTGAGGGTGCTGAGGCCCTGGCATGGGTTGTCCAGAGAAGCTGTGGCCGCCCCATCCCTAAAAGTCTTGGATGGGCTTGGAGCAACCTGGTCTAGTAGAAGGTGTCTCTGCCCATGGCAGGGGTTGAACAAGATGACTTTTAAGGTCCTGTCCAACCCAAACCATTCCACGATTCCATGAATCATGAACAGAGGCAAAAAGTTGACCCCCTGCTCATCTCAACCTGTACCCAGTGCCCTAAAGACCAGGTCACTCTCTCACCCAAGGCAGCACCTCAGTACACCTGTTCTTTGAAAAGAACATACACAAAGAAATGAGTGGGAAACATCTCATTTTTCCACACAAAGGAGAAAGCCAGCCCAGAATAAACAGCTTCCTACAGGAATCACAGCTGCTTTGGTGTGCAAAGGCCGACATGCATGCAAATGGTGCCTAATTAACTGCTTAAGGAGAGATTAGCTGCCATATGTTGCAGGAGTGATGGGTGTGCTTCCAGTGTGGAATTAATCGATTACAAATATACCATCTCATGAAATACACTGCGGGCTGCCTGCACCCTAGGGAGCACAGGGGCGGGAGCTGGGTGTGGTGTTGGTGTCCCTGTGCTCAGCTGGCTGGGATGAGGGGAGCAGGGCAGGGCTGCAAGAGCACTCGTGCCACAGCCACAGCTTCTCTGGGCAACCTATGCTGGGGCCTCACCACCCTCACAGGGAAGAATTTAATCCTAATATCCAATCTAGACCTGTTATGGGTGCTCATGCCTCATGTTGAAGGAGCCACATGGGTTTGGGTGGCCACAACACCGGGAAAAGGGTCTGCTCCACCATTGTAAATATCATTTACCCAGTGCACAAAAACAGTAACTGAAGGAACAAGTCAAGACACCACCAAATGAAGCCTTTGCATGCCACCACACATCCCAACAGGCCAAGATGGAAATAGAGCTGGGTCGCAGAATTTGGAATGAACAACCTATTTCTTACTCAAGCCAGGTGTCTTTCATAAAGAAATTCTATCTGAACTTTGGGAATGACAGGGAATAGGGGAAGACATCCAGGTCTTGATCCTCAAAGTTGTGGGTGCCACTGGAAAAATTGTTCATGACCTCCTGGTCATCCCCTGGCCAGACACTTGCCCACTCCCATTCATCCCTCAGCTCACCCTGCAGCCCTTTGTTACCCACAGCTCACCGAGGAAAAATAATTGTGTTCTTCAGCTCAGAAAGCTCAATGGACACGTCAGGGGTTTAGCAGGGCTGTGGGATCACCAGAAGGAGAAATAGGATGGGGAAGGATCACACCTTTGGGCAGAGCAGAGCTCAGCAGCAACAGCAGCTCAGCTGCCTTTCTCAGCAGCACTTTACCCCACATGCATTAATCAGGAGAAATCATTTAATCCTTCTCACCTCTTTTCCTGCAAAGTGGGTTATTGGTATATCCCAGCTTTGCCCAGCTTTGCATGGATAAATCCATAACCAGCATTTTATTACCACAACTGTGGGACTCTGTGAGCGGGCATGTGCAAGGAAAAAACTCAAACTGTAATTCCTACCTATCCCCCATATTCTGAAGTCACAGACTTCAAAGGCCTGAACTAAAGTCCCTGGAAAGCACTGAAAGGCTCCACTGAAACCCTGTTAAAGTCTGACTTCCAGAATTTCCCCAGAGATTTCCCCTTGCCTGCCAAGACTGACAGGCCTGAAAGCAAGTAGGGCACTGCCCCAAATGTTGGAGCAGCAGATTGTACCAAAGGTTTCACCCCCCTGAAAATGGTATTGAAATGAAGAGTAGATGACACAGCAGCCACTGTGAGCCTCAGAAAGGTCAAGTGATCCTGTGCTTCCTTAGGAGCAATTTATGCAGTGCTTCAGTGCCATCTGAAATGGAATAATCTCAAGAAGGCATTGAGAGCTCTCCCTCTGCTGTTTTCTGAACCTTAGTAGGAGATGCAAAACCAGAGAGATTTGTTAGGTGTTGCACAGAGGCAAAAGAAATAGTTCTGCTCTCTCAGAATCTTTTCAAATTCTGTCATCACGGGTTTAAAGACTTGCCTCACACTCAGCCTCAACCTCTGTTACACACACAGAAGTGATACAGCAAGTATTCCATATAAACACTCATTTGCCTCCTAGTGCCATTTAGCACTTGTAAAATAAGAACGAACTACCACCAACAATTCTGAATGATGCAAAAAGGCAAGACACTGTCAGATAAAACACCTGATGCTGAAAATGAGATGTGAGCTACTGAGATCTGGGGCTTTGGTTTGACTCTGGAAGACTGAACACCAGGAGCCTAAGGGGCTAAGAACTGAGAATTGCTGGGCTATAAGAAAAATCCACTTTAGTGCAGAAAATGTTAAAGCAACTTTTAAATCACAGCCAGGAGGCACCTAAATATTGCATTAGAATGGGCCACTGAGCTTTGCAACAGCACCAAAGTAAAGGGAAGTTATCCCAAGCACAGAGAGGAAAATTGAAAGGTGAAGGGAAAATAGGAAAGAGAAAGGTATGAAAAAAAAAAGAAAGGTAGGAGCCTCCCTGTAGCAACAGGCTCAGCACAACCTACACACATAGAATGCCTCTTGTCTTGGTTTGAAAAGACAGGTGTCTGCTGAAGAAGGCAGGAGCCTTGCTTGAAATGGAGAATGTAAATGTCCTCCCTCTGAATTATTATAATTTTGAAATTAAGGGGCTCTCAGGCAAAGATATGGGAGTTGGAATAACAGGGGTTTTTTTTAATTAGGAAAAAAGTAGAAGTAAAATAAAAATGCAGTAAACAAATCAGCACTGCCAGAGTGAGAAGAGGCCCTGGCAGCCTGTGGGTCAGGGAGGTGGCAGCAGTCCCATCCCATGGTGGCTCAGCCCTCCTGCAGTGCCAGCTGTGCTTCTGCTGGAGCAGGGATCCTGCACAAGGGTGGAGTTTTCCTCTGAAGCTCCAGGGCTGCTGGAGATGGGCCTGGGCTTCCTCTGGGAATGCAGTGGGGAAGAAAGCTGCTCCTCTGGGAATGCAGTGGGCAAAGGCTGCTGTGGGGTTCCAAAGTCAGATTGGATCCAGGTAGGAATGCTTGGCTCCTCCCCTGGGCGGAGCATCTCCCCATGGGATGATGGAATTTTCTCAGCCATGCAGGGACACTCACTGGCCATGGACAGCAGAGATCTCCTGGAGGGAGGATTGGCTGTGGGAAAGATGAAGAAAAAACTGCCCAGTGAACAGAGAGAACTGCCCCAGCTCTGACAGGTTGTAAATAGAATACACAGCCCAGGCCACATTGTGCATTTCTAACCCAAGACACCTCTTTAACAGAAAGTGATGTGGTTTGACTTTTAATTCAGGCCTTCAAACGCCCTTGTTGTGTGCAGAAGCTGAGCTGTGTGGAGCAGGTTGGGAGCCAGCCCTAGGCTGCAGTGTCACCTCCCAGTGCTGCCAGTTTGGCACCTTGGCATCACCTTGTGGATTTAAATCGAATCATTGATAAACTGAACCCCTCATTAACAAAGGGCCCTCAAGTGCCTTCAAAATGATTGAAGCCAGACAAAAGATTAACTCCAGAAGGCAAGGAAAAATAAAAGATATTCAAAAAACAGCAAAATCCCACAAAACTCACCACTTTCTACTCAAGTGCAACTCCCTGGAGAATCTGCACCCATGCCAGGCTGGGCCATTTACAACACTGCAAAGAGAAGGAACAAACACAGGTTTTAGAAGATGAGGCTTTTCTGTCCTCTTTATTATCATTACATCAATTATTCTGGGATATTAATTCCTTTTTTGTTCAAGATTCATGGAAAATTCTGAAAGAAAAAGCAATACAGTCTCCTTCCTCTCTATTTGTCTCCCTCTCTCCATTCTTTTTGAGGAAATTGGTGAAGGCCCTTTCTTAGGAGTCTAAAAGGAAGATATTAAATACAGACACGTAAAAATCATCACTTACAGGCAGTGTTTTTACAAAATCCAGTAATTTATAGAAAAGCAAAGTTCTTCAAAATGACCTTTTATGTACTAGACAATTTTTTTGAAGTGGGAGAAAGAGGGGAAAAAAAACCCCAAGAGGACTTTCTCTTGATAGTATGACGTGCACTTAGTAAGAGAAGGCTGTTGAAAACACTTAAACTCTGTTTTAGGTCTTTCTGCTGTTGCCCATCACCATGGTATCAGAACATCAGAAATGTAAAGCAGATTAGCAAAATCTGAGTCTCTGTGGGGCTCCTGATTCTTTGTCATTTTTTGTGTACACAGAACCCCATGGGAAGTGAGTCCACGTGTGTTGATTTCCAGGGAGGCTGAAAGCAAATTCCATTTTCCAACAGTGCTGCCTAAGAGGATGGAGCTGCAGCAATTTCCTGAGTCACTCAGAATTTGGCCTTGTCCATTTTCTTCTGAAAGTTTATTCCATAATCGGGCCCCTTTCTGGACAAGAAACCTATACTTCAGGATTTGCAACTGGTATTTTGGATTCTCTGAGGCCTAAATAGGTGCCAAATGTGTGCTATGCTTCAAGCACCTCTTTTCTAGCTCTGAACGGGTTAATTTTCTCACTGGTAATTTTGTGAAATTACTCAAATGGATGTGAATTCCTGCATGCAGTTTTTTATAGCTTTTTCTTCCACCAGAATAAAACCCCAGTCCCTGTCACAATGCTGCCTCTCTCCTGACACAACAGCCAGGGCCATCACTGTCACAAGTTCCGTGATGGAGCTGTTATTACAGAGAACATTACATCTCAAATGATGGGATTTGGTGGTCAGCTGGTTGTTCTGTGCAAAATTATGTTTGAACAGAGCTAAAAATGAAACATTTAGAACCATCACATAAAACATAAAAGGATGGAAGAACAAAATAATGAAGGGGGAAAAAATAAAAAGCACTTGGGGACATTCTCTAGTACAGTTTGTACCATCACACAAGAGTTATTGTTTTTCCTACAGCTCATGGTTAGGGCCACTCTTAAAGTCCAGGAGCTCCATTTGACCATTCCCAGCCACCTAATTTGGGGTCCCAGAGGTGGGGTCTGCTGTTGTGATGATGCTGAATATCTCAAGCAATAACCATGGGATGCTCTGTAGGCAGAGCTCTAGTCCTGAGTTATATAATCTGATCTGGCTATGCAGTCCTGGAAACCAAAGTTATGTAAATAAATTATCCCAGTGGCTGCAGGGACTGGCAAAATTGGCTGTGTGCTCTGAATCCAAATGTGCTGCTCTGAGGAGTCAAAGCAGCTCAACACCTGCCCAGCAGATCTGCCCTGACAGGAACACCTCTGCCTGCTCCTCTCCCCAGCCCTTCTGCTGCCTGACACCTGTAGATCCAAGGGACTCGCTCAGATGAATTTCTGGCTCAATCTTCCACACCAAAATCTGGGAGAAATAATCAGGAAGTCTGATCTCCAGTAATTCTCGTTTACTCCTTTGGCACTCAGTCCCACCCAGCCCAGGCAAGGGAGGACAGCAGCTCTGAGGGGCTCCTGTGAGTGTTGTCATGGGGAAAGGTTAGGAATGGCTCCAAGGAACAAGGGGACAATCAACTATTTGAGCTAATGCATCTAGTGACACTATTACCAAAGCAGGATTTCATAAAACCTTACGAGGGTGCAGGGAAAGTTATCATTAGAAGAGTTTAGCCTAAGGTTTTTACCTTTTTTTGGGCACTACATGTTAAGTGTAGTGTCTATTCAAAATAATTGCGGAGCCAGGATAATCCATTCGGAATCACTAGAAAATAAGGGCAAGGAGAAAGAAGTTTAAAAAATTTAAAAAGGAATGAAATCAATGCCTTGGAGATAAATGTGGCTGAAAAAAGTGAAAGGCAAAATCATTACTCAAAGAAGAAAAGTGAAATTATTCCTGCTTTGATGCATATAGAAAAGCATCTTGATAACTACAAGGCAAATCTAAAGAATGTGTAATCAAAAAAGAATGGGGTCCCTGTTTTTTCTGTTGCACTCTCAAATCTTGAATAGTGGTGATTTGATTGAGTTGACCTCAGAGGAGACCAACCAGACCAGAAAAACCCAGGATGTGATGGATGTACCAGTGGAGGGCTCAGCTCTGGAAGAGCTCCTTGACAGCAGAGCCAGGCAGCTCCACACAACCTCTCTGGGCACCTCAGGGAGCTCACAGGGATCCAAGGTCTCAGGGATTCAGATCTTTTTGCACACCTGTGGATGCCAGCCTGGTCAGGGAGAGAGAAACGGCAATCGCTTCTCACAGTGGCTTGTGAGAATTTTTAGGGAGTTGTAAGAATGTGATAACAATTGTTAGTATAAACAATCTGCAGGTGGTGTTTTTCCACTTTGTTTTTCTGTTCTTCTCAAGGACGGTGTGTGAGAAAGATGTTTTTTATTAACTAGCCAATCAGATAGAATGTATCGTATCAGTCTATATAAGCTGGAGAATCCTTTGTATTAAAGCTTCTTTTTGTCCTCTTGCAATTCGGTCTGTCGTCTGTTCTTGCGTCATTCTTGTGTCATTCTTGCTGCAAGAGTGACACACACCCCTCCCCTCCCCTCCCCTCCCCTCCCCTCCCCTCCCCTCCCCTCCCCTCCCCTCCCCTCCCCTCCCCTCCCCTCCCCTCCCCTCCCCTCCCCTCCCTTCCCTTCCCTCCCCTCCCCTCCCCTCCCCTCCCCTCCCCTCCCCTCCCCTCCCCTCCCCTCCCCTCCCCTCCCCTCCCCTCCCCTCCCCTTCCCTTCCCTTCCCTTCCCTTCCCTTCCCTTCCCTTCCCTTCCCTTCCCTTCCCTTCCCTTCCCTTCCCTTCCCTTCCCTTCCCTTCCCTTCCCTCCCCTCCCCTCCCCTCCCCTCCCCCTCCCCTCCCCTCCCCTCCCCTCCCCTTCCCTTCCCTTCCCTTCCCTTCCCTTCCCTTCCCTTCCCTTCCCTTCCCTTCCCTTCCCTTCCCTTCCCTTCCCTTCCCTTCCCTTCCCTTCCCTTCCCTTCCCTTCCCTTCCCTTCCCTTCCCTTCCCTTCCCTTCCCTTCCCTTCCCTTCCCTTCCCTTCCCTTCCCTTCCCTTCCCTTCCCTTCCCTTCCCTTCCCTTCCCTTCCCTTCCCTTCCCTTCCCTTCCCTTCCCCTTTCTCATAGCTGCCTCCCCACCCTTCCCATGCAGAAAAAAGCTGTTTTAAGGCCCCATCTCAGTGCAGGAGGCTGGTTTGGGGTGTCTGTGTGTGTGCAGCACTCACCTGCCCCGTGACACCACCAAGGACACTCTGGATGCTTTATCAGACAGCTTGAGAGGCTGGTCCAGCTGGAAGCTGGGCAGCCAAAGGTGCCCTGAGTGTCCTTGCAGCTGACTCCAGGTGAGGGATGTGGTGACAACACCCAGTAGAAGTCCTCAGGCTCATTAAAGAGCCGAGAGGTGCTCTCACACATTGTCACCTGCCTGCCTGACACAAAGCTTGCTGAAGGGCTGCAGGGCCTGGGCAGAGCTGGCAGCAGCATGAGGCACAGCCATGTGCACAGCCATGCAGCCATGTGCAGCTCCTGTGGCAGTTCTCACCTCCCGTGGAGCTCCCGGTGCTGGTTCCAGCTCTCCAGGCTCCCTCGAGGAAATCTGGGCAGGAACAAGGGAATGTTCATTCATTTTCACAGCCTGGCTTTGGGCTCGGCTGGGACAGGAACAGAACTGCCACTTACTCCCCAAGTTTGTTCATTTTTTGGTTTGGAGCAGACTCCAGTCTGTGCATAAAGACAGTGTCTTCCCTGCCTCATCTTTCCAGGTTTATGCCACCATGCAGCAGCCTCCAGCTGGTCCAGCAGCATGTGCTGCTCCTCAGATTGTACAAAGGGATTCGGGGTAAAAGAAAAATGGCAGAAAGCCCCACACCTAAAGAAAGAACAAATTCCTGTGATGGCAGAAAGTGGCACGGGGCCACCTGCATGCAGGGACAGGATCCAGGTCTGCCACTCACCATCTGGGATTTCTGCTCCCGTGGCTGTGCCGTGTGGCACGAGGGCTCGTCCCCTCCCTGTGGCCACTGCAGTCCTGTGCCAAGTGTTTGTACCTCAGCTGCCTGCGTGGGGGTTGTTTTTTTTTTTCTTTGAAACATTTTGCTCAAAAGCTGAAGGGGCAGGAGGCACTGAATCAGTGCCCAGAGAGACCACACTGCTTGGATCATGGTGCATTTTATAATATATTTGGGATTGCTCTTCATCCAGATAAATTTGGGATTGGAGGAAATCCAAATGAAGGGGTCTAGGGTTGTCTTCCTACCTCTTCCGTTGCAAAAGCAATTTCCTTTATTGGCGTCCTCCAAGTAGAAGTAATCTTTCAGAGGGAGGTTTGGCAAAAACATGGAAGGGTTTTATAGTGACAGGGCCAAAGGTTGATAAAACCCCATTGAAGCCATTGCAGTCCAAGGTAATAGGCAGCTCTAGACTTTCAGGAGAGTTAATGGAAGGAAAACAGTCTGGGTTTTCAGTAAAGGGAAAAACAGAAAACTGATTTTTACCAGTATTTTTCCTTTCCAATGCACACACATCAACACTACCAAACAACAGTACTTTGAATGGGAGACTTGGTTTCAGAAATAGGCATTTCAGATTGTCTGCAGTGCTATAAAGCAATGAATTGTGCTGAAAAATGATTTTTACTTGCCCAACAATCCCATATAATTGAGTTCCCATCATTATTATCTGGACATAGAGTCTGTTTAACATGACAGCCCAATAGGATGTTCTTCCCAAGAGCCCTCTTGTATTCAGGACAGTCAGAGCAATGGGGGACAAAAGAAAACCAAATTTGTGCAGAGTCTTAACAGTGCTAAGCAAGCAGAGTAAATTAATATCAGGAGAAGATGAACGACAGCCTTACACAAGGCTCAGCAGAATTCTTCTTGTGAGGATGTGGGACCTCATATTCCCTGGCAGAATCAGTTCTTCCCCTGATCATTTATGCTGGAAGTCAGGCTGAGCTGTCATCCAGCAAGTTTTAAAGCCAACAGATGTCCCCATCTCCAACTGTTTTGGAAATGCATTCAGAAAAACACAAGCAGACAATAGCAGAAGGATTAAATTTTTGAGGGCATAAGTGCTGTGAGGATCACAAAGCTGGGACAGTAGCTGAACACCACTTGGCAACGGCATCTTGTGGAGGGAGCCAAAATACTCCTTCCTTCTGGGCAAAGGGAAATGGCTGCATCTGTAAAATGCTATTGCTTATGTTCTTTAAAAATAAAAATATATAATTTTCTGCTTTGGTCATAGTTTAATCAATATATTGAGCTGAAAGGGATGAAAACTGAAGCTGGCAAAGCTGGGCTTGGAGGAAGCAGTTTTGTTTTTGTTAACAATGCTCATTAGTTCATTTTTAACACATTTTCTGCTGATATCTGAGACCTGTGACAATGGCAGTCATTGCCACTTCTTCCCCTTCACTGAGCTCAAGGATTCCTCCTCAAGACCAGAGGTACAAGGTCACCCCTTTTGACACTGATGGGTTTGCTGACACCCACAGAGCATCACTGGTGAGCAAGGGTGGACTGAGAGACTGGAACCCCAGAGTGGCCTCCTTGGCACCTTCTGCCTAATTAGACTTTGCATATTTATCTTTAAATCATCCACAGATGGATAAACACCCGTGCTGCTGTCCCTCGAACAGCTGCCTGCAGGGATGCCCCAGCTTTGCAGCATCACTGTGAGCTCTCACACACAGAACCTCTGGCCAGGAGAGCCCAGTGGTCTCCCTTGGTCCTTTCCCCATGGGCTGTGGCCCCTTTTCGAAGAAGCAATTCTAGGGGAACAGCTTTGTTTGCTACCCTGAATGACAGTCAGGAGGTTGGTTTTACAATCCGGCTGGTACAACATGTGTGGCCCACGTTTTTAAAGAAATTGCTCAGAGCCCCTTCACCTTTTCCTCTGATTCTGTCCATTTTACAGCATTTCCAGGTCCTGCCCTGCCCTCTCCACCTTCATACATCCCAGAATTTTGCTTTGAAAACACAACCACAGATAAAAGCACTTGACCTTATACACACTGTATTTTTCCTATTCCTTTCAAGTGGTTTTTGTAACATCAAAACAGAAAATTCCAACGCAGAAATTTCTAAAGAAGCACGGCTGTACCTGAGTTTCAGATTAAATTAGCACCTTTGCAATCAAAAACTACATGAATACATTTCTTTTTCTTACCTGCAGCATTACTATAACAAGAGCCAGAGCGTGGCACAGATTTTAGAGGCAGAACATCAAACACAACCCAGAGTTTTGCAATTACCTGTCTCAGAGAGGACAGGGAAAGAGGAAATGAGGCAGATGGAGAGTGCTGTTTGCTGGGAGGTGTTTTGCTGAGTGACACCCAGCACATCCTTACAAGACAGCAGTGCCTGCTTTTTATGTGTTTTGGACCTGAATTTTAAAATATGTTGATGTTCTCTGTGTGAAAATCAGAGTCTCCAAAGTTTTTAAGTGTGTTGGACTACAACATGGTTGTGGAGGCAAATGAAACAAACCCTTTGTCCTGTAGGGTGGCAGAACCAGTGCCTGTTGTCACCGGCATGTACCAACCCAAACAAGCCACTTATAAAAAAAAATCCACTGGCTTGCCTGTTATTGTACATTTTTATCACCAAGATAAAGGTAAAAGTCAGTTAAGGCACAGTTTATAGGTTAATCCTTCCCAGAAGGAAGGATTCCATCAGAGAAGAGTTTATATGTTTCCCCCCCTTCATTTAAACAACACTAACATTTGTAATATCCTGAGACTAAAATGTATTTGAGGTAAAATTTTGATGACATTTGAGGCAACCAGATTAATTAGATCAGACTTCTTGTGTTTGCTCAGATTCCTCACCTCCTTTCCAAGCCTTGTTTTTTTTTTTTTTTCTTGTTTGTAGCTGAAAACACAGAACACAAATCATCCTTTCAAACTTGCTCCTACCTTGATTAAAAAAAAAAAAAAAAAGTAGGGGGGAAATAGGTGTTTTACAATTCTAATTGTGTAACTGCTGTGCATGTGCCAAAGTTTGTTCTGACTGTGTCAGCTCATACAACAGCTTGGCCTTATCTGCACAGTGCAGAGATTTGAACAGGTTTAGGAGAGCTTTCAGAAATTCAAATTCTCTGTTTACCACCTGGTAGCCTCCTCTGCTGCTCAGCTCACAGTTCCTACCATGCTGATGTACAAACACAGCCCCCTCCTAAAACACAGATATTCCTCCAAAAGCAGGGCTGTGAATTAAAGTCCCAGATTTCAGCTTGAGGGGAATGCTTGGGCACTGGGAATAGCAGAAAGGGAAAAGAGGTCTAGGCGTCTGTGATGTTCCACACTCAACTGAGATGTGAGACTGTAAGAAAAACTCACCTCACCAGCCACAGCCCTGGCACACCTGGGTTTACCCATCCACCTGATCCTGAACTATTTAAATATATCTGGGAGTTTGAGCCCTGTTTTAATGCTTATTTTTAACACTATAAAGGTGTGCAGGACACTTGAGACTTGCATTTGTGTATTACATTGTGATTACAAGTTATTGGCACACAATGATTCAGCCGTGTGGGTCAGGAGTGTGGATATTGCTAAGGGAGACAGAATAAACAGCAAAGTTTGGGAAAGTTTGGGAGAAAATTCCCAACACATCACAATGTAGCTTTTGCCATGATGAAGAAACCCCCCCACACCCCTTTTCCACCCGGTATCACTCCAGTGAGCATCCTGTCTGGATAACACCTTTCCAAGATAACACCCAGCTTGCTGGATAACCCCATGGGAAGAAGCAGAAGAGTATTTACATTTGTATATACACACATATATGTGTGTAAATAGAGTTTACAAGTTGTATATAGATATATATGGTATGCTGTATAACAAGTTGCAGGTTTATGTTAAGCTACAAGTAGCATAAAATCTATTTACACATACACATCTATATAAAAATATATATAGATACTTAAATACTACATATGTATACATATATATACTTATATATCTACATATATAAGTAGTGTTTTTAAGTTATATATATGTATATATAAGCTATATGTATGTATATATATATATACACATGTATACTTATATATATGTAGATATATAAATACATATGTGTATATATATGCTTATATATCTACATATATAAGTAGTGGTTTTAAGTTTTATATATATATATCATACAGCTATAGAGGACATAAAGATACACATCCTGACACAAGCCTGTATTTACACAACTTGTAAATAAAAAATAAGCCTGAAATGCCCCAAAGTGGAGGTGCAAAAGGCCAGCAAGATCAAAGTGACATTTAATCCAAATGCCCAGGCATGTCCCAGGCTGCTGGAGCATCCAGTGCTATTGCCTGCCCTGCCACCTGGGCAAGCAGGCAGCTTCCCACGAGGACATAATGACCAAAGAAAATTGCTGTCCAGTGAGGACCACCAAACCAGGGAAGGGAAAAGCACCAGAAAGTGATTTCAGTGCTTAGGTTGTTTCAAATTGGATGGAACGTGTTAGGAAAACATTTCATTTCCATCTTTCCACTGCATTTGCCAAAGAGGTTAAATCCATCTGCAATACCCTTTTTTTCAGGCTGTCCCTCAGGTTCAAAGGGTGCAGCGTGTTCTTATCAATCCCTCAGAGCTGGCTTTGGGACTGATAACTTCTAAGCCTCTCCTTTTCTCATAAGTCTGTGAAAGAGCGAGAAAATTGCAAATAATTACATCCTGAAGTGATGGAGCTATCTCCCTAAAAATCCAGTACAATTCCCAGGAATAAACGTTCCTCTCTGATCTCCTCATGGACCCTGCTTTCCAATGCTTGCCACTGCTCCTGCACTTCCACATGGGGACCACAGCAGGAAAATTACTTTTAAAGCTCTAGACAAAAAAAAAAGAAAACATAGCAGAATCCAAGAAAGAGCATTTTTTTTCTTGATGCAGATGCAATTGTGACATTATTCAACATCTTTTCAACCCTGAAATTTTTAAAAGAACAGGTACTGACAGAGATCTGTTCTCTTCTAGCAAGCTACTGTCTGCTTGATATTTCTGCAGTGTTAGTCTGTCTTTTTAGCCTGGTCCTATGGTTTTCCAGCTGCAATTTGCACAAATTAAATCTCCAGACTTGTAAAGTTGATTCATGTAATCAGCAGCAGCAGGAGTTTGTCAAAGAGGATTATTTGCATGTTTACAGCCCAAATTGAGTTTTGACTTAATGCTTGTCCATGGTACAATGAAAGTTTTTGCAGCTGTTCTGTCCAGAAAAGGGGTGGGGGATGGGGAGGGGGACAATTTGCCTTGGACCCACAGTTGAGGGTGGGAGGATGGTGAGAGGCTACACCTTATCTGAGAGGTGTGGAGGAAGTTATGTGGGCACTGCCCTCCTCCTCAGACCCCCTTGCTTCTTATTTTCCATCCCTGAGCTTGGCCTAAGCCCTGGATTCACACTTCAGTCCTGCAGGGTGAGAGGAATTCTAGAGGTAGGGGTTTTTTTGCAACATTAGGTAGGAAAATGGCATTTTTAGATGGTGAAGCCTAAATTGAGCCATATCCATACAAAAGGATCACATGCCAGTAACACAGCAAACAGTGAACACACATAGCAGATCTCATTCATTATAAAATATTTTCAGGCTCTAGACTTTGGTGTAAAAATGTTACTAAACCAGAATAGTGGCCCTTGGCTCTTTTTTCATCAACACAAGCGGAAGCAGCAGCTCTCAGTGTTGTGCAGAAGATGGGTTACAGGGTGTCTGGATGACTGGCATGACTGGAAGAAATAATTCCCTCCCCAAACATCAAACCAACCTTTCTCCTGAATCCAAAATTCTTCAGCAAAGTTTCTGTCTGCAGCAATGGAGACGGTGCTACAACTGGTATGGAATAAGCAAAAGAAAAATCCATAAAAAGCAACATAATTTCTACACAACAAAAATTTTTTTTTTTTTTTTTCTGGGAAAAAAAAAAAAAAGCAATTTCCTTAGGATCCAGAGCAGACATGAAGCAAACCAAGTGCTTATTTGGGATTTTGATATTAATTTTGACTCAGGCCACAGCTAATCCTTCCCATCCCAGGTGACTCAGGAGCCAGTACCATGTGTTGTGATGCTCTCCTGTTACAGGCTGAGCTGGGAGCTGGCTGATTACAAGTGGTGAATGTGCACGTTCAGCCACGTGGTGCAATTATAATTCAACTGCGTGTACACACAGGCACAGAGAACTGGGGTTGCTCATTACCTCCTTTGTCAGAGCCTATTTTTCTTTGCAAGATTGTTCCTATTGCACCAGAATAAACAATAATTTTGGATCTTTGCACATCCACCAGCATTTTCCTAGACAACCCATTCTTTCATTGCCAGCACTCTGGGCTGTGCAATCTCTGCCCATAGAGGTTTGCAGTCACACTGGGCTTAGATGCTCAGCTTTTGGGAGGAGGTAATAGAATCATAGAATAGTTTGGGTTGGAAGTGACCTTTAAAGGCCACCTAATCCAATGCCCCAGCAAAAAGTGGGGTCCACTAGGCCAGGTTGCTCAGAAGACACAGGTGAGTGCACACACACACACACACACACACACACAAAGTCACACACACGGTCACTTCCCTGATCAAACAGGTTCATCTCCAAGACTGATGCACAGACCTGTGTCAATCCTGAATGGAGATTCTTTCTGTCTGTGCTCTTGGCATGCTCAGCTGGGGGGTTTCAAGTCCTACAAGCATGCAAAAAGTCTGAGCCAAGTTCAAATTCAGCTCATTACTTGGAAGAAAAATCCATCCAGGTATCACCTCACCGTTGTGATAGCCCATGCTCAGGCAGTGGAGCAGGAAAGGACATTGTAAACTCATCATTTTGTGTTCCACCAACACAATTTTCTCAACAACCAGTGGAAAATCCATAGTGAATGTGAGAGCTGAACTCAGTGTTTCCAGTGTAACAGACTCAGGAAATAACTGCTGCTTTCTCCCACCTTCTCAGCACACTCAGTCATGAAACATAAGGAAAGGGTGCTCCCAGGAACACCTCTGGAAATTTCAAATAAAAGGGTATTTAGTACAAGCTTTTCAGTCTCTTGATCCTATACAGACCAAGGCTCACATTCATCTTGCTAAGAAGATTACTGCTGGAAACTTCTGGGGTAATCCATCTCCAGAATCAGGTTCTGTATGTTTCACCGTTTTTTCCTAGGCAAGCCAGGCTGTCTCTCACAGTTGTTTTAGAGATAACCATTTATATATGCAATAAAAAAGCTATTTCACCACGTTGCTGAAAATTCCATCAGGTTATAGTTTATCTTAACAGTCTATCATTTACAATGCACTAATAAAGAGGTACTAAATATTCTATTGGTTTTGGCATAAAGAGTACATTATCGGTGTTTATAAACACATCAGTGAATGTTACAGACTTTTTAGTAACCTCATTGACCTGTAATATAAAAGCCCTGTAGCTACTGATTCACTATATATATATATATATATATAAAAGCACTTTATGGATAAACCTTTACAAGCCATTTATAAAAACACTCTTAGTGAGAAATATGACACACTCCCAAATAGACAGAGAAATAACTCACACGGAAACAAGGTCATTATGAGAAAGAGTAAAAGTCTTTTTATTTGGTTCAGCTTCTGCAAATTAAAGTTCTACCTCAGTGTACAGAAGTAAAATTAGCACAAACTAGAATTATAAATTTATATAATAAATATTAAATAATATACATAAAGAGATTTTTGATTGTTTTTCAAATATGTGACTCAACAAAAGAAGAAGAGAACCTGAAATGGCCAAGATAGATAGATCAGAAGAATTTCCAAGTACAAACAAGAAGCATTAAATCTGTTCCTTCTGTCTTTATGCCATTTAATTTATGGCACAGGTCATTTTCCTGCAGGTATCTATTGATGAGGGAACACCTCACATCTCACTGCAGCCATCTCAAAATTAGTTGCCCAAATTGGTGTTTGTCCCTGAGCTAACTCAAACAGTGGAGCAAACCAGGCCCATTCAAGGGACAATCTAACCCCTGTGCCTCATGCTGCTTTATCCAAGACAGACTCACCCTCTGGAGAAACCTTTTCTCACCATCAAGGTCCTTTTTAGTGTTCCTTCTCTAGGGCTGGACAATTTGGTGTCTTCTCCTAGGTAACAAGTGATAGGACAAGAGGAAATGGCCTTGAGGTTGTGCCAGGGGAGGTTTAAATTGGAAATTAGGAAAAAATGCTCCAGGAAAAGGGTAGTCAAATCCTGTAGCAGGCTGCCCAGAGCAGTGGTGGAGTCACCATCCCTGGAGGGATTTAAAAGCCATGTGGATGTGGCACCTGGGGACGTGGGTTAGTGGTGGCCTTGCAGTGCTGTGGGAATGGTTGGACTTGAGGGTCTGAAAAGTCTTTTCCAATCTAAACGATTTTGTGATTCTGTCATGTAAGCAACCAAACCTGAGCAAGTCCCAGCTTTGGAGTCTGCTGGAAAACAACAGCTGTATGCTCAACTCAGTGTGGGAGCTGATATTTAAAGGTTCAGCTTGTGAGACAAAGATCTGCAGCTCAGGCAGAGAGTGTTTGTCAAACCTGACAGAGCTTGCAGCAGGAGCAGGACAGGATCCTGGCTGCCAAGGGGATGGATGGAAAAGCAGCTGCTGGTTGGAGGCAGGGACTGACCTGGATGAAATACCTGTGGATTCACACCTTGGCACGCGTCAGCCACGGCAACAGGAACAGGGTGTGGAGCATGTTCAACCCAGTGGGTTTCAGGCTTTTCCATCTGTCTTCCCCAGCAGCTTTATCCCATTGTTATCCTTGTCCTGGGCAGATGAGGGGACAGAAAGTAAATCTGGGGCTGTTTCTCAGTGCTGGTGCTTCATCAGGTCCTTACAAGACCATCTGGAATATGGCAGAGCTGTCTCTGCTTTTTACCTTCCCTAAATGCAACCTGTTGTTCATATCAAGTGTCAGCAAAATATTTTGGATGAAGTGCCAAGCTGAACTGTAATTAATCACTATGTTTCTGTTGCACAGTTGGGACTCAGTGAAACTTCCCCTCAATCTGACACTTCAGTGAGGAGCTTTTTTTTTTTTTTTTGATATCAACATCTTCTAACACTCTCCCTGGTATAACAATAACTCTCAAGGGTGTTTCATACAGTCTGACCTCATTATGATGAACTCTTTAAACAAACAGTTGTATCTGAATGTTCACCACAATTAAGATAGGGAATTTGCTTCATCAGGACAATAAAAAAAGCAAAACACCCATATCTGAGCCAAACACCCAGAGCAGAAACAGCTTTTTTCATAGCAATGAACATTTTAAATGAAGCATTTTCAAAAGAAAATAAGGCTACAGAAAGGAATAGTAAATTAAAGTTCCAAGGTACATGTACAGTCCTTTAATAATAGATAATCCTGAGTTGGAAGGGGCCCACAAGGATCATTGACTCCAACTCCTCTTAACAAAAAGAGGAGCTATGTATTCTTGTTAATAAGACTTATTTAATATTTTTTTTTCAGTAATGGACAGCTCCTAATAGAGCAGCTCTTACCACAGTTGGGCTCTACAGCTGTAGCATGGCTAGTCTCTCCTGTTTTGACACACTAAGCTGTGGATCTCGATGCACTCCTGCTTGTGTTCTTGGAATAAAGAGGTCTTCAAAGCAGGGCAGTCTCATCTACTCTCTTTGCTACAATCTACTCCTTTGCACTGACTGAAGGGGCCAAGCACTGCCTTGGATATCTGTTGATGAACACGTGTGGAAGCCCAGAAGGTGGGAAGTGTGTGCTAGGAAATGTGTGAAAACAATCACTGCTGACACCCATATCCACTGTTTGGGTGTGGCAGCACAAAACATCTGCACAAAATCCCTTCCATGTTTGTGTCCCTTGGTTTGTTCAGCCTGGAGAGGAGGAGATGAGGAGAGACCTCACTGAGGTTTTCAGCATCCTCACAAGGAGCAGAGGAGGCACAGCTCCAAGCTCTTCAGTCTTGTCACCAGTGGCAGGACTCAAGAAAATGGCAGAGAACTGTTTGGGGGAGGCTTAGGCTGGAGTTCAGGGAAAGGCTCTTCCCCAGAGGGTGCTGGCACTGCCCAGGCTCCCCAGGGGATGGGCACGGCCCCGAGGCTGCCAGAGCTCCAGGAGCGTTGGGACAGCGCTGCCAGGGGTGCCCAGGGTGGGGCTGTTGGGTGCCTGTGCAAGGATGGGGCTGGGCTGGGTGATCCTGGGGGTCCCTCCCAGCTCAGGACATTCCAGGATTCTGTGATTTCTGTGACTCTTTGTCATGGTTTAGCCCCAGGAGCAACCAAGCCCCACACGGTCACTCACTCACCCCACTCCAGCTGGATCAGGGAGGGAATGGGAAGGGTAAAAGCCAGAAAGCTTGGGGGTTGGGATAAAGACAGGGGAATCAAAAGTTGTGCAAACAAGGAGAAAGCAAAACAAAGAGTTCATTCCTCACTTCCCATGGCTGGGCAGGTTCAGCCATCCTCAGGAGAGCAGTGCCCTGTTGCACTAATTGGTTACTTGAGAGGAAAACCACCATTGCTCCAAATGTTCCCCTTTTCTTTCTTCCTCCCCCATTTCATGCATGATGTCACATGGTCTGGGACTTGCTTATAGTCAGTTTGGGTCACTTGTCCTGGCTGTGCCTCCTCCCAGCCTCCAACACACCCCCAGCCCCTCCCCAGCATGGATGTATGAGGAAAGCCCTTGGCTCTGTGCAAGCCCTGCTCAGCAATTACAAAAATATCTGTATTATCATCCCTGTGTTCAGCAAAATCCAAACCCCAGCCCCAAACCAGCCTCTGGGAAGGGAATTAACTCTATCCCAGCTGAACCAGCACAGTCCATCAATGTAAACCACCAGAAAAATCTCAGGAACCCATCAGCAATTGTCATTCAGCACTGAGTATCAAGGAAACAATACAGCAATACCTGTCAGAGAGAAAAAGTTGCAAAAATATGCTTTGCTCTAACTCATGCTGCTAAGAGTGTAATTTTCAAAACTACTAAGCTCACATCCACAGGCTTTCTGAGAGGACTGACACAAAATCTGCAGCTAGGCTGAGTGCCTGCTGAATTCTCTTTTCTGCTCATCTCCTGAATGACAACCATGATGCAAAGCCCATCACTGTGACAAGATGCTGGTCTTATTTTTTGTCATACAATCACCCCATCATTTCCAGCAGTGCTGCTCACAATGCCTTGCCTTCTCTAAGTCCAAAGAAAAGGCACAAGTACAAGAGTCTCTTAGTAAAACATTAATCTCAGATCACAGGTTTATTTTATGGATTTGCAACACAGCCCATATTACAAACATTGTCTGGGAACATTTACAAGAATAAATAAGATGGACTTGCAGTTGTAAAAAAAAGATTACACTTCACTGTAATGTACAGTCAAAAAATATATCTGATATTCATTGACTTGACATTATTTACCTTCCTTCTTTTAAGCTAGAAAGAAAAGACACTGAATGCACAGTGTTGAGAGTTTTGTATTTATATTTTTTCCTTTTTTTTTTTTCATACGTGCTTTATCTATCAAACATCCAAACTGTACAAGTGAGTTTCACCAGTAATCCATAAAGGCCAAGGGGGAGGAGAGGGGGCGGCACCGCAACAGCAGAGACTCCTCTCATGCAGCACTCCTCCCTGCCCAAAACCACGGCCAGGGAGCTGGAATGGCACCCTGCTCAGCCAGAGGCAGCCACAGCATCGCCCTCTGAAGTGGTGACAGGGCTGGCAAGAAGCGATGCTGGCACTTTTGGACTCCCACAGGGTCGGTGCGGGGAGGGAGGAGATTAAATCAGGGTGGGAGTGAATTTTGTAACTGCGGTTAGTCGGGATGGGTTAAGGGGGTGTTAAGGATGCAGCTCAAACTTTTGGCATAGAAGTACAGTGTTTAAATGCTGGCAATGCAAGAAGGGGCTAGAAAGGCAATGAGGGGGTAATTCCAGTTCTGCTCCAGGTACATGGAAGTCCAGCACATGAAGTTTGCTTTGACTGTCAGCAATGTGAAAAACTGAGTAGTGTTTGTCCTGGTGAGTCTCAGAGTACCTAAATTCATGAAAGCTTGTAAAGTGCTGGCCCCACTTCCTCTTCCATCCCCCAAAACAAACTCCTTTCCGTTATTTCACACAAAGAAGATTTCCTGGGGATTTCCTCACTGAAAGATGATGTACTCACACAAGGAAATCCATCTCCACAGTGCAACACACGTGAGGTGTCTCACAGGGTGTCCCAAAGAGTGGCATTTCAGGATAACAGATCTCCACTGAAACACTCCTTCTGTGACAATTGCCTCCACTAAAGGAACCACTAAGCTCTTGCGTACCTATATATGAAATATCAGGATTGGTCCCTAAGGGACATCTACAGCATCTTCACCCTGTACCTCCAGAGTGCCACGGACTGGCTCGTGTTTATACTGCTCAGAAACAGCTCATTGAATTGAATTCCAAGAAAAACCATTTTAGCTTGTTCTTTTCCCTTTTCATCCTTTTTAAATTGTTTTCCCCCTGCTAGGAAACACTATGGGAACACCAGCATCTGGCATTTAGTCTGCTGCATTAGTTTGTCTTTTAAGGCTCAGGTTGAAAACAGAATAGTGGTGGAAAATCTGCTGCATGAACTGGGATGAGGATGGGAAGACTAATTTAGATCCCTCATGTTTTTACAAACTGGAAAAGCTGCCAGGTTTTCACATTCTGCTAGTTCAACATTAAACTGTAGGATATTCTGAGCACAGTTTATTATTTTTTTCCACAAGGGAAACTTTTAAAATATTTTAACACAGTAATTAATGGTTATAGACTAGAGGTCAATGGAAGTCAGCAAGTTTTTGTCTATTTTTTTTTCTTTCCATCACACTCCGTACCACCAGGATTTGGTGGTATATGAAAATATATGATTCTGCTTGACAGTTTGAGCAAATTGTACATTCTTCAAGTATGCATATGAGGGAGATGATTGATACCTTTTCCAAGTCAATGAACAGATAATACATGATGGATTTTCCTTGTGGTCCTTGCCAAAACGGCAGAAATTGGGCTTTGCTCGTTATGCTGTTGGCTCACCCTCGAGGAAAAAGAGCTGTAGGTATTTTTGGGAACAGGGAAAGAAAGAGCACTTGCATTGAAGTTGTATATTATGTATGTATGGCTATAGAAGACTGCAATCTAAATAAGCAGGAGCACAGGAGGGTTAACAGAATCCTCATTACTCACATCTGTCTCTCTGACTTAGCTGGCTCCTCCTGTTCCTCTGTCTGGGCAGGGCAGCTGCAGTGCTTTGTTCTGCCCTCACACAGCAGGAATATGGAATTTTTGACCCAATAGCAGTGGTTATGCTGAATAAATGTTGCCACTTTTGCCACATGGCCCCCTTTAATTTAATAACAAAAAAAAATGGGGTTGACTGTCTTTTGTACACTTAACACAAATTAAAGATTCTCAAATGAAAATGCAGCAGTTTCACACCAAGGTCTTGAGATGCCCCTTTCACTTGTTGGAGTGATCACAAAAATTAACTGTGCTGCCAACATCATAGAATTGATTGTTCACATTTATTACAGGACAATGAAGTTTTCCAAGGGGAACTTTTCCACCACATTGCCCATCCAGGACCATGCCAGGACTGTGCACTGCTCTGTGACTTTACAAAAAATTCTGCAAGTGTGACAGATAGAAGCACCTCATAGTTGAAGATTCCTCTCTTGAGCAAATCTCCTTTTATCTTTGTCCCTCAGGATTTATTCCCTCTGTCACACTCCGAGTGCTCCATCTCCACAGCACAGAATGTGACATTACGTGTTTTTTATGATCTTGGCAGGAACTCAAAAGAGTGAGATGAGAGCAGCTGTGCAAGAATGAGAGAGAGAGAGAGCAAGGTGCAAATTTCCTACCTGTTTCAGGATCCATTTCATTTGCCTTCTCCTCCAATGTTTGGTTTTTCCCAAAGGAGATTCCTTCTCCTTTCCTTCTCTTCCAGATGGAAACTGGTTTAACTGCCTCCTGAACCACCTGCTGCAGGAGCCTCTCTCCTTCCTCTGTCTCCACAGCACACCAAGAGCAGTGACCAAAAATCGCTGGCTTGAGATTCCCAAGGGAAATGCCACCAACTACTGCTATACTGCTAAAGGGCCTGTGGAAAGTCAATGGGAAAGCTACTCTAGCATCTTAATCTACTTAAATCTACTACTGTGGGATCCATGTGGCTACTGGACTTTTTTTCCCCAGGGAATTTATAGCTTCAGTATAAAAGGCTAGAAATTACTGATAACCAGTGGAATTCATTGCTGCAGTTACACCATTAATAATTTAAGATGTTGGTTACCCCCTATATGGGATAGTGACCCTGAAGCACCTGTTTCTACTTCCTTGTATTTCAAACCAAACTTTACACCAACTCTGTGCTATCACAAACAGTTCCCCCTCACCTCTGAAGGATGTCTCCATGGGAATAAGTTCATCTTCATTATGTCCATTCAAATATTGTCAATGTGATATTTTTTCCAGCCTAAGTTTCAATCACTGAGGAATTCACCTTTTTTTACTGCACATTATCACTTTTCATCCACAGCAGGGGATGCTTAGGCTGAAAAGCTCACACTGACTATTAATCCTTCCAGGAGTGAGAAAACCTCCTTTATCTCATCTCATAATTTCTTTCTTTCCCCATGAAAACAAACCCATCACCCATAATCTTGCTTCAAACACATTACCTACTTCACTTTGGACTGTTCTCTAGGGTTTAAACAACCTCAAGGTAATAAAATGATTTAAAGTGAGCCTTTCCACACAATTCCCTTCATCATTAATTCACACTTGGCATATATGCACTGTGCAGGGAGGAACAGCATGAAGATCCCTGAGCCAACAGAGACTGGAGCTGGGTCAGTCCCCCAAAAGCACCGTAACTGCAGGAATTTACAACAGTTTGGCAACACAATCTGCAGTGTCTGCTGAGCATCTTCCCATATGGGTTTTAGGCTGGACATTAGGAAGTTCAGACACATGGTTGAGTAGCCACATAACAAGCTGTGACTAACAGTTGGGCTGTGGTAACCAGCATTTGCATTGAGCTCCTATAAAATGTAAAATTTAGCTTAAATATCTTTCCCTGCAGTTTGTGCCAACATCACTTGGCTTTTGCAGAGGGCTGAGCACACAGGGAGGTGCTGTGGGCCAGCTGATACAGGTACCTGACCCTTTAGTAGTGTTTTTCATACCATAAAACATACCCAAACCTACTTCCAGACCCTAAACCAGTGCTATTCCGCTCATCCCACACGTCCTTCCCCTCACTCACACACCCCTCCTGTGGGCTTAACTCTGGCATTTCAATCCACTTTCTTTTAAGTTAAGCCTAAATTACCTCCTACACTTCACACCTCAGTGATACTGGCATTTCTTTCTTTACCTCTCTCTGTGTTCCCTTATCCCAGCTGTCACCCTCGGTGCTGGCTTCACTCCCCTAAATCACGAGGGAGACCTGTCACTGTGCTACTTTCTATGTAAAATTAACAGAATGCTAATTACTAATTAATATTTCTATAGTATCCGCAGGGAGTGGTTCCCTTTGGCTTTCTGGAGTCAGCAGAGTCAAAAACACTTTACTGATTTGTAGCTTCTTCATACCTGGGCAGTTGCTGAAAAATCCCATGCTGGGATTAGAATTCCCTCTTCCCTTTCCTCTCTCAACACCTAACCTACACTGTTCCATCCAGCCAACTGTAATCAAAACACCAATATTAGACTTTTCCTCTCACTTTTATCTCATAGTTTCACTTTGCCTTCTAGTTATTTTTCCTGCTGAATTGTGTTGTTTAGTTGCATAAAGAAAAAAAAACCCAGTTCAGACCAGTCCCTTGAGATGCCAGACACCCACGGACAGCCCCAACTGGAACTAAGGTTGATTTCATGATTTTTTTGCAGGCAACAGAAAGGACCAACCAGAAACAGCACAGAGGCTCCTGTGAGAAGGTGGTTCATGACTAGTTAAGACCTTCATGATATTAAAGCCAAGAATCCAAAGCTTCTTTGAGAAAGCCCAGGTGGTTCAGCATACTTTGCTTGTCAAGAGGGGTATTAACGAAACTCCAAGCATCCTTCCCTAAGCTGGGGCAGGTCTTGGTGGATGACAATGGTTTGGCCGGGTACTGGTGTGGCTGAGTCAAGAGCTGCTTTTGCCAGATTTCATTTCCATCCCTCCTGATCAAGGTTAGGGTGTGACTATTGAAGAAAGAATGACCGTGAAGCAGAGGTGCCTTTTGAATTCACAAAACATTTTGAACTTCTGGCATGCTCCGTGCCAGACATGGGCAGGACAGAGCTCCCAGCAGCCTCTGAGTATTTACCTGAGGGTGGAAAACTACAGGGTGATAAGAAAATTGGAGTTTCCTTCAACTCTTACCTTCAGTCTATCTTTTAGCAAGTCTGAATTTAAAGAACCCTACACCCCAGAATCCATTTTACACACAGAGCAACCTCATATCCCTACACCCTCAAGATAAATAAATGGCTAAATTGAAATACTAATTATTGTAAAGTCTTGTTCATTCAATTATTTTTTCCCCAAGATTACCCTGCAGACCTTAGTCATTAACTACTTAAACATACTTTTTCAGAAAAGCAATTTCTTAGCTGCTAAGAAGTCAGAATGAGGTCCACAACTGTGGCAAAACACATCTGGTGTTTGCTTCAGAGAAGGAGACTTGCACAGGCATTTTTGCAGAATAAAACAAAAGCTGTTGTGCTAAAGAAGAGAAGTTGCTGTGCTGGGCTAACGCTTCTCTTTACAGGTATCAGAATAGGTTTCTGTGTATGTACATCACCGTTCCTACAGCTCCAATAGGTTACAATTTTGAAGCTTGTAGGGCCCGTAAATAGTGAGGAAATCTTGCCCAAACCCAATTTTAAGAACCTCCAGAGTTTTAAACTCTTGAGCAGGAACTTTCTTTGCTCTCTGCTTGCACAGTGTCTAGTTCAGCAGTGTCCTGGCATGTCTAGGGGTCCTAAGTTCTACAGCAATACAAATAATAAATAAAAAATAGTCATACATAGTATATGAGCAATAATACCTACTTCATACCCTGTTTGTCAGAGACAAACAGGTTAGCTGTTTCCCAGCTAATACTTGGGAAATGTGGTAACCAAGTTACCAGCGTTGCCAGAAGAATGCCATTTGTTTGGTGCAAATATTTAACCTTCAGTTTCAAGTGGCTGGGAAACTCCTCAACAGCTTCACCAGCAGTGGAAGGACACAGACCAGAGGGATGGAACTGGGTCATGCACAGCCCTGAAGTCGAGCAGAAACTGGGAGGAAATATTTCTGTGGAGGCAGTGGATCCATGAACAGCTTCTCATCTCCACCATCTATTTTCATGCTTAAAGGGACTACATTTGGGAAGAGAATTCCAGCATAGTCTTTTTTTTTTTTTTTTCGTGTGTGTGTGTGTTGGCCTTTTCATTTTGAAAAACAAATAAAAGGAAACAGATAAGGTAGGCAAATTGTAATGAAACATTTCATGTATCCCCTATGGCTATCTCATTTTTCCCAAATGACTGCTGCATGAAATTAAAAAATTAAAAGGCTGGGATTTGAGAACAAAATTATAAATTAAAAAGGAGACATTTAAAAGAGAATTTCCTAAGGGTTTCATTCCTTCCCCACTCTGCAGCAAGCAGAACAAAAACACAATCCAAAAGAGGAGAGAAGTCAGAGGGGATTAGAAAGTCCAGTCTTTCAGCCTGTCTCCCATGTTGCTATTTTTTACAGTAGGTTATTTAAGAAGCAGTAGATGTTCCGATAGAAAGCAGGCAGCAGCACACACAGGCATCGCCTCCTCCTTCCAGCGAGGTCTCTGCAACCTCAGTCTCTTGCTGAGAAGGAAGGAGAAGTTTTCCTTCCCACACTTGTTACTGCCTTCCAGTGTGAGACAGGGGAGAAGCATCTGCCAGAGTTTGGGGTCTGGCACATGGTGGGGTCCCCTCCCTTCGCTGGGCTAAAAGGAACTCAAGTATTCCAGTGCAACCTCGTATACAAATTTATACTGTTCCTGAAAGAGAGCACACAAAGGAATGGCATTAGGATATGGGAAAATTCCCCAGAGCCTCGTTCTACAAGCAACAATACCTCCTCCCTCTTTCTTATAGCCTTAGGCAGGAGCAGGCAAACGCTGGTTGTGTTTCTGAGTGATCCTGAGCAAGCATGGCTGGGAGATGGTGTCATCAAAGGAAGAGAAGAGCACTCAAAGAGACAGCCCCAGTCTGGACTATTCATTATTTGCCTCCAGCCCTCACTGCACGTGTTGTTTCTGAGGCACGAACTCAGAGTGATGGATGGAGATGACTGAACTCAGGACAGTTTAATCTCCTGGGCTGCAGGGAGCCAGGCTTGGGGGCCGGACTTTTCTCCTTTCCTGGTTTCCAGATGTGTCACAGCACCCAGCACTGGACTGGGCAGGAGGAAAAATCCCTGCATGGACAGGAGGACAAATCCCACTCTTCCCACAAGCATGGTGACAGCTCTGTGGGGTTTGACCTCCTGAGGCAGCTGGGCATGGGACACAGGGTCCACCACGCTGCCAGGGCATCCCCTCTTCCCAGAAGGAGAAGCAGGAAGATTCACTGAACGTGCTAAAACAGGACCAGTTTTAACTCTGGTGTCTCCATGTTCCCATTCATTTTGATTCATCCTGAACTAAGCCATGTTGACATTTTCTTACCTATCCTGAAGTCCCTTGCACACACACTGGGTGGGGAATGAGCAGCAAGAAGCCTTACCAGCGACTCCACCATGTTGGATTTGTTATTCCGTAGCGTTTTCACTATGTGGAACACGTCGATGATGTTCTGCTGTTGGATCATTTCACACACACTGCAGATGGCACAGAAGGTGCCGCTGCGTCCTCCGCCGTTCCTGGCAGTGGGACAAAAGAGGGGAAGGTGGGGCTGGTGAGGCTGAGGGAAGGAGAGCACACACAGCTCACACCTCCTGGACAGGTCTCTAATGGAGAGATTCCTGTCACATGGAAGGTCTCTAATGTAAGGGCTGGTGTTCAAGGGTTTGTGTGCCTAAAGGGGCTCCAAGAGAGCTGGAGGGGGCTTAAGACAAGGGCTTGGAGTGACAGGACAAGGGGGAATGGCTTCCCACTGCCAGAGGGCAGGGATAGAGGGGATATTGGAAATTCTTTCCTGAGAGGGTGGTAAGCCTCTGGCACAGGTTGCTCAGAGAAGCTGTGGCTGCCCCATCCCTGGAAGTGTCCAAGGCCAGGTTGGACAGGGCTTGGAGCAACCTGGGATAGTGGAAGGTGTCCACTAGGACTGAGTGGCATTTGGGGTCCTTTCCAACCCAAACCATTCTGCGAGTCTATGAAAGTGGAGACCTGTAGAACAGGGGCAGGCATGGAAGGGCTAAGGGATTCCTGGAGTGGGGGACAGGGAAGCTCAGGGACTGCAGTGCTGCAAATCCCTGCTCTGGGCTCACAGCAGCTCTGTGCTCAGAGCTGGGTGCATGGCAGGGCTGCTTCAGCTGTGTCTGCGCTCCAGTCACGAGACCTACAATGTACCAGGGCTCTTGGAGCTATTTCTCACTGCCATCAGTAAAATCCCTGGGCCAGGATACTATAATGCAGCACAATATTCAACTTGAAGTGTATTATAAATGTACTTTAACTCCATTTTCCCCAGCTGAAGCCTGGCAAACCACCAGATTTCCAGATCCACAACCAGTTGTCTTCACACAGCAGCACGTGAGGCTGCAGACATCTCCCAGCCCTACTTACAGGCAGTGGACCACAGTGCGTCCGTCTCTGCCATCGTACTGCTCCTGCCACTTCTCCAGCCTCCTGACCACCTTCAGCAGGGAGCGCTTGGAGGGAGGGGTGTCCCTGTAGGCCGGCCAGCCGATGTACTGCAGGTGCTGCACGATGCGGTACCCGTCCTGCGGCTGCAACACAGAGCCTGCTCAGGGGCTGCACGGGGCCAGGGGAGGGATGGGCAGGGCTGGGAGCACTGCTTGCACAGCACCCTGCCCTCTGCACCAGCAGTGCTGGTGTTCTCCACGCTGGGTACAGTGCAGAAACAAGGGCTTTTCTCTAACCTGGATAACAATTCTTACAGAGCCAAGCAGACACCAAGTGCACAGGAGCCTTGCTTGGCTTCCAGAAGAAAGTTTCATCAAAGTGCACAAACAGATCAAATGTCTCTTTGCTGGTTGACTGTGCCGTGCCATAGGAAGTAGAGGCAGCCCTCAAAAATTCTCAGGGGATTGTGGAGGAGAAGGAGCCTCACAGATTTGCTGGCAGTGGCCGTGGTGTTGGACATGGATGAGTGCAGAGAGCTGTGAGCACAGAGCACCTGCCCTGCCAGCCCTGCATCCATGGGCCAGCTCCATCTGAGAGCCACAGAGCCTTGGTCTGACCAGTTTTATGACCCCCAGGCTTTCTCTGGGACACAGGAAGGTGTCTGATATCCAACCAGTTTATCAATTTCTGTGGCTGGACCACAAAGTTCCCTCTGCAGTGCCACACCTGAATGGCTGCACAGGCTCTGACCATGCAGACACTGATGGGTTACACTGCATGGAAATATAGTTTGCAGAGCCTGCTTCTGTTTCTGACAAGAAAAAATGAAAGAGGAACAACAAAGGAAACATAATCAATCTGGGAAGCAACTAATGAGAGAAAAATCCTCTGCTGAAGCCCTTTCCTGCAGCCCTGAAGTCGGATTGCCAGGGCTCAGTGTGCAGATAAACTTTGTTTCTATCATTTCAGCTGTCCTGGGGCTGAGGGACACAGACAAAGAGTTGCTTACAGAAATGGCAGTTGCTTATTTATAGGGAAAGCAGTGGCAGTTGGGAATCCCAGTCTAGCCAGTAAACATTGCATCTGTCTTCAGAGACACTGCCTGGGAGCTGACAGATGGAGAGCTGCTGACACCATCCCAGTTTATTTCCTGCAATACTGATGGCTTTATATTGGCTACTAAGTGATGAATTGTTCTCAAATATACACAGAAAAATGCTCACCATTTAAATACAGATTTTCAGCTCATATCATCCACTTGCTGCCTTCAGCCAAGAGTCCTTTAGCAATGCAGGCTGATTAAATGTTAATTAAAGGAAGTAGCTGCAGTGAAATTTCATTCCTAGGTGAGAGATTTTGCATCTCTAAACCACAAGTCTTGGCTCTGCTTCTTCCTCGAGCCAAAATGCATTTTTGAGAATAACTAGGGAACGTGGTATTTCTCCTCTCTTACCCTGGCCATGTTGCAAATCCGGAATATCCGGTTGATGATATCTTCATCAATGTCTGCTGAAACAAACTCCACTTGGATTGGGCCATAACAACAGGATGTCTTCTCTGGCCAGTACTGCATGCAGAGCTAGGAAAAAATACAACACCAAACAGAAATCTTAATTATTAACATATTCTTTTTGTATCTATAACCTGCTCAAAATCCATCAATAATTTGTAAATCGTGGCTTTGTTCAGAGAACATCTCACTCTAGCTCAGTAAAACATTTTATATCCTGAATATGAAGAAAAAAATAAATATATTTTAGGGCCTGGACTTTTCTTCCTCTTTATTTTTGTATGAACACAATTTGGAACTGATTGAATTCTGGGTCTAGAGGTGCAGAGAAGGTGGCTGACAAATGAAGCTTCTATAAGGATAGAGATTTAACAGGAACATTGAAAGATTTGTGTCTGTAGATAAATTTAATAGGAACCATAGAGATTTGGTAAAAATGAGGAAAAAGTACAGGCACCAAGAAAATTAATCTTAATTCAAACAAACAGGAATTTCTTTTTTTTCCATAAGATAAACTTAACTTTTTTTGTTTTCTAGCTCTACCAGTGAGCAGGGGAAGGAGAGTGAGTTTGTTCTGAGAGAGCAACTCTGGTTTCAGGGTGAACCAAAACTGCACATCTGAAGTTTGTGAAGCAGGCTGGGAGTCTTTTTCTTGTGCTGATATTACTGAGTTCAAAGGACAAAAAACACCCTATGCACACAAATTACAATCTAAGGATTTTAAATCCAGCTGGAAATAGATCATGGCGCAAAAATATTTTGCATGAGATCTCATTAGCAGTTTCTGCTAAGATTGTATTTCTTTTGGATTTTTTTTTCCTTCTTATTTTCAAGTGTAATTTTGTACAAGCTTTGAAACCCCCAGATGCTCATTTGAACTCGATCTTGAGCTTTTCAAGTTCAGTCACTGCCAGCAACGACGTCAAGCGCGTGCATGCGGCTGCATTAATTCTGCACTCCTGCTCTTCCTTTGATCATATAGGATTGAAACTGGGTGGGATAGTCACACAATCTTATGCATCTTTGCCCTTGTTAGTTTTTCAAGATTAAGCAAGCCAGCCAAGACCACACAAGCAAGACCTTTGAAGGGTTTCTTTACTCTTCCTTCAGACTTTCAAGCTGCCTAGTGATCTCCTCTCAAAGTATCTGTCCCTCAGGCAGGGAGATGTGAGCTGAGCAGGAGCTTTAGCAAACAACCTCAAGGTGCAGTGGAAAGCAGAAAAAGATGAAACCTTTCCTTAGGATGAAAAATTTGCTTCTGCCAGAGCAGGTGTGTGAATGGCCACCTCTCCAAACACACAGGTGTATACACTGCTGAAAACTGCCTGCTGTGTGCTCTGACCTCCTCAGGGGTTTATTTGCCTTTTCTCTGTAGTCAGGGCACAGCCTGGGATCAGGCACTGATGAGCAGACAGGGAATGACAATATTGCCATGCAAGGACAGGGCAGGCACAGTGACAAGTTCTCTTCCATAAAACTCCTCTCCACAATGGATCTGATGATCTGCTGGAGGGTAGGAAGGACCTGCAGAGAGATGTGGATTGATGGGCTTGAGGCCACTCAGTCACACAATAGCTGTGTGTGGTCTGAAGGGCAGCAGAGCTGGGGAAGGGTCTGGAGCCCCCAGGAGCAGCTGAGGGAGCTGGGAAAGGGGCTCAGCCTGGAGAAAAGGAGGCTCAGGGGGGAAACCCTCTCACTCTCCACAAATCCCTCAGTGTGCAGCCAGGTAGGGGGCAGGCTCTATTCCCAAGGAACAAGGGACAGGATGAGAGGAAACAGCTTCAAACTGTGCCAGGGAAAGCTTAGATTGACTATTAGGGAAAATTTCTTCACTGAAAGGGTGGTCAAGCAATGGAACAGCTGCCCAGAGCAGTGGTGGAGTCACCATCCCTGGAGGGATTTAAAAGATGTGCAGATATGGCACTTGGTGGCATGGGTTAATGGTGGCCTTGGCAGTGCTGAGGTAACAGTTGGACTCAATGATCTTAGAGGTCTTTTCCACCCCAAGTGATTCTGTGATATCAGACTGTCTCACGGTGTCCTGGTAGCTCATAAAATGCAAACTTTAAAATCCTCCTTAACTTCCAGTGCCACCTGGGTGTTCTGGCATTGGCTGCACTCTCGAGGGAGGTGATACTGTGCTACAGAAACTGTCAAAGTGACTTCATGCACTGCCAAATCCCCTTTTCTGTGCCTACAGACCACATCATAGCAACAAAACTTTGCTAGGAAAGAAACCTAAGCTTTGTGCAGAAAGATAGTCACAAGAATAACACTGGCTGAGGCTGAATGGTTTGTGTTTTCCCAGAACCAAGTGTGAGAAAGTGTGTCATTTCCAGGAAAAGATGGGTTTTGCTTTGAAGTGTCAGGAAAGAAAAGGTGAAATTTGTCTCTGGATTCAATGCCAAGATGCAGAATCAAGGAGATGGAAGAGGAAAACAGAAGATACAGAGGACCTCTGGTTCCTCACAGAGTGGTGGGACTCTGCAGGGCATCAGGAGAGCCCGCTTCTGAATAAAGCTGTTACTGGGGCTGGAATGGAATCCCACCGAGTTCCCCCTGATGGGACATCCCCTTAAGGACTGGGGTGATTGGCTTCTCCATCACCATCCAAAAAAGAGACAAATAATTCACTGCCTTCAAGTGTGGTAAGACAAATGAAAGAGACAAATGAAAAATGAATCCATGAAGTACCAACTGTTGAGGGCTCCTCTCCTCTCATTGAACAAGGGCTGTAATGGGTGAATTAACCATGCCAAATGTACTCTCCACACAAATTGCATGATTAGACCTTTTTGAAAGCTGTCATCCTCTGCCACTCATCAGCAAGGTGACTGGAGACACCGGGGCAGGAGGAATGGCAAAAGCTTCTCCCTGGCAAGCTCAAATGCTGAAAATAATGTTGTGTCCAGTAGCCAAAATCCAACTTAGGCATGGAATTAAAAAGGAAAAGAAAAAAGAGATAAAAGGACTATATTATTCTCAAACTGTGCAAAGCACATTTCTCAGTACTACAGAATCATACTCAGAAATCTCAGGGGAAAGATCCTTCAAATTATTTCAGCTCTCTTGGTTTTATTCTTCTGGAAATGCCATATGAAAAAGGCAAGCATGAAGCACCCTGGGGCTGTGGTAAGGGAGCATTTTCCTGAACCAAACACAGACAAAAATATGAAAGGGGAGAAAGTGGGTTTGGGAGGGAAATTTTGGCCTGCAAACAGAAAGTAATTCTGTAATAGATAAAGTATGTATATAAAACTTCTTGATACTTTGAACTATATTTTACATAATTTTATATCAAAGTATTTATATAATAAATGGGGAGACTTTATAGCAACTTTCCAGTACATAAAAGGGGCTTACAGGAAGGCTGGAGGGGGACTTTCCAGAAGGGTGTGGAGTGATAGGAAAAAGGGGAATAGCATTAATCTGAAGGAGGGCAGATTAGATGGGATATCAGGAAGAAATTCCTCCCTGTGAAGATGGTGAGGCCCTGGGACAGGTTCCCAGAGAAGCTGTGGCTGGCCCACCCCTGGAAGTGTCCAAGGCCAGGTTGGATGTGGTTTGGAGCACCCTGGGATAGTGGGAGGTGTCCCTGCCCATGGCATGGGGTTGAAGTAAGTTGGTCTTTAAGGTCCCTTCCCATCCAAACCCTTTTATGATCCCTGTTAATTACAATAAGAATTAGCTTACAAAGAGCCAGACATATGGACTTATTCTCCATTAAAACCCCAAAACATCACCTATTACTTTCCAGCTCCCCTTCATTTATTTATTGGGGTGGGAGGGCACCCACCCCAATAAAATGACAGCAGGGATTCTCTGCAAACCCCCTGGATTTGAGAAGGGAGTCACATGCCAGGAATGAAGAGCCACTCACCTGTGCTGCATCCATCTCGTTGAGCATCACCACGGAGGAGCAGTTGTAATCAAACACCAGCCTCCAGAAGTCTGTGATGGTGTTGGGCAAGGGGTGCTGGGTGACAATGAAGGCAGCAGGCTGCTTGTGGCTCTAACAAAAGAGTAAGATTAGTTAAAAAAAAAAAAAATCAATCAACTTTTATTCAAAGGAATATTATACCCGGGAGGCTGTGGGGAGGCAGTCTGAGCCATTTAACCAGATTATACAAATCACATCTCCTGCTCCTTGTTATCGCTCCACAATGAATGAACGCCTCGTAATGGGATTCTTCTGCTCCCAATAAAGACATTTCATTAAAGAAGTGTCACAAGAGCAGAGATTACCCAAATCAATTATTTATATTTTGAGACTCAGCAAATAATGCTAATTCTACAATTACTACTACTATGACTATCAGTAATATTAATAATTGGAAGGAAAACAGCTGGAAGCAAATGTTCTCCTCTGCTGCAGTGGCCTCGAGGAAATCCAGAAGGGATTAGCCCCGTCTGCTGGGGCTGCCTGGGGGTGCAGTGTGACAGAGGTGGCACGATTGGATCCCATCCATCCTTTATGAGCTCGTGGGGCAGCATTCAGAGCCTGTGACACTGGTATTTAATTTCTGATGTTATTCTTTCACCTCAAAAAGGCCCCCTGACCTCAGTGTCCCTAAGCACGAAGGGGTGGAGCTGTGCTCCCAACCTCTGCAGGGCTGAGTTAATGAATGTTTGGGATGAAAGGCAACAAGCTGAAAACTTTATCACTTCCCAACCACGGCAGGCAAGGCTTAAATAAACCTGGAAACCACACAGGCCTTTGTGCTGTACATCTGTGAAACAGACTTGAATCAAAAGGCACACTAATTCTGGAGTAAAGAAAATAAAAAAGCACAAAAAATCCCTCCAGCAGAATAAAATTTTGGATTTAAAGTGAAGAAATAAATGAAATCCTGAAGTATTAAGCTGCCCATTGTGGGGGTTTGCCTTTTCTCCTTCATGTGAGGCAGATGTGGGTGGAAGTGCTGGGCAGGGAAAAAGCTTCTGAGTGTGCACGTGTGAGGAGGGTGATGGGACATGATGTACAGAGAAGGAAAACAAAAGGATTTCTTGGGAAATTTTCATCTGGAATGGACTTTTGTCTTTTTCCCCACTCTGCATTCCACATCTAGAAACACCAAAATGGGTCAAAGTTGTGAAATACCAGACCAGTGGTGGCAACAGAGTGGCAAATAAAATACTGAGGTTTATCTCTTAATTAAACACCAGAATGTTCCTGCTGTGGTTTTTTCATGGTGTACCAGTAGCAAATCTAGCTAAACTCTTGGCTGACGCTCATGTGTGCTTATAGGCTTTGCCATTAGGAGAAAAAGAAACCCTCCCCACCTCCTTGCTACAGGTGAGGACCCAGGTTCACTGTCCTATTTCAAAGGGAAGGTGACACAGAGGTGTGAATTACTCATGCAAGAGGACATGTGTGGGATTATGGGGCAATGATGATGTTAGGGACACATAAATTCATGTTTTTCTCTGAACCCCATGGATCAAACACAAATTTATCATCTCTTCTTCATGGCTTGACTCATGATGTGACTTAAGTCTCGTTTCTTAAGATTATATTCCATTGTTTTAGAGAAGGTTGAGGGACACTTTTGCTCCTTTCAGGGCAATGTGGGATGGATGGAGGGTGTCCTCTAAGAGTCCCTGCTCAGTACAAGATTTCACACCTCAGCAAGAACAGCTGTGAAAATGTAGGATTCTGGCTCTTCCCCTGTGATTATTTTTGTCCCCAGAAGTTCCTGAATCCTTTATGGAAAGATAAAGGAGAGCCAAAGAACATCATAGCAGCTGAATTTCAATGACAGGTAAAAAATTGCTTTGTACTAAAAAAGAAATTAATCCACTGGAATTTTGTGGGGAAGGATCCAAATATTAGCAAAGTGATTTGAGGAAATGAGGGCTGAAATGTCCAAACATTCCCAATCCCTAAGAAACCAAAGACTGGATTGTGCTCCTGCAGATGTGCAAAAGCACTAAACACACTTTGAATAAACAAGATTCCTGAGGCATGTTTGCAATGAAAACATCACAATCTTGCTGCAAAAATCTAAAATAAATTCTGTGACCGTTTGGCTGAATATCTTAAATGCAACAGCACTGCTGTTCCCCAAAGATTGAAGAACAGACAAAATTAAAAAACAGAGACCCTGCTGCTGCAAGGAAAAAAATGATGGCATTTCACCCTGGATCATATTTACACATACTCCAACTGCAATAATTAGTGGCTTTAACGACATTTGTGTCCAAAGGCAGCACAACAAAAAGAAGCCATCAACATAATTCATCCTTCACAAATGACCCGTGCTGTGAGATTCCAGGCTATAAACAAAGTGAGGGAAAACGCCTTCGGACAGAGTCACATCAGCTCAACTCACATCCTTTAGCCTGAAAATATTTTGCACATTTGATCCCTGCACTCCCACATTCTTGACTGCATAAGATCATATCAATCACTCACTCCACGCTGCAAATTATCCTTTTCAAACAGCTGACCTGGCAAACATTTCTCTTCCCAATGGATACAAAACCAATGTATGGGAAGAGCTGTCCCCCCACTTTTTTGTGCATCTACCTATGATCCAGCCTCAGACTGCACAATGAGGGGTGCCTTTGCCAAAAATTTTCTACTAATGTGGTGCAGAACTAGGGTGTGTGATCGCAGAAGAACAGCATGTAACAGAATATGCTGAGTTGGAATGGACCCTCAAGGATCATGGACTCCAACTCCTGGCCCTGCACAGCACCATCCCCAAAAGGGCCCAAAAGTATTTGTCTGAAAGCCTCTTGAACTCTGTCAGGCTGCTGCTGTGACCACGTCTCTGGGATAATCGTATTCTAGAGGACATATTTTGGTGACAGAGAGAAAATTTATGTGCTTTGCCTGGTTTGGTGATACCAGACTCAGAAACTACAGCTAAGTAAGTATTTTTCTTTGAATCCATTCTCCCAGAAAAGCATCGTGAGAGGGAATAAAGTCATGGCAGGCCGCGCTGGGTGTGCCAGAGCAGTGCTTACATCCATGAGTGCAGCATTGATGTAGTTGCTGGACTCCCCATCCACGGAGATGAGGAAGGGCAGGCAGCGGTCCAGGGGCAGCACGTCCATGCAGCGGTTCTTGTCGTGGTTGCGGGGCAGCAGCCCGATGCTGCAGTCCTCTGGCCGCACCCGCGGCGTCACGATGTTCAGGGTCTGGGCAGGCCAGGGAGAGGGGAACAAGGACACAAACAGGCTGAGTGCCTTGCAGTTCACTTTCAAGAATCACAGAATCACAAGGCTGGAAGAGACCTCCAAGACAATTGAGTCCAACCCAGTCCCACCAACTCAACTGAACCAGTGCCACACCCAGTCTTGTTTTTAAAACACCCAGGGATGGTGACTCCGCCACTGTGGAATTCACATTCTCTGAACAGAGAGAAACATGATTCGCTCTCCCGGGATTTTTCCTGGGAAGCTGTGAGACGCAGTGAGAAAGCTCAGAGAAAGAAGAAAACAATTCTTATCTCTACTGGCTGCTCCTGTTTGGCACATGTGGAATGTGTTATGGAGATTGTTTACCAAAGAGTGATTTGTTAATTGGATACCGGTGATGGATGTGTGGATTGATTGGCCAGTTGGGTCAAAGCTGTGTCGTGACTGTCTGGAGACAATCAGGGGTTTTTCTTTAGTATCTTTTTAGTATGCTATAGTTCCAGTACAGTATAGTATTAATGTAATATAATTTAGCTTAATAAAAGCGATTTATTCAGCCTTCTGCAACATGGAATCAGAGCGTGTTATTCCTCCTTCAAGGGTCACTGCTTCGATACACCACCTCCCCGGGCAGCCATTCCAGAACTTTATCACTCTTTCTGTAAAAAACTTTTTTCCTAATATCCAACCCTTGGCACAGCTTGAGACTGTGTCCTCTGGTTCTGTCAGCTGCTGCCATATGCACAACATGTTTGCTTTAAAGGGACTCAGAGTAGCAGTGCTTTGGCTGTTGCATATAGGTAAAGACTTATAAAATAAGGGCCTTGGTACCCTTGTAAAATCATGGCTCAGGCCTGCTACTTCAGCTAAGCAGAAAAGGCTGTGGGAAAGTGACTCAGCTGAATTAGAGGTAGAAAAACAAGTTATAGAACCATCACGTGTTCATTTCATGGTTTACGGTGGTTGGTTGAATTACATTTGCTGTGCTTAAATGGGATGTAACTGATTATGAAGTAACTGCTTGAAAAGGCCTGGTCTTTGCAATAAAGGGCTCTCCTTTGCACCTACCTGGGGACTCTGTGTTACTCAGCTTCAGAAGATTTAGCATCCCAGAGATGAAAAGGAAGAAGCACTAAGAAGCTTATTTCTGTTGTAACACGTTGTGTTTTGCAGATTGTCCTGAGGAGCTCTTCCAAACATTGTTAGCTCCAGCAAAAATTGAAAGCACTATACATGTCCAAAACATTTCCAGTTCTAAACCCACGGAGCAGCTAGATAACATTCCTGTTCTTTCCTAGAGGTTGGAAATAGGTGTCACAGGTAGAAGATGCAGCTTTGAGCTGGTGATGGAGTGAAACCTCCTCCTGTTTCTACCATCCTTGGTAGAAGGACGGAAGAACAAATTTATTTGTGTGGAAGCACAAATCCTTCCCCTCTTCAGGTGGGTCCTGTGCAGGTGTACCCTGAGTATTGACCACCCAGCAGGTCAGACTGTTCAGAGCCTTTGGTGATTCCTCAAACTACTGACTTATCTTATAAAAACCTAAGATAAAATGTAGTTTTGAGTTTTTTTAACAGAAAAATCTATTTGTTTTATATATTACTTAGATTGCTACTTTCCTTTTGAAGTGACACATAGGATGCTTCACTTACATAGTCATACCTAATCTCTGGGGCCTTGCTGTCAGTCTCTGACTGTTATCTGTCTTTTCCACAGCTTGACAGACTATGTTTCTTTAAATCTATTTTACTTCTGTGTTCCCCATTGTGGAGGCCTCCTGACAAACCAATCCAGGTTGGACAGCAAGGATCAAAACTCAGAAATCAAAGTGAATGCATCTTAGCACCAGTGCTTAAGTGGTGGTAGATCAATGGCTGTCTGATGTCACTGTATTTTCACTTTTGCATCTCCCCTTCCTGAGCAAAGCCCGTGGAGTCCAACAGTGAACTCTCTGCAGCCAGAAGAATACAAAATATTTACAGGCCAAAATAAACCCAAAAAAAACTTAACGAAGAGCTAGACTTCTGCCACAGAGAGGTTATAAATGAAGAAAAGAGGAAGGTCAAACAATCCAAGATAAAAGAATGTGTCAAAGTATAAAACTTGAAATAATATAGTTGCTCTAAATTATTCAGGTTCTACATTTTCTGGAGATGGAAAGCAGGGAGTCTGGCTGGGGAAACAACATGAAATCTCAGATCTCTGACAGTGCAGATAATCAGGCAGGTAACTTGCTAGTGATTTACTCCTGCCTATTTTATGCTACCCCCCTTTCTCTTGTGGTCCTGTACTGATTCAGACTACAAAACCTCTCCAGAGTGAGCTTTCATATGTCCAGACAACATGTAGAGCATGAGAAATGCATCCAGCCTTACCTCAGGGCCAATGGGACCTAAATACTACAAAATGCTAGCACAGATCTATAGTTATATCAACTGGTTCCTAAAGATTGCAGCAGAGATACCAGCTTTTGCATTAAATCCAGACAACCAGGGCTGAGGAACGCTCTGAGCCAAAATCCTGTAAAAATAGATTCTAAAACAAGACAGACACTGAACCTCTTATGCAAAGCACAGTGGAGCAGTTCCTTCCCACAGGAACTGCCAGCCCCTGGCAGCTCAAAAGAACAAGCACAGAGGTGACAAATCCTGTCTCATATCATGACAAAATACACCCAGCTAGTGGTGGCTGTTTTTTTAATGGTGTTTTTTTAAAACAGCATTTGATGAAGTTCGGCTCTGGCTCCTTCATGCCAAACTAGAAACACTTTTACAGACCTGCTATCACTTGATAGAACCAGATCTTTTTAAATTGAACTACCATCAGTTGGGATCCACATTCTTTATCTCACTATACCAACCCCGATGATTCCCTGTAAGGCTTCAGATAAAAGACACACATTCTGCCTTTACATAGAGAGGGAGGAAAAGAAACCTTTGATTCAGGCTGGGAATCCCAAAAGACATCCTCTTGCTGCAAAAGACACTTTCCTGAGAGAGGTAAAGCAATTAAAGCAATCTCCACCTTTTTACTCTGATTATGAGTGGCCTCAACAAATTGTAGATGTCTTTTTCTTTCCTATCAAACTCACCTTGCTCCAGTTTTCCCACAGTCTTGTTTTTTCTCCACATCGATGTTGGCTCAAAATCATAGTTCCACAGAATTTTTTTATTTGGAAGAGACTTTAAAGCCCATCTATTCCACCCCTGCCATGGGCAGGGACACCTTCCACTGTCCCAGGCTGCTCCAAGCCCTGTCCAACCTGGCCTTGGACACTGCCAGGGATCCAGGGGCAGCCACAGCTGCTCTGGGCACCCTGTGCCAGTGTCTCTTCAGCCTCATAGTAAAGAATTATAGACTCATGGGGAATAAGACTGGAAAACTTAGTTCAGTGTTCAGAATTCTGGGTGAATTCTCCACTTTGTGAGAGGAACAACTGCACAGGTGTTACTAGAGGGCCCATGGCTGGAGTTTCCCAAGCCCATTTACCAGGGTGTGATAAGTAACAGGGACAGGAAACAAAGGAGGAGCCCACATTTTGTTGCTTGCCCTAGGCAAAGAGCACTAACGGAGCACCTGTGAGTTTTAGTGTCCATCATTTTGGGTCTCATCACCAGTTACTTGGCAAAACATCTGCAGTGAACTGAGGGATTCATTCATATTTCATTGAAAATTAGCAATAGCCAAAATAATGCTCACTGAGCTCCCTCTCTCTCCTGTGTGGAAGGTTGTCAACAAGTTGATTGTCAAAGCTTGGAAGCACCATATGAGCCACAAGAATGGATAATAAGGCACCTTGAGGCATAAATGTTTCTATATAAATTATGGAAGGAAATGAACAACACAATACTCATTAAAATAAGAAGTACAACATTATGTGTGAAAATTAGTACCCTTGCTCTACTGGAGTGATGGGGACAATTTTTTCCTTGCTGAAGGCCAAATAGTCCATGCTTAAAAACAAATCTCTGCCTGACCCAGTAGTGCAACAACAAAAATCAACTGAAATCAGACCTTGGCTCAGTGTCCTCCTTGTCTGCTCTGCTGGAAATCACAAAATAACACACAGAAATTGATTAAACACCTTCAATACACCAACTGCAGTGACTGAGACATATGAAATTACCTGAAACTCATCTTTTATCTGGCTGGAATTGGTCTGTGGATCCAGTCTGCTGATGTTGTAATATATGGATCTGAACTCACAGACTGGAATGGCTGTGTTGCCACAGAGACATGCCTCCAAAATGGCATCATGGACAAACACGTACTGCTCCTGCACAGGGGAGGAGATATTAAAATCACATTTTTAATATAGATCATGAAATATCACTCTTCATTTTTTCTGAAGTCATGCCCAATATGCATATTTGGCTCTGTTTCATGTGGAAACAAATTACACAGTGTGCTGTGTGACAGCTTTGTGAGCATATTTCATCCGTCATTGAATGTGAGGTCTCACGTGTTCATTTCAGATTTACAAGGAAAATGGGGAATTGGCACTCTCGGGAATGTCGGGACAAAATGGGGGTGGGCTGAGGAGGACATCAGGGACTGCCCACAAGGCAATGGTCACTTCCAATAATACTAGAGAATCACAGAATTGTTTAGGCTGGAAAAGACCTCTAAGATCACTGAGTCCAACCCAGCACTGCCAAATTCACCACTGAACATGTCCCCAAGTGTCACATCTGCATGTCTGTTAGATTCTTGCAGGGATGGTGATTGCACCACTGTCCTGGGCAGCTGTGCCAGGGCTGGACAACTGAAGAAACTTTTCCTAACAGACAATTTAACCTTCTCTGGCACAGAGAACTAATAGATACAGAACTAATAGGTTTCTTCTGGGTTCTGGGTATTTTGGGTAAAACTCTTTCCCTAAAGTAAATATGGGAAGTCCAACAAAGTTAACAACCCCTCTCTGTTCCAGACTATTGTCCTGTCCTTCAGGAAGGGAAGGGGTTAAGGGACACACATAAAACCTGTGCAAGAGGATAACAGTTCCACAGGAGTTTGTGCAGCTGCCAGACACTGTGTGATGGAGCACCTTGCTTAATCAGCACCCAAAGCTTGAATCAAAGACGTTTGTTTGCTTAGCTTGTAATAGATATACACTAGGTACTACTGGAGCCTGAAGTGTTCTTATGAATGAGTCATGAGAGGCTTCAGGAGCTCTTTTTTCCTACTATGAGAATAAAATTAATCAGCCATGCACAGACCTAAACTTCAAGGTTTGCCCTCCTGTCTTGGAGGCCCCGGGTAGCTGCCAGTGAATTGATTCGGTGCAAATCCGGGCACGCTTAGCCACCAAAAGTTCTGCATAATCAAGGCACAGAGCGAGCCAGTGTTGACTTCATAAATTGCTGGGCAGAGAAGCTGACAGGAAAGCAGCACCTCGTGCAGGGAGAGCTGCTGGCACCCACCTCTGTCTGCACCAAATTGACCCTTTGGGAGCGCAGCTCTCGCACGCAGTTGAATATATCCACCACGCCCTCATTCTCTGCCATGTCCAGCATGATGTCAATGGCAATAAAGCACCCTGTCCTCCCAGCCCCAGCACTGGAAAAGAGAAAAACAGGAGGATCTGTGTGACCAAGGGCCGTGGAGAGGCAGGACTCTGTGGAGGAGAGTATAACAGTAGCACACACACTGCCATCTCCTCCTGGGAGCTGCTCCCACTCCCTGCAGGATTCATTTTTCTGTTGTAGGATTTAAGAAAATGAGGAGAAATAGTATTTCTTGAAAGGGAAGCAGAAACAAAAGCTTTGTGTTATTGAACATCAACAAAATACTGCAAAAATACTCATTATAATTTTACAGGTCAGGTCACCTGTACAAAACAGACACAATTCCAGAAATTTTCTTCCCTGGGACTCTCCAGAAGGCATGCATATATTTACTCCAGTGGGCATGATGAAAGGAGCTCAGTTCTCCACCTCAAATGCTTCTTTTCCCTTTGGAATCCTGAGGAGTTTGAATCCTGAGGAGGGTGATTTGAAGTTATGGATTGTAAATCACAGAGAAAGGAGCTCAAGGCTACTTGAACCCTTCAGTTCAGAGCTCCCCACTGCTTGTGAGAATTGGGCCATCTCCTGCAAAACTGTGTTGTCATCGTGTCCTCCTTCCCCTCTGGGAAATCATCCAAGCTGCTTAGGTGTGAAGAACGGAGAGACAAGAACGTCTCTTCACATTACTCTGAAGGAAGCAGAACTCTGCTCAAACCAGGGAAACTTCAGCTGCACTGAAAACTCCACCAGAGCCGAAAGCAAGGAGATATGAATGACCATAAATTAATGGACCAGATTAATCAGCTGCTGAATAGTGAGAAGATATTTTTCATTTGCAGAATTTTAATGAATAAGTGGCATTTCCTCTCCCTTTATCTCTCAGCTTTTCAGAATTTTAACAAATAGTTTTAACAGTTCTATATTTAGAGGATCCTGGCACTTCATAAATATCGAACAGTGATCTTATCCAGCCAGGCATCAGTGGGGAAAATTTGGTAATTACCACTTAAAGCAAGTCATTAAAATTCAAAAGCAGATAAATAACGTAGAGGAAATGGCATTTATTCATTAAAATGGGAAGGATGAAAAATCTCTCCTTACTTTCTTGGTGACAATGACAGTGGTTCAGACACCTTCCAGGGCCAGCCCCATACCATGACACCAAAGCAGCAAACTCAGGCCCTCAGCTGTAAATGAAATCTCTTCTGCCAACTCCTCAGGCTTACTGTTACTTGATTATAAAACTGACTCACTGCTTGCTTAAAAAAAAAAAAAACAAAAACCAAAATTTCCAACAAAACACCCACCCAATCCAAAACTGCTTAGAAAAGATAAGGTTTGATTGATTTTCCTTTTTAAGGTAGTTGTGGGATATATTTTCTCTCTCTTTCTCAAGACACAGAATGGGAACTAGAGGCAGTTCCCTGTGGATAGAATGGATTAGGGGTGAGATTTTGGGACAGCCAGCTCTGCTCCCTAGACTTGTGCTCAAGCCACAGCTTCTTTAGCTCACACATGCCTGAGCCCTGCAGACCTAGCTGCTGCTACAAATCCAAACTCTGGTTTTGTAGCAATGCCTTTCCTTGCACTTGAAGTCATTTAACTCCTTTTATTTGCCAGCTGTAAGTCACTGGAATTTTGCTAGCTGGAAGTTTTTAATCTGAGATTCCCACCCAACTCCTGGGCTTTCAGGAAGCCAAGGTGCCCAAGAGCTGTCAGACAGACAAATATTTCAGACCATAAAAACATAAAATCATAGAATGGTCTGTGTTGGAATGGACCTTAAAGATGGTGTAGTTCCAACTCCCCTCTGTGGGCAGGGACAGCTTCCACCAGACCAGGTAAGGCCTTTAATGCTGGCACAAAGCTGAGCTGCAGCACATGGGGGTACAGAGAAGCAAAGTTGCTTTAAAATTCCCCGTCTTTGTGTCGGCATTGCCTGTTCTTCCACATGAGGTTTGAGGGCTGGAATGGCTGTCCCAGATATTCACCACTTCCCCAGCTCTGCTACGAGCATCCAACAGAGCACAGACAACTGTGGGGTCTTCTACATTTGAAAGACCCTCTCTGACCTACCCCCATCATCTCTAACTCACGCCAGCTTGGCTCCAGATCTGCCACTCGAGGGAAGAAAAGCATTTGTTTCCTGGCTATGAGTCAAGGGATTGAGTATGAGTCAAGGGATTGAGCTAGGAATACAACTAAGACAGTGAAAATGATATATTTTAATTAAGAGCTTAAATGAATCAAGGGGTTGAGTTAGAAATGTAGTTAGCAAAGATCATCCATTGTGATTAGAGCTTAACAAAGAAATTAATTGATACCAGGTGGGGATAACTGAAACAAGGTTAGGAATGACAGGTGAAGTATTGTAAAAGGGCAAGAACCATAAATACCACTGGCTTCTAAGAATGAGAGGAGGTTTGGACTGTGACCAGCAGTCAAGAAGCCCTGCCAATTTGACATGGGTGCAGAGTTTACCATGAGGAAGAGGCCTCACTTCCTCTTCAAAGAACCCACTGACCCATTTCAGAGCCCACCGACCCAATTAAAGAGGACAATTGCATAGCCATAATGGGCATTCAGCTAATTATAATACAAAGCCAGAGAGTTAATGATTATGTATTAGGAAACCATCTGAATATGTAAAACTGTGGATGTGACAACCTGGTCAGAGAGCGAGAAAACTAGATAAGTTTTCCTAGAATTGGCCTGGGAGACTTTAAGGAGCTGGAGATAAACAATGATAGCCAATTTTTAAAAACAACCTGCAGGTGTTGTTTTCCTAATATCTGTTTTCTTGTTATTCTCATAAGATTGTTTATAAATGGGCGTGTTGTTAATTAGCCAGTCAGGTGAAATGTATTGATTAAATGACCAATCCGGTGCACCTGTATCTATCAGTGTCTAAAAGAAGTGGTTCAGAGTAAAGGCATGTGCTTATGCCACTCAGCCTTCTGATGACTCGGTCATTTCTTACTAAACAGTGACATCAAACCTTGCTGGATAAATAGACAGCAGGAGCCTGTGACTCCTTGCACATGCCTTTGGAAATGATTCCACACGTGTCCAGCGCTGTAATAAATATACCCTTTTTTCAACTTTAATTAATCGAAGAGTTGTCTGCCCGTGCCTCAGCAAGGCCCACAAATGATACCCTGAAACAGCTGCTGGTTATTGCCAGGCGAGAAGAAAAGAGGGGAAAGCTGCTGGAGGAGGGGTTCGGGTGGAGAGCTGGCCTACCTGCAGTGCACCACGATGGGTCCTGCCTCGGGGGGGTTGAGGAACTTCACCTGGCGGACGAAGCCCAGGAGCCCCGTGGCGTAGCAGGGCACGCCGTGGTCCGGCCAGCTGGTGAAGTGGAACTGCCGAATCTCTCGGATCTCATGGTAGCCTTTCTGAGGAGACAACACAGCCTCTATTTCTCTTCCATCAGACTCCAATCAGCATATTCTGCTCCCTGTTGCCTTCCCTCGTGCAGAGGGGTAACAAGCACTGAGCTCTCACTATGCATGGAAACGTGTCCCAAGCTGCTGTTGACTCTAAAAACATTTTCAGCCAAATTCCAGATCCCAGTGAAGAGGGTAACGCTCACCTGAGGGCTGGGAAAGTGGGTGCAGGTTTTCAGTTCCAACCTGTGCTCTCAGAGCTCATACCCACCTCATCAGGGTGACCTCAGTCCTAGCACTCCATGGCTGTGTTTACCCACAGCCATAAACCACCAAAAATTCACTCTTAAATCTTGTTTAAGCCGCTGAAGCAAGAGCCTGGAGAATGAACACGCCGAGAGTGGGCATGCCCCAGGTAACAGCAGATTTTTAACAGCCAAAAATTCTCAGTTTGAGATGCTGCTGGCAGTGAAAAGGGCAGGAATTGGTAGCCAGAACCATCTTTTCTGGGGAGAGCAAGTTGTTGGTATGTGAAAATCACACCTTTATCTGCCCCACAAAGAGTAAGCCAGAACTCTGGGTCAGCTGTGTTTTATTGTACAGGAAATGTGGGTGTAATCCAGCAGCAGCTCCTCTAGCCTGTCAGATTTTGGCATTAGCATTTGTCACCGTTTATTTTGTCATAGTTTTTCAATGATTTAATGAAATATGGAACTGATGTATCAGAAAACTGAAACAATATTCCCAGTGTGGCTGAAGTTCATTGAGCAGGAATTTTGGAAAAGCTTTAAAACCACTTACTGAGTGTTTGGAAAGTGATTTGGACAGACCTGGAATACTCTGACACTTAGACATCCAATTTCTAATTACAAGTAACAAAATCTTCCAAATCCTGCTGGTTTGGGGATAGTTTTTATACTCTTGCTTTTATTGTATTCTCATTTCTGATGAAAAGGGACCCTATCTGGCATCCAGTTTAAGTGGTACCTTTTTTCCTCTGCCATTTGCCACTGTGAAACAAGGCAGTCATTATTCCTGGCATACCATCAGCTATCTGCTGCCTTTTGGATGCAGTTAAACTTTATGCACTGTGGATTCTACTTTCGTGACTACATCAAGATGTTCCTGTAAAATCATTTGTCCAAAAATGGAATCCCTGTCAAAAATTTAGTTTGCTGAAGTGAAGCTTTTCCAAATAGCACAGCTCCCATCTCCAAGAGCATTCTGGATGTGCTTCCCAGAGTTTCTGAACACAAATGAAGTGTGTCACCATTTCAGCTGCCTGAAGACCTCCTTACCTTTTGGACAGTGAAGGTACGTATGACATACTCTGCCAATGGCTCTGTCTCAATTAATGTGACTTTAATATCTCCATAGACTTCTGTGTCATCTGGCCAGTATCGAACACACTTCACCTGGGGGCAAAAGGAAAATATTGAGAGGAACTAGTTCAAGTTGAGTCAGAGCTGACCTACATTTTCCTCCACTTTCAAGCTGAAGCCAATGAAAATTGGGCTTTCTTCTGATGTGCAGAGTTGCCAAAATTAACTGTATAAATTAGATCAAAATTCCTTTACATACATAGAAACCACAAGCGGGACTTTTCTAAAGTTCCCTTTGTTGTCCATACAAATGCATAGGATACATTTAGATTTTTTTTTTAAATCTTCTTTGAATTTCCATATGTGCCTGGCCCATTTCAGATGTACAGAACACCTGACAGTCACCACCACCCTTCTTGAGAAAAATCTTTGCTACTGCTCCTGTAACTCTGAACTCTCCCTGTTTAGCCAAAGAATTTCAGTGCATGGGGATTGTGGGATACATGTTGAGACACTAAATTTGTTTGACTCCGAGCTTTCTTTATCAGATGTGGACACTAACTTGGCATTTTACCAGCTGTGACAGGCTTAGGCTAAGGCTCAAGAGAGAAATCTCCCGAGCAGGTAAACATATCCCAGCTTAGCCAGTTCTAGGAGCCATGTGCAAAACCACCAAAAGAAATAAAAGCAAGGCTGTGAAGCTCCAGAAAGGATATTTAGGCTAACAAAGACTATCAGGTTATTAAATGCTCTAGCATGAAGAATGGAACAATACCTAAAGCTGAAGCAATTAGCTGCAGCAAAGCAGGCTTCATGTTCCAGTTCCAGTCATAATTGAAAGGGGTTTTATAAATATTAAATATGATTAATGTAGGCTTGTTGTGGGTTTTTTGTTGTTTGGTTTTTTTTTTTCTTTCACACAGAGGCATTTATTTAGAACTGAAGTGTCAGTAGAAGGTAAAATAGAATAAATAGTAATAAATGAACAGAAGCAGCTGGCATTCAACCATGAGATCTAAGGGAAATCAAACACAAAGCACCTGAATTACTAATGGCTCTGAGTAAATGATAATTTAAATTTTTCTTAGTACCAAAGCAATGGAAAGTGACAAACATCAGGACAAAAATTTTTAAGAACTCCAGTTTCTGGCTGAGAACATCTCTAAAACAAAAACTATGCTGGGAAAAGCCACCCCAGACATTCTGCCTTCTTATTTCCTGAGGTCCAGCCTACACCTTTTGATTTATCCATGTTTGGTCCCATTGGGAAGTGCCTTGTGCTGACATAGGGATGTCTGGTCCAGGTCAGTCCAGGAGAGAGAATTGCTGCGTGTTTAGGAGGCCAACACTGCTGGGTGGTCTCAGGATCCACAAAAACCTCAACCCCCTAGGAATAGTGACCTCAGGAACTCCAGGCTTTGGGCTCTTATGCAAAGAAGTCTTTTGATGGTTGGAGCACCGGTCACACATCCTCACTCCTCTGGATTTTTAGAGGAGTATTCAAATAATCAGATAAGGAATAACTATGACAGAAGTATATTTTTTTCCTTCTGTGCTGAGGAAGGAGACAGCTTCTGAGTTAGCATAAATGTGTATAACTCTGCCAAAGCCCAGACTTACAGCAGGAACATGATCCTTATTAGTCTGGAAGGGAAGCAGCTAAGTATTACAAAATCCAGCATTTTACAGAAAAACCCAGAGTGGATGAATTCATTCCCTTCCTGCAGGAAGCAAAAGGCATTTTGCTGCTGAGCTCTCCTGAGCAGCAGCTGTGTTAAACACAGCCCTGGTCTGGTTTTACACACTGGGAGTGGCACCTTACCCTGCCCACTTCCACCAGGTTGGTGACCATGACAACACTCGCAGAGTTTTCTTGCCAAATCATTCTCCAGAAATCCTTCACTGTCTCTTGCATTGGCCCTGGGGCAGGAGAGAAGACAAAAAGGACATCTCAAGAGAGTGCATGGAATGCCAATAACCCCTTCCAGCTGTTCTCCAGACATTGTCCTGTTCCCACAGGATCCTGCTGTCTCTCACGGCATCCCTCTGTCATTCAGGGTTACAGACATGGACAGCCTGGAGCTCTCTGGGAGGTCAGACCCTTCCTCCCAGCAGGTATTTAAGGTTCCAGCATGGTGGCAACACAAGTGATGGCTCCAGTAGGAAACTGTGTAAGTGATGGGACAAGGATGTACCCCACACTGAAGCTGTATTAAGGCTGTGTTGGAATTCACACCTGATGCAGCACACTATTTCACAGTTCAATACTGATTAATTATGAAGGAAGAAGGAAACATGCAGAAATTAGCTCTTTCCTGAAGTTTCCCCCAGAAAAAAAATTTAGTTTTAGTTTGGCTTTTAGTTTAGCCAACCGACCAGTGCCCACAAGAGGCTTGTCAGTCTAGAGCCTCTCCCTGACCTTATTTCCTTTCTTACAGGAAACTCTTCACATGACTTACAGAAGGTTCAAATGCATTTCTTACTAGCCCCCCTCAAAGGCTCATCAGTCACAGCTTATTCACACTGCCCTCCTCAAGCAGGGTAAACCCAAGACCCACAAAGTCCCCTGTAGCTGTCCTCTCATACTTCAGGCACAAATGACACATTCTAGGCTGTGCTGCCACCTCTAAGTCTGTGGCATTTTCTATTCCTGCAGCTGAGGTTTTAAGTCTGAGTGCCATAAAGATCTTGGAAAATTCGATATCCTTCCCTCTTTTGCCCATATAACAAATTTTCAGATGTTCCCCAAAACAGATGGTGTCACCCCATAAAAAGCTCCTACAACAGTGTAAACCAGCAGTGGGTTTACAAATATTTAGACATAAAAGAGTGAACTTGCCTTGAGTTGCAATGTAATGGCGAGGCCGATGGTACCCCTGGAAAAAAAAAAAGAAAATAGATGAGTGTCTGTGAAATCACAGCTCAGACAAAGCCCACCAGGGATTTGATACTTTCCAAGTGCCAACTGCTGCCCTCTGGACAGTGTATAATTATGTAATATATTATAATTAACTGGTTATGGAATGAATGAATGAATGAATGAATGAATGAATGAATGGGCAACTGGGCTGCCCTGAGAGATTTTAAGTGAGGCATCTCCCTCAGATGAATAACACAATCTCTTCATGCCAAAGATAAGACAGGAATGGGGAACTTCTAAAGAATTTCCACAAAGAAACGCAAATCTTATGTTAGCTAAAGGTAACACTGAAAACAGATAGGCAAAACACTACATCTTCTTGTTTGAAAAGAAGAAAGGTATGAATTTGTCTCTGTGAAAATTCTGAGGGCATCTTTTATCCTTTCAAGAAACTATTCTAAACATTCCCTGTTGCTGTGACTTAAGAGCTGTGTTCAAGAAATGCACGTACATTGGATCACTGTGCGTGAGACAGAGGCTGCTTTTCCAATGTCATTTTATAGCACTTTAAAAAAAGTCATTCTGTTTACATACATGCCTTCTGCACCACAACTTTGTGAGTAGCTGGCAAGTCTCTGATTTCAGCTAATGCTATTGTGAGGGGCTGATATTGATTTCTGCATCCATCATTTAGCCCACGTCCCACTTATGCTGGTGGATCTGTCAAACACAGGAAATCTCCATCTGCCCAGATTGGTCAGACAAAATAAACTGGAGACTGAGAACCTTCTCCCTGTCACAACACAATGTTTGTACAGCATTCAGCTGTCATTCATATCAGATCCACAGTGTGTCAGAGGCACCAAATTCATAAGCAGGCTTGTCAGAGGTGGGTTTGTCACAGGGGGAATGTCCAGGAGCCTTACGTCGATGTAATTGGCGTTGATGTAGTCAGAGTGAGGGTCCCCATCCAGCAGCTGCAGTCTCACTCTTGAGTGATCATCTGAAGGAAGGAAAGGAAAAAAAGTGACAGTAACGATAAAGAGGAGTTTCTAAGTGGCCTGCTGTATCTGCTGACTCTTGCAAGGGTGGTATCTTGGAATTATGGAATGCCCTGAGCTGAAAGGGACACACAAAGGGCAACTCCTGGCCTCAAAAATCCCACCATGGTAATTGAATACTTACAATAATCAAAAATGGAATAGCATCACATGTATTCCTGTTGCTAAAAGACTTTTGTTTTGTGTTTAAGATGTGATGTTCGGATCCTTAAGTTAGTCATGCTCTGTATTCATTAAATTCATTGCTGTCACCATAATCCTTATGGAGATTTGAGACAGGTTACAAATGTTGCCTGGTTTCGGAAGCTTGGGACAGATCTTTGCAAGGTGTATCTCCATGACAAAAACAATTTTTCTGCTTGGAAGCTACCAACACCCTTGGATTCATCTGATCTATGGAAACTGAGGCAAGAGCTAAAACTGATGAGGCCAGGACACAATTACACACTGTTACAATAAAGAAATAGATCATGACAGATATAAAAGATTAAGGAGGGTAAAATGGCAATGAAACCCTGCAAATAAGAAATGGAAAAAAAACCCCAGAAACTGGAAGGAAATACAAATTAAATCAGAGCAAGATTCCTTTATGCAACCCACAGAATTCACAGCAGCAAAATGGCATTGAGGCAGTGTTGAAAAAAAACAACAAAATCAGAAATGTTCATCTTTTTGAGGAGATTCAAAGTTACTTTAGATAAGGCAATAAAATAGCAGAGATCAATCTTTTCATCTCCCAGCATGCTCCACAGTTCAGACGCAGAAAGGAACTACCCCAGCGGGCAGATTATGTCATGATTTTCCACCAGGGGAATATTTTGATCTTTCTGTGGAACAGCTGGTGCTGGGCTCTGTCACAGGAGATACTCCAGAGCCAGGCTGCTGATGTGATTTGCTCTGGCAATCCCAGCACTGGTATGCAGTTAATTGCAGGACTACTTCTAAGGGCCAGTTGCTTGGCAGAGGCTACTGGGTTATGGGGGTCACTGCTGGCCATGCTGTGCTCATTTTTAAATGATTTTTTAAAAGAAGTATAATATCGAGTCCATTAAGTTTATTTCCTCCCTACGAGCTCTGTGGAGCATAGCTCTCAGTCAGAGCAGCATTAATGTTTAGCAGCACTTTGCAGAACACAGGCCTGAGCATGATTTACATTCAATTAAAAAGAATCATAGCAATGAAACATAAAAATATGAGGTGTGATTTTGCAGTAACTCAGTCAAAAGGGGTTTAGTCATGTCTTAATTAAATGTAGAATCAGATAATAATTGTGAAGACAGATGTGCGAGCACTTCTGAAAACCAAGACTTGGGCATATATTAAATATTCATTTGGCTGTGTAAAGGAATGATTCTACTCCGTTCAGCCACTGGATGAGATTTACACACCTAAAAAAAATACAACCACATTGCTGCATTTATCAAATCCCATATCTGCATTCAAAGAAGGTTCTGCAGGTGAATCCATCAAAAGCTCTGTTATATTTGTATTAATAAATATAACCTGTGTGGACACAGGGAAGGGGGAATATTTCTCCAAGTGCTGATGTTCCCAATTACCTGCACTCAAGGCAGCTGCACGAGGAGTCCAGTAAATCATGTGCTTAGACAGACAACAAACACAAGAATTTATACTTGGAGCAATTCACACAGACAGAGCTGATTAAACCGGACATGTGGGTGAAATACAGGGAAACTCCCGCAGACAATTTCACACTTGCAATTCCAGGCAGCAAGCTAAGCTTGTTAGGAGCCACATGGAACAAAAGCAAAGAAAAGCCAACCCCGGAGCAAATGCCTGGGAGGGGAAAATTACTGACTCCTCCCAGGAGAACACCACTGTGGAAGTCTCAACTCATTGCAACAACAGAACCAAAAATTATGAGACCAGAAACGTCCCCAGTGACAGGGGAAAAGAATTTCAGGTTCATTTTTTAATGAGGGACACAGACAATGTCTGCAGCTGGAGCGCTCTGAATAACCCTGGAGGAAGCACCTGCCTCTCTTCATTTAATGGAGCCAAACATAAAAATTAAGTTTCAGCACTTAGAGCCACTCTTTGGACAGAAAGTTAAAGCAGGCAGGATGGATACATCCAGAGGGAGCTGAATGGGGAAGACCTGGGAAGCAGATTGAGAGCAGCTCCATGATTTCAGGCAATTATGGATAATTATTGCTCTATGGGTACAAAAAAAATGTTGTTTGTTTATTTCCCTTTTTCTCCTTTATTTTTAAAGTTTAAAATGGGAAAAAAAACATAAAAGATGAAGAAATTTAACTGAAGATTAATGTTATTTTTTTTGTTGTTGTTTTTAAAAGGAGACATTAAGGTCTAATCATATTTTGGAACCAAATGACAAATGCCTTAAGCTGAACTTTGCTTTCGGAGGACAGAATTAAAAATATTTCATTGCGTATTTTACTAAAATGAGATTAATTCCTGAGGGAGATTTGTTGCTCTTACAAGTGAGAGAAGTGCAGGAGGAAAAAAAATCTGTGTATATGTGAAGCACACAAAATATTAATGATGTCTTAATGGTATCTTTAACCTTGTTCCAAAGTATAGAACAATCTGGATAAAAGTTCATAAAATAAGTTCCTTGTAAATCTCTTTTTTCCACAAAAAAACTTTGGGACTTGACTGAAAAAAAAAATTATTATGCTCTTAGTAATAAGGATCTTGTATTTAGGGTTTTTTGCCTACAGACTTTAAAGGGCTATTTAAAGAACACCAAATGCATTTATTGTCTCTTCTCTCAGTGGTTAAAACTTATTTCTGATTCTTCTTTTTATCCACTGGACTCCTCTAGCCAAGGACACAGAATTCTTGCCAGACTGAAATGAAAGTGTTGCTCAACGCTTCACTAAATTTACCAGACATCATATCCCTGTGTGTTGAAAATGGACTCTAAGAAACATTAAAAATCAGGGAAAAACAGAAAAACATTTGGGACCACAAAAAATAGAAAAAACCTCAGCAAATGTGTAAATGGCTTTATTTCTCCCTGTTTACTCCATTCCTTCTGCAAGTTAGCAGAACTCTAAATTTATATGAAGAGTAGTTTGACTGAAAATTGGTCTTAAAACAGACTTCAAAAATGACAAGAATTTCACTGAAAAGCTCTGTGCTCCCATTTTAGCACAAATTTGTTACTGTTTTAAACTCCTGTCAAAATTCCCATTAGTGATCATTTGAAGTATCATTGCAATTTCTCCACGTCTTATTTTGACACCAGCTCTGGATTAATCTCACACAACTTTCGCCATCGAAACATTACACAGCTCTTCTAAACTGCCTGTCAGGGTTCCCCACACAGGAATGGAGGAACACAGACAGCTCTGCAGCTTCAGCCCAGTTCTGGGACAAAAGGATGATTTATCCTCACTTTGTCCTCCCTTTTCTGTCCACACTGACCCTGCAGTGTGCCATGAGAGCTGGGTGACATCCAGGTGGGATAAATCCCACCCTGTCAGCATCAAATTCCATGGCTATCACACAAATTCCATGGCTATCACACAGACGTGCAAAATTTTAGGCACTACAGAAGAAATCATGGAATAAAAATGCTTGGAAATGGTAAGATTTCTGTTCTAAATCCAATACTGACATCAGGCACTGGCACAAGCTGTCTCTGGAAGTGTCCAAGGCCAGGTTGGACAGGGCTTGGAGCAACTTTGGACAGTGCAAGGTGTCCCTGACCATGGCAGGGCTGGGACTGGGTGAGCCTTAAGGTCCCTTCCAACCCAAAGTCTGGAATTCTATGTAGGTTTTTTATTTCATGCCTTATCCCTGTTTGTGAGCAAGAAGTGCTCTCCACCTGTGTGCCAGCTGAAAGCTTCTTCATCTCTTCCACTCCAAAATTCTCTGATTAATTCACAGTTTTCCAACCCAAAGCATATGGCAGTCAGAGCGTGAAGGAAATAAAGCAAATTTCTCCACTGTGATTTTGTCACCAGCTCTGTAGTTTTTAGTGGACCATCATGAGACTTCAAATCCAGGAAAAAAAGAAAGGCACAGAAAGTTCTCTCCATCAGCTGAAGCAATACACCATCCTACCTCTTCTCGTCCTCAGCTCTCATCTGAGAGTTTTTTATTCTCCTGTAGTGTAATGGCTCCAAATCTGGGCAAGATGGAGAGAAATCAAATAGAACCAACGGTCCCATATAGCTTCTGGACATTTTCTCTTCTCTTGTAATAGATTCAGCTCAACATCCCTTCTCCAACAATCACTTTCTGGTGCTCTTTGAAGGTCTCAATATCTGGGCCCTAAAGCAGAATTAAATCATTTTGCTTCAGCACATAAATGGGTACACTGCCTACACTTGTCCCCTAAAGAAAATCCTGGCGTCTCCACAACCGTCTTTGTTTTTACAGCTTTTATAAAAGTGCAGGAGCAAAGCTCATATAATAAAAGGTTCAAGCAGGATAGTTTCCTTCAGCATGGTAAGTCTGTCTGCATCTTCCCACCATCTACAGTGGATTTCTGTGGTCATGCAGACCCCAAATCCACTGCTTAGCTTTTTCTTCCCTGGCTCCAAAAACTCTTACAGATGGGAGGGAACCATGGAAAGCTGGGAGAGCTCTTTGAGTTCTCTTGCCCCTCCTCTGCATGAACAGATCAGCTCTCAGGCTGGTCTGCAGCTTTGGTTTGCAAATGTAAGAAGAAGAGCAGGTGTTGGGGCTGGCAGTGTGATCGAGGTTTTCAGAGAGAGGCACGACGTTAGTGCAGCTCTGGGAGAGCAGTGAGCCAGTTAAACAGTCCTGTAACTGTGCTGTCACCCATGAGACTGTAAAGGCAAGATCTAATCTGCTGTGATTCACTGAGCAATGCTACTCGTTGCAAGGGCTTAAAAACCCACATTTTAACACCACTCTCTGAAGCCTCTGCAGAAGTCAGATCAAAACCTGACTTTCCAATTTACTCCCCAAAAGGCAGGGGATTTGTTGTTCCAGGAGGGATGAAATGGTTAAATAAATAATGTTAGTTGCCACATGCAGCCTTTTACCAAATAAACAGGTAGGGGCAAGCAGTGCCTGCTCTGGGGTTCACCAGCCACTACAATTGAAGTACAGCAAAACAGCTCAGGGTATAACTGTGTTCCACCTCTTCTGCTCAGGCTTTTGCCCAGTTTGTACCCACAGAGCACAGCTTGTTTTCATGACCTGCCTGAAGGGAACCACTGCCCTGATATTCTCAGCTCTGCTCTGGCTCCTGCCCCTGACTTTACTCAGAGAGTTTGCCCAACTCGCCCACCAGTGGGGTCTGGCTCCAGGCTCAGCTGATAACTTTGCAATGGTTTTACAAAAGATCTGATGAACGATATGCTCCTTCCTTAGCCATCCTTCTTTCCTTCTCCTTTCCAAGCCTTCTCAATATCACTATTGTATATTTCTAATTCTTGCTTTTAAAAGAGCCCTTGTCTCCTTCTCAAACTCTTTGTTCTGATAAATATTTGAAGAGAAGAAAGCCCACTCCACCCTCTCAGCCCCATTCCCAAATCTTTCCCAACAGTCCTTAAACTTGAGCTCCTTTTCTGACACTTCACACGTGCAGATTCTTGTTCCTTAGCTCTGATTACATTCTGCATTCCCTTATTCAAGTTCATCACCTCCTATCTGCACCACTGCTGTATTTATATTTAGAGCTAAAAGGCTCACGTCACTCTTCGTTAGACAACAATTTGTCTTTGTGAACACCTTCTCTTTAGATAACATCCCATTTATCTTCCTTGATTTTGCTTCTTGAACTCCTTACATTTTACTTGGAGTTCAAGGTTTTCTTCATGACTACCTTCAACATAAATGGGATGGAAGCTTTTACACAGTTTTGCCTCTTTTCACCTCTGCTTTTGAATTATGCCAAGTGCTTCTTCAAAATCATACAGAGAAACAAAGTCTTTCACATTTCCTTCCTCATGTCATACCACAGCACTTCCACTTTCAATCCAGTGTCTATAGCTGGATGATTCATCTGTCTTAGACTCATTTAATTTGAGTTAATTGTACAGACAGGTGAATAGAGCCTCTGTCTGGGCGTCTCTGCCACTGGGACACAGAAAACACATAGAAAGCTCAAAGCTCACAGGAGCTGAAATTAAGGGAGACAACTTCCATGCTAATTGCAATATTCCAGTACTGTCACTTCCATTTTCCACACGGATAAAGAACACCGGTGAACTTGGCGACTTGCTCACAAACCACACAAAGCCAGCAGCAGAACTGGGATCACATCAGGGCTCACAAACTTCAATCTTCATTTTCAGATTCCTTCATCTTTACCAAGGGCCCCTGAACTGAAATGTTCTATGTCATTCCCCAAAAATGGCACACTAGTCACTTATCTCAAGGCTTCAAAGAGAGGAGTAGTTATGCATGAGGTGAGGTTTCTTTATGAAGAAGTTGGGGTTTGGGGCTTGTTGTAGTTTTGGTGCTTTTTTGGTGGTTTAAAAATTTTTTTTAGTAAAATCAATTTGTTGTACTAGAAATGCATTTTTAACCCAAGAAAAATACAGTATGAAATATATCACTCAGCATGACTTAATTTTGCTCTTAGAGCATTCTATAGATTTTCCCAGTCATGAAAATCTATGGCAAATTCATTTATATTCTGATTTCTTATTCTGATGCTTTCAAGCTTGGCTTCTGCAACTTGATTCAGCTCAGCAGCCCTTGAAAAGAATTAATTCTCACACCTCCTCTCCCCAGTCATTATCAGGAATAATGAAACACTGGTGAACTGCCTGGAGAGCTTGTGGAAAGCTAAGTTTTGGAGAGCAACTTTGGAAGAGGCTTCACAAATATCTGACAAAAATGAGGAAGCTGAATTTAGTCTTGCTTTGAAGAATAAAGCTGACTTAAATGGTTTTATGGACTCTTCCCTGCCTGCAGTTCTGCTACATATTGATATTCCTGTAACAGCAACAGGAACTGATCTCTGAAAGAAGTAAGCCAAGAAGTTTTAGTGCATTTTCAGTTGCCTTATTATGATCCTGAGGCAGAAGTTAAGCTTGTTCCACCCTTCAGACCAGCTCTCTAGGGACGAGCAGTGACTGCTCCACTGGCTACCGACCACAAGGAAGGAGAAAACCTGGCCTCTGAGCCACAGCTAAAAATCTGATCTATCTGCAGCTCCTTTGTGCTCCCTTTTGTGACACTGGAAGCTCTGGGTTTTGTAGTGAAAATAGACAGAAAATGGACATCATCACATAAAAGTGACAGAAGGATTTAGCCCTTGAGCTACAAACCTAAAGCAGAAAGTAAGGCAGGTAGAAAATGTGTAACATCATGCAATGATATAATGAAAAATAAGGATTAAAAAACATGAACTAAAATAAATCCCAGGAATAAAGCCTGTAACAAATGGACTGAACGCTCAGCACTGCTAGCCAGCTCCTGGTGAGCTTCTCAAACACACCCTTCTCCACAGCACACAGGTAAGATCTCACAGGATGCTCAGTTTAATGTGAATTTACACCTACAGGAGATTATGTTTCCATATCTGTTCTTGTTGCGGTTCTCATCTTCCTTGGCCGTGTCCCAGGACGCCGTCTGTCCCTCGGGGAGTGCCTGCAAAATAAACAAGTAAGGGTTTAAAACATCTGGCCAATGCCTTCAGGTGGGAGAAGAGGCCTAAGGAAGAAAAGCGGGGTAAAAATAAAGGAGCTGAATAATTCAGTAGCTGGAAACAGCTGTTGGTGAGGAAAGGGCACCTCCACTAATGGGAAAAGCAGAGCTCCTGCAGACCATTTGCAACTCTTGTCTTCTGCCAGCCAAGAATCCTTACTTCCTGCTATTTCACATTTAAAAAGATCAGGGGGATTTGTTTCTGGCTGCACAGTCACAGGTTAACCCCATTTCCCCTGAAGAACAAGGTTTGGGAAGACCTTGACCACACCTCTAGGAAAACCCAGATAGTTGAAACCACAGTGCTCAGCCTTTCATATTTAAGCTGAAAATAGAGTGGTTTCACCTGTTTCTGGGTTAATAATGGGTGATGCAATACAAGCCATTCGCTGGATTTCTCTGGGGAGAGACAAAGCAGCTCAGAGTTTTAGATCATGTATAAGAAAGAGAGGAAGAACAAGGTAAAGCATGAGAATAAACAGCCATTTCCCTAAAATCTGCTCTTTTAGTTGAAGAAAGAAGGGGGGAAGGAACTGGCAGCACACAGTGCCACCCTCCCTGCAGCTCAGCCCTACAACTATTCTGCACACCCTCAAATGAGCCACTTTATCCTAGAGACATGTCCAGGAGGGATTTTCAAGGCAGAGCCTGGAAAGCAGCAGCTGAAGGATGGTCCTGCCTTTCTTGGAAAAACATGGGTGAAGAGAGCAGCCCCTCCTGAACTGCATCTTTAGCTCTGCCTCCTCCCAGATGTACCCCCTAACACGACTCTACATCACTAAAATCATCATTGAAAGTTTTATTATTTCTGGTCCCTGGGGAATTACGGAGGGTTTATACCACAGTTGTTGTAGGATCACATCTGCCTCAGCCAGCAGCGGGTAGTTTGACACAGCTGTGAAACAAAATGAATTTATATTCATCTTCACAAGCCACCCAGGTCTGTTATGTGCCTGAATGCAATAGCAGAGGGACACAATTAGGATCTACAACATTGGTGTTACAATTAAACTTAATATGAGCAAACCCCTGGCAGAGCAGATCACTGCAAATTTCCTGCAAAGGGTTCCAGGGCAGAAAATGTCAGGCACTGCAGCACTGCCACAAGCTCTGCTGACAAAGACAGGGACACTGAGTTCCTGTTCAAAAGCCCAGGAGAAAGAGTAATAACTCTGTAATTGGTGAAGGCTTTGATCACACATATATTTCCTTTGCAGACTGTTGTTTCCAAAGAGCAGCTCATCTTCTGAGGAAAAACACCCGACCAAGAAACTCACATGCAACAACAAAAAAAAAAGTCCCTAAGTGAAAGAAAAGAGGTGAAGAAGGCTCATTTTCATCTTCAAAGAGTGAGGAAAAAGGTGCCTTATTTTTCCACTAATATCGAATTACAGCAGATTGACCAGAGAATGGCAACCGTCATTAGGTGCCTAATCAGAGCCATCTGAAAAGAAAAGAAATAAAAGAAAATCCTTTTTCATGACTTCCACATGGGAGAAGCTATCTTGGCCAGAGAAAATTTATTCAGGTCCAATAAATCCCTTTTCAACAAACCGTATCCTTTCATTTGATTTGAACATGCAATTCTCCACTGAAATGGATGTTTTTATATTTGCTGATAGACCCTCCGAAGATTTAAGAGTCCAGGATTTTTCATTTCATTCAATACCACAAAAATGCCTGCTTTCCAGAGAACTGACCAGCTGTGAAGGGAGGAAGCACAGCTCTGGTTGGTGATGAACACAAACCACCTTTGCAGGGACACCCCTTACATCCCCACTTTTATAAAACATCAGATGAACAAATTGGATGAACTCCATGTACATTCCAAATAATTTGCCCATGAGATCCCAAAAAATGCAGCACCAAGAATTGGAACTACATTAAAAAGAAAGGAAAGAATATGGATTATAATTGGCTTGCATCCAGAAAATGGGGAGCATGGCTAATGCTTTGTTCCTTCGGGTTTTTTTGGTACAGTAAGTATCTCTGTAATTGTAAAAAGTCTCCTGTTTCTATCTGCATTATCACCAATGTTAAATCAGGACAGATCACTTAGTACTGGTACTGGTATTTAATCCATTTTTCCCAGGAAATTCTCCCCCTTCTTTCTTTGACTTGGTAACAGAAGACTCTTATTGTTCAAAAAAACTATACTTGATCTTTAAGCTTTTTCTACTTCTAAAACTCCCTAAACTTCTCTTAGAGAAGTTTTGTGAAATCTATATTGAAATATCTTCCCACTAGTGGAATTTAGGTTACAGTGAAGCTTTTTAAACTAAATTGATCTAAATTTTAGCTGAAATTGCAAGGATAGATCTCTCAAACTCAGCTTCATCTCAATCAGGCTTCCACAGCCCAGCCATAACTGAAATGTTCCCATTAAACTGAGGCTCTCTGCAAGCCAATTTGAATTTTGGATGGATGTATTTAGTTAGTTTGCTGTTTGCTTTTAATTGAAATACAAAAAAAATCTAATCCTTCATTTTCACTGATCCACCTTAATGCTGCAGTTTTGCTGCCAAAGGCAACAACATCAATTCAAAGCCTTCCTGTTCATCCCAAAGTGTGCCATGGAGCCCTGGCCCTCCCCCTGAAGCCATTCCCTTCTCAACAGTGGTGGAAAAACTCTGCTGGGAGCCAGAATTAAAAATTATCTGGGCTAAAAAACATAATTTGGAAAAAAAAGTATTTCAGCCATTCATTTTGCAGTGTCCCATCATAGCCCAGACCATCAGATCTATTCTTCTGGCCACATGAAAATGTGTGGGCAGAAATCAAAGGGTTAAAGTCCAGGGGTGAATTCCACAATCTGAAGGCTCTCAGCACTAAGATGTTTGAGGAAAAGAGCCACAAAATCTAAAATAACTAAACAGTCTCAGTAATGCAGCAGGAGAATGTGCATTAGTGACATCCTAAATCATAATGGAAAATGAGGCTGGATAATTAAGCCTATTATCTCCTTAGCCAGTAATTGGTGCTTGCAATAAGTCTCTGGGACTGATCCCACAGCTCCCAACAAATCAGAGCTGATATGTTCTGGAAAAGGAAGTGGTGACATTTAAATGTGTCCCGTTTAAATGTTTATGGCTATTCCCAACCCCAAACAGTGCCATCTACACCCAGTGCCACTGACAGATTTTCTCTTCTGTTCCTCTTCTTTTATCACTGAACAAGCGGCAGCCAAAAAGGCCCAAAGTCACACTTTGCCCTCAGGTGCAGCAGGCAGCCCCAAAATAACACAGGCAGGGAGTGCTGACAGATTCTCCCACTATTCACACCCAGTTAACACTCATTTCACACCAGCACTCACACCCCTCACACCATCCCATCCCGCTTCTCAGCTCCTCCTGGAGCTACCAGGAATATTTTTCTAGATGCCTTCAGCAAAACAAGCTGCCTGTGCTCCAACGTGTAGGTGCAGGCATCCTTTAAACAAATATGGAATGCAATTTCCAGGTTACTCAGCGGAGATGGGAACGCACAGAGATAAGAGATTGTCATGTGTGACTGATATGCTCCATTCAAAGTGACTTTTCATGAGAGTAAAATTATTTGGTAACATGTCACTGAACAGGCTGCAATTTATGCTATCAATTTGCAAAGTAAGTAGAAAATCAGCTCCTTAGAAGAAAAAAAAAAAAAGAGCATATTTGGAGGTGACACTGATATTAGTGTCTGAAAACACATTTTAAAAGAGACATCAAATTCTTTCTCGAGATTTTATCAGCTGCTCTGCAAAACGTCTTGCAAAGCCGATTTTGCAGCTCCATGCTCCTGCAGATGCCAGGCTGAGCCCCCACTCACAGCCAGCTCAAACCTCCCACCTTCCAGGAGCTCTCATGCTCCCTGACATCCTCCCCACTGCTGTTTGGAGCTGAAGTGCTGCCTCCATCCCATGCTCCAAGCCCAAATCCCACCATGGAAAAGGCCTGCAATTATGGCTGAGGGAAGTGAGGAACAACACAGGGGATTTGTGAGCTTGTGGCATTCTGCAGCCGTTCCTTGTAAAGAAAGGAATTATGCAAATCTGTGTAATGTCATCATCCTTCCATACGTCTGTAGACAGCACTTTCGGGGAAGGCAGAGCTCGTGGAGCTGAAAGTTGCATTGACATTTTTCATGCTAATGTGCTATTTTGATAATTACCGATGCCAGCGCCAGAAAATTACATATATGCCAGCACCTGTTTTCTTCTTGAACACCAAGAACTGGGTCTTAGGGCACCTGTAATTGAGCTCTATGTAGTTTTGGGTACTCCTCATGGAAATGGAGGCCAAGGGGGACTAAGTAAATCTCCTCAGAGAATTATTAACCTTTTTCAATATTAAACAAAACTCTTTATGCTGATAGTTTAATTAGAATGCTTGATTATGGGGCAAGAGTGCCTAGACCTGGTTAAAATACAGTTCCAGAAATATATGCTATGGCAGTTTTTTGATGTCATCTGATTAAAAAACACTCCCTGGTGAGGACCAGGAAAAGACAGGCTCCCAACTACAGCAAACCTCAGCACTGAGGACACAAACCCCATGGACTCTTACTTGCAGGGTGGAAAAGTGAGCTGTTTTCATTAGGTAACTTATTTTCACAGCTGTTACATTATTTTTAAATAGTTTTAATACCACTCTGCATATTAATTTCTTATTGCCTTCCCATGAGCTTACTGCATTTATTATAATTATCGCTCGCTAGGGCTGAGTCTCACATATGTTTGATGCTATTTCCTTCATCTGTTTGCTCTGCTCTAAATGTGTTTTCCTCTTCCAAATCATCCCAAACATCATGTCTTCTGGTCATGTGGATTATATTCCTGGTCATTCCAGCTTGCAGAGGGAAGAGGTGAGGGGAAAGAGGGCAGCTTTCGTTTTTCCAGCTTAGCCTTTACTCCTCTCCTCACATGGAGTTGGTAGAGGATGTCAGTCAAGCCTATCCTGAGCCAGAGGTTTGATCATATTGGAAAATTTCACCTTCATTTCAGCTACACAAACACCTGCCCTTGACTTGACAATTGTGCATTCAGGTCATTGCGCTGTGACTTAATGTGATCAATTATGAGAGAGAACTTGGAGCTCCCAAAAAGCTCAGGCCAAACCCCTTCCATTTCTCACAGCCTGGCTCACACGACCCAAGGAAAACATTGATAAGGAAGGGACTGTGGGACTGCATGTTCAGCACCTGTTGAATTATTACTGTCTGCTCTTTATGGGACAGAGGCATGAGCACAGTATCACCCACTTACTGCTGCAGTGACCACCTTCTCTTTGGAATAGAGGGCCACCAAAGACTGATAGTGCTGCAAAATCCTGCCCTCAAAACCAAAATCAGAAAGAAAAGGATAAAGAGGGTGAACTAAGGAAAAGAAGCTCTCAAAACTAGCTACTCTCCTCTCCCAAGCTTCTACCCCTCGTGAGTGCAGCTTCCCTACTCAGCCACGTGAAGGAAGGTTCCTCTCACCTCATACTCCTCCTTGAAGCCATAGCCCTGTCCCCTCTTCATCTGGGTGATGTGCTGCAGCAGGTCTGCCACTCGGATGGCCGGCTGGAACTGCCCCCGGGGGTAGGACATCTCCACGGGCTCGCAGCTGCGGTACGGGTGGGTCTGGATGGTCAGGGTTGGCTGGGCCAGCTCGCCATGGCTGCTGTCTGTTGGGGAGACAGGAGGCAGAACAAGCTTTCAGCTACCTGATATTCCCAGTTTCATCCTCTCTCTGTTATTTTAATGCTACCCCGCAGGTTGGTGCAGGCGAAAGGAAGTAAAGAAATGAATAGAAAACTCAGGCTTATCTAAAATGCCAAGAAAGACTACATCATGCTTGAATATTTTTTTTTGTGTCAAGGAGACAAACCCAAAAAGACGGGAAGAGAGTGAGCAGCCAGTCAGGCTAACAAGGATATGGCACATCAAGGGTGAGCTCCCCACAGCAACTCCAACAGAGCTACACAGCTACTGTCTTCCCAAAACTGCAAAGAACATGGCTCAGAGATGCATAGAGATGAGCAAGGGATTCAGGCAGGATTTGGGGTGTACAGCATGAGATAGCTGAGAGGGACACAAGTGAACAGCAAGCAAATGATTAGCATTTCAAATAAGGCAGGATGCTCAGGCAAAGTCAACTGCTCTGCTAGTTCAGGCCTAAAATTTTGTATGTCAATGACAAAGATGTAATATCATCAAGAAAAAAAAATAAGCCAGCATAAAAACATAGTTATCTTATGCACAGAAATTTAAATTTCAGATATGTAAACTTAATAGAAAAGGGGGTTATTTTGAAAGAAGTGAATTTAAAGAAATCTATCCCTATGCAGATGGAATTGCAACTTCATATCCCCAGCAAAACTTATGTACAACAAAATATTCCCAGTGAACTAAGAGAAAATAAAAAATAACTTCAATAACCAAACAATTGACTGTAACAATCTTTAACAACAGAACTCAGACTAAATGAAAAATTCAATGACTTATCTAGTAGAGCTGTACAAGTTTAAGTAGATGGCCAAATATAGCGTTGTTTTTTCCTAGGACTGCAGGGATCTGAAATGCTCAGCTCCTTTCACACATAAAACCTGCATCAATTCTTTCTGGCCTTACCCAAACAAAGGTATTAGCAAACAAAAAATGCACCTAAGATTGTTCACAAAACCTTCTTGAGCTTCCACACACAGGGAGTGAACAGCAAGTTCACTGACAAAGAGCTGAAACACCACCCCTTGAGAGCAACACTGCGGCCACGTTTTTAAAGGGATAAAGAATAAATAAATCAAACTGCAGTTTCAGGATGATTTCTGTGAGGCAGAAATAATCTTAGAATGTTCTTGTAAACATTGCTCTGCTTGAGAAACCACTGTGGTTTTTGGGCAGGGGCTGCCCATGTCCCTCCTGCAAAGGTGGGCAGGAGCAGAGAGCTGAGGGCATCCTACTGTGTCCTCAGCATAGACATAACAAATAGCTCTTCAGCTGGTTTATTATTAGATTAGGGGAAGATGTGAAAGCAAGGATATGCTCTGGTGCTGCAGGGCTGTGAGGAGACAGGAATGCCAGTAGTGGACACTGCTGCAAGGCAAGCTCATCAGCAGTGGGACATCAACACGGTTGGGGGTGAATTATCAGAGATGCTGAACACAGCCTGCTCCTCTGAAATAAATTAGCACAGTGATCATCTGCTTTGAAGATTGGACTCCTGAATTTCAGGATTTCTGAGTCCCAGGTTCTCATAAACACAGTCACATTCCCAGGACACTCAGAGATTTACACAACTGTGGCTCAAGCAAAGCAACCCTCAAACACAAAATGTGAATAAATTTGGGATTTAAGGAAGAGTAACATCCAAAGCATTTGTATAATCATCCCTAATGCTCTGACTAATGACAGTGTGAGAACTCTGAACAGAGGGAATTTCAAGGCTTATTAATTCCCCTAGTTGGATTCGCTTTCCCAGTGCATCTTTGCTCCCCTATTCCCTATTAACCTCCTGTAATGAAAAGGAGAAGACTTTTATCGCGGACCATTTCCGACAGACGTACTATGCTTAATTTTCCATCATTAGGTTTAATACAAACCCAATTTCACAACTGGCTTCTCTGAGGAACCTGCAAGTAATGCCACATTTTTATCAGCCCCAATTAAAAAACATTATGAGATCCCAATTCGAGAGGGAGTCTTAAAACTAATGTGTGGTTCTGGTGCTAATTCGGGCAGGGCACACGCAGAGCACAGGCGACTTGTAAAATGGAGCTCAGATCAGCCAGCTGCTTTGCAGGCAATTACTAATTTCTCTCTTCATCAGTTCCTTTAATTCTGGTGTACTTGGCTCTCTTCTGAGAGAGGTGTGTCACAGGGAGAGGTGAGAGCCAGGAAAGTGGTGGCTCCTTCTTTCCAGAATAACTTCCCGTAAGGTAGGCATTCATGGTATGGAGGTGGGGCTAGAAGAAGGTGCTCAGCAGCAATGAGGGGGCTGTCCCTGGCCTTTGAGTCCACAGTGACAACTGGTCTCTTTGGTCAATGAGATAAAAATTGCTGCAAATCCCTGATTGTAGGAACAGCTCTTGTAGCACAGAAGCTCAGAATGGTTTGGGCTTGGAAGGAACCATCTCATTTCAGTATCCCAGGCTGCTCCAAGGCCCATCCAGGCTGGTCTTGGACACTTCCAGGCATCCAGGGGCAGCCACAGCTTCCCTGGGCACCCTGTGCCAGGGCCTTCCCACCCTCACAGGGAAGAATGCAAAGTGTGATTTGGGGCAGCACCGCTTGTGTGCCTCACCCTGTCAGGTGATTCTGCTTGAAGAAAAGCATCACACAATGTGGGTCACCCCCCTCTCCATGCTGGGACACACAGCTGAAACTGTTCAGGCCATCACCTCCTCCGGTTTTCTGTGACAAACACATCATGCATGGCGCCTGTGCTACCTGTAAAAAAACCCCAACCCTAACAACAGCAGCAGCCCTGGACTCTCAGTTGCTCCCGCAAGCATTTTATCTGGGCCAAGGAAAATGTAGAGGGGCTTTTCTGAACACAAATTGCTGTGTGTGAGCTGAGCTCAACACTTCCATGTTCTGCTAATAAAGCCTGATGCAAGTAACACACTGTTCCCTCTCCATCTAATCACCCCACGAGTGTGGAGCTCAGCTCGGTAATGAGGCGCTCAGCGAGGCCAGCACCTCTCAGGGTGTGTTTGCAGCAATTTTGTGAACAATTCAAAATGCAGGTGGGAGGGGAGGTGGCAGTGAACTGATCTCTCACTAGGACAGTCAACCAAAAGAGTCTTCGGAGGGCTGGCAAACAGGCTTTGCTTTTCCTTCTGTTTGCAGCTATAATGCACATCTCATTCCTTTTGGCACCCTTATTACTGGGAAAGACAACAAAGATTCCAGCAAAGTCAGGCTGCTGCTTTAATTGTTGCACTAAAGGCAAGTTAAAGTAATTTTCCACAGTTCCTTTTCTCTGTCTGCTTCTCACAAACATGTCCCCAGTCCCTTGCAAATGAGAATGACTTTGTAGGACAAATTGGCCAAGACTTTGCACTAAATTTTTGGCAGTGCCTATAAAGCATGTGTGCCTTTACTGAGTTTTCAGTGAGAAAAACAAAACAGAAAAATATATTTTTTTAAATGGAAAAGTTGCAGCAAATAATTCACCCTAATACTCAGAAGCTGCTAAATGTGGAGGATCATGCATCAGGTGTTTATTAAAATTATATTTCATTGCACATTTATCCTAGTCATATGTCCTTTGCTTTTGATAGGAACACACACCACCATATTTCACTGCATTCCAAAGATGGAATTCCAAAGATGCAATAAACAATTCAAATTAAAACATTTCAGGAGGTGATGATTCCATTCTGACCCCCAAAATTGTGGCAATGGTTAATTACCCTTGCTGACTAAACATTTCTTAATTGCAATTTGATTTTGCTTAGCTTCGATTGCAGGCACTGAATCTTATTATACCTTCTGTTAGATTAAAGAGCCCTCTGAGCATTTGAAATCCTGACCCATGCAGGCACTGATCAAATCACTTCTTCAGTTTCTCTTTGATAAAGTAAATCAATTGAGAGCTTCTGAAGTCTCATTAGGGCAGGCTGCTCAGGGCTCCGGTTTCTTCCTAGAACAATCTCCAATTTTCCCCAGTTCTATTTGTGCAGCTGTAAATAAGGCAGGTATTCTGCATGTGTCTGGGAACATGCTGTTAAATGACAGGATTGCTTCTAATATCAGCAGCTTGTGACAGCAAAGAGAGTTGCCAGCTTGTTTGTTAACTCTTTCCAGTGCCACTCTTACTCCTCATATAAGATGTGCTTTGCCAACTCAGATGTTTTGATTTTGGAAGCTGGCATTTTCGTGATCCCCCATCCCTGGAAGTGTCCAAGGCCAGGTTGGATGGGTCTTGGAGCACCCTGGGACAGTGGAAGGTGTCCCTGCCCATGGCAAGTGGTGGAAGATGAGCTTTAAAGTTCCTTCCAACTCAAGCCATTCTGTAATCAGCTTGAGAGTTCAACTAACACCCTGAAATTTTGTAGAAGACGATAAATTAGTGATTTCCTGTCTCTTACACAACTTGGCTGATTGGAAAACTTTTCAGGTATCTCAGCTCATGCCTTTAGTGTGAAATTGCAGATAAGCAAATGCAACAATGCTGACCTCACATATTCACAAATTCTCCCTGCCTATGAAATGGTGCTTTTTGTGAATTTCTTTGCTGGGGAAATAATCATGAACTTGCTGAAATCAACCCTGAGGTTTTATTGTGCCAAGAAGTAACAGAGTCCAGCATGCAGAGAGGAGCTGGAGCAGAGGTCGCTTCAGTGGAATCTTCCCCCTGATGAGCAACCCTGACAGTGAGTTATTATTGCTCGCCTGCTGCTACACCTCCTTGTGTTCTGTACTTTTGTGCTTCTCAGACAAGCAAAATAAATATGTTTGCCTCCACCAAAAAACTGATGAACTTCTCCATAAATGTCACAGATAAGATGAAGAGCAGCTGAGAAATTAGATTGCCAGTCTGGAAGTGGCTCTGTATGATCAGAGCCCTGTGCAACATCTCAGTAAGGCTGCTGGGAGGGGTCCTGCTCACCTTTAGGGATTAAAGCTTTAGATGCTTTTATAGAGATCATTTGTTTTGTAAACATAATTAGACTGAGAAATGGATATCTGGGCACAGAGTATGATGTTGTCTCCTGACCAGAAAACTCACTCATGCCTCTCACAACTAAAAGCAAAGCTGCACTGCGGTGTCACCTTCCCTTCTGCACTGGAGAAGCTTCTCTCAAAACTTTAACATCCACAAATTCCTCCTGTGACTGAAATGACAGGGCTATCATATCTGCTTATAATTTTTATTCTCTTAGCCTTGGCAAGTGATAAGATGCGATACGACACCCTTTGCACAAAATAAATTATGTTTTGAGTGGTGTTTGTGATGGATTTAATTACACACAGAGCCAGTCTCTCCACACTAGAGCAAAGGCTGTCAATTCTTTCACATCTTCCGAGGGTGACTAGAGCATGGCTAATACCTCTTCCCTGTACACCAGGGATATGGTGTGAGATGAAAAATAATTTGCTTTTTTGTGTGTGTCAAGGCTTTATTATATGATAAATACCCAGCTCTAATATTCTATCTACAATACCAACAGTGGGATGGCAAACTGAAGGCAAAACACCATTTATCTAATGATATCAACTGAGCTCTGAAAGGGCACATTCCTTAACAAAGCCTTCTGACAGCAGGCTTGACCGAGCACAGAGGGTGCACCTTTCATTTCAAAGGCATGAAGAAGCCACGTGTCCATAATTTTTTTTAAAAGTAAGTAATTTTTTTAATAGATTCTAGAACTTTGTTAGAATTGCTTGGTTAACACCAAGCATAAGAGTATTCTAATCTTATAAGAGCATTCTAATAAGAATATTAAAGTATTCTAATATTATAACAGTATTCTTACCTAAGAGTATTGTGATCTTATAAAAACTATTACATACATTTTATTCATCATGTAACATAGAAGAAAATCCTGTTAAAGGTACAAAGAAGATGCTTTGGTGAGGTGGGCAATGATGTGGGATTATTTGGTAGAAATGTAACTGTGAAGCTCTTTGGAGGTGTGGACTTCACCAAGCCAAATCTCTCTTCGCCTTCTTGGTGGAAAGAGGCTGCCAGACCAACCCACCTTCCAGAGACATTCAGTTACATCTGGAAAACAAGTGGAAACTTCAAAACAGCACAATCCTACAATCCATTAAAGACTGGAAGAGAGGGTTTTCCAGTTCTGCAGTCAGGAAGAAATGTAAGAGAAATTCAGCTCAAGCACCAGCCTATAAAGGTCTGATCTTTTGGTGCTCACTCTGCCCCTGGCCAACCTCAGCACAGCTAAGTGCTGGGAAAACCTCTCCCACAGCTCCTTATTAGAGCTGTCTTGGCCTGGAAGGCTTCTGATGCAACTGAGCAGGTCAAGCCATTGAAGTTTTGAGAATTCATTGCATAAAAATCACTCATCCCACAGTAAAAAGTCAGTGACAGAGGCACCTGCTAAAGCAGCAATACTGTCTTCTTAACATCTTTGAGTTATTCAGCCTAGGCTGGGGATGTACACACAGCAGACTGATTAGGGGTGGGCAAAAAAGCTACACTAGTCTAAAATCCATGAAAATTTTCTATGTCTTTCTAAGCACAGCTAATTTTTGTCTGAGACTTTGTGTCAGAGAGCTCTCTCTGCTTGTTCTGCTCATCTGCAAGGCACTAAAATCCCTGTCCTCTCTGGAGGGTGGTGACTCTTGTGAGGATCCTCATGAGCAGCTGGAATAAGAACAAGGCTAAATGTCCTTTCCTACTGCCAGGAGATGCCAAGAGATGCAAGGGAAGGACAAGCTGCTTCCCCTGAAGAGACCGCCCTGAACATCTTCAAGGGCTACTGGACATGAATCTTTTTCCAGAAATAATCCCTAAGGTTGTGCTACCTCATCTTCAAGTGGAACTCTACCTCATTTATTTTTTAGTTTTAGATATTTCCTTCTCTAGTGAAGATGTTTGAACAAAACATTTCAAATCCAGAGTTGTCCAGAAGTGGAAGAGAAAATGACTTCACTAAAAACATGCATTAATAAAAAAGTATTAATCAGGAATTGGGATAGAGGCAAATCCTAAATCTCCTGAATCTTACATGTCACAGCCAAGCCTAGGGAGCCATGCAATACTGCAAATATAGAACATTTATTAGCAGAAAGCATAATAGATGGGAACAAACAGTACTGAATTGCAGGTACAGATATTGGTAGTGGGATGACTAATCCCTTTTCAAGATATGTTTTTCTTCCCTGGGAATTAATATTAATAAACATCAAAAATTAAACCTCTTTTGCTCATACAGCAGCATCTGACATCTGATGGATTTGTCTGAGAAACCAGAACGCCAAGGTTTTAATTTGTCTACAAGTCACAAGATAGAAATTTCTCCAATGTCAGGAGCTGTTTCACAAGCTGTTAAATTCAGGTGGAACTGGGACAGTGACCAGTCTGTGTAATTCATATCTTAAAAGTGCTCTGTACTTAACTTCCCATGTGTAAAACAGGGCTATCAATCCTTACACAGATATAGTGCTTAGTAGAAATTTGAAATATTTTTGAATACATAATCACAAGGCTGGTTAGATTCCTATTTTCTCTTTTTCATCTGTAAAATTTGGGGTTTTAAAAGTTTTGGGGGTTTTTGCTTTGCCAGAAGAAGCACAGAGGGAACCTGTTCATTGCTACTGGAGCATCAGGGCATGAAGAGTGCAGTTCACACCTTAATTCCATCAGGGCAGAGGGGGAAAAGAGCTCCCCCAAAGAATGGCCAGGTTTTCCCAGATGCCAAACACTGGACTGAGTTTGGTATCTTCCATCAAACTGCAGGTCAGGGACTTGCTTTTTAGTCAAAAGAGAAACCTGCCTTTAGGCTTTTCTGTTGATCACACTGAGCCTCTGGGAAATGAGAACAAACCTTCTGGGAAATGGACACCTTTCCTTCCCCACCCCATTCAGAGGCCTCATTCCTTGCCATCAGCATTTTGGCAGGCAGCAGGATGGATGTGTGTGTTGTGGCAGCCCCTCCAGGCCTCTGTGCCAGGCTGTCAACCAAGGAACAGCCACTGGTTGTCATTTCTTCCTGGTCTGACTGTGGCCCTTCCCCATGTTCTGAGTGATGTTTGAAGCAGTCACGGTAGATTACTGTGTCTGAAAGGAACATTTATTGTAGATAATCCAAAATGATAAATCCCTCTGGCTAGATTCTGATCAGCCACACATCATCTTTCTGCTCCATAGCGGAGGAATTAATAAAGCAGAGAATCAGAGAGTTTTGGGTGAGAAAGGAACTCAAAGATCATCCAGTTCCACACCCTGCCATGGCAGGAACACCTGCCACTGTCCCAGGTTGCTCCAAGCCCTGTCCAGCCTGGCCTTGGGCACTTCCAGGGATCCAGGGCAGCCACAGCTGCTCCGGGCACCCTGTGCCAGAGCCTCCTTACCCTCACAGGGGAGAATTTCTTTCTGATGTCTTAAAGAGCCATAGAGCAGCCTCTGCCTCTCAGGACCTTTGTTTACCTCTCAAATCCATACCTGACTGCCTGAAAGATATAGCATTTAACTCTCAGCATACACAGAATCAGGTGGAGCCACTTCCCAGAACCCAGCCAGGAATTTCTCCAAATAACCTTTATACATTCAACTTCACCCAAAACTGCAGGCTCCCACCTGCTGCAGACATGCAAATCCTCAGTTAAATTTGCAACCCTCGAGGCAGGTCCAGCCGAACCTCACACACAGCACAGGGGGCTGGTTTTGAATGGAAACAGGGTAATTCACACTAGATACAAAGAAGAAACTTTCTATAAACAGGGTGGTGAGGCACTGGCACAGGTTGCTCAGAGGGGTGGAAGATGCCCCATGCCTGGAAACCATCCAGGTCAGGTTGGAAGGGGCTCTGAGAAATCTGGTCTGTAGGAAAGTGTTCCTGCCCATGACCTAGAGAGCTTTTAAAGGTCTCTTCCAACCCGAACTATTCTGTGGTTCTGTGTCAGCTGCACAGGCACAAGCACCTGCAGGAGTCAGAACTTATCCTAAGGCAAGGCAGCGTGTGGGAAAGGGGCCCAGAACCCCAAATCTCAGTGAAAAAAGGAACAACGCACACTTGAAAAAATGACTAAACCTTAATTTTTGAAATTTTCTTTCCTTTGAAAGCAATAACAAAACATGAATGAAACAACAGTTTTCTGATAAACGCATGAGCACGGGATTAATCCTGATTTTGGAAGCCAAACACTTCAGAGTGTTATTTTCATGACACAGAGAGTGTGTTTGCTCTCCAGCTCAGCCCAGCACACCATACCTGTCCTCTTACCTAACAGCGTGGTCGATGGGACGGTGTCTGATGAAACTTTGAGATGGAATTCCGTTCACCCACACGACAGGGATCAATGGAAATCAACAGAGGATCAACAGGAAAAGAAAAGTTACAGAAAATGAAAACAAGGTTAGCTGTGTCTCACACTCAGAAGCCTTGGTCTATTATAGGTTATATTGGGTAACATAAAAAAGCAAAGAAAATTTAGGAATGAAAGAAAAGTCTGGCACTAGTACCTGAGTAGTAGGAATTCAACATAGATTTGCTCTGAAGGGTTTTGCTTTGGACAGAAAATGAACAAGGAGAGGGTGATGCTAGGTAGGAAAGACATAAGGAAAAGACTTTAGACATATATTAAGAGAGAGAAAGAGAACAGGGAGAATGTTCCTCAAAGAACACAGTAATTTGGGATATATAAGGCTTATCAAAATGAATTATATTTTTCATTTCAACATGCATATTACATTTATTACATTGTCATCATGATGGATTTTCTTTAATATAAGCACTCCAGACCCCAAATATAGGATTATAGTTACTGTAAATCAATGTGTTCCTAAACAGGATACACACAGAGCTACATTCATAGGTCCATATTCTAAATGTTCTTTGTTTTTTTTTCACCAAAGGAGCAAACTTAGGGTTTTGTCTCTAAGAGGAAATTCCTCAAAAATGACCCCCAAAATACAAACTACAGAGAATCAGTATTGACAGTAAAATAAACCTACTAAAACACAATGTACCACAAAAATACACAGGTAGGCTGGCAATTTTTTGGTTAAAACATTACAAGTTTACAAGGGACTTGTTCTTCAACCCAGGACTGCTCATAGCAAATCCTATAATCCCTTCCCCTGTGAGCTGGGTTCTTTCAGCAGGACAAGTATCCTTGCCTTCTCCCATTACAGCATTAGCTTTCTCTGGACAAGAATCCACAAATTTCCATATTAATCAAATATTTTTGAAAGGAGAAAAGGCTCAACATCTTCATGGTAGATTCTTGTTTTGATAGTAAATTTATGAGGCTGGTTTATACCTACAGCAGCAAACATGCACATTCTTATGGTAATCCATCATTTTTGAAGGCATATTCTTTTGTTAGCACTCTGCATTCACTCTCAGAGTTACAGGCATTTATATATCTCCTCCTCAGAATGTTGGGAAACAAGCTAATACAAATCTCAGTACATCAGAAAGATGACAACAGATAACACAGGAAAAACTATTCCATAGCCCAACAGAAGTAGATAAAACTCAGTTTACATCAAAGTAAATTCAGAAGCAATTTTTTTGTATCTATGGATCAAACACTGCTTAAAAATTTCAAGTTATTCTGTGGGGAAACTCAATGAAGTCACTGGTCTAGGGAGTTCCATAAAGTCAGAATTACCTCCTGAGCAGTTTATAATCATCTAGGTCATGAACCTGCTCTCATTCTGCATTCTCACACCTTATTTTCAGACCTACATGACTTGGAAACACATTAAAACCATCAAATTCCTCACGGTTTCATCTGCTGGAGCTCTGCCCCAGCTGCCTTAAGTCATAAAGTTCCTCTGCTTTGGGGCCTCTTGCACTTGGTCAGCCTAAATCAGACCCTTCTCCCACCGCACTTAGGACATGGCCAGGTTTCAGATAACATAAAATAAGATCAATTGGTTTGCCCAGTGTCACAGGGCAAGGCCACACTCAGGACTTGGGGCAGGACTGAAGTTTTTCTGGAATTTGGGAGTATAAAAGAACATGCTGCATTTGGGAGTACAAAAAGCCATACTGCCCTTCCAGAGCTGCTGAGGATGAATTTCCAGATAAACACCTCATGTCAGTGAGTTTGATTAAAGATGCTACCAACTGAGGTTTATGACATGAACTATGTTTGTGACACAGGGATGTGACTTTTAGATTCAGATTAAAAAGGAGGGAAAAAACCCCAAACAAACCCAAGCAAAACCAAGAAAAAACCCAACCCAAAACCAAAACCAATGAAAAACCAAACCAAAACACTAAACAAAAACAAAATTCCCCCAAAACCCACAAACACAAAAGCGAAGTTTCTTAAAACTTTGGAGAACTTGTTCCTGAAATCAGTCAGGTTGTATAATGAGATGTATACACAGGGCTGCTTTCTAACTAGCATTTCTTACAGGCTCTCGGGTCTGTAATCAAAGGAAACACGTCCAGAGAGGATTTCACATCAGGGTAGAGATTAAGACTTCATTAAAAATTCTCTTTGTGCTCCCTGGAGTGGCACGTGAGGCCACACAGATCCCTCCAGTCATGCAGAGTGGTGAAGGCTCCTTCCTATTCTGAAAATTATTCTTTAATTTTTATAATATTTCCTAAACTAGCAAACCCCATAAAAATCTCATGAAAGCCAGTAAAAGGGAATCTAGTACATTTTCCTTTTATGCTTTTGATAAAATGTGAGTTTGTCTTTTGTTTTTAAATTATTTGAAGAATTCTTGTACTACAAGAAGCATCTCATGTCTATGACCCTACAAGTTCTTAGACTGCATTTGGCAGGTCACCTAATTATGAGTGAAAATTATCTATGGGGCAGGAGTAAGAACTACATCTTGCTGTGTTTGTCTTTTGTGAAGACCTTTGCATCTCACTGATCATATAATCATGAAGGATTGTGCAAAGGTGTGAATTTCGATGTTTCTTGGAACAAATGGATCCCTTAAACCCTGAGTGCCACTTGCCTACTCTTCCCTCTCGTCTTCTTGTTCTCATAAGTGAAATCACACCGACTTGGTAACTTATGGTAGTGGCTCCTACTGCAGAACTCAGTTCCCCCACTTCCAGAATTCTCTGCCTTGAAGCATTAAACCCACTCCTTCATCTGTGTCCCTCCTGCAGGGTGTCTGGAGAGCTGTCTGCCCCCAGACTGAGATGTCACACAGGTAAAGCACACCTTAATAAATCAGGCTCCAGCAAAACTGGCTGCATTTTAATGGGTTAAATCTCAGAATCAAACAGCTCCTGCCAGAACCCCTGCAAGGATGCCAGGATGGCTCTGCTGGGGACAGGGAATTCTCCTGGACAAGGCTGGTCCATGGCACCTGAGCACTGCAAAGCCAGAAGAGTAGTTCCTTTGTTCAGAGCACATCAGTGCATCCCTGCTGAGCTAATCCACTGCTGCTCGTCCCATCACTGCCAAACTGCCCATGATTTCTGCATGGTCACAACCCCCTGCACACTCTTCTGGTCAGTGCAGACACTGGGGGGCAAATTTAGGTCCACTTTATTTCCCATTTCCCATCTTGTTTCATAATAACCCTGCCCTGAGCCAGTGTCTACACGTGACTGTGCTGCTTCCCAACATTCCTGCACTGCCAGGGCCATCACCTGCCTTTAATGGAGTTGGGATATATTGTTATCTTTAAAAAACCCAAGATAATTGAGGAAATGACCAACTGTGATTGCTCATAATCCCCAAGTAAAAGCAGACAAGCTGGAACAGCCATAGACCAATCTATGTTTTACCAAAAACCTTCTCTGATTGTGTGGAGTGTCAGAGATGGAGGCTGAGTCCAAAAAAATCTCTTTAATTTTAACACCTGTATGTATCAGTGAGAATCCTGCCAGGATAACAACTAACATTGCAGAATGGAAAGAGGGATGAGGGGCTTTGCTTTGGGCCAGGAAAGATAAATATCTGATTCTCTTCCTCTTTTCAGCAAGACCTGAGGTCTTGATGCCTCAACAGAAAACAAGGGGCTGATAAGAAGGAGGGCAGCTGTTCATTTTTTATCTCCCTCGTGGTGCAGAGCATCAGGCAGCACCCTTGAAAGTGAGATTTTTAAATCTAACTGATTTAGAAAATAGTCCTGTGTGGTGGCAGGGCAGGGAGACAGGGTAAGCACCAGCAGGAGGATGGACAGGACTCACCCAGGAGCAGACCAGTGGCCAACTGGAGAGAGCATGGGAAGAGAAAAGCTTCTGTAGGCACTCACTGAATTTGTTCTGTCTGAAAAGTTATCAGAATTATAGTGACAGAAAGTTAAAACTGGAGGCAAGGACACAAGCCCTGCAAGGACATTGTGTTCTGCAGGTAAAGTTGCCCGCAAGTCATTCAATAACTGAGGGATCCTACTTAGCAAATTGTCTTGTGCTGTTTGATTGCTTTTGTGAGCTGGCAAGGTGATCCTGGCATTGAAAACACTTTGCTTCTCTTGGTGGGCTCTTCTTCCAAAAGGAGAGGGGCATTTCCACATCCCTGCTACAGCCAGCTCAGGCTCCCACAGCTGAGGGCAGGAAGGAGAGGGTGACTGCCCATCATGGGATGCTGGAAATGCTATTTACTGTTGGCAGGCGAAAAAACAATTTAAGAAGGAATCTGACTGCTGCTTAAGACAGTTGATTTCAACAGCTCTGGTGGATAAACCCTGTAAAACTCTATTAGTTAGCAGGAAGGTTAAGAAATAATCCTATTAAGTTATTCCAAAGTAGGCCTGCATAGAACCCACAAGTATTAAACTCCATTAAGGCAATTTATTTTATTTTTCTTTTCAAGGAATTCTTTTACTCATAAAATTCCTGTATCAGCATGTGCACACTACTGCACAGAACTTACCTCCAGCACCTCAGCATCCTGGACTTGGCAGTAAAAAATTTGGAGAAATTATGAAGGTTTATTGATAATTCTTTCTCACAGATATAAAGAGGAAAAAAAATTAAAAAGAATCCACCCATGGCTGACTCAGGTTATAGGGGAAGGCATTGATAAAATCTGCAGGGATGTCAGACAAGTAAAGATCTAACTGATTAAAATATTGAAAACCTGGAGTGCTGTTTCCTTACAAAATTTGATACATCATATTTTCTACAGTTGCCATTTCAAGCAAATTACTCAGCTGTTTTAATTAGTCTGTGAAAATAACAAAGGTGGGGGAAAAGATGAGGTCACATTTCAAGCTTGTCTCTTTTCTCATTTTCTGGTTAGAAAAAGAATCCCCAAACTTTCAGAAACCCAGATTCTGAGGGAAGTATTAAACACTTGACTTTCCCCACACACTCCAGCCAAGCTGCCTCTGCTCTTTTGGGGATGGCTGATGGAACACTGCTGCTCTCCTGGCCTTCAGAGATATGAACCCCACAGAACTCTTGCTGCCTCCTTAGGACAGAGCTACTCAGCACCTGAGAAAATTTGATCTTGACTGAAATCAATTTAATATCAGAGAAAAGTGTTCCCTGCCAACCTTGGCTGTCCCAGACACCTATTTATCCATCTCACAAGTGTGTCACACAAAGTGGCAGTAGCAGCACATGCAGATGGAATTTGACATGACCTGCAGAGAGGGAAAGGAAGAATTCACTCAACCCATCCCAGTCAGTTTCAGCTTACAAGGAGGAGGTTTCAATGCTAAACCACATTTTCTATCATGAGCACTTCCATTTTAGAAATCAGGGGAAAAAACCCTTCACTAAAGATGCTTAATAAAGACAAGAGTTTTAGTACACACTTGAGTTTCAGAGCTGTCCCTTGTCCAAACTAACAGGCTGAGTGTCAAAAGAAGGAGTGACATGCCCATAGTGTCTAAGTTTAAATTTATTTAATATGAAAAAGGTTTACAAATCCACCATGCAATCCACCATGCACTCAACCTGGATCTAGTGAGGCTAAAGTAGGACTCGGTGCTGCTTTACCCACAAAACTCTTTTAGCTACAGAGGTCTGAGTGGTTTACAAATGTTAACTAAGATCAGTTTTACTGAACCCGTGTGAAGAATAAACCGAGGACACAGACAAAGGAAGAAATGTTGTCTTTCCATTCCAGTTCTCTAGCCAGGAGACCAGGCCTTCTTTCATAACAATTTCATACAGAAAATGGTTTTTAATCCCACAAGTCAGCTAAGGGATTTGACTCTTCTACTCACAAAGGAAAAGTATTTCTAAACAACAAATAAACATGTGCCTCTTATTCTGATGCAGTTATTAGAACAGACTTTATAAATTATTCTCAGTAGATTTGGACCCAGAGGAATGTTCTCCACCTGTCTGACAGTGAAACCAGGGGCAGTCTTAGAGACATTCCAGATTTCTATGGAGCTTTTGCAACGATCTCTATCACTGCCATTCCTAACTCCTCAACACTGTGCCCAAAGGAATAGGTCCTTTTAAGAACCTAGAGCTCTCCAAGGGGGTCATATCCATTGCAAGCAAGTTAAACTTACTGAATCCATTAACATCTTGGCAGCTGGAAGAAAAAGCTTCTTCATTGTGAACAGCACTGAGTTTTGTGGAGGTCTTGTCAGAAGTAGCCACAGGACCCATCTCCCTCTGTGTGCTGGTCTGAGTCTCCTTCTGCTTCTTGGCTAGCTTCCTTTGGGTGGTTTGGAGAGGGGAGAAAGCAAGGTCAGTTTGCCCTTGTTAAAAGCAAAGCAGTGTCAAAATATTTTGACAAAATTACCCCACTTGGTCAGACATGCAAGGCACGTGACAAACTGCACGCCAGGAAACCCCACAGGCTTTTAATGCAACTTCTGGAGTGCAATAAATATCGTGATACCAGCCTGGAGCTCTCCCTCCCAGTCACTCATCTGGCACAAACCTGCATCACCCCAGCAGTGGGAGTGCTACCTCAGCCTTGGAGGGGGTGGAACAGGTACAAACCCTGGAGCAGTTTTGGAGAGGGTGGAATAGGTACAAACCCTGAAGCAGGTGCCTTGGAGGGGGTGGAACAGGTACAAACCCTGGAGCAGGTGCCTTGGAGGGGGTGGAACAGGTACAAACCCTGGAGCAGGTGCCTTGGAGGGGGTGGAATAGGTACAAACCCTGGAGCAGGTTTGGAGAGGGTGGAACAGGTACAAACCCTGGAGCAGGTGCCTTGGAGGGGGTGGAACAGGTACAAACCCTGGAGCAGGTGCCTTGGAGGGGGTGGAACAGGTCCAGCCCCCAGAGTGGGTGGTGCACGCTCCAGGAGGAGCAGAGGGCTCGGGATGGGAGCACTGCTCACTCCAGGGGACCAGGACATCTGCATCCATCCCATGGGATGCTCTTTGAGGGAGTGTGAGACCTGGCTCTGTGCCACCTGAGAGCTGGAGCAGAGTTCTGTCCTGCCCCCAAGCACAGCAGTGAGGGCAGCAGCCTCCTGAGTCCTGATACACCCTGGAACTGCTCTGGGATCCCCAGCCAGGGAAGGGTGGGGCACGCTGAAGGTTGAAGTTGTTTTAGCAATGTCCAAATATGGCCCTGTTCTGGGAAAATGAGGCTTTTCTTGTTTTGAGGAGACAGCAAAAACTTTGTCAAAAGCAGCAAGGCTGCCTGCTCTCAAAACACTGACAAAGCTGAGAACAGAAGAGGCTCCTCTTTTGCAAACACAGAGCATAATAAAATGGAGAGAAGCAGGAAAAGTGAGCTGCTAAGCTTCCACTGACATTTGACTGCCCTGTGCTTCATTCGTATCAGAGAGCAAAACCCTTTAAAAATGAATGTGTGACATTCTACAATCCACACCTTGAAAAAATATCACACAAATCCCTAACACCAGCAAAGAACTTTGCTTACACCACTTCCCTAGATAAGAAAATAAAATAAAAAGGAGAAAAACAGATTACTGTAAGAAGGAGCTTTAGTTTTCTTTCTCTTCTCCAACTCAAAGAAGAAAAAAATCCTAACAACTAAATCATTTTGCAAAGAGGCTTTTCTTCTCTGAAACAACATGCTTATGGTAAGTACTACCCATCTTTTAAACTTAATTAGATTCCAAAAAAAAAAAAGGTACTCCTTCCAACATAGTCTAACGGGCTCTATTTATGCCCAGAACTTGTCAGAGTGGCATTTACAGGGAAGTTCAAGCACATAGCTGAGCCCCAGCCTTCAGGTGATGAGTAGCTTGGCCACTAATACGTGTTTGGAAAGAAGGGTCAAAGAGAGCTAAATCCTTTGCCTAAGTCTGTGGGAAAAGCCTGTTTTAAAGAAAGATAACCCAGATCAGGAGAGCACAGATTCATGGAAAAAAACTTGGATGTTTGCTGCAAACTTTTGAACAAACACATCTGTCTCATCTGCTCAGCCAGTTGGGGTTCAGCTGTTTACAATTAGTGGTTCCAATCCAAGCCCAGAGCTGTTCAAATTGGGTCCATCATCCCAGGGGCCTTACTCAGATCTCCCAAAAACCCCTTGGTGTATCCACTTGTGCAGATGAAGATGCAAAGAGGGGAGCAGTCCTTGAGTGATGAAGCAAAAAGCTGCTGTTTAATGATAAAAGCTTTGCTTCCAGTGTTCAGCAGCGTTGGCACAGACAGATTTAGGAGCCATGAGCTGCAGACATGGGAGCCCCTGCTTTTTTTGTGCTGTGGTACCTGGGGTGACTAAAATAGCCTTGAAGTGTGTTAACCCTGCTGTGTGGATCTTCTAATCCTGATGGTTTGCTAATCGTACGTGCCTGTGTGAATTCTTTGGCAACAGGAATTAAAATCACTCAGTGGGAAACACTAATCCAAAATGCAGAAGTCTTTAATAACAAGCACTCTGGACTGCTGGGGTGAGCCACTACAGACCATGACTCCGATGGCTGAAAATGGTGAGTCAAAAGGGGCGACTTCCTCATTCAGTGAAAGTTAAATTATTTGTGGCAATAATTATCTGTAAGTCCCCATTGCCTGGTAACTTTTCGGAAACGCCAACAGGCTACAAAGAGCAGGAATTGGCAAACTTGTTTTGTCTTTGAGTGAATGAGCAACAACATTTCTGCATGTCCTAGGCAGGAAAAAAATAACCCCAAACCCAAGCCCCTTAGTCCCCAAAGGCCTGCTTACAAAAGCCCTATGCAAAGGAATTCTACCTGGTCCTGTAGAAGACAGAGAGGCCCCTAAAACATTGGCTTGAATGCCTAAAAAGAAAAGGTGACATGAGTTTAAAGTTCTCAATCTACCTCGCAACACACAACCCAGGTCTGCATCTGAAAACACTACAATTTTCTTTCAACAGTGCCTTATCAGTTTCCACCTTTCTCCCTCCCTGTTGCAAGAATGCAAAAATTATTCATCTAAATTTAGAGGGAAAAGGAAGACAGATCTCTTTTGAGGATTTCAGAGCTAAGCTTGCCAGACACATCAAGGGGCTCTCAGTTTCTAAACGTGCCTTTTCTGCTGCCGTTCTGTGTCTGGAGAGAGTGGCAGCACAGGACTAAGCCTATTTGGTCCTTACCATCATTATAATTCACAGAAAAGATTATAAAATCAAATGACTAGCACTTTCCAGAATGTTAGGGATGTGACTTAAAACCCACAGCTAGGTAGAGGTTTATTTCCCAGCACGTCAAAACGCCTTTTGGAAATGGAAAAGCATTTATCTAGAAATGCTGTTTCCAAAAATAGGGCGCTCCAAGAGATCTCTGTGAATCGCTGACAAGCCACGCCGGTGACACGGCTCCCGCTGTCCCCACTGCCCTGCACAGAGCCACTGCAACACCCCAACAAAGCTGCTCTGGGAGCATCAGTGTCAGTCATGGGCTGGCTGCGTGCCCAGCGTGTCCCCAGCACAGCTGACACCCCTCACGGAGCAGACACTTCCCCACTCATGCATTATGCAGCTGAAAAGGGTAGGAAATAAAGGACCAGGCAGATATTGGGGAGAAGAGTCTGATACAATCGACACAGAATGTCAGGATGTGAATAAAATGATCTTAATGCTGGTTTACATTCAAGGGTAAAGGAAATGTGGCAAGAAGGAAGCAGGAGTCCATGGATGGAGTTTACTGGGTTGCTCTTTTCAGTTTGAGAGGGTTTGGAAATGAAGAGATGATGTTTGCAAGCACCACACACACAGAGGAGGGATGAGACAGAAAGATGCTCGAAGTTGAGTGAAAAAATGAAACCAGCTGTATAATCAGGCAGTTGATGCTGACCCTACTAAAGCAAGGAGAAAAGCCATTGTCAGTGAACACAAGCGTGAATTTGGGGAAAAAATGATGGAGATTTGATTTGATTATTTTTTGAAACTTCTACTCGTATCAGAGACTAGACATAAAATCTGAAGCACTATATTAAAATTGTGGGAGTTCTACTTAAACAGTCAAGAAATGCAAACTTGGTATCAAGCACAAACCGTTTACTGCCATGGGCATTAATCAGGAAGCTCCAGCAATATTTTCTGTTAGAAGTATCTGCAGGATCAGATTCCTGCTTCACGGAGGTTTGGATGACTGTCAGGGATTATTTTTTAAAAGCAGCTTCAAAATCTTCTCTAACTTTTTCTATTAATTCTACATGCATGAACATTAAATCTATAACTGCCACTCCTGGAGAACTCTCGTGCATGTACATTGACAGATTTAATTTGAGATGTTTCACCAGGATGGATTTTGTACACTGTGGTGTAGATTTGCATGCACAGGTAATTTAGACATTAGTTATAGATCATGTAAGTTAAACATGAAATTTCCTCCTACAGACACAAATTGCATATTGCCCTCATTTTCAATAAGCAATTTGAGAAAGTTGAAAAAAAAAAATAAAGTTCCTTTTAGAGAATTGTGCATAGCAAACTCTAGGAGTACACCTGCAATTTGTGATGGAATCTGCTCCAATTCAAGGCAGGCAGTGATGAGCCATGCAAATCCCAGGGAGCACTGGCCAAACAACAGATCTATTGGAAAGGATCTCCATGCCCTAAACCCGTGGTAGATGACAAATCCAATTTGGAAGAATGGTTTCATGCTGGTTTAAAACTAAGGACATGGAACTATAATCTGGGTGATCCTGTTGCTCTGACTGAGGATTGGAGAGGGCTCTGCTGCAACACTGCTCTTCAAGTCAGACGTGTGCTACAGGGGCTCACATGAAGGAGGACACAAAAGGTAAAGCTGGAAAACATGATCTACAAGCAAAGGCCAAAATCAATGTGGACCTTTAATCTAGAGAAGAGGAAATCAAATAGGGCTGATAGGTCTTCAGACATGAAAAGACACCAGAGGGGAGCTGTTCTCACCGCCTGCGGGGCTGGGGAATGGGAAGCTCTGGGGAAGGATGTTCATTTTAAACTGGGGGAGAGCTCTGTGCAGGAGGAGCTGGAAATGCTGGTCACTAGAGGGGTGTGAACAGAGCCAGGGGAGTGGGAGCTCAGAGCAGTGCTCTGTCACACGCTGGGAGCCCTGCTCCATGCTGCAGATTAAATGTGTGCTTCCTCACCAGCCCCTGCTGAGCCTGCTTTTAACACCTGCTCTGCTGAAGCCAGGCTGTGGCAGGAGCAGAGGGAGGTTACTGCAGTAAAGGTGTAGGAAAGGTGTAGAGAAGAGCAAAGGCCAATGTCACAGAGCAAACTTCACAGGACAGGAGAAAGTGAAGTAGAGATAAGTCAAAAGATGCCCTGAGCGTTTTGTACTGTGGGTATACAAGCACAGGCTCTGGAGAGTATGATCTAAGCTTCACTTGATCAAATTAATCACTGCTTCTGGGAGATTTATTTTTATTTATATTTTGTTTTTAGCTTTACTTACAACCAGAGAAAGTTTAGACAAGCCAGGTGCACATAGGAGCCATCCAGTACAAGTTTCTGCTGGTACAGACACCCACAAATCCTGCCCTCTGCAAGGCTTAGGCTTGCAATCACCATACAGACACGTTCTAAATAACATCTCATCTACTTTCTGCATTTTGATATATTATTTTTTTAATTTGCTTTCATTAGACAGGCATAGCCACTGATTAACAATCCTGTTTTTCCATCATCTGATGAGAAAAGCACCTAATGAGAATGTTTCTTCTTAAAATCCTGTTTTAGCAAGCTGACCTGTGCAGGCAGATCCCACCATCCACGGAAATACATGGAGATATTTATGTGTGAATGTGGTATACAGAGGTACACTTCTAAATAAAATAAAGGGTTGTTTTTCTTTTCAAATGCCCCACAGATGGTGGCAATAAATTCAGCATAAACTTTGTTATCTCAGAAAATCTAAGTATAAATTTAGCTTAATAACCTTTGCAATCTCTCCCATGAAAAGAAACTCCCAGCTAAAACCACTCAACAATTAAAATAGGTGTGAAATTCCAGTGGGAGTTGAAGGGGCTCCCTACGTTGTAATAATTTCCTTGGAGGTCTGGGCAGTTCAGGGGAAAAGGAAAACATCATGGCCATTGAGTGCCCTTTTCTTATAAATAACATTAAACTGAGTGCTTGTAACACATACATGAATCTCTGTATTTCCAGAAATTCTTCCCTGGTCTCATATTGCTCTTGATTAAATTTCATTCTGCAGCCATTACCCAGCCCAGGAGAAAGAAAGAAACCAAAACAAACAACCCACACATAGAAAACCTTTCCATTTAATTCCTGGTGAGCAAATAATAAAATCATGATATGGGTTGCTGCAGCTGAAAATACTGCTGCAAAAGAGGTGTCTGTCACTAGATGCAAACCCTTCTGCAAACTGGATGAATTGCTGTCTGTGTTTTACAGCTTCAGCTGGGAGTAAAACCAACTTCTTCCAGACCTGGCTGGGTTGATATCTTACACTGCCCATTAAACTTAAGTGCAGAGAGACAGCAGCAATTCTGTCCCAAGCTTAGACACCATTTGTGTTGGTGTAAATACAGAGTAACTCCTCTGAAAAGGTTCAGGCATCACCCTGGGCACAGGGATGCAAGGAGTGCACCAGGACAAAAACTCCTAATTCCATCTCTTTCTCCTCACAAGATCTCAACTCATAGGCAATTAGCCTTAGCTGATGGGTAAATTCAAGTACACAATATGATGTTGATCCTTCACAATGAGTTACAAGTTAGGAATCCAGGCCTCCTGGGTTGTATTTCCACTTAAAGCACGTTAAAGATCTTTATGGCCTTCTCTTTCATCCTTTCCTATATGTTGTAGGAAGTTTTCAGTCAAGTGTTGCTGTACAAGAATCCCATAACTATTTACCTAATAACTATGCAGGCCCAAAAATAGCTGCTCCTAAAAATGAATACTTTGGAGTGGTTTCACCAGTCAGAGCTGCAGGTACTCAACCATCTCACAGAATCAGATTTTCCAGTCCTGAATTGCAGCAGAACATAAGACTGGCTGAGAGCAGAACTCCAGTCTAGAGACTACCAAAATGTTGCGGCCTGTCTCTGTAAAGACCAGGTACTCCTCAAAAAAGTCTCAGTGACTTTAATAGAATTATCATTCAGAACTGTTTGGAATTTAATAGAATTATCATTATAGAATTATCATTACAAAACTGTTTGGAAGAGTTAGGATAGAAGATTTTGGTCCCTAACAAGAATAAATGCCTATATAGAAGATGACAAAGGGCTGGGAGGAATTATCTGAAAGCAGACAAGAATTGCTCTAAGAAACACAGCTTTGAAGTCCAGAAACTGAAACCAAACATCAAGTGATACAGTCCATATGGTCACATTTAAAGATCTGCCAGCAGATCTATTTGGGAGCCTGCTTTTCAATACTGGTAACTCATTCAACTGAATTTTGCTTCAGGACTAAATAATTTATGCAAGGTCATAGCATAGAAACAAATTCTATTAAAAAAATCTGTATACAACAATATTGCTGCTCTTATTTCTATAACATTTCAAATAAACTTAAATCCAACCTCTCTGCTCATAGGAGTCCAGAGCAATTTGAATCGTTTGGCTAAGAATTGCTCAGTCCTAAGCAATTTCAGAATTTCATCTGCAATTCTAATGAAACATCCTATTTCATGTGCAACTTGAAACATGAAACTCAGTAGAATTTCGCTGTATGCTCCTTCATGGGCTCTCCTGCTTTCTTCCCTGACTACTGGAACATCCCTTTTACTTTATTGTTGTTCAAGGGAAAAAAAATCCAAACCAGAGCTTGGTTTTCCCAGTGCAGGGAACAGACCATACGTCCATGTGAACCAAAGCACGCAGAGCCTGGTGCTGGCAGTGTTTATGGTGAGGTGACTGGTGATGTGATGCCTCCAGCTTGCAGAGCTGTCCCTGGGACACCACCAGCACAGAGCTAAGAATGAGCTCTTTGCAGAACATTTTGGGTGTGGTACTGGGGAGGAAAAGCTCTGTGATTTCTGCAAGCTGTGCTCCAACCTCCACTGGCTGCTATGAACACTCAGCTTGCCTGATGGCACCTCTGGTTTTCCCTGATGTGATGTGCTGCATGGTGGACATCTGCCTCATTAAACCTTATTAAAGCCCTTCCTTCTGCCTCTGCTGAAGCTCATTGCAACCCCAGACTTGGGTGACCCTCCAGAGGGTTTTCTCTTCTCTTTTCCTGAGTCACTGCACTGCTCCCTGAGGAAAAAGGGTCTAGCAAATTGACCCACAGCAAACAGACCCCTGTGCTTGCTTTGGCAGAACAATCCTCAGCTGACTGCTTAAAGCAATGCTGTGCAGCTGTAAAATGGGTCACAGAGGGCTTGGAAGTTGATTCATCCTTTTAAACACACAGATCTCAAAATAAAATGAAGTGGGGAACACGCTGACCACATACTGCCTGTTGGAAAAAGACAGAATTATACTGGGAAACCTGGCAGTGAATTTCTCAGGCAGTGGTGCTACTGGTTGTATGGAAACCAAACAGTAAAACATGAGGATAATGCAGAAGAGGAAGGGTTCTATCAATACATCCAACTAGCTCATAGCACCTTTGGGTTAGAACCAGCCCCTACTTTACACTTAGTTAACCTCCTCTGTAATCTGACTACTTGAGGTCAAATTTCATTCTTGGTGAACCAGTGGGAGGTCTAGAGGAAATGGAGTTACTCTGCATTTACAATTACATCACTGGGCAAAGCCAAGACTCGTGATGGTGTCCTAAGGCTCCTCACATGCTTGGAAAGTGGGAAAGGTTCCTCTTTCAATAGCTTCATGACAGGTTATGGAGAAACAAAATCCCTCCAAGCAGTGGTGCATAGGGATCCTCCTTTGCCCTGCTCTTTGGACATAAAGCAACTCATATGGAAAAGAGATCAGCTCCCCTTAAAATGGCAGCACATCAACCCTCTAATTCTGCTGACCTGCTAAACAGCTTCCAGAAAATGCACAAGATGAGACAAAGAGGAACTGCAGCAAGGGGCAAAGGAGGCAGTTCCTGGAGCAGCAGACCAGAGGGGCTGGCAGGGCTGATGTGGCCCTCTGGACAACTCGGTGGGTTTCAGAGCCCTGACAAGCCTGGCAGGTTCTGGGGAAAGGGTTGGTGTCAGTGATAGAGCTCCTGCTGCTTCTGAGAGCTGGCGAGGGCAGAGCTGCTCCTGTCCACAGCAACAGCTGCCTTCTCCATCCCTCCCAGCCCTCTGATGGCAGCAGAGGCGTCAACTCACTTCTCCAGGACTTTTCTTCACATCATTGATCCAGCCCTCTCCTCCCTCAGATCCTCAGACAACCATTATCATGCCAGAAACAGCTTGGCCCTGATTGCTTCCCAGCCCCTCAATCTTTAGGCAACAGATGGCTCTGGAAGTACCCATGTGTGAAGCATTTTCATGTGCCTTAACAACTGCCTTAATTATGCAGCATTGTCATTAGGACTGGACAGGTGATTTAGATCTGAATATCTGAACCACTTCATCATCCAATGATCTAAACCAACACTCAGAACCTGGCAGCTCCAGGAACAGGGATGTTTGCTGGGATAATGTCAAGTCCCAGTTGTCAGAAACCTTAAGGTTTTTAAAAAGCTTACATCCACGGCTGAGAAATTCCCGACAATAACTTCCAGGTGTGAATTTCCCTCAAGCGTGGCTACAAGCAATGGACAATTAAAAAGGTGCACTTGGGACACTCTGTATTTGTCCATTAGCATTTACAGAATCATAGAATCATTTATGTTAGAGAAGATTTCCAAGATCATCAAGTCCAACTGTTCCTCCAGCATTGCCGTGTCCATCCTTAAACCCTGTCCCCGAGTGCCACATCTACACAACTTTTAAATGCCACAGTGGTGACTCCATCACTTCCCTGGGCCACATGTTCTGGTGCTGGACAGCCCTTTTGGTGAAGAAATTTTTCCTGATATCCAATCTAAAGATGAATATCCAGTTTGAAGGGTTATAAACCATAACTGACATATCTGTGGACATTCATATGTTTGCAGGCACAGCTACAGGTGCAGTGGGAAAATGGGGAAAACATAACAGCGTGCAACTGGGAAAATAAAACACATTCTGCTGGAAAGACAAGGATAAATGGAGTGGTTAAAAAAAAAAAAAAAAAGAGAGAAGCAAAAAGAAAAAATACAACAATGCACAAAATTACCACAAGGTGAACATGCTCAAAAAACCTCATCCCCAGTCAAGTACTTACAAGTAATAGGAGTAGGAATATGCATTTCTTCTAAATATTGACGGCCAGTCAGATGAACAAAATATCCAAAAGGAGAAAAAGAGAAAAGCACATAATTAGATTTAGATGAACTCCAGGCTTCTTTTTCAATACAAAAAGTATTTGTGTTGTTTTCTGTACTCAGATCCTGTTTGCCTACACTTGTTTCAGGAGCTGTATGTTGGTGAGGAATAAATAGATACTGAACTGGAGACAGGTTGTGTTTCTGCTTCTGCCACCATGAATAAATCCCCTCACCTTTAATTCCCTCACTTTATCATGTCAGTACCATGGGCAATGAGACTTAATTTTGCCTTTCAAGTGCTTTGATATTTTTGAAATGGAAAGAAAGGTGTCAGAGCTATTAATACAAATAACAATAAATAGGGAAGTGACAATGTAGGAACGCCACAATTTTGGAATATTTAGACAATGAGCAAATTGTCTAATGATAAATCAAGCTTCATCAAACTCTAAAATGCAAATAGTTCATTAACAATTCAAGCATCTCTCCATATTTATAGCTGAGCACTGGGGGCATACATTAGCTTTCTGCATCACTGTGATTAAGCATTTTCTACCACAGTTTCTCAACAATTCATTTCACAACATTTTGAGCAGCACCACAAACTGAGCCTTGGCAATCAGTTGTAGCTTAAGAGGTGATATTTTCCCTTTTATAGCTGGAAAGGGGCTTCTCTAAAAAGACTGGTTCATGACAGACCTAGCCCAGGGTATTAGAGATTTACCACCAGCCACAAGAAGCCACAGAAGCAGCAGCAGTGGTCAAGACAGAGAAAAACAATGAAACACAAACTTCAGCCTATTGCACAGCTTTAAAATCCCATCCTTGAAGATGCTAGGGTGACTAGGAATCACTTAGAAATACAAATGCAGCTTTCAAGTGTTCACTTTTATGGTTGCTCTGAACACAGCTTCCATAATCACATGTGGAAACCAGGTTCAGCTCAGTCACTCCGTGCACAGTCACCCTCTGTGCTGTGCACCCATGGGGTAAAGAACAGTTCATGAGGATCTAACTGAAGTGGCATGGTTTTCCTGATGATGGCCTTTGCTATAGACCTGCTATTTTGGCCAGATTCCTGATGTATGCCATGCTATTTGAAGGGCACTGGATGGATTTTAACTAAATGCCATTATCTCCTGAAAGCAGCAATTCTACAGGCCCTAGCAATGCACCAGTTAAGGTGCAGTGATTGCCACTGAGCTTCCCTGTGAAAATCCGAGTTCCACTGAGCCTCTAAACAAAGGGAAACGTGACCAAGATGTAGAAAATGAGAGCACATGCAGCTGAGCTCCTGAAATCCCCAAAATGATTCCATTAAACCAAGCCCTGGGAGAGGTCAGGACCTGGGCTCACACTGTTCTATCGACTGGAAGAGTTCCCTTGAACATCCTGCTGTTCTTTCTGCTGCTCTCCTCTCTGGGTCACAGACATCTGGGATCCCACCAGACTCTCAGCCCTCATGAAAAAGCTGCACATCCCTCCAGGCTGCAGAGGAAAGCTCAGAAACATTTGCTCCATAAGGATAGAAAATAAAGGAAGACAAACAAAAGGAGGAATATTTTGAAATTGGATATTTTGGCTCAAATTCTTCCAAAATATGCAGCCTGAAATAAGGACTTACTAAGAATATTTCAAAACTTAACTGTGAGAAGGGGTTGGAATTATGGTTCAGTAAAAACACAACCTGGTCCTAGAATGTACAGCACAACCCAATCCCCTGCCTGTCTCCCACCTGAAACAGGGACATGGGGGGCATGGGTCACTTAATGTGCAAATGTCCCTTTTCCTAATTCCATCCTACAGCTTGGGTATGTTCTGCCCAAGAGGCTTTAGGGGTTTATTTAATTAGTTTAAGGTAACCACCTAAATCCTAATCCAGAATAAGGAGCTGAATTTTCATAGGAGGAAATAATCCTAGACCCTACATAGCCTCAATTCTCCTTTTTTGCTACCGACAGCAGTTTAAAGAACTTATTTACAGTGCATCCATGGCAGGCTGTCTGATCCTATTTATTCAGTCTTATATTTAAAGGGGTCAGTGGAGGCTTTGTCTGCTCAAACACACCAGCCTGAGAAGTGTCATGTTCTTCACTCCAGGGAAATACAAGTCACGATTACACCAGAATTAAAACTGCCCAGCTGAAATCAGAACAGACCAAAATCAAATACTTTAGGGAGGAGCAAAGTCAAAAGGTGTTTTCTCCTGAAAAATATCTTGTTTTTCTTGTTTTGTTTTGTTTTTACAAAATGATTTTGTATACTCTGTTACACAAATGTATTTAAATAATATTAAGGAAAAAACAACAAGCTCTGTAGAGAATTAGAAATATTTTCATACAATCAAAATGGGATGTTTCAGAATATCTGTTAATGAAAGAATGTTGTTCTGCCTTTTGTGAGCACATACACTCACGTAGGCACTGATAAGCACCTTTAAATTAACAGGCTAAATTATCACAGAATCACAGAGTGGTTTGGGTTGGAATGGACCTGTAAGATTATTCCAATCCCCCTGCCATGGGCAGGGACAACTTCCACTATCCCAGGCTGCTCCAAGCCCTGTCCAGCCTGGCCTTGGACACTGCCAGGGATCCAGGGGCAGCCACAGCTGCTCTGGGCACCCTGTGCCAGGGCCTCCCTACTTTCAGAGTGAAGAATTTCTTCCTGATATCCAATCTAAATTTAATCTCTTTCAGTTTGGAGCCATCCCCCTTTGTCCTGTCCCTGCATGTCCTTGTGTGAATTGTCTCTCCATGATGTTGCAGCAATTTTTATATTTCATGTACATGTAATGATGATACTATGACTTAACTCCTGGAGTTAGTGGGTTCCCAAAACCAAGAAAACAAACTGTTAATGGTTTTGATTTTAAATACTGTAAGACAGTCATGTTTAAAAGAGAAATTTATACACACATTTTTGACATAGATATATAAATAGGGAAACTTTAGCAGATTTTAGACAACCCTAAGTTTCAACTAAAACTTTCAGAAAACAAACATAATGTCAAACCCAAATTTTTCACTGTATAAAACCACTAGTTGGCTTAATTTAGTTTCACATATCTGACTGAACCTTCTAAAACTTTATCAGCCCCCAGAAATGTTTGAGTTCCTGGAGTTTTTGTAATTTGTTCTGCTGAAACTGTGAGCAACTGAGCACTGCTTGCTCATGCTCTATGTCTGAAAGGCCTTGCTGCACTGGGAAGGGAACTGGTTTTGAAATGAGGCTAATGCAAACATGGAATGCATGAGCTTAAGCTCCAAATGCTTCTGTTTGCAAAATAAAAAGAGACCTCTGTTGTTAAACTGTTCTCTCAGAAGAGCTCAAGCTTTCAACTCTGCTCCTCCAGAAGTTCCAATCAATTTGTGCTCCAAATCAGCTTCTCCTCTTATAAAAGCTGGTCCCAACCCACACTAGTTTACAAATGCAACGAGCCTGACAGGCTGAGGTCCATCCTCAGGGAGCACTTGTCCATATGCAGCTCTGAGCCCCAGCTGGACGTGGCTGGTGGTGCCCATCCAAGGGAGCCCACAACAGATGTGATCAGCAGCTCTGGAGGGGCTGGAGGTGTGCTACAGCCTCCCAAACCTCTTCCTGCACTCAGAGCTTCTAAATGGGAAAAGATTTTAAAGTCAATGAGCCAGTTTACTCCTTATTTCAGTGTGTCTTCCAGCGGGTATCCTTGCAAATTGCAGCAAACAGACAGAGACTGCAGGGATTCTGCTTGTCTGCCCCAGGAGGGGCTGTGGAAACAACACAGAGAAAACTGTAATTTTCCAGCTCTAGGGGAAAAAAGGGAGAATTTAGATTTTTAATTCTCCCACTCACCTCCTTTCTAATGTTAACTTTGAAGAAAATTGCCCAGGTTTACAGAGCCTATGGCAAAACCAGCTAGAGCAAAGTTCTGTGCATGGGACATCACACCAAATTCACCAAACATTGCTGCTCCAGGGACCTGGCAAGTTCAGCTGAAGGTCCTGTGCACTGTCTCAGGGGTCAGCTCAGCACAGCAGGAGGTTGGGAACTTTCACACATAGCAAATGGATCCTCAGTGTCCAACCTCTGGGACTCATTCTGCATTACAAGTAATCTTGTTTGGGGGTTTGTCTGTGCTATCCAGGAGATAATAACTTAGGTTGTAGCAGTCATGACAGCCAAAGCATCAGAAAACTCAAGTGTTGAAAGAATGGTTGGGATGAAGCAGACACAGCTTCCCTGGGCAACCTGTGCCAGGGCCTCACCTCTCTCACAGGAAAGAATTTCTTCCTAATACCCAATCTAACCTCCCCTCTGTCAGCTTGAAGCCATTCCCCCCGTCCTGTCACTCCAGCCCCTTGTGAGTTGTCTCTCTCCATCTTTCTTGTAGGCTCCCTTCAAGTACTGGAAGGCCACAACTGGGTGACTCCAAACCTTCTCTTCCCCAGACTGAACAATCCCAAGTCTCTCAGCCATTCCTGTTAGGAAAGGTTCTCCTTTTATCCCTTTTATCTCATGCTACTTCGTGACTTATCTCTTGACATCAATTATCAATTAATTATCATTATTTCTTTGCAGTAACAACCATTCTTTTGTTGCTGGATCTCCCAAAAGTGGTATTTCTTCTAGGCCTACCACCCTTAGTGTCAGTGTTATGTACATAGGCATTAACTGCTGCTCTCTGTCACACATAAAGAATGCTTTATCTTTATTTATTCTTCCTTTGGAAACTACAACAATGCAGCCCAGAGGTCCAAGATGGAGGCAAAGCAGAAACTTACCTTCTTTTGATGGTAAGCATTGCTCCCAAGAGGATAATAACAAACATCAGGAGACCAGCTATAACTCCAGCCATTTTCACTGTGCTGTCAACTTGCTTTTCAGGTTCCACTGCATTGGAATTCTGGGTGGAAGCTCCTTAAAAATGGAGGGAGAGGAAGGACAAGATAAAAAAAAAAAAGAATTTGTAGGCAAACTGTGCAATGATCCACTTTAAATATTCATTTGAAAGCCTAACAACATATTTGCAATCAAATTGCAATAGACAATTGTCCATCTAACCAAATCTGCCTTTAATGAGGGCTAATGACAGATAATTCAGAGCAGTAATAGGGTGTAAAATCCCAGTGTAGTGCAAATGGCTCTAATATTTTACTAAGTTATACTGTAATGGGGCATTTACTCTTCTGAAGCACTCAGCATTCACCCAGAAACAGGAGAACAACAGTTCTAATTTTAATCTCAGATAGTTTAAATGGACTTGAAATCCTTACTCATTGAAATAGTGAACACAGTAACATGTAATTATAATAATACTTCTGGCAGAAACTTTTTTTCCCTCCAAAATCAGCTCACATTTGTCTTTCTCAGTGTATTGGAGGCCTGGCTTTTTTAAACATCCCATTACAGATATGGATGTAACAAGCATTAATCCAACATACAGAGCATCCTCCACACAGAATCATGATATTATTTGAATTGGAAGGGACCATAAATCCCCATCTCATTCCAACCCTCTGCCATGGGCAGGGACACCTTCTACTAGACCAGGTTGAACCTTGGAGCTCCATCCAGCCTGGCCTTGGACACTTCTAGGGATGGGGCAGCCACAGCTTCTCTGGACAATCAATTCCAGTGCCTCCGCACCCTTTATCATCACACACCAGGCATGACTTCTTCAGCCCAAACAAGAGAGCATAATTTCTATTTGAAATTTTAGGGGGTTTTGGTTGGTTTGTTTGGTTTTTTTTAACAAGTGAAATCTACACACTTGAAAATAAAACATATTTAGGAATATAATTTGCACAGCATTTCTGCTCTGACTCCTTAGAGACAGCTGCCCTCTACCTCTACCTCATTAGTCCTCATTACAGACCTTAGCTCTGCTGACTTCACCACTTGCTGCACAGAATATTTCCAGATATAGCTTAAGCCACTGAGCTTGATTTAGAAAGCCCCACAAGATTTGAGTCATGGCTACTCTAAAGACTAAATAAGCCTATCTTCATTATATTCCTGTTACACTTAACTACTCCTAAAAATATCACCCCTGCAGTTCACAGAGTTAAATGAATTCATGTTACATGAGATCCCCTCTTATCTTGAGCTTCACCTTTGCTGCTGGAGTCAGCCAGGTCTTCCTCTGCAGCTTAAACACAGGGAAAGGGAATCAAAGGTGAACACAGAGGGCTGACATCAGAAGACTGTAATGTTTTCTCTTTTAATAGCTCTGTGCTGCTGATCTTCAGGAAATCTGAATCATTTCTGTTCAAAGTCACTTGCTCGGGGAGATAATATTCAGCCAAGTCCATGTGTTGGTGAGACAGCAGTGGTATTGTCACAGTTTTGCCTCTTTGCCACATGTCAAACTGCACATGCTTTAAGAGATGATGCAGTGATAAAAGCAGGATTTCACTTCTCCTACAGCTAAGCTGTTAATCTATTTTACTCAGAGCAAAACTCAAAATTTACCAAGCAAAAAGGGCTAGCTCTTGGAATCACATGTATCATTTCCAGCTTTTGCCCCTGACAACTCTACTATTCTGCTGCACTCACCAATTTGCCCATTCAGTTAAGAGTTCACTGATAACTCCTGTGCTCACAGGTCTGAAATGCATTAATGGGACTCCTGAGCTTGAAAATAAAATAACGTATCAGTTGCATATTTCCATCTTTATTTGACAAGCTCTCCCACAATCCTGCAGTAAATGTGTGCAAGAGGCGAGCTATACACCATCAGACAGGCAATCCCCACATTGTCACACAACAAAGGCAATGAGAAACATACAGTTTCTCCTGGAAAATGGCTAAAACTCTATTCATTTGAAGTGAAAGTCAGAAGTACTCCAAATTATCCTTCAGCTGAGCTGCAGTTACTCTTATGACCCTAAATAATAGGTGTTAGAGAATGATTTTCTACTAAAAACAGCACAGTCAGACACCCCTCATTTTTATACCATCTGAATACCCTCATGGAAGTGTGAGCTGTGTTAGAAGAAATAAGAATGTGCTGTCAACTCCATCTTCTGACCCATCAGATTGCTTTGATTTTGCCAGGCTGCTGCTCCTTGCTCTGGGCAATGTGTGGTCAGAGTGTTTTTGTCAGATATTTCCCACCCCACTGCAGACTCCTGCAGTTCCAGGAGGAGAAGAAAGGCTTGTTATCCATCCTGACACCTCCACACCGTGGTGACCGGTTCACTCCAATCTTCTGGGCAGCTATATCTCTCTTGGCAAAGGCCAGCAATTCCTTTAGGCTACCAGCCCAACCATTTGTAAGTTGTCTCAGCTAATAGTGCCTAGGAATGGAGAGTATGACAGTGTCAGCAAATTCCTGGCTCTGGGATTCTCAAAGCCTTGCAATGAAACATTACTGCAAAAGTCCATTGTTTTCCTGTTGTTCTGGCATATTTTCCATGCAGATGTCTAAATCTCCTCTGGCTGCTCTGGTTTCCCACCTGCCCAGCACCAGCTGTAGGTAAGAACATTCCTGTCCTGGCAGGAGGAGCTCTGTGAGCTGTTTCTCACAGGATATGACTTCTGCTGCTCCTGACAGAAACGCTGGTATAGAATTCACTTTTGCTTCTCTCCTTTATAGTGATGCAGGATCTGAAATCCTCTGAGCACAGCAGCCCATAAAAACTGCTCAGATGGCCATTTCCTACAAATATCTTTAAACACGCTTGCAGATCTCTACACTACTGTAGTTGAGGGGCCACCCTTTTCTTTTTGAAAAACCATGTTTATATATTGCTGGCATTAAAAAGGAATGAAAACGAACTATAACTGTATTTTCTAGTGGTTACTTCCACCACATCTCCTGGAATGAATTGTTCCTTGTAACGGGAGCTGGATGCTGGAACAGTAAGCCACAGAGCAGGTCACCACTGTTATTAGTGTGTGTGTTTCAGTGGCACCCAAAGCCCCCATAGAGGTCAGGACCCCATTACTCTGCACTAACACAAACTAGGACAGTTTTCTGCCCTAAGCTTGCTTTCTTAATAAGAAAGGCAAATGACAGCAGGCAGTGCCAGTAGAGTGAAGGCTGTAGGTCCCCTGACTCCCTGTCTGTGCCTTATCTACTCCACCAGGCCATTGCTCTCAGAGATACTCATTTCTGTGGTGCACAAAATGCACCATCCCAGGAGCCAAAGCAGTGGCCTGACTCTGACTTTCACAGGCACTGACACTCACCCAGTACTCCACTGGTCAGTCACAGCTATATAACATTTTAGTTCTTTCCTAGCAACCCAACTGACTTTGTTTCTCCTCAGTCCCTTCCAAAGTTCCCAGATCCAGCATCTTGCAGTGAGCCAGAAGTCACTACAGGAAGCACATTCATGGGAGATACAGTTCTGGTGGTGCTGCAGAGATGCAAAGAGAGCAGGGCAGGGGCAAATGGCCAATTTCCCAGAGCTGTCCAGCTCATCAGCCCATGAGAAGTCAGGTTTCTGGATCATCACACACTGATGGTTTAATTAAGGTTTTAATTAAGGTCTAATCTGGCCGTGCTGCTGTTGATGCATAGAATCACAGACTATGCTGAGCTGGGTCCTCAAACCCAGCCCCATCCCTGCACAGACACCCCAACAGCCCCACCCTGGGCACCCCTGGCAGTGCCCATCCCCTGGGGAGCCTGGGCAGTGCCCTCTGGGGGAAAACCAGCAGTGGCATCTAAGGGAAATATACCATGGCAATCTCTCTCCCAGCAATTTCTGCACAGGTATATTATTTGAAAATAAGCCACAAAATATAAAGCAACCTCCTCTGTGGAGGTGGCACTCTGAAAGACATCCAGGAAAGATTACTGTGTGCATGTAACTAAGCAGGGCTGATAATACAAGTTTCTCCCATAAAAACTATTTCACAAACTGCAATTTGAAACATTCTTTACTTTAGGCAGCAATTACAATATTGCATTTATAAAAAATGACACTGCCAGGAAAAAAGAATTCAAGAGAGCCATAAGCCAGAGAAAAGGTCAGGTATTTATGTGAGATTTCCAGCTGCTGAGGCACAAAGTCCTGCAGTGGAAGTGGCACCACAATCACCAGTAGCCAAGACACTGGGGGAGAGAGAAGCATCCCAAGGCTTAATAGGAGAAGAAAAGAAAAGAAATTAAATTATTCTAAGGCCAGCTGGGTCAAATATTCAGAGTCCAGAAAAGGGCAATGCAAGTGTGAAGGAAAGAGGGACAAAATGAGAGAAGCAACACAAGAAATGGGAGGTTCAGCCACCCCTAGGTGACAGGAAAGACCCAGCAAGGGGCCAAGTCTGCAACAATGAGGTTTGGTTTCAAAATTGTAACACCTAAGAACACAGCTTCATCAGAAAGAAATCCACTCTTGGAACAAAAAACAATCAGAAAAATTACTTCGGAGCATTATTTAACCCAGAAAAATTAATGAAAAATATTGGGCTCCCAGTCATTATGCGTTGAAATGATCTGCACAATCAGAGTAATTTCTTTGCAGCACATAATGGCCAGGCAGTGGGCTGAATGTAAAATCTCCTAATAGACCTAGAGGCTTGTATTCAAAAGACAGCTATTCTCAAATCACTTGTAAACACGATTTCCTTTTTTTTTTTTTTTTTTTTTTTTATGATGCTTTCTGTGTGAGCGGCCTACAAATTATTAAAGCAGCTCTGCATGCAGGAATGTTCTCCCTCATGTTTTCAGTTCCTGATAATATCTATATCTGTAAAACACAGTCTGGAGTGCAAACACAAGGGCAGACAGGTACCTCCAGGAATGATAACACTGAGATAAAGGTGGATAGGCATCTTTTTACATCCTGATGTGGAAACACCCAGCACCAGCCCAGGGTGTCAGCTGACCACACCCTCCAGCAGTGTATTAGCACTAAAAACAATCTGTGCATGATGCCGGTGCCTCCATGTACCATGAGCCAACAGAGTGGAACAGCTCATCACATCTAAAAGACAGATTCCTCTTTGGCTATTTCTTTGTTGCAATTCATTAAAAAATGAGTATCACAAAGAGGATCACCACACACAACATCACTACACCAATTTTCCACCTCCAGTTATTGAAAACTGCAGACAGCATAGGCTTGTGACTATAATGAGACACACTCATTTCTTTAACAAAGCTCAAAAGGAATGGACAGAACGATGAGAGCCAAAAGCTTTCAACCATATTCTGAGCAGAGAGAGAAGCAAAACAAAGCAGTCCTGGAGAGAAGACAGACCAGAATTTGTGTGAGGGATTTTCAGGCTTACAGGTGGAATCTGTAGAAGGATGAGGGTAAACACACAGCAAGGCATCAAGATCAGAATTACTAAGCTGAATGAGAATTAAAAAATAGCTGTAAGTGAATAATTGATTCTGGAGATTCCAGGCAAATCCAGCACAAAGGCTATTCTTTTTTCCTCCTGTTTTTCTTCCTCTCTCTTCAGAACAAAAGCTCTTAATTCATGCTAAAATCAGATATATGGTCCCCAAGAATAAGAAAGGTTATAACACTTCCTTGAAAGAAGAACTCAACTAAAGACAGCTCTGTGATGCCAACAAGTGATGTGATGGTTCAGGGGGTAAGGGCACGTTTCTGTTTTAACTCTTCACTTTTGCAGAACTGTATTTAAAAACTAGCTCAAATTTATAGAAATGGGAAACAAGTACAATTACCAATATGACAAGTTCAAATTTACAGATGCGACTTAGTTTTTGTCAACTCTTAGACACAGGGAGATCAACCTTTCGACTGATAACAGGCAAAAACTTCACAGTGCCTGACAATGTCATGGACATATAAGAGATGCCACAATTACTGGCTTTTCCCTCAGTCAGCCCCCTCTAAGTAGTTACCCTGCTCTCATCATGATTATCATGGAAAATCCACACCCACAGCAGCTGCAGAAAGCTGCAAAACCAGTGAGCAAAGCCCAGGGGTGGGCAGAAAGTGAACACTGAAATAAAGTCACCTTTTGAGCCCAACTGGACGAAGGTGCCTCAGGTACCAGGGTGACCTACAAAAACCTGCCCTGAGAGGCTTCACCCCGAGCTGAGGGAGCAGCATGGAGAGGAGGAATCTCTCTTCCAGCAAAAGGGAGTCAGCAGGGCAGCGTCAGGAGTCTGTGTACACACTCTCTACGTGTGCTGCATGAACACCAGGACACTTCCTGTGCTCTGCCAAGTTGAAGCAGCACTTTCAGGCAAGACTGGAATGAAGATTTCCCTTTTCCTCTACAATAACACTACAGAACAGTCTCACACCTACCTTGTAATTTTATCATATATCCTAATGCACACATATAGTTTTTTATGCCCAGCTCCTGGAAGAAGCTCAGAAGCTTGTTAATATCAACCCTGTTTCTGAATACTGGCTTTAAAAAAAAAATCTGTTTAAGGAAACAGGCATTATGTATTTGTAACAGTTCTGGGTCTGCCATGCCTTTGAAAGTGTTGTTAAAGGACACTGATGTCAGGAAAATTAATCCACAAACATCAGAGGTTATGTCCAAAAAGGAGACAGAGGAGTCCTTTTACTTTATTTGAATAAAGGGGGAGGCCATGGGACATTCCCCTGGGGTCTCTCTCTTTCCCAGTGGCTGAAGTACTTGAGAGGTACAGACTTCCCAGAAGGAAGATTTCCCTCTAATGTATAACCCTCCCTTTTAATTGTTAATTCTTATGGAATTTAGGGTTTCCCCCATTGTTTCTTTCATCTTTCAATATCCAATTTAATTTATCAGCAAACCTACAGTTTGTTTGTAAAGGCAAATCTTTTTTTCCCATTCATCAATCTGTGGAATCCTTCCCATTGTTTCTTTTATCTCTCAGTGCTGATTTTATCTACCAGCAGACCCACAGCTTGTTTGTAAAGACAAATCTGTCATTCCTCTCACTGACAATAACAATCTATGAAAATAATTTTAAGTGATCTGCAGTACCTGCCCAGTGGCTGACACACCTTAGAAAGGATCTGTGGGTTTCAGGAAATGGAGACAAAATCCTGATTACCCACATGAGCTGGTGTGAGGGTGTGAAGGTCAGGAACACGAAACCCCACTCTCCTCTAAAACATGAGAGTCCCCTCCTGCCTTCCCCCTCCTCAGCCCCCGAGCAGAAGAGGCTCCAAGGGACATCCAAAGAGTTCTTCCTGCAAACCTTCAAGCAGAAGAGATGAAAAACAAGCCCCTAAATTTTGTAAGCACATTGGAGGAGTCCTCCAATGCTCCCTGCATTCAAACTAAGTAAAACAAAGCCAAAAGAAACCTTTTCTTAATTTGACCTTCACTTGTGGCTTTCACGTCCAGCTACTACTGACTTTTCTTTATCTGGCTACGAATTTATCTGCAAGCAAAGGTGAATGTCCATTGGCTCAGGGCCAGCCACAACACGTTGCCAAGAGCATCTTTCCCCACCAGGTGGGACTTGAAAAGGGACAAGAACCTCCACACTGCTCTAGATAAATCCTTGCCTGCTTTGGTTCCTGGAGGCCTTGGCTCACACAGTTTTTTTTTTTTTTTATTTTTGTGTCTCCAAAGACCTTTCTTTCCTGAAGCTATTTGTGTCCTGGCAGTGGGTGCTTTGAATTAAACAGGTGATGTTTTCACAGTCTCCTCTTGCTAAACTATCCCAAATTTTATCTTTAACACTGTGCTTCTTCTCCCCTTTCCTCCAGCCACCTATTTTAATTGGGGAGCCCAAGATTAGGGTCTGGCAATGCAGCTGAGCTCTGGAGTAGACAGTGACCTCTGGACACTGGGCTGGAGACACCAAATTCAATTCACTCCTGGCCTCATCCCGTTCTGCACCAGGTTCTGCACTAATTCAAATCTGTCCCCTGGGAAAAGTAAGCCCCTAAAGGGACTGTGATGCACGAAACTTGTGCTAAAAAAATACTTTTAGAAGGCAGAAATTTGTTCAGGGCGACAAAACCAACCAACCACTTTCACGCATTCAACTTAAAAAATGTGATAAACTCCTCTGAAATCAAAAGAACCAAACAGAATAAACCTGTCAAAGGAATAATATTCCAGTGTATCAGAAGACAAAATGCAGCAACAAACAGATTTGAAGTGGGATTAGATCTGTTTAAAAAATACATTATCTGTCTACAAAACCAGAATGTGTTTCAGGAAACAAAAGAAGCCTCTTCAATGGATTTGAGGGAGCAGGAGTTATTAAATCAACAGTTTTCACATGCAGCAAAATTGTGTGGGAACAGCAGGAACTTTTTCCTTCCTCATTTTCCACTGATTTTTTTTGCAGTCTCCCCCTCCAGCCCAAGATTTCCCTGGCCACATTTCAGACACAGGTTCTTAACTGAGATTTCAACATTTTCCCAGGAACTTTCCTTCTTCCCATGCTGATGTACTACCAAAAATCAGGACCTTTATTTCCAATGCATTTGAACTTCCCAGTAATCCCAGCACCTTTTTGCCCCTGTACCATCACAGCTGATGTGCAATTGAAATAATTGTTGGGTGAGGAGGTCATAACTAGGCAGGAACAACCATGCAGCAGTGGGAGAGGAGTATTCCTAGAGAAATGTAATCCATCTAAAAACTGAAAAAACCCTCCTTTCCCATTAATTTCATGTAACGCTGCCACATCCCAGCCACTCATTCTGTACACATCAGGCTGAAGTAGAAGAACCTAACCACAAGCTGATGGGATCTCCCTTCCATATCTAAATTTTGTGGAATTAATGATGATCCTGGTCCCATTGTAACATATGATGGTGTAATTTTACGGCACACAGACTTCCAAGTTCCTTCTGATGGAAATTGCAAAACCCTTGAGAGGTTCTGAACCTCCCCTCTGTGAGTGACTTGGTGCTGCTGAGGCTCAATTCTGCAGCATCTCTGGCTCCAGCAGAAGTTTCTATAGAAACTACAGTTTCTATAGTTCCTGTGTTCCTCTACAGAGAGCTTACAGAATCACGTTTTCCTTTTCTTGCCACCATTTCTCCGACAGCAGGCCTCAGCTGTCTACGAATAAGCACAATAATCAGCCCCAGAAAATGGCACAGCTGCTTTAATTGGAAATGCAAGCTCAGCTCCATGCATGCTCAGGGATCCCTCAGCCTGTGCACAGGGGATCCATGGGGCTCTTCCATCACACTCAGCTGCTGCTGTGAAGATTTAAGAGGTGTTGAGCCCTCAGCTGACCCTCAGCATGGGCAGATCTCCACCTTGGCACTGAAGGAGTGCCATGAAAGCACTGCCCTCCTTCATACTGTAGTTGGAGCAATTGTAAAAGTAATTTCTCATGCAAAACAAGTATTAAACGAGAAGTCACAAAGCTGCTCAGTACTCTGGAAGTTTGACCAGTTTTCCTTTTTCTGAACTGATAATCACCTGTGCTCAAGAGGCTGGGCGGGTTTCGCGTGGTCACCTGTTGTCTACCTATCACTGCTAAGAACAAGCAAAATGGTTCCCAGGCAGCATGCACGAGACAAAAAAAAAAAAAAAAGGAAAAAAATAAAAATGTACCTTATAATGGTTATTATAGTTCCATTCTTTCATTTGCAAGAAGTCACATTTTAAGGAAAGAAGAAATGAGTACTGGGAGATAAGGAACCATTAATGAGCCCTCTGCCTTGGTTTCAATTACACTGTGAAATTAATTTAATGCACTTTAGGAATACAAGAGGTAATCGCTCTCTCTTGGTAAGAGGTTGCAATTTTCTCTAATAAAGTGTCGATATAAATATGTTGCTTTAAGACAAGGAGAACAAGTCAGTTAATTCAGAAAGAATGGGACATACTAAAACAAATGCTGTCAAGGAAACCAAATGGCAAAACCTATAAATAACCCATCTGAATGGAAATTGTATGGCAGAGAACTGGTAAATTGGGGTTTAATTATAAACATTTTAAAATACTGTTTTATGTTAATGAGGTGCATCCAAGTGCCTAATGCTGTGAAAGATAACATTAGTCCAGTAATTAAAAAAAAAAAAAAAAAAAAAAAGAGAATAGCCCATGTGAGGGGGGAAGTGGCAAGAGATCTGAGACCAACGAATCTGAAAATAAATAACATACATAGATACAAAAGGTTCATAATGTTTAACATGCTGGCAAAGTGTGGGATGGCTACACAGAGTGGACGAACGCAGGGAGCTTTCTGATGGATCACCCAAGGTCACCCCAGCAAGGGCTGATGGTGAGTCCCTGCCACTGGCCCTTCCCACAGGCAGCACCCAGTCCTCCCATGGAGGCACTGGATGGAGGGAAATGAGCTCAGGGGGTGTGCTGGCCCAGCTGGGAACCTACTGGCTCTGCTTTGGAGGACCTGCTGCTCTGAAATGCTGACGCCACCCCCTCCTCCCAGTATTTAATAACCTAATCAATACAAAAGGATCTGAGAGCTTTTTCTTGCCACCACAAGAATCAAGTTCATCTAAGCAGGAGCAGCACACAGAGAATCATGAAGAGAGAGCACCACCAGAGAGCTGGGAAGCAGCTCCTGCACAGAGCTGGGCTGAACTGAAAAGGGCTCATCTGAGCAGCCTATTTCTGGCTAAAGAGGAGGGAAGAAAGCTGGGAAAGCTCCAAAATTTTTATTTTAAGTGGATTAAGCCACTTTTAAAGAGTGCTCTGCTTTGCTTTTCTTGGTGTTGGGGCAATGGGACGCAGAGAGCAAACTCCCTGGCAGCCAGCTGGAAGAGAGGCGGTGGAACAGCCCCGTTTGTCTCTCGAGTAATTAAAGAGACTCAGCTTCTGAGCAGGTGCCTTGCAGCAACACCCAGGATGTGTTACAATCCCCCAGTAACACATGCCTAACACATTTCACTGCCTAATTACTCCCACACTCACGTTTAGTGCCCTTGTTAATCCAGTACTTCAAGAGAATTCTTGCCTTGCTTAAACACGCCTCGATCCTAATCTTCCTGTCACTGGTGTAAATCAGAACTCATTTCACTGGTGCTAATGGAGCTGCTGCAGTGACAAATGTCTAGGAATGGGAAAATTAGGCTTCTATTCTAAAATGAACATTTAGTCTGGCACCAGTGGTATGTATTTATTTTCTTGCATCAAATCATTTTTTTTTCCTCCGGTACCAACTCAAGCAGAGCTTTTAATACTGACATTGATCCTGACTCCAAAAAAAGGTGTTGTTTTTTTATTTTTTTCCTGATTCCTACCACATCACAGTGGCATCCTCACTGGCAGCTCTGATGATTCTGTTCAAGGCAGACTTCAGGTTTGCTCATTCTATCCTCAGAAAAACACCAATGCAAATAAAGGGGAGTACAGAGCAATGCCATTTAAGGATAATAAAGACAGCACAGACACAGGAGGTTATCTAGAACATTCCAGCTATCAGCCTTTGATCAGGACATGGTGTAATCACAGTTGTGTGAGTGTCTCTGTGCATTTCCCACTGCAGAGAGAGGGCAGGTACAGCACCCCTCTCCAGGGGCTGGTCCCATTATTCCTATGGAATTAATGTATGGTGGGAATGCAGCCTCAGGACATATGGAAACCTGAAAGTGTGGGAAAGCCCACAGAACCACTTTGCTCAGCTGTAGCTGTGGCAGGTCCTGTGATGTTACCAACACCCCAGCTCGTGGTGCTCCTTTGCCTGCGAGCTGCACCAGCCCTGCTCCTTCGGAGAGCTAAACCTGCCTCAAATGAGCCACAGCTGGGCTATTCCAGCTCTGTGCTCAGGGCCAACCACTGGGAATTACAGCAATTCAGAGCCAGGGCAAGAGGAAAAGAATTTCCACAGAGGTTTCTGCACTCCACACCGAGGAATAAGATATCTACCTATAAATCAAAAGTGATATGAAGCAAAAGTGAAATAAATCAAAAGTGATATGAATTGAGACAGCGAGAATAAACACTAGAACTACCATCATTTCTTGTCCTTTTCCATTCAAGTCAATAAAGAAAAAAACCTAAAGATCACCAAGAAGCAGTGGTTCTAGACATCCTCAGGCTCTACCCATCTCTTTTGTATCTCTTACTAAATTAATCCTAGGAAGAGATTCTTTTTTAAGAAGAGATGACGTTCAGAACCAACAGAAGGAGGGGGGTCAATGACTGGGTGGCTCAGTGACTCCTCCTGGTGACCTGACAGGGTTAATGGAAATTATCTCAGTTTGCCGAAGTCAGCTGAAGGTCAAACACTTATGGGCCACTTTGCTGAGGTACCCAAATCAGAGAGTGCAAACAAAAGGATGTGTCAGAATGGGATTTTTCAAGCTGTGTAAGTTTTTTTCTTTTGAATACTCATAGAGCAAATATCTTTCCTGCTAGCATGACAACATTCTTCCATCCGTTCCAGAAAAATGAACAACTGAAATGGAAGGAAGTACAGGTTTCTAAAAATTAATTAATCCAGTATCTCTGATCTCATGAAGAGACTATGCTATTCATTTCACCCAGTCCTGCTCTTGCTCTTTCTACCACCAGAAAGCCAAAATCAGGTATTTGAAATGGTCACATTACTACCAGCTGAGAGAGCTGAGAGGAAGGAGACACATAGACTGAGACACATAGAATGTTTGTAACCCAGAGAATGAATTAAATAAAGATTTTACAAGGAGCTTTTAAACAGGAAAGGAACAAGAGGGTATGGGGAGCACCAGTGCCACAGATGAGAAGGAGAAATGGGAGAAATGGCTCCTCCTCCTCAGCTTTCAGTGGTGACACAACTGCTTACAGCCCCACCAGTCTGCTTTAGCGAGTCTGAGCAGGGAAAGCACCTGCACAGGTGGGAGCTCCAGGCACTGCCACCCCAGTGCCTGGCTGGCTGTGACAGCCTGGGGATGTCTCCACAGGAGATGGAAAATGCTCTCCAGTGGCTAACGGGGCTGCTTTGAGCCCTCCCAACTCCTCTGCAAGTGCCGATGCAGAAGGGATCAGGAGAAAGAACCTTGAAGTCATTGAATTCTGCCACAAGTCAAAATAGACGGAAAAGAATGATAAAAATGGGATGGTGCCTCAAAGGATTTCTGGGTTCCTGCCAAATTTGGTGAACTCTCAAAGCTTCCACAGGCAGCCATGCAGGTATTTCACTTTACAGCAAAGCAGCAAGAGCGCAAGCTGGCAAAGCTAAGTTTGGGAATGGAGAGTCATCTGTAGCACAGCCCATGGCAACACCGCAGCATTTCCCTGCAGCTCCTTGGCAGACTACAACATGTGTTGGGGAAATCTTTTTACAGCTACTCTGTGTTACAAATAAATTGGTGTCTGACATCTTTTTCTGGAAAAGTAGCCCCTGGGGTGATTTCAAAATCTTTAGAAGAGTTGTTAAAAGCAGCTGTAAACTCTAAGAAGGAGCTCAGACATTGTCACCGTTGGTCCCTCAAGAGCTACACCTTGTGAACCAACCTGGGGCTGTTTGTCTTGGGTTTGCTCTGTGTGACCTGTCAGCTCGGTCTCTTCTGAGCTCACCACAATGAAAATCAGGAATGCTCTCTCCTAGTTTGTTCAATTATACCATGAAAATGGCACGATGTAAGAATTGTGCCCCGCTGTGTACAAGGTTAGGCTTACACGAGATCTCCTCTTATCTACTTTGTACAGTTGTGGAGAAAACAAATTGAATGGGAAGTTAATGTCACTTTTTCAGTGATGTTCTGCCAACAGCAAGAACAGTCCTCAGGACAGAAAAGCTGTCAACAGAACGAGGGGAAGGAGGAACCACAGAGAATTATACCCTGCATTAAAAAAATAACAGAGGCCACAAATATAGTGGAGTGGTCCTAGAAACTGTTGTTCTGCCTTGACAATCTTCCTTTTTAAAAAAATAAAATAAAAGAGCAAATGAAGAGGCTGGCTCTTTGGCTAGGAACTGTAATCAAGTTGTGCCACCACTGCAGTTTTCACATTTCTGGTGTCGTGTTTTGCAGGAAAGAGAGACCCACATACCTTTTGTTGCCAGCCGGACACAGTTGATTTTTGTTTCCTGAAAAATAAAAAAACACAAGAAAAATATATAGAAAAATTTTACAGTGTGTAATTTGCCCATCTACAGTAAACACACATTCCTTTAAAAAGCTACTAAAAATACATATATATTTTCTTGCACTTCATCTTTGAAAATACCACCAACAGTTTTTGTTGCATAAAACACTCCACACTACTGGACTTGCTTGCAGTTGGTTCTCTTAAGTATTGAAAAGTTGGGAGTGACAGCACATTTCTCCACGCTCCATGTGTGAGTGATGGGTCCCACGTAAGTGCCTGATTAGCTAATAGAATTTCCCAGTTAAATGACTTGCTCTGTAATAGACTGACAAGCCTTGGGTCAAAAGTACACGCCACTGTACATCTCATTTTCATGCACCATTACTGCAAATTTTGCAAATTGGGTATTTATTTAAACACATGGCAAACAGACACTGAAGAAGTCATTTGAATATTTCAGCTCTCTGATGGATGTGGAGCAGACCAACATTCTGTGCTGCTGCCTCTGCCAAACGAGCTGTTCTAACAACCCTCACCACTGCAGCTCCTCATTGCAGAGCTGGGACAAAACCCAACACTTTGTGTTCAATCCACCCTGGAGCCTGCAGGGCTGCAAAAACGGGATTTGGATCCGAATGTTGTGTTTGGCTTCACAAACAGCTCAAACTCGGCAGCTTTCTCAGGCCACCTCCACTGCAAACACAACCTCTGTGGAGTCCCCAGCTCCTCACTGTACAGCCCTTCCTGGCAGGGGCTGCTGCTGTCCAGCCTGTGATTGCCATCCAAATGGGAATGTGCTGCTTGTTAAAGAGCTGCCTCTGTCAGGCACTAATCTGCTGCAAGGCTTGCAGAGCACTTTATGCCTCTGCACGTCTCAGGTGTAATGAATCCAGCATAAATTACTGTGCTAACAATGCTCCATTAATATGGATGCTGTCTGTGCTCTGGAAACAGCAGCCCAGCAAAGCACTGCTGAGTGTGTCCTTCCATCCTCAAACGACTGGACAAACCTTGTGCAAATCTCAATTTGCTCTTGGAGAAAATTGCTCCATCTGTGACAAATCCTCCTTGGCTGGAGCAGACACACACAGCCCCACTGTGCCTTTCTCCTCACGCTTTTGTTGCACATAGGAGGGGGATGATTGCAGGATCCATGCTGGGAAACACTGGGAATCACAGGAGCAATTCCCTCTGATCCCTTTCTGTGATGCCACACAATCTGGATACAAGCCACACTGTGTGCAGCCTAAGAAAAATGAGATACCCAGGACAAACACTCCCTTTGACCTTGCCTTCAAACTCTTTTAAGGAATTCCTAGCTCCTTGAGGACAAACCATGACTATTTCCCAGTCCAGAGTGGGACTGAAGCCCTGTTCATCCCAGCTAACCAGAGACATCTCTTTGGTTGCACCCCTTTGTCCCTCAAAAATCAGCTCCCCAGCATAATCTGCACCAACACTGGCACTGCAAAGTCACCACAGCTGCACAAAGAGCTCCCCACTCCCCTCTGCCTCGTGGGTAACGAGTTTGAATTGCCAGTTATTCTGGAAATCCAAAGTCTTTGCTGCTGCTTGGGATGTATGGAGCAGGCAAAACACAGCTTTGTTGTCAGAGCTGTCTCTGCACATAGTGCTGGGAACCAGAAGACAGAGAGGTCCTGATGTAGTTTCTGATCTGCAACAAGGTGAGCTGGAAAACCAGCAATGGAGAGTAAAATAAAAAATTAAGAGACAGGATTTTTGTGGTCTACAAGTAGATGGACACTTGCTCACATTTTGTCAAGGAAAATATTCTTGTGTATGTGTTGCTTTCTGCTGGCTTCAGAATGTAACAGAAAGCTGGAGAAATTAGTGCTGGAAAAAGAAGAGTCTAGAATGATCTCATTTGAACATGTGTGTATTCCTGTATGAGACCCTCCCCTGGGGCGATTTGGGAAGACAGAATTTATTCTGATTGTATCTGCATCCACTGATGGCTGCATTGAGCACAACCACAGCTCTTAGGAGAACTGGCACTGCCAGAAGCAACAGCTACAGGAACAAGATGTGGACTTCAGAACTTCATTTCTAATTGCATCTTCTGGGGAGGAAAACATAAAAGAACCTGCACAGACATCAGCTCCCAGCTCCTAGCAGTGCTAGTGTAAAGACTTGAATTTAGTCCATATTCTGGATTAAGGCTGATTATTCCATTGCTTTGCACTGCTCATCTCTTTGGTGTTTCATAAAAATGAGATCCCTTTCAATTTACTCTATTTTTCTTTGGTTGATACTGAGAATTGTAAGTTTGCATGAATCTTTTTAAGAAGAAACAAAATAAATAAATGCATTCCAGCCCCTAAAAAAAAACCCAACAAACTGAAAGTAACAAAAAAACCAAAAAAAAACAAAACAAAAAAAAAAAAACAACAAACACTAAACCCACTTTCCCAAATTCATGTTTGTTTTCTGAAAATATTACTTTTGCTTCAAGGCACTTTCCTGTACACAGTAAAGATCACAGAATGTTAATGGGTTGGAATGCACCTTAAAGTGCCATAGGCAGTGACAATGCTTTTATTTTTATTTTTTTTCCTAAGCTACATTTCCCATCTTTCAGTTTGCACACACTACTTCTTGTCAAATCACTGCAAGGTGCTTCTCTTCAGCCACCAGCAAAGCAGGAATAAACAATGTTGGTAATTATCAATGATCCATCCAGCTTGCCTAAAGCAATGGCAAGAAAAATAATTAAATAAAGAGATAATAATAGAAGCTTTAGGGAAAAAAAACCCCAAATATTTCCCCAAAATTCAGTCTCTGTGTCATTTCTGAATATTCTTTCAAATGCTGCAATACTTATTTCCCATTTTATGATATCACAGAACTTTTACAAGGCCTTGTATATGTACAACAGTCTTAATGATACTCAGAGAGCCAACATATTCTGCATATCTGCTTTCATGTAATGGCTGAACTCACAGGAATAAATTAAATTAAGATGCCAGTACTGCTTCAGCTCTGTATCACTGCCAGGTTAAGGCAGACATTTTACAGCCAAACAGTAATGGAACAATGTAGGCACATTTTAACTGAGATCCTGGGACAGGAAAACACTCCATGACTACATCCTGCAGCTCCTGACCCAACCCTCACTTTCCAACAAGCTCCATGCCCTGAAAGCTCACCGCAGAATAAGCCCATCCCCATGCCTACCTCAACACATGGATGGAAATTTGCTTTCTGGAACTTATTTACCAATGGATAAAAGATTATGGAGTGCCCTCCCTCAAGGCTGAACCCTGGCTCTGTTTTTAAGTCCACACACCATGGACACGTATGCCACTGAGTTTCAGGGTGCTGGCAGCCTGCTCCTGGAGGGAGGACCTGCACCTACCATCAGCACAACCCGGGACCCTCTGGAGAGAGTAGTGCTGAGGAGCTGGGCAAGCCCTCTCTGCCCACGCCACTCCTGCCCACAGCCTGGAAACTGCACACTGTGAGCCTGCTTTAGCATCCCCCTGGATTTCCAGGGCTTTTTAAAACATTCTTTTAATACGGCTTTATTCTTTCATTTTAGAAGCAAAGGAGCTGCTGCTGTCTACTAATTACTGAGGCTCCTAAATGAACATTTCACTCAAGTGAAATGGATGATAACAAAATGAGTTCTGCCTCTGTCTCTTCAGTGTTTGGATGGGAACAATTTTCTGCAGAAAAGGGCTACGGGGGCAGCAGGACATATGTTTATGTGACAGCTGCATCTTCACAACCTAAAAAGCCACATGATCTTTTTTTCCCCCCTTTTCTTTGAAACTGACAGCTTGCTGTTTACAGACTACGAACAACAATGAAAGCAGCAAAGCTTTTTCATCCATCTGTTTTCACACCCACCATTTTCCCTTTCCTTTACTATGATTATGACTTTGCAGCAGTCAAACAAAGCTTGCCTTGCCTGAAGAACCACCTGCCAGCCCCAGCAGAGCCTGCTGCCCCCAGAAGTGCCATGGGGGCTGCCCTACAACAGACAGAGATTTTTAGGCAGCTCAAACTGGGAACAGGCAATTTTATCTGCTGCTGCTTCATGGACCAGACAAGGAATCACCACTCTCCCCTCGGCCTCAGTTCCAGCTTTAGTTCCCCATGTCCCAGAGCTGAACACGGAACTTGTTGGCAACCTGCTTCACACACAGGGTAGAAACCATGGGCTTGTCCAGTCTTAAGGAGTTATTTATTTGGTCCTCAACAGATTTTGCCCAAGTCCAGGAGAGCTCTAAATTGTGTTTATTCTCTATCCCATTGCAGCCAGTGGTTTGTAGTCTTAAAATATGTCTGTGCAGGGTCAATGGACTCCCCTATAATTTTTATTGCCAGCTTCAGGAAATTGCTATTTCCTTCCAAAGACTAAGCCAAACCTATTATTGCTATTCCAATTATCAGGGTTTTTTTTAGTATCTGTGTCATTTGGAGAAGGGAGCTTAACAAAATGGTTAGGGCTTTTATTATTTACAATAGGAAGTTATGTGAATGATCTGCAGTTGATGATTGGATACCCACTCCTCTCAACCTCTCAAAAATGAGGTAGGCTGGAGGAGGATTTTATTTATTATGCAGAAAACACTCAGGTACACATCCTCTGGCCAACCAGATGTGGAAACAGGGGTGTATAAAGAGTGAAGTGTTCCCACAGCTGCTTTATTTCTGCACCAGCACCTCCAGGATGAGATTCAGAAGGAGTGAATGTAAGTGGATAAACTGTACACCCAAAATCCTCCTGAACACAGAGCTCCCCAAAGCTGGTTAGTAGCTCACAGAAGTGGTGCAGGCAGCCCTGGTGCCATTTCATCTTTCAGAGCACAGCTCGTGCTGAACTCAACCTCCTTGATTTTTTTTTTCATGGCCATCTCCACGGGGATGAATGGCATCTCTCTGCTGGCAGCTCTATCCATACCTTCAAAATGTCCCAGAAGAATAATGCTGTGTGCTATGAGCAGACCTGTCAGCATCAAGAAATCCAGCCTCAAGTCCCCTGATAATAATGAGCTGCCCGATTGTGCATGTAGTACAAGTCATTAGAGAGGCAAAAAATCAATAGGAATCTCGGTAGAGTCTTTCATTCCCTCAAAAAAATAATATTCTCATTGATTCCTGCAGTGCTACTTTTCACAATTCTGGGTTGAAGACATCAGTCACTTGTTGGACCACCAGGCTGGCAGAGCAGCTGGCTGCACCCCCCATCACTCCCAGCTGTGTTACACAGGCTCCTGCTCATCTCCCATTGAAAGGAAAAACGGCCAAGAGTTATTGATTGCAACTGTGCTGTTAAAAATTTCATTTTAACTCAATGAGGTAAAATGCAGCTCCAGAAAGGATTTTTTTAAGGAGCTCTGGTTTCTGAGCTGCTCAAAAATTCAGGCAGGTTTCACACAGCAGCCAAAAATTCTCTCCGTCAGGGTGTGGTGCTGGATCAGCAACCAGAGACCCGCAGTGAGCCAGAAAAAGACCTGGGGACAATCAAACCTGCAGCATCTCAGTTTGATTACTGAGCCAGTGTGAGGATAAGGAATAACGTGGGGTTGTCAACCTGGCCTCACCTTTCAGAGGGAAAAATACTGGCAGGGCTGGAGTTTTAAAGGGGCTGAGCTCAGGGGGGGGTTTTAGACAAGCAAATCTTCATGCTCTGTCAGGCAGCCATCTGTAGCAGGTGGCACCAGGACAAACAGCAAACATCAGATTCCTACCTGGATGGCTGTGACAGTGTCTGGAGATCCTGCCAGAGCACAGCCAAGCCAAATGTCCCCTCTACTTCTGTGCCACCTCTAGTGCTGACTCCTTCTATCAACTAAACAGTAACTAACAGTGCTTCTCACTCCCACAGCCACAAAGCCACAGCCACAAAGCCTGGAGTTTCTGTGTCCCCTTCCTTTCTCCCCTCTCTCACTTCAAACTCTGCCACATTTCAGCTCAGCATCTGGCTGTCAGCAGTGCCTAGGAGGGAAGTTCACACAATTTGGAAGCGTTTTGTGTAACAAAGCTGAAAACCACTCAGTGTCACCACGTTCTGCTCAGACTCCAGTCTGGAGGCAGCACCACAGTGACCACAGTACACCCAAGAGCCTGGGAGATGGATCCAGCCAGCCACAGCTTTTTCATTCACACTCTGAGACAACTACAACAGTGCACAAGAGAAGGCAGAAGAGCTTGTGATCTGCTTCTGCAGCAATCTGCCACACTTGTTTTGCATCCAGCTGTTAATTATGTTCCTTTCAGTGTAACAATCAGAGCTAATGGCTGCAGAGCAGACAGGAAAACCAAATGAGCACAACCCTCCATGTACAGAGGAGCTCAAACAATGCAGAACTCCTACAACACTCCTAACCTCCTCCTAATCAAGCTTTTTGACCAAATCCAGGCTGTTTCTTCAAATTAAGCTCTCCCCGGAGCCCTCTGTTTCCAAAGGAAGATGTTCTGGTTCACTGCATGAAGGTTTCTCATTGCAGCTTCCAGGTGTGGAGAGAAATTTCATCATTCCACAACCGTCAGTGATTAATGAAACTATGGAATATCCTAATTAAAAAATGAGTGGCAATGTTCTGTTAAGCTTTTCATGTGTAAGGGAACATAAGGCTCTACTTTAACCGTGCTAAATTGTTATTGTTGCAGGTTTTTTGCAGATGTGACTTATCCAAAATCATGGAATGGTTTGGGTTGGAAGTGACCTTAAAGACCATCCAGTTCCAATGTGCTGCCATGGGTAGGGACACCTTCCACTATCCCAGATTGCTCCAAATCCCATCCAGCCTGGTCTTGGACACTCCCAGGGATGGAAATGCCATGTTGCAGCTATAATTAGTTGTAGGATTTTTCAAGACCAGTCAAAGCTGCTCAGGTTACAGACAAGTGAAAACTCAGCTGCAAATAATTCTGGGAATGGAACAAAACCCTACCATTTACAGCTGCAAAAGAGTGAATTCACCCTAATGTTTGAAATGTGGGCCTTAACGATTTTACCAAGAAACAGAAGGGATCAGAATAGAAGCTACACCTTTGAAGATCCATATTCCACTCTTGGGCATTTCCTCTATACGTTTACCCACAGCACTACACTCTGCGGATATATAAAGCATATCCTGCAGAAATATAAATTATTACCACAGGAGGAAATAGCTTTCTCAAAGAGGAATTTACTGTGTCTGGCTGGACACTTCTCATCCTTTCATGAACTGTTCTTTGTTGCATTAAGACAATTTCATTAACTTATGCTTAAAAATCCCTCCTGTTAGAACAGCCCAAGCAAGTCATCCTTTTCTGAGTCCTTAACACCTTGAATAGAGGGTGAGATGCAGGAAAAGCAGAAACACCAGTTCTGCCTGAATTCAGAACACCAAGGGAAGCCTGCACTTCCATCCTCACAACCCATTTATGGAATATTATATTGTACTTAAGCAAATAAAGTTTCTTCTTCCCGGGGGATCCATTCACTAGCAATTAGCTCTCACACATGGGGGAACTAACTAGAAACAGAGAGACATATACATATATTCACAATTTCTCTTATAAAGGCAAATCCAAGACTGAATTAATTGAGCAGTGCTGGAAGGAAACTGTATTGGCTAGAAAGGAAACCAAGGTGAAAACCAGCACAGTGTTGAAGAGATTTTGTACTTGTCAGCCACACAGCTGAAGCTCTGCAGGAAAATGGTGATAAATGAAGGGTGCAAAGCACTCAGATGTGTTGTGAACACTCGTTGGCACTGCCAGCCTGTGGAACCATCCCAGTCTTCTGCAAAGTACAGCTGCATTTCAGGTATAGAAGCCACTAAAGCCTGCACTGTTCACCTTTGAATGATTTTTGTAATTTTTCTCTCTCAGGGGTGATATCATAGAGAATTTATCTATGTTAAAATTAAATTTCTGAAAGCACTGGCAAACATGCTAATGATAGCAGACACTGCTACCCAAATTTGTGATGCCTTGTTAATGGTCTAAGACACTTCAGGAGGCCAGAGTGGCAAATTCCCTTTTGTTATGTATGAATGGAAAACAGCTCGGGAGCCAAAGGGGCAGAAGCTGATCAACTGAGGCTGGATCTGGCCTGAAACAGGAGAGGTAAAAGGTCACAAATTATCCTCAGCTGGAAAAGAAGAGGGAAGAGAGGCCTCCTGCTTTCCTGTGGTGGGATGGGGTGTGTTGTGGTATTGTGCGTGTCATTGGGGTGGGCTACATTTCCTGTGCAGTCTGCATTTTAAACCCAATATCACAGAGTAAAACTATATAAAAATATAGACTTGCAGAGGGGTAGGACAGAGATGCAGACAGTCCCCACTGCAGTACCTGACTTCCTCAAGCTGGAGCTCCCAACCACAAGTGCTGCATTAGGATATGGCCAAGTGCTAGCTCCAAGGTAATCCAAATTCATAACATCTCCTCCAAAATCACAAGCACTGTGAACTATCAAGATACTGCAATTATGGCTCTTAAAAGCACTATAGCCCCTACTCTGACATTCATGCTTATTGAAGGATAAAAAAATAAGTATCTAAGTTCTAAGCAGCTCATTTAGTGAATCACACAGCAACATGTGCCTTTACAGAATCGGGGTCCTCAACAGATTTGTCATTGGATCTGAGCATCAGAGAGAGATTTGAGTGAAGGACAAGTAATGGCATGCTTGATTTTTATCAGATTTCTGTAAGAGTGTAATAAAAAGGAGAAGTTAAACTAGCATCCAGTCGAGAAGGAAGGAAAATGATGAGGAGGACAGAGAGAGGCAGTCACACCTACAGATGCAGCTCAAATTTCCCTGCACTTACTCCATTGGCCTTGCTAAGAGCCTGGAAGTATATGCTGTAGCTTTTCAGGGGGGAAAGAGGAGCATTCCAGTAGCCATTGTAGGTCTTGTTGTCGCCCACGGTGAAGGGCTGTGTGACAGGAAGGTTGATGGGCTTCAGCTCAGCTGCAAAGTAGTGAGGGGAGTCCAGACTGGAGGCATTCTTGTAGCTCACTGGCACAGAGAAGCACTCGATGATGTCTGCAGCTCTCCGGGCTTTCTGCAGCTTCTCCTCCTTGACAACGAGCTGGTAAACACTGGGAGGGAGAGAGAAAGGTGAGATTAGAGACCCTAGAACCTTGAATGTCAGCAATAAATAAAAGGACAAGAGTAGAGCAAAGTCAGAAACACTCAGCCGAGGCGTCCCAAGAACAGCTCCTGGCACAGCAGTAGCAGGGGCAGTGGCCACTGAAAGTCACTGTGGGGGCAAGATGCTGGCCATGTGCTCTGTTTGTTTAATTGAGCAAATCAGGAGAAACCTGGGTGAAAGTCAGAGTAGATGTCAATCATGTCACTTTAGGAAAAGGAGTAATGAATAAAATATCCAGTCTAGAATGATTTTTTAATGTCCTGAATGTTGGCAAGCAGATAATTTCTCCTTCAGCCACCAAAGTGAAACATGAATTCTTTGCTTGGGCCAAATGGTGGCTGCAGTGGAGGAGAGCAGGAGCAGGTGGCAATGGTGTCAGGTGCCTTTGGAAACAGTTTCAGTGTGCAAAAATCCGTTTAGGCCAAAACGAATCTTGACCATCACTTTTTTTGGCCCTCCCTCAATCTTGATGTCCACATAAGAACCTGATTAGGCCCTGGCACAGGGTGGCCAGAGAAGCTGTGGCTGCCCCTGGATCCCTGGCAGTGTCCAAGGCCAGGTTGGACAGGGCTTGGATCCACCTGGGATAATGGAAGGTGTCCCTGCCATGGCAGGGGGTTGAAACTAGATGGGCTTTAAGTTTCCTTCCAACCCAAACCATTCTTGTATTCTATGACCTCTTTTTGGGATATCCTGCAATGTAGAATTCTCTAATTCCCAATGGTAAGTCTCCTTCTATCTTCCATCCCTTGAGGACTGTTTATGTACTGAGCAGGTGGCTTTATAGCTCCCTCAATCCACTTTTGTTTCAAGAAACAGCAACAACTCCTCATAGTCTCTCTGACTCTATGAAATAATAATCCTTTTTGATTCCTGCTAAGCTTTTGGCCATTATGATATATAGTAGCAATCTTGTTATTTCTAGCTTACTATTCCAGGCTCAGGGCCCGTAAAGGCATTCAAATTCACTCTGATTTTTTTTTTTTCCCTTTCCTCCTCAGGCAGCTAACAAAGCCCTGCAGTTCCATGCTGCCATAGCCCAGGCAGGTTTCACTGTCTGTTTACTCACACTTGACAAAGAGAGATAGGGCTGCAGTCATTTTGCTTCGTGCCAGGCTATTCAGATGTGCTGCCCTCACCTGTCTGTGCCAGGCCAGGCCTTTGTTTCTGCAGACAGGGGAGATCGATTAAGAGATTGGGAGCAGCCCACAGTGCATCTTTGTGGCGGCGTTCACAGGCTCATTGCTGCACAAAGATTGGGCTGGGGGAAATGCAGCATAGCAATAGCTCATCAATGCTCCCATGAGAAGCAGAGTTCTGGCTCCTCCAGCTCCTGCTTTTGAATTCCCAGGGGCTGGGGCCCGTGGGGATCTGGCTCATGCTCTGCTGACAGCAGGGCAGGCAGGGAAGAACTTGGAAACCATTTGGATCCCACTGCTAGACACCATCCCAGCTAATCTGTAAAAGCACGAGCAATTTATGAGTTACTCCATAGTAAAGCTGTCCTTACACTGGCGTTTGCTAAAGTAGCAGGAGCCCCAGCTGCATGGACTGCAGCCTTTAATGATGTCCCATCAACATTTTGGAAAGCTGTCCTCCTCCTACAGTTCATCAGAGCCTTTAATAAATTATTTTAGACCTTCTCTGATATTTATTTTACAATTTTAAAAGGACAAAAACAGGTTTCCAAGCAACACTTTAAGTATTATCATTGAGGATGCAGTGGGAGCTGCAAGCATGTTCAATACAAACTCTCTCCTCAGCTCAGCAATAGCAAATCCTGCTGGGCTGGTTTGGCCACTGTTTACTGAGAATGTACATTCTTATTCTGACCCTTCTCTCTGGCCATAATAATCCACACTACTGAGAAATTTTGTCATTTTGTTTGTCAGCCATGTGCAAAATTGTAGCTGACACTTTTATGGATATTTCCCAGATGCCTTCTAACCTAAAACCATTTGGTTTCTGTTTCATCCAATCCTAAACACTTGAATTTTCTGGTCATAGAAAATGTTTTCCTTTAGGTATATACACAAATATATATGTACAGACATATATTAATCTGCTTTCAGCCTACACAGAGGCCAAGAACTCCCTCATCCTCTCTCCCCAGACCTAAGGGTGACACTCATTCTCTTGGTTAGCCCACTTGCAAGCCAAGAACGCATGCACTGCCTGTCTTTGGAGAAGGGGAAGCTCCCAGGGACATGAACTGCCAGGTAACTGAACTCTTTCCCAAATCATTAGAGCACTACAGACACTTTTTATCATGAGCAAGAGTTTTGATACATACAGAACCCAGTCACAGATACTTTTTAAACTGAACCCAGTCACAGATACTCTTTTGCCTCTATTATTTCACATTTTCTCTCTCCTACTTAGCTGTTAAGGTACTTCTTCCCTTCACAGGGATAACTCACACTTGTAGTGGCATGAAATTTTACTTTTTATGTTTATTCTTTTGAAATGAATCAAGGTTCCCCTGGCAGCACAACGGTGTGTTCATGAACATTCAGCTGGGCTGTAGCAATTCTCCCCTTTGTGTTCAAGTTAAAATCTTGTTCATCTCCTGCTCAAACACTGCCTCCTCGTTCATGGAACAGATATCTGAGCTAGCACTGCTGTCACTGCTCCTGCTGGCTAAAAGCCCTCCTCTGGTGACATTTAGGGTGGGGGACTGACTGCTTTCATGGCACTGTTCTCCCTGATGCCCCAGCTCACACTGACTGACACAGCACCCTCATCTTTGCCTTGACTGCTTGGCTTGGGGTCCAGCACCCTCCAGCCTTACTCTTCTCTGAGCCTGGCCACTCTCAAACGAAGTGGTCAAGCAGCCAAGAGCATGTCTGAGTTCAAAGTTCACTTTGGGCTGAAGATTATCACTCTGAGCTCTGCTTCCCTTATCAAATGGTTACTGTGGGTCTCACTTTCTGTTTTGATCCTGGTATTTTGATCTGTCTAGACCTTCCAGAAGGGCAGGATTCCCAGTTCATCCCAGCAGGGACACAGACTGGCACAGACTCTTTTTTTTTTTTGTGTGTGGTTTTTTTTGTGGTTTTTTTGTGTGTTTTGTGTGGTTTTTTGTTTTGTTTTGAGTTATTCTCTTCTCCTCCTATTTTGTTTATACCTAGGAACAGAATTTCCCTGCCTGCCTTTAGGGCATTTTCAGAGATCAACTTCTCTGCATTAACCAGTGAAATGCTGCACAGCACAGCAAGTGCTTTCACACCTGCACTGAGGTGCTCTTTCAACTTGGAGCAAAAACCCACCAATCCTACACCCAAATGGAATTGCTGTGGGAATTCTGAGTAGCAAATGTCCTATTACACACCCTAAAGTTTAGCAAACCGTCTGCATTACCACAACATTTCTCAGCAGAGTAAAACTAATCCAGCTTTGCTCAGAAGATGGGAACATGGTGGGATGCACCACAATCCCCAAGTTTGTGGTTGGGCACTAACTCAGGATAAACTCAGTGAGTAGGATCTGCCCTTTTGGCCTAAAAGAGCCCTTCAGCTGCACTCACATCTCTGGGTCAGGGCTCAGCAGGGTCTTTGCCATTTGCTATCCCTGCTATCACCAGTGTGATTACAGAAAGAGAAAGGAGGAGTGGATTTCCATGAAGTGGTACTGGAAGGAAGGATAAAAAAAGCAAGTGGGCAATGAAAATAAGGAGGAGATATCCAAACTATTCTAATAACTCTTATTCCATCTACCAGGTAGGCAGTAACATGGATCTCCTGGGGCTCTCCCCATCTCAGGCTTCAAAGCTGCTGCTCCCAGCCAGGATCAGCTACCATGGCTTTCCTGGCAGGAATCAATGCCTCGGCTGCAAACGCCCAGCTGGATACGAGAGTCAGTGTCATACATAGAAATGACATTAAAAGAGACAACAAAAACAGAGCATTCAAACCCCTACACGAGATAACAACTTCAGTGCCAGTGAAATGAAAGATGATACAGCCACACTACCTCCTGCATTCCAGTTTTTAATGTCAGGGCACATTTGGAAACACTGCAATCAAACACACATGGATGTGCTGCAGGGTGGTAGTTAGCAGGGGTTTTGTGCTCCCAGTGCCACCCCAGCCCACTTTGGAGCAGCCAAATAATGCTGCTGTTGCCATAAAAAACACCAGGGACTCCTTTCTAAACATCCACAGGCTCTGCTCTGCAGACAGCTCTCGAGGGATTCTCAAATCTGGGCCACAAAACAAATGCCTGACCTCCTAGAAGGCTGGGGAGCTGACTGCCCTGTGTGCAGCTGCACACTCTGATTAGAAAAGGAGGCCAAAACTGGGCTCCTTTATAAATTTCAAAGGTCTTAGATAGATAAATCCACATCAATTTAATAGAAGCTTTTTAAAGTTTTTGACAGCTCGGCTGTAAATCACTGATAAAAGCACCCACCAGAATGAGACACAGCAGAAGTGTTGTCTGCAGAGGAATGAAAGGTGCCCTTATCACCACCTACAAGGTAATTTTTTAAATTATGAGTTCCCTATTCAGTGTGAAAAAAAAAAAAATCAACATTCCCAGTCACAGCCCATTGCTGTGATGGAGATCTCTCTGTTTGCCTCAGGCTTCTCCTTTCCCTGATTTTTTTTTTTTTTTTTTGTGATGATGGACTGAGGCAATACTTGTCCACAAATTAAGTATTAAGATCAGTCTCAAAGTTTGAATATAGTATGCACAGGAATGTGGGGAGGAAAAGCTGAGTCAGAGTTCTCCATAAAGCATCCAACATCTGGCCCATGCATTTGGTATCCTGACACATCAACAAGGTGAAACCTTCACTACAATCTTGATAATGAGAGGGTAGGAAAAGGAATATAATTTCTTTGTAACCTTGCAGTGATCCACTCACCTGAATTATTGAAGCTTAAAAGAAACAATGTTTCAGCAGCTGAGTACTCCCTCTGGACCAATCTCGTTATTAAACTTTCCTTCACATCATATAAAGATTTAATATATTTTCATTTAACACATAAATTTATTATCAGCCATATATTATTTCGAATATTATTTTCTCCCAGGGAGCAAAAATAAGTGGCAATTAGTACAGCTTGATGTTGTAGTGCTTTTTTTTTAGCAGACTACTGCGAGCTGGTTTTGTTGTTCATCCTGCAGAGAACAGGAACTTCCCACTTCTAGCTCAGATGAACACATTACTTCCAGAATAACTCTTTGATAGGCTACAGGAAATAAGAGAGTAGTGGTTTCCTTGTTACTGGTTATTTTAATTCAAAGAATGAAGGACAAAAAGGAGCAAATGAAGGAAGGATTTGTGCCTCCCCATGTGGGATGTAGCAGCTGACATGGAGCTGGATGTTGTTTCCACTCCTGCACATATCCTATGGAAGGAACAGATCCATCAATTCCAAAAAGGCCATCAAAACCTATGAAAATAAACCCCAAATACTGTCTGACCTGCACAGAGATAAAGAAAAGGCATCAGCAGCACATGAGCAGGGACAAAGGTACAATAAGTAGAGGGACCAACAACCACTTCAGCTTCTTTCCCCTTGTGTGCCACATAAGACTCCAGCTACAGACAACTGAGCACCAGCTTTTTATCATTTGATTATTGCATTCAACTTGTGATCCTGTTAAATTTGGTTGAGCCCAAGTAAGTATATCTGTATATATCCATGAAGGTTCATCACATTTATTCTGACAGTATGGAGCCATCTCCCAGGATACTGGAATGGGAGAGGGTTTGATGTGCTGCCTGACACCCACATTTAGAATTCAGATTAGCCATTGGAAGTGCAGATGCTTGTTTTATGACCAAGCTGCCTTCAGTGATGCACACTGAGACACAAGAGTAGCATCAACATCTTTATTTCCCCCTCTTAAAGATATCGAGATCAAAGACTGAATTCTGCCACAGAGACAGTAAGAAATAAAATAATGGGAATTTTGAAGAAAGGGACTCCATATATCAGTAATCTGTATTATTTACCCTAAAAAATGGTGACATTAAACTGTAAATAGATCCTTTTCACAGTGTGCCTCCAGCCCCACTATGAATCTGCATATGGGAGATTTTGTAAAAAATTCAACCCAAATCAAGTTTTAAAAAGCTTTATATAACATGCATTCTCCTAAAGTTTACAAATCTCAAGGGATAACTGCCATAAAGGCTGATGCTGACACTCACTGCTCTGAGTCACTCACTCACTGCAGCACTGCTTTCCTTGGGCTCCAAGGGTGAATTTCCTGACCAGGCACCTCGGGCAATCAAACATTCCAGCACCCGAGAGTCAACTCCCTGGAGAGCTTCCATGTTCATAAAGTTTTCTGGATGCCAACAGGGGCCAATATATTTCTGAGAACTGAGTTACTGCCTTCACATATTCGAAAATGTCACCTCACTACCTCCAGTAGCATTTTTAATCAGAAACTCTGAAACTAATCTACAAACCATAATGAACTGCATTCACAGACACCTAGGACGCCCTGACAGGACCCAGTGCTCTGTTCTGCAATTTTCTGTCTATTTGAGAACTGATTCGAAATGCATTAAAATCAATTAAAGATTGCTGCTGTTTCCATTGCACTCTGGAACAGCTCCATGCAGAATACAATATGCTGAAGTGAAGGTTTGCTTTCAATAAACAGTTTCATGCAGAAAATAGGGGGAAAAAGAGATTGTTCTACAGCGTTATCTTCTGGAATGTGCTTGGCTGTTTCAAAGACTCAAAAAGTGGCCCATTATGAATATTGGTCTGCACTGCCATCAATCAACTTGCTCACATCTGCAAGGCATTCACAAAAATAAAGCTGATAATAGTGATGCTGCTTGAGGAAATAGTCTCTCGTATTGCAAGTTATTCACACCAGAGCCTTCATTTTGGAGTTATTTTTGCGTGTTCTTTTAACAGTCATTTAATTTAAACAACTCTTCTACTATGTTCACTAAAGTTGAAGAATACCAAAAAAAAAAGATTCAAATTCAGCCAAATTTGTAAAAAATGGCATAGGAAGAAGAGATGGTAATTACTGCCATTGCGATGAAAAAAACCTGCTGAGATAGAGCCAATAATAATGAAATCCATTTAATAATCAAGAAGGCTGGGAAAAGTCTCTTCACATTTTCTTCCACTCTCATATTCAGCTCGGTGCTCCAGATTTACTACTAGGGCATGTCAGACCCTGAAATTCATGAAACAAAAGGTAACGATTTCACACTTGGGTAAAACCATTTGGAGTCATCCTTTTCACACGGCCATTCTTTTATCACTAAAATTTCAAGCTTTATTAAATTTCTCTAGTGATTGGAATGGGCACTGGGAAAAGTGAGGATGTTTAATGACTGCATGGTTCCTGTCCAGGGGAGAGAGATGGGTCTGTGCTGTCCCCAGCCAGCAGCAGGAGCTGTGCTGAGCTGCCTGTGGGCAGGCAGTGGCATCTATTTCAGGAACTGTGCACTGTGTCGAGCCTGAGGAAACAGCAAACCCAAACAAAATGTTTGTGTTTGCAGAAGAGCATCCTGCCAGTGTCACTCTAACAAATGCTGTCTTTGGCCAACATGCTTTGTCTGAAATTCCTTTGCAGTCTCACATACAACTCCCACAGCTGACTGAAAAAATGAAAACTGTTGGAAGGTGTTGGGGGAAGGGGGTGTTGTTTTTTTGGGGTTGCTTGGGGTTTTGGGGATTTTTGGTGGTGGTTAGGTGGGGGTTTTAGTAAAAAAGTGACAGTGTAATGTCAAATATTCCATGAACTTCGTGGGTTGCGTAGCTTTTATCCTGACAGAACCCCAAGGCACAGTAATTATCCCACTGTTGCAGATATATAAACAGTGGCATGGGGAATGTGACTCTGTCTGATATCACAGTATCAGTTGTATGTAAACAAATCCACACTTTCCTGTCCAATATTCCTCCATCCACCCACCAGCCAATATGTCCTGTCTAATGGAGTCTGGAGTATCCAGTCTGAACACATGCTATTCCTACCAAATCTTTCAAATCAGGGGAAAAAAGGAGAAAAATGTGACTTCTGACCATCACTAGAGATGTGACCTGCAGTGATAAGGGAGGAGCAGACAGTGCTGGGAAGGAGGAGTTTGGAGACTGGTTCTGTCTTAAAATTGCACCACACAAAAGATGCAACAGAACCATAAACACCAGTAACAACATTGTGCCAACAATGATGATTTAAATAATGCAGCTCTGAGCAACCTGGGATAGGGGAAGTTGTTCCTGGCCATGGCAGGGGCTTGGAACCAGGTGAACTTTAAGGTTCCTCCAACCCAAATCATTCTGTGCTTCAATGATTCTATACGTGCACATCTAAACACCCCTGTGTGCACCTATGTATGTACCTAGACATAAATATGTCTATTAAAATCAATGTTTCCAACCTCATAAGGTTCCACCTACCATGACTCTTCTCTGACTGAAGAGGCTATGGAAAGGTATCCAAAAATCCAAATATTCCCATGTAGCTCTAAAGTCTGGCCATCACCACAGCAGCAGCGCACAGCAAACAGCAATGTGGTAACATGAACAAAACCTAAGGAGCTGTTCAGAACACAGCTGCATTCACTGACCATAAAGAAGGATTTGTGTACTTAAAGGGCCATTTCCCCCAGCTGTAGCATTTGCCCTAATAAAAGATGCAATTCAGACTTGCAGAAAGATCATCCCCAGCCTGCCAGAACGCTGCTCCTGTATCTGTTTACTTGTACATGTGTCCTATTACTTGTACTCTCTTAAATGCTTTAAATTCTCCATTTAATCTTCTGGGAAGTAAAAAAAAAAAAAAAAAAAAAAAAAAAACCAAACAAAAAAAACCCCCAAAAAACTAGAAAAAAAAAAAAAAAAAAAAACCAGAGGACATTTCAAAGCTCTGTGTTCCATTATCTCAACCATCTCCATAAGCCTGACCTGGCTTGCAACCAGATTAGCCATAATAGCTGCTGCTCCCTGGTGGAACTGGCCCAGTCCCTCTCTCCAGTTCAATGCTATTTTCTGCTGGCAGATTAAAGATAATGAGTGCAGACAGATACAGCTTTCACTGCAACAGGAGCTTTGAGAGAGTGGCTTTGGAGGTGCCTCTTCCCTCCTGAGCCACCTGCCATCTGTTTAATCTACAAAAAAAAAAGCCAAACCACACCTCTGTTTTGTTAATGTTGCTCTGTATTAGACAGGCATCGCTGACTGAGCTCCTGTCATCCTCAGCAAGTGCTGGTTTAAGATCAGGAGGATGTTTCAAGGACAAGAAGAGGCAAAGTGGTTCTTGAACAACCTGCAGGGCAAGGAGAGACCATGGCAAATCCTTACAGGGACTGTCCAGCACCTCCTGCCATGCCCTCCATAAAAGCAGCAGCTTGAACAAGAGGATGGGGGTATTTGCATATATTCTCAGTCAGAATTAATTTGGGTTTTTCCAACGGCTTCCATCAAATTAGGTTCATTTGGATGCAGAAATAATCTAGCTGGGAATTCAAGCTTCTTCTGCCTTTTCCACAGACATAGCTATGCGGGGAAAACCCACACAGAAGAAACTGATGGTTTTTTTAAGACAGAACACTGGAAACATAATTTTATTGAGGTCATGTCTGTTTGGATATTTTTTAAATTAAGAGGCTAAGAAAAAGACTAGGATAAAAGAGGGAATCTGATCTGTTTACAGCCTTCTGATAAACTTCATTACTCAACTACTCCCAATCCTGTGGTCAGTGTGCAACGATGATGAGCTCTCCTGGGGAAGGCTAGCACAGATTTTCAGCACCTGAAGCTGCAGGAGTACACACCAGCTCCTTTCCACCTTTTCTGGACACATTTTGCTTTTCAGAAAGTGCAAAATTGTCATGCTTTTGATACCAGGGAGAAATCTAAAATGGTGCCTTCACTACAACATCTCCTGACCCAGAATGAAGGGAAATTGAGGACAGAGGGAGTGGGAAAGTCCCAAGGATAAGAACTTCTCAGCAGAAATTCATCCATAAACATCTCCCACCCCCACCACAGTGGGAATGGGATGGATTTAAACGTTAGGAGATTGCGTTTGACAATCCTGTAGTCCACCAACTCCCTTCAAAACTGAGAGTATTTTTTACAAAAGAGCAAACATTACACATAGGCTGTGTCCTATGGCAGAAAAAAGCCCTCAACCTGCATCAACATCAGCTCCTGCAGTTCCTTAGGGATCTGTCAAGGTGGGCCACAAGGGAAATTGGCATTTCCTCCTCTTTTACTTTTACTTTCCCACTAGAAATACTCCACATTCTGCTTCTCTCCTCGCCTTTCCCTTTTGCACCATGACTACTTTGAATGACACCAGCCCTATTTCCCCTTCTGTCACCAGAGGACAAAAGGAAAAACGACGCACCACAGCTATGGTCATGATGAAGAGACTAATTTATTTCCTCTGACTCCAATCATTTATAGTTCTCAAAAGGTGCCAGTGGATTGGAGGGTGAACGTGCCACCTCTCCAACGACACTGGACAAACTACCAGTACATCAAATTTCTCCACCTCTATGAAAGAATGCAAAACAATAGGTTGTTTACAGAAAGTTGTGTGAGAAAGTTTTCTACAAGAATGTAAACTCAGAAGTCTTTAGAAAATCTTAAAAAATCACGGTGACACCCTTCCTTTTGCACTGCAAGCAAATCCTTCACCGTTCCTGGCTCTGCCTTTTGCTTTGGGTAACCACAGTGCAAGGAAAGGTGAAATTATGGGGAGGCAGAAGAGCATCATGGCTGCAGAGATTTATTCCTGAGAATTGTCTGGCTGCATTTACGATAATCCCTTCATTCCATCTGCATCCCACGCACTGGTGCAGCAACCCCATTTTCTAGTTCCAAGAAATTATGCATTCATTATGGAGGAAATTAACACCTCAAAGCAAACTATAATTAGGAATTCTTCAATTCGGTTTATGCTTTTTCAATTAGGCCCTCTATAATTTTAATCACGGGAGCATTAACATGTTTCCGGAATTTATATACCTGTAGTATAATTAAATCCTGAAATGCCTTAGTCTGCAACAGCAAAGCAGAGCTTGCTCATCTTCCCTTTTATTGTGTTTTTTTGTTGTTATAGACACATTGAGGGACACCCGCCTGTGTGAACATCTCCTGCCACGTGCAGCAGAGAAGGAAGGGCCACTTGTCCTCTGAACTCAGCACCCTCACTCCTGGGACAGGCACTGCTGGCTGGGGGAAGCCTGGGCTCCTGAGGGGTGGACAGTTGCCAGGGACTTGTGCTCAGACTCATCCCACTTCATTTTAAGTGCCTCAAGGAGCTGCTTCAATTAAGTAAATCATCCTTGATGATCCTCCAAAAGAGCCAAGGTCCTTCCTGTGGGCTTCCAACTCCTGAACAGCTGTGGCCCAGGTCAGCTTATTCCATCAAAGGGTCTGATCCAAAAGCTCTCACAGGCTTGGCACTGTGACACCTCCTGCAAGTCAGAGTTTCTGATTTTTGAAGTCTTTTGTGCTGTTTGTCATTATCCTTTCATTCTGTGACAACAAGGAAGGGGCACAGTGGCTCTGAGAGCTGTGGAGCAAAGAAATGTCTTGGGAAAAGAAACCCTCAAACTGGAACCATGGGTACTTTCTCCTGTTCCCTTATCTAACAGGGTGACAGCTTGATGTGAGGAAATGGCCATCAATTGGTGAATATCAGCCTAAAGCTCATAATTCATTAACCTGTTGGTTGCTGTAATTAAATCTGGCGGTTTACGTAGTCAGCATAAAAGATTTATGCAAAAAACCTCCTTTCCCTTACTCAGTATCCTCAGATCTTCACAACACTAAAAAGTGTTAGCAAAAGCCTCCCTGTAGCACTAATAAAATGCTGCTTGGCATCAAAGAATTTGCTCCACATGTAATTTGATTGTTAAAATATTATCATTCAAATAGACACCAATTTTATGGCTTTTCTCTCCCATTTCTGCCCACTGCCAAAGCTCCCTGTGGAATGGTCAAAGACACAGCAGGTCACCCAGGCTGTGAAAATGGCCATGGTTTGGATGGCTGATAAATGGTAAAAGGCAGATTTTTCCTCTTTAGGGGACTGAATGTCAATTGCCCGTTGTGCTGATCCAGCAGGAAAATGCATTTCCTGTACCAGATGAGAAAATTAACCCAAAATGCCCTTTAGCCTCACTTTTTGGGACTAACACCTGACACTTCAGGGAACTAAACAAAACCTTTAAGCCCCTATTCAACTAATTCTGCCATGTTACACAAGACTAAATATTCCTTCCTGATACTTATGGTTGTACCTTCCACACCTGTATCTCCATTTTGCTTTACTCTTGCTACAATAAGCAAAGCACATTAATATTCATAATAATTTCAAGTGCTTAATGGCTTTCGCCCAAATTCTCATTTTCCTTCTCTCACATTCACACACAGTTGAAGAAAATGTAGATCTGGTTTATCACTAAGAAGAAACTTCTTTATGTACCTCCAAACTCAGCTAAATTGAAGGCAGAGTGTTAGGCAGGAGAAACTCAGCTTGAACGATTTCAGAACAATATCCCTGAGGTATATTATAGGAGATGTTAATTAATACAGATAATTCAGCTTATAATAGCAGAAGCCTAGATTGATAATCTCATTTCTCATTAAATACTACAAAATTAAAAGACGACATTAAATACTACAAAATTAAAAGTGACAACTGCTTGCCCTCTATTGAATCAACCAACTCATGTGATGCAGATATTTAAATAGGAGCTCAGAAAAAGCAGACCAGGAATTTTCTTTTCTAAGTACTAAGAATGTGCCTATCAAGGAATCTTATCTTTCTGAATTACCAAGGGCATGATAACTTCACCCTCAGCACCCCTTTTATTGTTTTGCTGCTCCTTCACTCTAGTCTTTATTTTCATATACAAGGTTCTCTACGTGGGAGTTTTAAGAACTAGAAACTGCCACCCCTTTCTGGCATTAATGAATTAATTATCAACATAAATGCCTGAGGCAGGCTCATGTGATGCCACTAAGAAGCTGCAAAGCAGAAATCTGAGCAGCACTGTTCCCTCTATACTAATGGAGATCTACAAACCAAAGTCACCAGTGGCACAGCAAAGCAAAAACACCAGCAAATATTGTGAGTTTAGAGGTTTTCCACCACAGAATCAAGGTCATTGGGCTTGCAAACCACTACTTTGTAAGGCTGGGAAGAACTACTGTGCAGTAAAAGCAAAATCAGACTAAGGATGCCAGGGAGAGGGATGCAGGAAAGGCAGGCTCAGGATGAACAGTAATGCCCAAAATCACAAAAAAGAAAGAATTACCTAGAGATTATATACCTGGAGCCATAGGCTCCAAATTTTCTTCATTTTTACTTTGTTACAGATAGAAAGACAAGTTTTAGCTACTTTAATTCTCTAACGTAAGATGAAAGCAATAGCATGGCCCTTCCTTCCAGGAAACTTTTACTCATTATTGCATGTAGGAATACTAAGTGCACAGATACATCCAACAGGATTTTTTTCTGGGAGAATAGCTTGAATATAAAACCAGAAAAAACCCTCTGTTCTTACATGTTCTGTAAACAACACTACAGCTGTCTTCTCTTAAATTTTTTAGCGTCATATGTAAAAAAAATTCCCTTTATTTCATGCTTGGAAGATCAATAATCAAATAATAACTCTCAAGTGTGACACAGGGCTTGGCCTATATAAATTAATTTTTCCTCCTGGCTGGCTGTTGATATGAGAATATTTATTTCACCTTTACTCAGTCCTTCTTAATATATTTTAAATATTTAAATTCTCTTCTCTTATTCAGATTTATGTATTTCCTTTAAGATGTAAATTAATAAACTGACCCATCTGTACCTATGTGCTGGCACATAAAAAAATATCACAGATTATTTACTGACACACCTCTGAGAACTGCAGGAAGAGAGACCAAATCCATAATGCTCCAACAAAAAAGTTTTCTATTTTCTGAACTCCACCCCAAAATAATTGCAGACTCCTCTCGAACGTCCTTCTGCAGTGTCCTACAGCTCCACCATGCAGAGCAGGGTATTGACAAGGCAATCACACCTAAGGGGAGCATTTATCTAAGCTCTGAAATCCTCAGAACTAACAAATGCTCTGGAAATTTGATTTTCTCCATAACAGTAGTATAGGTAGATTGACAGAACCAACTGCGTGTTAATAAACCAGATGGACCTTCAAATAACCAACACACAAAAACCAGCCTGTGGACATGTCCTGCAGATAAAAGCCCTCAGAGTGTTATTTCCAAGCTGGGAGTGGGATATAAATTCTCAAATAGAGGCCTAAAGATGTCATATGTGAATAATCTATGAAGGACCAACTCAGCCCTCCTGACAATAACAGATTCAAAGGCAGAAATATCCTCAAAATCTCATTGAAGGTTTTCAGGAAAGAGTTGAGGAGTAAAGATTGAGAGCACTTGCATTCTTCCTTCCTCTTGTGAATGTATTATAGATGAATGTCAGCCTCCAGCAAATCAATCATAGCACCATTCACATAGTTTAGATTGATATAAGAACACCTAAAAGTTATTTTTAAAGGGCAATGTGGAGTCAAACTCTGCAGGTTATACCACGAAAAATAAAGGCAAAAATTAAACGCCTGTGCCACGAGGGAGAATATTTCTGCTTGCTGAGACTTTCTTCTGGCAACAGGACAAAATAGATCAAAGAATATCTAAGTTTGTATTAATCCTATTAGGTTGCATGGAAGAGTCCTCATTGTTATCTATAGATCATTAACAACACCGAGTTCATGATCGTTACTTTTATAAACAGCCACATTTAAATTATTTATCATGAGCATTGGGGAACATCAGAAGTGTCTTAATGCTGAAAGTGACTTTGGATTTAGTGTACCTCCATTTCAGATGAATGAAAATACAATTAATCTTATTTTAAATATCCTTCTGTATTATTCTAAAGATGTTCTTGCAGCCCATGCTCCATCTCTGTGCTACAGCAGAATGAAATAACTCAAGACCAAGTACAGATATTGCCTTACAGTCACATCCCTACATGTTCTCCAACTCACCATCCCCTGAACAGAAGAGGAAATATTCAAATAATTACTGCATATTAATTGTTTTTCATCTTCACAGTTTGGAAGGACTATAATAAAAGCTGGAGAACTGCAGAGCAGAAACTCTCAGGTTGATGGGATAAGGAGCTGACTCATTCCTGTCCAGAGAAATTCTGAACAGCAGAGCTTTTATAGGAAGGTGTGAGGGAAATCCACTTCAGACTCCTCAGGAGCTGTTCAGCCCCATCTGAGGCAGGCTGGGAGATGAAGGATCCAGGAAAGCATGGTCACATCCACCAGGGAGGCCAGGAGAAGGCATCCCACCAGGACTTCCATTGGACAGGATCCTCTGCACCATCTCACTGCTGGGCAGGGAGGTTGCTCAGTCCTTTGTCTCAAACCTGTGCTTGCCTTAATGCCTTCAGCAACTGGACAGAGCATGGCATCACACCAAGTGGAATTAATGAGGGAAATAAACCCCACACAACCACAAGGTAGAACACCTAACCAGACAACAGCAAAGAGCATTTAATCTCAGCTGAATGAATAAAACACACTGAGGAGGAAAAACCACCTCATTTTTGTGTATTATGGGTGCCAAAAGCAGTTCACAATACGTTACTCGTGTTATTCTTTTGATCTCTCTCTGAGGGAATGAGACCCATTTCTGGAAATGGTATTTTGAGAGAATTTCACAAATGGGGCAGTGTGAAGAACAGACTGAAAGAAAAGGGAAGAGGCTGGGAGAATTGAAGCTTGAAATAACTGGATTTATTAAGGTTAGCCTAAGAACAGTCTGGATGGTTCTACAGGGGAAGAATTCTGAGCCTGTCAGAGTTAATAAAAAGCTAAAATTCTCCCCAAGACTTCTTCCCCCTTGTTCCCCCTGCCCTTCTGCTTTTCATAGCCACATCTGTAAGTCAATGAAATGGACTCATTATAGGAAATAATTTTATCACTTAGATGTGGCATGTAAATATTGCACTTTCTGCAAACATGTGTAATGGGCTACAATGCAATTAAAGAAATCAGAGTGAAAATTTATAAAAAATCTCTACCAATTTTATGTACAGATGCATTTGCTGGAAAAGGCATTATTCACTGAATGCAGTTAAAGTGCAGTAAATCGACTTTGAGAAAAATCACAAGACTTTTCAATAAAAAGACAAAATAGCAACACTGCTAAGACAGCAGGTGGTAAAACGAGATACAGGAATGTTCCCCCATATAAAGAAATAAAACAAAACAAAGCTGTGTGATTTTACTGCTCTTTTCCAGAGGAAAAAAACATCCCTAAAGGACTCAGAAAACAGGCTCCTAAATTTGCTCATATGGAGTACCAGAGATTGAAAAGCAAACTTTGAAATACATTACTCAGAAAAACCAGAGAAGGGGCAGTGCTTAGTCCTAAAGAATGGATTTTTTTTTTTTTGTTTGAGCTTGTCACTGCAATTTGGGGCTAAGCCATAACACAGCTGGGGGACCAGCAGCTGATATAGGATATTTAATTAAATCCAGTAGTTTGCATCTGGAGCAATTTGCTCCTGAATACTTAGTGGGCATCCTTCAAAAGCATTAAGTACCTGTCAGTGGGATACAGAGACCCAAAATGAAAGAAACACATTATGAAAGGGGAAACTATGGTGTTTTTAAAATAACACCCATGGGAAAAACTTCAAAAGTCTCTTGTGAAAACTGGAGGTAAAAGCTTCAAGATCCCACAGGGAGGTAATGAATACCTGCTGGACCCCTCTGCAAGGTAGGACCCGCTGTTTTTATAAGTGATTCCAATTGCTGCTGTCAGCTGAGGAGCCTGGCAGGAGGAGTGGCAACAGCAGGTAAGGCAGGGTGGGCTCAGAATGGAAATTTGTTCATCTGTGCTGGTGCCTTACACCAAACACAAATTCACTGAGATGGAAGAGAGTGATGAGTACAGAACCCCAAGTCAGGGAGCGACCTGAAGGTGAGCGTCCCACATCAGCATGTCACCATTCAGAGCAGGACCCAGCTCAGACAGGCAGCAAGGTTCCCTGCAAGGTGCCCACTCTATGCCGTGGGTGCCCGGGCAGCTCCCTGCCCCTAAATGACCAAGGAAGGGATGGCACCCCTGTACCTGGCACTGGTGAGGTCCCACCTTGAGTCCTGTGTTCAGTTCTGGGCCCCTCACTGCAAGAAAGACATTGAGGGGCTGGAGCGTGTCCAGAGAAGGGAATGGAGCAGGGGAAAGGGCTGGAGACTCAGTCAGGTGAGGAGCAGCTGGAGTTGTTTAACCTGGAGAAAAAGAGGCTCAGGGGGGACCTTCTCCCTCTCCACAACTCCCTGACAGGAGGGTGCAGCCAGGGGGGAGTCAGGCTTTGTTCCCACAGGGGACAGGACAAGAAGAAATGGCCTCAAGCTGTGCCACGGGAGGTTCAGGTTGGACATCAGGAGGAGTTTATTCACAGAAAGGGTGGTCAGGCATTGGAAGGGGCTGCCCATAGAGAAGGTGGAGTCACCATCCCTGGAGGTGTTCAGGAAATGACTGCAGATGGCACTCAGTGCTCTGGTCTGTTTGATAAGGTGGTGAGTGGTAAAAGGTTGGATTCGATGGTCTTGGAGGTCTTTTCCAAGCTTAACTATTCTGTGATCAGTAAATCCTCTACTCTGCAGCAGGATCCGCTTGTCTGTGCTAGCAAAGCCTCAATAAATCAAAATTCCTTTTTTCTGGACTTCACTGCACAGCCAGCCCAGCAACACAGCTGGATTATGAATGTGAGCAGTGTGTTAAATCCAGAAACTGAGCAAATACTGCCACAAGCATTAAAGACAGGGCAGGCTTTCCTACAATAGTTACCAGCAGGCGTTGTTCATCATGGAAGAGGGGGCAGGATGGAGATCTGGAGCCTCCTCCACCCTCGTGTGGGGATGTTCAGTCTCCAGCTCTACATCCTGCTGTGCTCCAGCATTGCAAAGGCATCTGAAGTGATGCTGAGAGGGTAATAACCCCGACAGTGCCAGCAGCAATCCTTCCTGGAGGTTAACAGCGGGAGGCAAGGAGGCTGAAGCATTCATGAAAGGAGAGTGTGAAAGGCAGAATCAACAGCTGAGTTGGCCTTTTAGTCAGCGCTTGTTTTCGGCAGCTCCATTACCAGAGGAGAATGAGAGAGGAGTGAGGGAAGACTGGGGAGGAAGGAGAGGAGGGAAGTGTGAAGAGAAAAGACAGAACACCCACCTGACAGGTGCTCCCCGGGACTGAGCAGGCTTCAGCATGACGGTGATGGTGGTGTCAGTCTCATTGAGGGGAGAGTCCGTGTCGTACTCCGGCATAGATGGTGCTGCAGCAGAACAAAGAACGCCTTCATTATGCACCAGCCACTGCCCTTGGTAGGGATGGCAGCATCATATTAACAGTTCTCAAATGGAATGTCAAAATACTTCCCAGTGTTATGATCAGAATGATCAAAACTGCTTAAATATTTGTACACTCTTTTTCCATTCCAACTAAATGAGAATAGGACAATCTTCAAGCTGGCTTTGAAAATCCTGTCTTGAATTTTTAGGACTTAGTAAGGCCTTGAGATAGGATCATTCCTTCAATGTTAAAGGTGAGGAAAGAAAACTGCATAGACACTATAAAAAACCCCCAAACTATTAGGATGAGTGAATCAGTGGCAGAGCTAAGAAAAGCACCCCTGAATCCTGAATCTTTTTCCCTGCTCTGGTCAGTGGATTTGCCCTCTCACATCTTAAGAGATTTTAATGCACAGACTTAAACTGTGTCCCCTTGATTAGCTGGAGGATGTGCTAGGACACACAAAAGATGAAAAGAGAGGAGCACAAATTAGCCAGGTTATTTTTGCACCCAAACCCAGGACATTTTACCCAGGTGCTTAAGTGCTGCTGACTCAGCAGGCAGCTGCAGGGATCCCAGTGCCACCATTGGGCAGTGCCCAGCCACAGCAACCCCATCCCTGACGTGTTCCCCCAAGCAATACAGAAACCCAATGAATAAAACCCCACTCAGCCAAACTCTAGTTTCTCCTTTTGCTTTGTTATCTTCTCTTAGGACCATTCCATGAAAGTAGGACAACTTTCCTTAGGAAATATGTTTCACTTATGGCTTCTTCCTTTCCCAGGAGCAGGCATCTGTTTGGGACAAGTTTTACTGCTGAAGACCTGAAGAGATCATGAGGTCAGAACAGCACAAATTTGTTCCAAAGATGCAGGTTTTGCTGAAATAACTTTAAAGTATAAAGCAAACTGAAGAATTCACACAAATAGTTCACCTGTAGCTCACAAGGGCAAGCTGCATTGTGGGGGATCCCATATTTAATCCTCTCATAGTGATTTCCACTGTAATCCTGTTTACAATTGGGATTTTTATCTAAATGCCTCAAAACTGTCAAGAATGGGGGCTGCTATTATCAGCTCAGCTGCTGGCTTCCCTGTCAATAAGCTGGAAATGCATTCAGAGTGAATGTCAACTGCTTAAGAAGGATTTCTCTGGAATAAGGTGGTTTCCATCAAGGGGAAGCATTGAAAGGAGACACATCCCCAGTGGTCTTCCATACCAGCGATCACTGGAGATCACAGAATGGTTTGGGTTGGAAGGGATCTTAAAGATCATCCATTCCAACCTCTGCCATGGGCAGGGACACCTTCCACTGTCCCAGGGCGCTCCAAGCCCCGTCCAGCCTGGCTACGGACACTGCCAGGGGCAGCCTTAGCTTCTCTGGGCACCCTGTGCCAGGGCCTGGCCACCCTCACAGGGAAGAATTTCTTCCTAACATCCAACCTGCCCTTTGTCAGGTTAAAGCCATTCCCCTTGTCCTGTCACTCCAGGTCCTTGTCCAAAGTCTCTCTCCAGCTCTCCTGGAGCCCCTTTAGGTACTCCTGTAGAAGGATGCAGTGAGGTCACCCCAGAGCCTTCTCCTCTCCAGGTGAGCACCCCCAGCTCTCCTGGAGCTCCTTTAGGCCCTGGAAGGGCTCTGAGCTCTCCCTGGAGCCTTCTCCCCTCCAGGTGAGCACCCCCAGCTCTCCCAGCCTGGCTCGGAGCAGAGGGGCTCCAGCCCTCGGAGCATCTTCGTGGCCTCCTCTGGACTCAATCCAACAGCTCCATGTCCTTCCTGAGCTGAGGACTCAGAGCTGGGTGCAGAGCTCCAGGTGAGGTCTCATGAGGGCAGAGGAGAGGAGGAAAATCCACTCCCTTGACCTGCTGGCCTCGATGGCACAGCAGGAGCTGCTGAGCCCCTGCTCTGGCAAGAGGGGACAGTGCTACAGCACAACTTGGTGCACCCAAAGAAACAGACACACGTTGCTACAGCACAGATGTCTTTCCATGTGGGAAAAAAAAAAACAAAAAAAAAAAAAAAAAAAACAAAAAACCAAACATCCTCACAAGGACATTCCTGTCAGTGCAAAAATCCTTCTTCTCCCTACTAACCTGAGGCTGCCTCTTAGAGCAAATTTAACTGTATTTTTCAAATTATTTGGAAAATGTATCAGAAACTTGACCATACAATGAGAGAATCTAATGCCAGAGACTACCCTAATGCTTGCATGGATTTTATACCCACCTATTGAGAGACAGATATTTGGGAGATGGGGGGTAAAAAAGTCAATAAACCAAACTCAGTATGCATATAGTTGGCACTCATGCAAGCTGTTAACACAATTTGAGCACTCATGGGATGGTAAAATGCAAAGAAACTGAATCAGAGGAGAAAAGGCCCTCAAACCATTGCTGTGGTTTTTTATTTCTCTGGTCACAAGGCAATGGAGTGCACATTGTGCTGTGTCTTCACAGCAGGGCTGCAGAACCCCCAATAGCCCATGGAGCTGTTTGGACACTTAATGGCTTTTACTTCAAGTGGTTCAGGGCTTTAGTGCTGAATGTGAAGGGTTCAAACCCTGAGCAGAGGGAGGAGATGTGCTTTGCTTCCTTAAAACTTACCCTGTCACTTACTGCTCACAACAAGCTATTATTAACTGATTTTGAAATAGGGCAGTGGAAAATCTATACTGTAGTGCAATCTTTTCTCCAATAACCAGCCATAATTTCAAGCATTACCAGTGTCCTGAATGTTCCAGATGTGTATTTTGACTTTACTGAAAAAACTGTTAAAATAGTCCAAAAGATGACAGCTTTCCTCTCTGTTAGAAAACCTATTTTAAAAATTTATTTTAGTGCTATCACCCAAATGTTAAAATTCACATATATCTGCCCAATATCACCACTACAGTCCATATTTTTTTAATAACTGGCCTGTTTCCCCCTTTTTCCCCCCCCACAATTTCTCTTTGCCATTGCCTCCTTTTTTTAATGCCTTTCATATTCTTGTCTGCCTCAAGCCCTCCCTCTGCTCTTACCCATTAAAAAACCCAAGAAAAACAGCTTTCCTCCCTTATTGTTACTCTATTTGCACTATTAATCCCATTACTTCATTACATCCATTTTGGTACATCCTGAAAATAAAAACCACATTACAGAGGAGCTTCCCCAACCAGGCAGATAATGCTAACAATAATTACTAAAAGGGTAGTTCATTTGTGGAACTAATGATGGTTCTCATTTAAAATGCTCCACGGATATCCAGGGATACTTAGGACACCCTCAAAGGAACCCCTGTAATTGTAACCCGAATAAACAAAGGTCTGTGGCCGTTTCAAAACTCTGCCCTATGAAACTTGGGGAGACACTGAGCTGAGTATCTTTTATCATTTTATGCATCAGCTTTGAGTCTAAAGCACAAAGCCCTAGATTTTTTTTTTCTCCTTCTCCAAAGCAGTACCTGAAATCTTAGTTGCAATCCGGGTGGTGATGGGTGGCCCAAAGCCCTTGACTGTGCTGGCTTTGATGGTGAATGAGTAGGTGGTGCCTGGGTACAATCCTACAAAAAGGTGATGAGTTTCGTTCCGGAGCTTGAAGACTTTCCCTCTTTGGCTGGACAGGTCAGCAGTGGGATCCAGAGACCCAACGGCCTTGTACGTGATCTGCAAACGAAGAACAAGGACAGGAAGGTGGTGAGGGACCTTCTGCACCTGGCCTCTCCCTGCTGCCCTGCTTTGTCACCACTTGAGGCTGAACCGCAAACACAGGAATTATTTCAGGATTATTTCTGTATCTCCCATGAGCCGTTTTGTGTCTGGGTGTTGTCAAACAAACATGACAATTTTTCCAAGGCTTTACTTAGGGAAAAACTAATTTCCTCTCTTGGCTAAAACCTCAGCATGTGCTGACTTACAACAAAAGATGCAAAGAGTTGCTTTATGTTCCCAAGCTCAGAACTTCTGTCACCAAACCAGAGCACACAGCACGGCCGGCAGGATTTTCATGAGAATCATCCTTGCAAGACCCCACAGCTCATGAAAACCCTCAGTGCAAACATGGATACGTTTCCCTTTGGCAAATCATCTCCTCAAAAGGCAGCTGAAAACAAAGGAAGCCTTTTTCTGACAACAAAAGCATTGGAAGCCTTTTCCTGTGCTGCAGGGAATATGCTGAAATGAAATAATATGTTTAAATGGAATAAAGATCACCACATCTTTAGACAAAAGCTCTTCTCTCTGTGGAAATCAGCTTCTGCTGTCCCTTCCCTGCCCTCATTCTGAGCCTCAGAGTGCAGATTTACACGTGGTGCAGTGTCTGGTTTACACCTGGTTGGAAGCCAGGAGGGCTCCAGACCTGGAGGGATGTCCTGAGCACACGTGGAGCTGGTGCCAGCACACCTTGAAACCTGCCTGAGCTCAGCATGCTCACCCATGGCAACCCTCCTGATGTACAGACACTTCAAGGGAAACTCATGACTTATTTACCAGCCAATTCCTTGCCCGAGTTCCAAATTCAATCCCAAGGCAGCTCAATTTCAACAGAGCTGTCAATATAATGTACCATGCTCTGCTGCTCTCCTAACCTTTTTTGATATTATGGGATCCTCACTTATTTGTAATGAAACACTATGAATAAATCAATGTATGTTAATACATGAGGTCTTCAATTTTTTATTAAGGTCTCCACAAGAATCTAATTCCCAGCCTTTCTGAAAGAGCCTTTGAAAATCTTTAAGTCACTTGCTTTATGACAGGAGGAAAATGTTGCATTTTGAGGAAAAATAAATATCCAGTGTTTAAAAAGGGAGGCTTTAATAATAACAGGATAAATAAGAGACCAAGACTGATGTTACTGACACCAGAGAAGGGTGAGAGCATGTGAATCCTGTTATTTGGACAGAGAAGAACAGTTTAGACAGAGCTGACATCCAAGATAAGGCAGTGTAACAGAGAAAGGGCATGAATTATAGCAGCAACAAGAAAGTACAGAAGCAGAACTCCTAAAGGAATTATAATTAGACAGCTTGCAGGTGATTTCATTGAAAACCAGCTAATTTTTCCAGGAATTACAATCTGGGTTTAAATTTATATTACATACCAGACACCTGAGAAAGAGAGACCTCTGAGCATAATGGTTCTTAAAACAAACAAAAAATGAAAAACAGGAGGAAAATCTCTACACCCTCTGCTTTTCCCTCAGAGAGTCAAGAACCAGCATGGCATGGAACAGTATTTTGAGAGTTCTTATTGCAACAAGGCACTTCAAGGCAAGGGAATTTGTGAGAAGACCATTGGAATTAAATTGAGAAACAAATACTTAAATCCAGAGACATGACCCTGTCCATGCCATAGCTAACTCTAGAAAGAAAAAATCATTTAATTTAATGTTATGTAGGAATGAGCCAATGCAATCTTGTATGCTCTGTTGACACATCAAGAGCTAGAGAAATAGAAATTCTATAAAATTGCAAAGGGGAATTAGTAAATAAGAATTGGGGGAAAAGAAAGGGAACTTCCTATACGTGGGGCACTGAACAGCACATTCACAGGATGCCCAGGTCAGGCAGTGGCCTATGCAAAATCAGTGGTATTTATTTTCAAGCACATTATATTGAAAGTTATAAATACAAGTGAAAGATGCATTTGTCCTTGATCTCCATCCATATAAATAAATGTATTCCGCTACCTTCAGCAGTTCTAAAATCATCACAGAAACAGTTATTTTTCCTTATTAAAAAAACAAAAAAAAAAACCTATCCCCTTAAGGCAAAAAGAGCTATAAAAGCTTTCAAGAAGAAGAAAAAAAAAACTAAAGAAAAAAACAACTTACTGATTTTAAACAAACAAACAAATAAACAAAGACTTATTTTTCTGTTGACTGTAGCAGAGAATGAGTACAAGGGACCTTAAAGCAACCTGGGTCAACTCCCAAGAAGCAGAGAAAGAGGAAACAGCACTTGAGAGAATGTCCCCAATTTGATACTGTAGTGTGGGTCAATTTTCAGAGCAACTGCTCACTCAAATCAGACTTCAGGATTTCCCAAGGCTCTTTTCAGGATATACAAACTCCAGCAGAGAGATCTGTGGCACAGCCAAATGTGAGTTTACCTTTTCTGCAGCAGTCCCTTCCCAGTAGATATGGACCTTGTTAAACCAGGTGACGTGGGGACATTCAGAGCCACCCTTGTCCCCAGAACAGAACATTTGACTTTAACACATGAACAGTACCTGGATGCAGCACAGAGGATACAAACATAACAGTGCAAAGCTGTGCATGTTTTCAGGGTCACCCAGTCCAGCAGCAGAAATATTTAGGGGCTGATACGTGCAAATGGTGCTGAAACAGCAACCAATTCTTGTCTAATCAGGGTGCAGCTCTTCTCTGCTTCCCTCCAGGAGGGCTCTGAGTGACTGGAGTGGGCAGGAAAGGGCACACAGACCCTGCCAGGAGAGCCCCTGGGCTGAAAGACACACAGACACTGCCAGGAGAGCCCCTGGGCTGAAGGACACACAGACTGTCCTGCCAGGAGAGCCCCTGGGCTGAAGGACACACAGACCCTGCCAGGAGATCCCCTGGGCTGAAGGACACACAGACCCTGCCAGGAGAGCCCCTGGGGCTGAAGGACACACAGACCCTGCCAGGAGAACCTCTGGGGCTGAAGGACACACAGACACTGCCAGGAGAGCCCCTGGGCTGAAGGACACACAGACACTGCCAGGAGAGCCCCTGGGCTGAAGGACACATAGACCCTGCCAGGAGAGCCCCTGGGCTGAAGGACACACAGACATTGCCAGGAGAGCCCCTGGGGCTGAAGGACACACAGACACTGCCAGGAGAGCCCCTGGGCTGAAGGACACACAGACCCTGCCAGGAGAGCCCCTGGGCTGAAGGACACACAGACACTGCCAGGAGAGCCCCTGGGCTGAAGGACACACAGACCCTGCCAGGAGAGCCCCTGGGGCTGAAGGACACACAGACCCTGCCAGGAGAGCCCCTGGGCTGAAGGACACACAGACACTGCCAGGAGAGCCCCTGGGGCTGAAGGACACACAGACACTGCCAGGAGAGCCCCTGGGCTGAAGGACACATAGACCCTGCCAGGAGAGCCCCTGGGCTGAAGGACACACAGACACTGCCAGGAGAGCCCCTGGGGCTGAAGGACACACAGACACTGCCAGGAGAACCTCTGGGGCTGAAGGACACACAGACACTGCCAGGAGAGCCCCTGGGCTGAAGGACACACAGACACTGCCAGGAGAGCCCCTGGGCTGAAGGACACACAGACACTGCCAGGAGAGCCCCTGGGCTGAAGGACACACAGACACTGCCAGGAGAGCCCCTGGGCTGAAGGACACACAGACACTGCCAGGAGAACCTCTGGGGCTGAAGGACACACGGACACTGCCAGGAGAACCTCTGGGGCTGAAGGACACACGGACACTGCCAGGAGAGCCCCTGGGCTGAAGGACACACAGACACTGCCAGGAGAGCCCCTGGGCTGAAGGACACACAGACACTGCCAGGAGAGCCCCTGGGCTGAAGGACACACAGACACTGCCAGGAGAGCCCCTGGGCTGAAGGACACACAGACACTGCCAGGAGAGCCCCTGGGCTGAAGGACACACAGACACTGCCAGGAGAGCCCCTGGGGCTGAAGGACACACAGACACTGCCAGGAGAGCCCCTGGGCTGAAGGACACACAGACACTGCCAGGAGAGCCCCTGGGCTGAAAGACACACAGACACTGCCAGGAGAGCCCCTGGGCTGAAGGACACACAGACACTGCCAGGAGAGCCCCTGGGCTGAAGGACACACAGACACTGCCAGGAGAGCCCCTGGGCTGAAGGACACACAGACACTGCCAGGAGAGCCCCTGGGCTGAAGGACACATAGACCCTGCCAGGAGAGCCCCTGGGCTGAAGGACACACGGACACTGCCAGGAGAGCCCCTGGGCTGAAGGACACACAGACACTGCCAGGAGAACCTCTGGGGCTGAAGGACACACGGACACTGCCAGGAGAGCCCCTGGGCTGAAGGACACACAGACCCTGCCAGGAGAGCCCCTGGGCTGAAGGACACACAGACACTGCCGGGAGAGCCCCTGGGCTGAAGGACACACAGACACTGCCAGGAGAGCCCCTGGGGCTGAAGGACACATAGACCCTGCCAGGAGAGCCCCTGGGCTGAAGGACACACAGACATTGCCAGGAGAGCCCCTGGGGCTGAAGGACACACAGACACTGCCAGGAGAGCCCCTGGGCTGAAGGACACACAGACACTGCCAGGAGAGCCCCTGGGCTGAAGGACACACAGACCCTGCCAGGAGAGCCCCTGGGGCTGAAGGACACACAGACCCTGCCAGGAGAGCCCCTGGGCTGAAGGACACACAGACACTGCCAGGAGAGCCCCTGGGGCTGAAGGACACACAGACACTGCCAGGAGAGCCCCTGGGCTGAAGGACACATAGACCCTGCCAGGAGAGCCCCTGGGCTGAAGGACACACAGACACTGCCAGGAGAGCCCCTGGGGCTGAAGGACACACAGACACTGCCAGGAGAACCTCTGGGGCTGAAGGACACACAGACACTGCCAGGAGAGCCCCTGGGCTGAAGGACACACAGACACTGCCAGGAGAACCTCTGGGGCTGAAGGACACACGGACACTGCCAGGAGAACCTCTGGGGCTGAAGGACACACGGACACTGCCAGGAGAGCCCCTGGGCTGAAGGACACACAGACACTGCCAGGAGAGCCCCTGGGCTGAAGGACACACAGACACTGCCAGGAGAGCCCCTGGGCTGAAGGACACACAGACACTGCCAGGAGAGCCCCTGGGCTGAAGGACACACAGACACTGCCAGGAGAGCCCCTGGGCTGAAGGACACACAGACACTGCCAGGAGAGCCCCTGGGCTGAAGGACACACAGACACTGCCAGGAGAGCCCCTGGGCTGAAGGACACATAGACCCTGCCAGGAGAGCCCCTGGGCTGAAGGACACACGGACACTGCCAGGAGAGCCCCTGGGCTGAAGGACACACAGACACTGCCAGGAGAACCTCTGGGGCTGAAGGACACACGGACACTGCCAGGAGAGCCCCTGGGCTGAAGGACACACAGACCCTGCCAGGAGAGCCCCTGGGCTGAAGGACACACAGACACTGCCGGGAGAGCCCCTGGCTGTGTGCCCACTGCTGGGAGGACTCTCCTCACCACCTGGAACACCTGATGTTCTCCAGGCTGCCATTTCTAAAACCAGGTCTTCTACACTCCTCTAGACAAACGTTTGTGGGGCTGAGAAGTCTGTGGATTTCTGTAATTGCCGAGTGCTGCTGGTTAAGCAGCCAAACCCCAGGTGAAGCAGAGCAAGCAGCCCTGGAAACAGAGCTGTCTGCTTGGAAAAGAAGGCAAACTCTTCCAGCTCAGCAAAAAACAAACAACCAGTCACTTTTCTCTTCCAAGCGAGCTACGTGCTGGTTCTTAGCTCTGAGTGCTGCCCTGAGCGTGGATCAACAGCTGAGAGCTCTGTCCCAGCCTCATGCCTCTCTGGACCTGCAGGCACAGTGACAGCAGCTGCCACTCCAGCTGCAGCCACAGCAGCATGTCCTGGGGCTGGCCTGGCACACATCCCTGCTGTGCCACCCTCCTCCCAGCCAGCAGCAGCTCCACGGGCTGGGCACTGGCATTTCCCCGCTGGAATAACTCAGAAGTGCCGCACTCGTGGGTCTGTGTGTACCCACGGCCCTGGGTGGGAGGATTTCTGCTACAAAAATCAATGCATCACTTCTCCGTTCCTTTCCATGTGTGCTACACCAGATTATAGGTGGCTAAAAGGAAGGCATCAAGGACTTTCCAGTCTTCTCAACTGATTTAAACTCAATTTTCTGAAGCAAGAGAAATTGCAGGGAATCAGGGAGTGAAAAATTTTTGAGAAACCGTGGAAATTTCCAACTCTGGAGTAATTTATAAAAGCACAAAAACATGTCTGGAGAAGAAATATGGCACTTCTGTGGAACAAGAAGGATGCTGGAAAAAACACCTGTCTTGTGGTTTGTGTGCTGAATATTTATCTTAATTTCTTGTTCCAAGTGTCAAAGCATTTCATTACAAAACAAACAAGAGATTCTAATCTAAAAAATAAGATGACTCAATCGCTCGAAAGCAGCTGTTCTAAATTATTTTAAATAATCTATTTTAAAGACAAGCTGAGCCATCAAATACTTCTGTATTCTCAAAAAAAAGGAAACATTATTAATTTAAAAGTTTAAAAGCACAGACAGAAAACAAACAGAAAAATATTCAAAAATATATTCTAAAATATAATTCTGATTGGAAATATTGAAAATATTTATTTGCATTCTGATGCAGAATAAATGAAAATACAAAGATGAGGAAATTTCTCACAAGACTGAAACTCTGTGGTTTTTAACCACCTTCCTGATCTCCCTGCAGACCAGGCACTGTCCTAAGTGAAAAGTTGTCCTTTCTCTGCAAACTGGAATGTCTGTCCAGGGTTTCCATATGGAATGGAGAATTTACCCATCAGCTCCAGGGGAACTTGATGGTCCCAAAATTTTAGTGCCCAGCACTGCTATGGATCTAAACACAGCAAAATCGAGCAAAGAAATACACATTAATAAATCCTAAATTTCCTTGGAACCTCCTTCACTGAGTTAATTAAATGCTTCTCATACTGAAGCAATAAAAGCAGTAAATTTGAAAAAATGAAAAAGGCAAATGGTGAAGGAGCTCAGAAGAATAAAGAACAGCAATTTTCCCACCAGCACAAGAGGGGCAGAGCGCTGAGCCCAGGGTTCTCCCAGCTGGGCAGGAGGGATATATTCAAGAAGTGCTCAGATGCTGAAATCCACAGTCTGCTGCACAAAATTTGGCTTCCTAAGTTCAAATTCTTTGTAAAATTCAAAGCAGGCCAACAGTACAAGTTCGAGTCTACTGGAAACTATCAAAAAGGGCTTTATAGGTTTAATGCTCAGGTGTTCAGTGATGCATAATTGCTGTGATAGATTGGAGAATAAAATAAGACAAGATCAGCATAAAGGAGTAGGCTGGTGAACAAGTTCACTCCTGGTTGTTATCTAAGCAACCAATTCCAGTGCACTCCAGCCCCCATTAACCAGGGGCACCCCCTCTTATTCCATCTTTCCCTCTGTTTTTTATTCACTTTAAAGCTCAGAATATTAACTCTTTTAAATCACTGAGCTATGGTAACAACCCCAGAGACGTAGATGTAATATTGAGAGCATAAGCACAGCTCTTCTCTCCTTCCCAGAGCCCAATTTAACACAATTTTCTGGGGAGATGTGAACACTTTGCTAACTGTCATCATCTGCAACTGCAGAACTTCTCTTACAAGGACATAAAACTTTCATGGGGAAGGGAGAAACGATAGCAGAGGTATTAACTAAACGAGGAAGCACATGTTTATTTCCCACTGCAAGAGAGAAAACATATAATTTAAAAAATAACAAAAATAACCCACTTAGATTTTTCAAAACTGGTGAACAAGCAACTGCACAAGTCTGGTGAATTTTACTCTTTCTTTGCATGGTGGAGGAAGAAAGTGCTTTGTCCTGGGCTTTCTAAATTAGAAACAAGAGTTGAAAATTAAAGATTAAAAAAAAGAAGATTTAAAAAAAATTAAAGATAAAAAAGAAGATAAAAAAATCCCTATAGAAAAAAAAATTAAAAATATAGTAATTAAACAGGGAAATAGACCATCCAGAGATGTGATGAATTAACTTTGGGTTTAGAAGTCCCTTTGGAAGAAGCTATAATGGCACAAGCACGAGGCCCTGAGCTTGATACAAGAGCAAATTGTGATAAAGATCTCATCACTCCACTGTAATGGCCCTTCTTGCCCCCCACTACTAAAATCCTCAGGGAACCCAGGATGGCTGTTCAGACTCTCTTTAATCCTCCTAAATAAATAAATTCACAAGGCAGAATATTCTGCTGAAATTACAGCTGATAGATCCATTTAGCCTGCCCATACATTTGGTGTATATGAGTAAGATTTCCCCCTGATGAATAACAGAGTTGTCAGGATTTTGTGTGTTCATAACCTTAAAACTGAGGGCAGAACACTCCAATGTCTCAGGATTGAGAGCTTGCCTGTCAAAGGGAAAAAATAAAATGTTCATATGTTTCTTCCCACAGCAATTGATCCCGGTATGCAGACCACTTCATCTTATATCTTTTGCCATACAGAATTAATCAGCCCCAGTGAGCAGAATTTTGCTCTCTACAGCCATATCCACCATTAAACATTAGGACTTTAAGCTTCCCCTCTGATTTTAGCAATTGCAGCCTGTTTCAATGCAAATGGTAAGTACTGCTGTTAAATCACACACTACTTTGTGGGTACATTATACAACCTCATATCTATTTTCCATTTTAGTGACAGCCTGCATAGTAGTTTGGGGAAGGCATTTGAAGCATATAAATCCATTGCATTATTCCCCTACATTCCCACCTATGTTTGACGTGCCTGTCTTCATAAAATAGCCCATTCTGCTTCTCCACACCCCTCCTGCAACCCCTCTCATCTGGGGATGATATGGAGCTGACAGGTAGCTCCAGTAGCTCTCTCTCTACATATATAATAGGGTTTTTTTCCTCCCCTTTTTCACTCAGCAATGCCTCAAGACTAAAACAATCTCTTGCTATGGACAAGAGAGGAGGCAAGACAAGGAAGATGACACAGCCACTCCATGCATGAGTGTGCCAAGGTCAGGAGCAGGGTCTGCAGGGACACCCTCACTGCTGTCTGTCCCTTTACTGAGCCAGAAGAAAAGGCAGATTTTCCTGACTTCTTGCTGCTTTTTGAACTCACTCCTGCCTTGTGAAGCAAGACCTGGCATCAAGACCATTTTTATCCCTCAGTTTTTATAATACCATGCAGCACACAGGGCATAGGGAGGTGGACTGCACTGGGAATAAGGATCCCAGAGACTGTCACAGATGTCAGCTCCTCCAGCACTGCTCAGCAAACAGGAGGCAGCCTGTCCATCTGACCAGAAAATCCCATTGTCTGGAGTCCCTTCCCACACCAGGGCTGGGCCCAGCTTCCCCTGCCCCGTGGGACTGTCTTGCCACCTGTCCCAATGCTGACTGTCCTGCTCAGCTGAAAAGCTGCTGGCATTCCAGAAAATTAGAGCTGCAAACCAGTCCCAGCTCTAATTCCTTTCTTATTTTAAAGTGGAGCCTTCTGGAGAGGACGTTTCACAAGGGCGTGCAGTGATAGGACAAGGGGGAATGATTTAGGTTTGATATTGTGAAGAAATCCTTCACTAAAAGGGTGGAGAGGCACTGGCACAGGTTGCCCAGAGAGTTTCTGGACACAACATCCCTGGATGTGTATAAGTCAAAAGTTGGACGGGGCTTGGAGCAGCCTGGGACAGTGGAAGGTGTCCCTGCCCATGGCAGGGGGTAGAATGAGATGAGCTTTAAGGCCCCTTCCAATCCAAACCATTCTGGGGTTCTGTAATTCTCATTTTGAAAACCACTTTGGTCCCAATTGCATAATCCTCTCTGGAGCTGGAGTGACTTCTATTTACCCAGATGACACCCAGGCAGGCTCAGCTGTGAACAAACCTGACTTAGTGGTGTTTAGATCCTCCTTAGAGCAGCTTTAGGAATGCTCAGTGTTCAGCTGCCAGAGCCCAGCTCCAGTGCATTCACACCCAACACGGAGCAGAGCAGCTCTGTCAGTGCCAGGCTCCGCTCCTGCCCAGCACCTGCAGCCACCAGGAAGTTTCCCCTGTGCTTTGCCACCCACTGGCTTCAAATTCATAACAGGGCTGGCACGAGACTTCATAAATAGATAAGGAAGAATTTTGTCACAGGCAAAGTGCAATTTTCCAGGGTTGGAAAATATTCTGCAATTCATAATAGTGCAGAGATAAGGGAGTCAGGTATCAGCAGAGAGCTGGATGTGTTTCACAGGGTTCAGCGCTGCAGATGGAGGGGAGGGGAAACCAACTGCAAGGCTTCATGATTGAAAACACCTCAGGAAACAATAGGCTATTTAGTTTTAAATCTTGCCTTACATATTCCACTCCATGCTCTAATAAAGCCTACAGGAAAACTTCATTTTTTCCCTGTATCCCAAAAATAAACACAAATCAACTGATGCATTCAAGTCTGACAGAAATATCCTTGAACTCAAAGTTATACAAACATAACCATTCATTTCCCTAGCTGCTGCCTCGGGGAAGCAGTGTTCCTCTAGCCAGGTGTTAAGATGCCACGTGCAATGGGAGTTAACCATGAAAAGGACTTTTATCACAGCATGGTTTGGCTTGGAAGGGACCTTAAACATCATCTTGTTCCAAATCCACTGCAATGGGCAGGGGCACCTTCCTCTAGACCAGGTTTGTATGCTGGAAAAAAACCAACTGTGGCTCAGGGTTAGGGTTTCCATTTCTGCTGGAAATGTTTTATTTTGAATTCAGCATGTGCAGAAGGTGAAGTGAAAGACGTGAAATGAAGATGTTCTACTGAACATCTCACTCACCATCATTTTGAGCACCACAGACCTTCCAGAAATTTCATAAGGCTTCTCCACAGTTCTTACCACATATGGCTTTATTCTCAAGTAGTCAGCACTGAGTTTCCAAAACACATCTTTCTGAACCTGAGTTTGTATCATTCATAAGATACCCAACATCAAAAGCAGCTTCAGATTTCAATGGAAAGAACAGCAAGAAACAGCCATTTCCAACAACAGCCTTCCCTTCCTGCTTGTTTGGGACTTGACAAGATCCATAAGATGCTTTTAAAATTATATATTTCTTACACAGATCATCCCAGCACCACCAGTGGCTCTTTCCCAGTCGCTGCTCACCAGGCTGAGCCATGAAGGTTTAATTGCCTCCTCCCCTGCAGTGACAGCTCTGAGCACCAGGGCTCAAGCTGGGTAAGGACAATTAGCACTTCTGAATTCAAACCTGGCAAGCCAACACTTCCCTAGCCTGAAACTCATTGGAGAATGAAAATCAGCTCTTCTCTCCCTCACAGCCCCTTGCTTGGGGTCACTCTCAGAACCACACTTCCCCAGTAAAACACCACCGCATGGACACCTGATGCAATAGAGCTGTGAATTACAGAGTCACTGCCCGCTGAACCCAAGAGCAAAAAGCAGGTACAGGTCTATGGGACAAAGCCCAGACTTTGGTTATCCTGCTTTTTCTGCAGAAATCCTTACTTTCAGGCATTAATCCTACATTTAATCTTGGCAAACCACAGTTTCAGCAGACTATTAAAGATCATTTGCTTTCCAAAGGTGAAGTATAATTGTGGCTTTGTATCATTTTAAGTAGATACCGAGATTCTCCTCCTGCAACAGAGATTCCACTCCAGGTTCCCAGCCACATGGAGACTGGCACAGTCCCCATCCCTGTTTACAGCATGACTGGTAGCACTTGCCACTTCCAGTTCCGAGGCTGGTATCAAGCAGAGTGTAAATCATAAACAGCCAGGGCCCAGAATGTGGGCCCTACATTTGATTTCAAGTTCAAAGCTGAGAGTGTCAGAGTTGGAGGACTCAGATCTGTGTTTTGCATCAAAGCATGTTAATATTTTGTCTAGCTCACCTCCATCTTCACATTCCAGCACCAGCCTCGCTTGGGTGTGAAAGATAAGGCATGAAGAACATAAGGAATCCCTTCTTTTCCACATATATTATCAGAGCTGCTTGTTTTCTTTAAGGGAGCAGGAGGGAAGCATGATCCCTCTACAACACCCCATGGGCTGTTAAATGTAAGGAATGTGAGAGTAGAGACTCAATTCAAAGAATCGCAAAATGGTTTGGGTTGGGAGGGACCTTGAAGTTAATCCAGTGCCACCTCCCCATGGCAGGGATTCTTTCCACTGTCCCAGGGTGCTCCAAGCTCTGTCCAACCCAGCCTTGGGCACTTCCAGGGATCCAGGGGCAGCCACAGCTGCTCTGAGTGACCAACTCCAGTGCTGCACCCTCCTCTTAGTAAAGAAGTTTTTCCTAGTATCTAATCTAAATCTTTGCCCTCTTTCAGTGTAAAACCATTTCCCCTTGTGCTATCACTCTGTGCCTTCACAAAGCCTCTCTCCAGCTCTCTTACAGCCCTTTAGGTAATGGAAAGTACTCTTAGGTCTCCTCAGAGCCTTTTCTCCTCCAGGCTGAGCCCTGGAGGGGGCTTTAGGGTCCTTTCCAACCCAAACCATTCTAGGATTCTATGAGCATTACTGCCCCTCTCACAGAGTGAAGGTGATTAACACAGGAGCAAAAGCAGCACGGAGTGGTCAAGTCTTATCATTAACCCCAAACCGTGTAGGAAGCCTTACAAAACTTTTAATATTCCTAAGACACAAGAACCATAAGGAGCCTGGCTGCACTCCTGGATACATCTGCAGGAGGGGCACTCAGTACAGGAACACCAGCTGAGGCACTAAGCCAATATTCTGAGCCCAGCAAACCTCTCAAACACACATTTAACCTCCTCTCCTGCCGAGGGGATCTGAAGTGCATCTCCACATTCTCATCTCAAAAGCAGAGGATAAGTGAATCAAGCCCAGAGCTCTGTTCTTATCCCAAGATCAACCTATGATCACTCACACAAAAAAATTAAAAATTCTTCTGCAATGAAGGAATCACAGAGCACTAAGGATGAGAACTCACTTGTAAATCAGTTCTGAAACCTATTAAAACAAAATTTACTTTTCTATGTTGATTTTTTTTGTCCTTTCTTTTTGGCCTCTATCTTAAAATTTTCAGACTTAGAGCAGAACTGAAAGCATCTCAAACCCCAAATATCCATGAACAATAAGTAAGAGTGGTCATACTTTTCTAATCACAAAATAATTTGCCTGTACCTCACCATGCTCTTTGCACACTGAGTTTGCCATACCAGAAAGACAAAGCATCACAAGAGCAGGTACAACCATTTTTTGTCTTTGTTTGTTAAAACAATGACTCTGACTGCAGTTTTTATAGTTGCCTCTCAAGCTACACTATCAAGTTTTCCGAACTTCAGATTTTTTTTCACCAGAAAGAACAAAAACCAAAGCCAATGTAAAAACCTTGTTTTAATGCCCTAAGTAATAGTAAATAAATCCACCTGAACTGCTTCAGCCAGCAGGAAAAATTAAAAAAAAAAAAAAAAAAAAAAGCCAAGTTGCTTCTGCAACATTCTAGCAGAAAAAATTGTCAACTTTGAGCTAGATAACAGTGAAGAAAATAAATGTTTATATGCAAAATATTCATTTGGAATTTAGTGCTTAAGAGGGTGTCTTGTGTATTAGTATTTGTAGCAAGATGGAACATGTTTTCCTGAGCAGCTCTGCAAAGGTGGACAAGGTTGAAGTTCTCACGAATATTGCTCAGCCTGTGATGGAGCTGGGCTTTGCAGAGCTCTCTGCTGGCCCCATCTTGCTGTGCCAGTGGGATAAGAGGGGCAGGACCCAGGCCCAGCCATGGGGTGGATCTGGGGAAATGGGGGAGGGGGGATAGAGCTCCCCAAACCCCATCTCAGAGCAGCACAGAAGCTGAGCCTGAGGGGTAAACCACCAACTGCCCCAATCCCAGAAATCTCCTCTGAACATTTTTCTTCTACATCTCAACATGCTGCACTAGCTAAAACTTAAAGGATTCATTCTACATTTTCATTCAAAAAGCTCTTTAAATCCCCTAAACTCCTCACATAACACCCTCCTTCTTCCCACCCTTGCTGCAAAGTTTCTGCTCCTTCCCTCTCTCAGGCACATGTGGCATGACACTGACATTTTACTTTTCCCCTCTAATAAAAACACATCATCAGAAAGAACAAATCCTGTGCCCAGCATTACAGAGCCTTTAAAAGACTTCCCAGTGCTCACATCCAGAGGCTTTTCATTTGTGCACTGACTGGTTGCAACTTCTGCTGAATAAACTCACTGCTGTTTGTTCCCTCTTGAATAAATCCTGGACCTGATTTTCTAATATCCTGGGGATAATCCAAAGTCAGAAGACATCTGGAAATCCTCCATCACCTTGGAAAAACAACATCCTTTGTTCCTCGGGACAGAACTGCTTTGGAGTAAATACATGGGATGTAGCTTTTGCAGACACATTAGGTACTACATGAATAAAATCCCATTACTATTGTAGAAGAGGTTGTCTCCAATCAAGTTTGCTGCAGCAAGTTTTCTGCTTTATTTACCTGAACTACATTTTCCCAGAAGCCAGAGGCTGTAAAACCCACAGTTTATAAAGCAAGCTAAAAAGTTCCTACCAAAACAAATGTTTCATTTTTTTTTAAGTGACTTCCCACACAAAGGTGTCTCTGAGCTATCCATTAGCTCCAAGTGAGCTACGTCTCACTGAACACCTGAATACTCTTTGTAGAGGGAGAAAACACACAGCAAGTGCAGAAAATGTGTTCCAAAGTCAGAAGCTGAGGCAATGCTCCTCTCCAACTCATCACTGCTCCAGGATCACTGGAGGCATCTGACCTGGGCACAGGACTGGCCAGACAGGGTTGTTCAAAGGTTAAGACTTAAAAATCCAGTGCCTACCAACCTCTTGCCCACTAAAAAAGAGGATGGAGGGGGGAAATTATACCAAATATACCAAAATATACCAATATAACAATATATAGCAGACCTTTGTGTGTTGCTCTGTATAAATATCTCTTCATTTCCTAAAATCCAGCTGTCTTCAAATAAAACTGCTGGTCCACAGGGTGTCCAAATGAGCAACCCCAGGAACCACATCAGCGAAGCCTCACACAGCACTCAGAGCAGAGGCTGATTCATTTTGTTCACACAAGGACAAACTAAAGCCAGCTCCAGACCTTTCTCCCCATGCTACATTGATTTTTGTATTTTAGTCAATTTGAGAAAACATGGGCATTCACTCAAACACTGACTAGCACAAAAATAACTGTATTATGTGCATTATGGTCCATTTTACATTGTAAAGTTTATTTCAGCTGTGTTATTTTGTTTTCTGAAGGCACAGTGTGGAGACCTTGTGAATGAAAAGTGAACTGTTAAGATCTTTAGATACCTCTCAACTCCAGTTCTGGTTTTATGGTGCTGTAATCAACTTCCAATCCACACAAAAAACATTTCAATCACACTTTAAAAATGTTTTGCAAAACTCTTGGCATAATGCACTTGCTGTACTTCATTACACTTGCCTACTCTCGAGTTCCAAACAGGAGTGGAAAAAGAGACTTTTCTGTTCCCTTTTTTAATAGTCTATTGGATTTTCCTACTACTTCATCTGTAGGAATATTGTCAGCCATGAATTTCGTTTATTGGATAATCCATTAGATTGGTTCAACTCCCTTTTTTTTGTTCCCCACATTAACAGCAATATTCTGAGCACTCTTCACTCCACCCGTGGGATGCTCCAAAGATACTTTGAATTGCTTTAGGTTGCATTAAAAGTCTTCACAGCTCAGAATCTCAAAGGATGAACTTTAAAATAATCCAATTTATTTTTCCAACTCCCCTTTTAGGATCGCTCTGCTGCTTCTTCCCTTTTGCTAATGAGATGTAAAAATCAGATGAGTCTGGCTAGCTCCACCTCTCCTTCATAAATAAGGAGAAAAACCTCCATAAAGAATGCACCTCAACTCTTTGGAGACTCTTTTGGAGTCCTCCCCCTTGGCAAGGGTGTCCCCAGGAGCACAGATGGAACCTGCTCTGGGTCTGTCCTGCTTGGTGCAGCGTTGTTGAGATTTGTCTTCTTTTTTTTTTATTTCTTCCCCAGGGATTTTTCCAGCTTCTAGCTGCTTCTGTTACCTCTGTTTCTTCAGGGAGGGCCCGACCCTGATAGGTGTCCTCCTCACATGGGATCACCAATTAATGGAGTCTTTGCTGCTTTTTTGCCAAGGTTAGGATTAAATGTGTGGGACGATATTTCTTGTTGGGACTCAGATGTTTATCAGTTCTTATCTCTGTCACAGTCTCACAAAGTGTGAGTTCTACAGCACTTCACTCTGACAAGCTAAAAATGGAGCCCTATCCCTCTTTCTAGAAGGCCTTTTAAAGATTAACTGTCCAATTAAGACATGACACCTCAATTATTTTTAGTTTTAATGCAATAACCAACCACCCGTGCCTGCAATGTGGACTTTTTTATCCAATTACACAAAACCACCCAAACCCATGGAGAAGAAGAAGGTGAAGAAGAAGGTGAAGAAGGAGCAGCCTCCACCCTAAAGCCTCCATCTTGCCTTATATATATTACTATATTCTAAACCCTTAAACTCTAAGTTTTCCACCATGTGATATCACACACTTCTATTCAAACTCCACACCCACAATCCCAGTTGTATCATTCAGTTTTGGAAGCCTTCTCCACGGCCTCAGGTGAATGCAGTTTTCTCCTGGGGGTCAGTGCCTGGCAGCACAGAAAGTCTGAAATTCTCAGTGACCAGGGTTCCAACACAATGGTCTGCATTTCCTGCTTTCCCCAGAACTCCAGAAGTGTTTGGGGAGAGCAGAAGGGGGAGAAAGCAGCTTGGCTCCTCAGTGCCACTGTCACCCCGTGCCAAGGAGAGCCACAGTGCCAACACCTCTGCTGGGCCAGTGTCTGGGGCAGGGGCAGAGCTGCGGTGCCTTGATGAGCAACCAGGGGAAGCCTCGAGTTTTAATGTGCCCTGGTGAGGAGGTGACCAAGGTTAATTGCTGCAGATGCAGACTTGGGATTCCCATGCTGGGAATTGCAGAATTAAACTCAGCCTGAATGGCTTGGGCACTTTTCAAAGCGTACTCCATTAGGTTTCAATTATAAAGCAGAAATAGAGAAGCACAGAACAAGAAATGGTGGATATTTCTTCCTCTTTAAGGCATTTCTTTCTCTCCCACACTGTCCCATATAGCCAGTCACTGTGACCCTGGGCTGTGCTTCTCACACTGCAGGATGACTGCAGCAGGGCCAGGGGAGGAAAAGGCAGGAGCCCCCTCAGGCTCTGACTCCAGACTTTAACAACCCCAGGCAAGTACATAAAGGACACTTAGTCACAGTGATTCATGCAGCAAATCATTCTGATGCCACATTCTCCTTCATCCACCCAGATCACACTTTTCAAATCCTAACAGAGTTTCTTTAATTTTTTTTTTCTGGATGTCTGACACACTGCAAACTATTTTAAAGACGACTAAAAAACAAGCCAGCCAGGATAATTAAATTTGCTGTACAGTGGTCTGCACTGTCATAAAAAATATTCCAGGGGAGGAAAAGTAGTTCAGGGGTTTCCACAAATCAAAATGGGTAGAGGATATACTAATTCCTGCAGGACTCACATTACAGACTTCAAAAATCTAAATGCCACCACTAGAAAAGGGATGTCTATTTGTGGTCAAGCTTGAGTTGTAATTTCAGCAATGAAATCCCTTGATCAGTGCAAGCCTTTATTTTCTGATTGTCTCAAGTGATTCATGATTTCAACCTCAAAGCCTAATAGTGGTTCAGCCTCAAAGAACATAAAAATAATTGCATGTTATTGGACATATCAAAGCTGTGAATAAAGTATATTGCGCCAACTTCTTTTAGGCTGATTTCAGGGTTTTGCAGACCCTTGAAATGAGTTTTCCAAATCTGGTGAGTTGAAGATGGCAATAGGCTTCAAATAAAAAATGTAGAAATATTATGCTTACCCATACCTGAAAGGTAAAATACTTTCAGCTAGTTGCTGCCTAAACTTACCCTGAAAAAAAAAAAAAAAAAAAAAAAAAAAACCAAAACCAAAAAACCAAAACCAGGCATTTTATAGAAGGAAAAAGGTCCTTTATTGACAATTTGAGCTTGGTTCAAAGTATCATTTAAATAGACTTAGCAGCTGCTCCTGGACTTACTGGAGTATTAGAGCCTTTCACTAGCAAGTATTCAGAATCTGAATAGGAATAACAAGAACACAAATTTGAATGAGACTCAGCTTCAGCTCCCACATCTAAAACACAAGAAGGGTGGCATCAAAATGTGGCAAATTAGAGTGCAGACACCTGGTCCTGAAAAGTCACGCAGAAAACTTAGTTTATACTGCTTTGCCTTATTTCTCATCAAAATAATTTGGAGGCTTGAACATGAAACAGATTTGTGAATTCACTAGGGAGCCAGAGAGAGTCATCACACAGTAATGGAAAGGCAGATTTTTTTATTGACTCAAATTAAGGGTAATTTATTGGAAAAAAAAGCCACAATTTGCATGAAAGCCGTTGCTGAAAGACGCAGCAGTGTAAGTGTGTTTTGATCTGTTTGACTCAAACACACACACACACAGAGGCTGGTGGGTGCAGAGAGCAACAGCTCTGCAGTCTCTGCAAGAAAAAACCAATCGGTCCTGAGCCAGCTCTGAGACAGCTCAGTCCTTTGGTACTTCAAGTTTCTCCCCTCTTTTACTTTATCACAAGTGGTCTGGTCATTCTTATCCTCTCTGACCCTTCCAAGCAATGAAATCTAATTGTCCTCTGGCTTCAGTATCTCCCAGGACCCCCAGTCAGTTGATTTTGTCCTTAAAGTGTGAGAAGCCTTTGTTGCACAGCTCTTGGAAACAGAACAAGCCTGAACCAGAGAGATCAGGTTACCACAGGGGACATCTGAGTGTAGGTCTCAGACCTAAGAACATTGGTGTTTACATCACAACCATTTGCCAAGGGAAGCCTATTGCTCCATGGGGAAGCTGCTCAGTTCTTCCAGATGTGGCATTTCTCAAACGAAGATCAAATCTTGATGATAAAGCTGGACAAACAGTGATATTAGAGAAATTACAGCAGTCTTGGAGCAACTCTGGCTCCAAATGTAAACATTTCCTAAACTAAATGCTTCATCTTCTTTTAATTCCTAGATTCCCAACAGCCAGAGATACAGGGATAGGCTACTAATCCCAGAGTTTAACTGGAGTGTGGGTCAGACCAAATGAGCACTGCCCAGGCTCCCCAGGGGATGGGCACGGCCCCGAGGCTGCCAGAGCTCCAGGAGCGTTGGGACAGCGCTGCCAGGGGTGCCCAGGGTGGGGCTGTTGGGTGTCTGTGCAGGGATGGGGCTGGGCTGGGTGATCCTGTGGGTCCCTCCTGATGCCTCAGGTTTTAGCTTTTATATTTTTCAGATTCTCTGCTGCTTTAGTGTGTGGGTCTGGGCTTCATATCAGGGGATGGTGAGCTCTCTGCACAGAGCAGGGACACAAAACAATTCCTTCTCCAGCTGGGGACCAAGGACAAATGATCCAAATCTCAGGCCCAAGAGCACAAACAATGTGGGCTGGAGAGAGAAAAACAAGCAGGATGGGACTGCATGGGCTAAAGCTGGAATGGGACAATGAACTCCAGTGTGCAAATGGAGCAGAGCTGATCACAGTGAGAGACCCTGTGACCTGTTGTGCATTTTGTGACCATTTTGGTTTTTCTGCCCAAGGTGGATCTATTTGAGGCCTTTTAATAAATCCCTACTTTATTCTTTAACTCCATCTAGTCTCTGTTCTAGGTCAGCCTTCACAAGGCATCACTCCCAACTCAGGATATTCTGATTGTTTCCTCATCCTCCTGAGCTGAGGCAAGGAACGAGACTCCCGTGTGCTCCTAACCCCATCAACCCCACCCGGAGCACTGGATTCCCTTTCCCAGCTCTTGAGACAACCAAGCCATTTCTTCTGGAGCTCCTCACTACAAAGCTTCCATGTTTATGAGGAAATGTGCTGGGAACAGCCAAGTGTAAAACATTCCCTGCCTTCAGCACACCCCTGGCTGCTGTCCCCGTGTCACCGCACAGCCGGGTTATCAGCGATGGCATTGCTCTCTCTGAACAGGCTCTTTGTGCCACGTTCACATGTTATTGATCTCTTCGAGCTAAATTTTCCCAAGGGATTTAAGCCAGTTTTCATCTGCGAGAGCACGCTTGGAAGGCTTGGAGATTTGAGAGAAGCGATTTCTCTCCCCCAGCCACAGAGTGGCTCCTTTAACACATTCCCACATTTGCATTTTGCCATTTGCATATGCACAGTTGAATGCCAGAGCAGCACGTAAACAGGACTGTTAGTTTTATGAAAATCTGACTTTTGGGGGGAATTGCTTTGTGCAAAACAATAGTAAGAAGCAGGATCCAAAGTAAATCTTACAGTGAAGGGAGAAAAACCCACTTATTACAAGACTAGGAAAACTGCATGAAATGCTGAGGAGCCTCTTACAAAGGCAAATTATCCCACAGCGTAGATGGCAAAGGGATCATTTACATTCCCAGTTCGTAAAAAGCAGTGATTAATACAGCTAGAGAAAATGTAAAATTTAATGAGTAACTGAAGTGTTCAAACAAACTTCTAGTTTAATAAAGCAGAATGACAGGGCCAAAGCGTTGGGAATAAAATCCCAAGGTTCTGTTAGCAGAGAGAAAATTCATGGATGGAGTGAGAAAAAGAAAAGGTGATTTTACATCAAAGGAAATAATTACTCTTCATCTAAATAAGAATTAGAATGAACATTTATATTGTCTTTTCTTCTCCTCTGAATCTCTCCAAAACTCTTATTTATTTTAGTTTACATACTTAGCTAATTAAAGCTCTAAAATAATATAAAATTTTATGGGCCATTTTTGGAGAAAACCAACATAACTAAAAACAGTCCCAGGCACTTTGAATATTGCATCAAGGTTCTATTGGTTTCCATGGTGCAATTTTTATTTTAAAAAAACTGCCTCCTGCTGAATAATTATGATCTTATTTTTAAGCAATTTTTAAAAATTACACATGGATCGGAGACTTTCATTCTTAATGGTTGAATTTAGCAATAACCTACATTGGAGTTGGCAAAGAAAATACTGAACCAACGTCTCAGCTGATGCAGAGGGGAAACCTTGCTGACGTTGTGCTGTTTGTGCAAGCTGTGTTTGCAGGGTGCTTGACCTCTGCAGCTCCAGCCCTGCAAATCCACTTCCTACTCCAAGTGCTGAGCAGGGTCCAGCTCATCTCCTGTCTCTCCAGTGTTGGCTCTGCAGGCCAAACGTGCATTGTTATTTTTTTTACCCCATTTCTCGAACTGAGCCACACAAACCCAATGTGAGCAGCCTGTGATGAAGGGTCAGGGAAAGCCAGGGTGCTGCTGGGCAAGGCTGACAACAGCTCCTCACTGAGAGCTTTTCACTCCTCACAATGTGCAGCTAAAATGTCTATGAAAAAGACAGTCCAACTCTCTCCAGAAGTTACTTTACTCAGATGTTTCTCACAACTGCATCTTCCTTTCCCAACAACATCCACCTACTACATACAGGCTATGCAATGTGGTCACAAATAGATCCGTGGAGAGCTGCTACTAATAACTTCCATTTTGCAGCTCCAAATATTCAGCTATTAGAGTGAGAGTGGTGAGACAGATCTACCCAGAGCATTGCAAAAGTCAAGATGCCCTCTGAAAACATGCACCTCATGGGAACAACTTGACCCCAAAGTGCCAAGGTGGACAGATACAAGACAAGGCAGAATTAAGGGTTCTCTAGGAGCCCTTTTGGAAAGTACCACTTTGCATTCAGGCAGCATTGTCATCATAACCTCAGGATCTCTCCTATAATTAGGAGCTTCTCTATGAGGATACAGCCAGGCATTTTCATTCCAGGTATGTTTGTCGTGTTGGAAGTATGGTACAATGAGTACTCTGAGTGGGAAGAGAAGGGATGGCAGTACAAGAGCACAAGCCACGCTCCAACACAAAGCCATTATTTCATAGTCGCTGATGTCTGCATGACTTGCTGCTCACAGAACTCATCTGCAGAGAGATGACTCTTCCCACTCTCACAGCAAGGACTAGCTTAGTTTCAGACACTGGGAGGTTTGTGGGCTTTTTGTTCACCCTTTTTCGCTCTGCTGTACAGTTACTTTTATTTTTACTGTCACATTGGCAAAAATCAATGCACTGAGAACACAGCTGCTAGAAACACTTGGACAGCTCAAGGTCCCCCACACAGACTCTCCCTTTGCAGTGTCTGTAACACCCAAAAGAGCCTAAGGAAATGGCAGCATTTCCAGGGACAAACCAGGAACAAAAGAAAGGAAGAAAAGCCAGTTTTAGTGCAGAGACCCTGAGACTGGCTCAGCTGGTCAGAGCCTGGTGCTAAAAACACCACGGCTGGTGGTTCAGCCCTGTATGGGCCATTCACTTGGAGCTGGACTTAATGATCCTTGTGGGTCTGATCCAACTCAGATTATTCTGTGATTCTAAAAAACTGATGATCAAACTCCAACTCTGCTGTTATTATATGAGTCTACCATTGTAATATTTAGAACTTGGGTGTAGAGTGCACCCAAAAATTCAACAGTCCAGGCAGTTCTTGCAGTGTGTGTGTCCTGAATGAAAAGGATGACCGCAGATATCTCTCTAGAAGTCAAATTCAAGTCAGGTTTACATAGATATCTGCAAAGAGATTTGGCTTCTGGAGCTACAAAACTTATCTAGCCATCACTTCAGCTTCCAAATTTTGAAAAGAAGGCAGGAACCCATCATCTCTTCTGTGGTCATCTCTTGTCCCCACCTCAAAGCTGTGACATTGGCTCCTGAACACTGCAGGTTCTTGGCAGTGACATTAATTTTAATTTAATATCACAAAACTGCATTGATGCTTAGCAAAAGCCCCAATCCACTAAAGCATATTTCCCTCTAGGGAACTTGGGCATGAAAAGGAAAAGCTGCTGAACAGAAGGCAACATATCTTCCTCTACATTTATATCCAGAGACATATCTGCCTGCAATGACACATAGGAAAAACAAGTGTCACCTCAGAGAAGATCTCTGTCTTCTCATCTATTACCTTCCTCAGCAAAACAATGGCTCTCTGAGGGGCACACAAGGCTGAATGGGTTATACCAGATTGTTTTCAGCTGCAGGCAATATATATAATCACTAATTTATATGCAGAAATATTTATAAACAGTAAATTTAGGGACTGTCATCTTGGCAAAAGCTGCACAAGCCATGTCACAGAGTGTTCTGCCCAAATCCTGCATCCCTTTAAGTGAGAACAGGATGCAAAGTGGTCCTTCCACTAATTATTAATTGTCCTTTATCAGTATGAACACTCAGAAACATCATCAGTAGGAGCCACCACATCTTCTGAAGGCAAGTAAATGAAAAATAAAATGCATCTCTATCTTCTGAAACACCACATCTTCCAACAGTTACTATGGAGCATGAAAATTAACTCAGAGCTGTCCACTGCTTTTGCTGTTATTTGATTTCCCTCTGTTCCCCTGGGGAGAGGGTAAGAGACATGCACTGCACGTGGTGCCAACACTTGGGTGCTCAGGGGCAGCACGGCTGCACTTTGCTGGGAAGGCTCACAGCAGGCAGGGATCCTAAAGGGATCAGTGCCATCCAGCAGGAACACTTCACTCCCTGAGAGCTGCTGCCAGTTTTCTCATCTACACTGAGAAATCTACACAGCTTATACGTTCAGAAAAGACCTGTAGTAGACTGGTGAGGACTCTGAGATCTCCTGAGCAGATGGCAATTCTGCCAGTCTCATCCGGGACTCACCCTGTTCAGCACAGTAACACAGACATCAGCAAACTCAAACCACAATCTCTTACCCACCTGCACACAAACTGGCAGGAGTGTCAAATCACTGCTGTCCAGGTCTGTACAATAAATGCTACTGTTGGTACAAAAAGGTGGCTTTCTCCAAAAAGCAGATGCTACCACTCCTGAGAGACCCACTATTGTGCACAGCATCAATTGGAGAGTTATTTTCTTTCTGTGCTAATCTAATTTCAGACAACACTGAAACACCAATGTGGGACTGCACACAAACAGATGCATGCTCAGCCTCAGCAGGTTTCAAATCATCTATCAAAACTCTGCTAGGTTTATCTTATGCTTAACTGATTAGTCACAGGCAAGACTTCCACGAGCAGTGTGTGCCCCCAGCACATCATTAAGGATTATGTTCACACATACCCTGTTTAGACAGCACTGTGTTAAATCCCAGCAAATAACTTGGTCACTGAGATGTGTGTGGAGCCCAAGAGGAGGGAAGCTGCTAAAACAATTGTGTAATGACGTGAAAAAGCAGTGGGTAAACTGCACATCTTGCTTCTTTCTGGGCATGAATGATTCACTAGGGCTTCCTCTTCATCAGATTTGCTGGGGAAGAAAAGAGCCACTGCTACCATGTTTCCCTGATACACTGACATAGTTTTTGTCTCACACCACTGAGGAGCTCAGGGTAAAGGAAAACACCAAGATCTCCATGCAGCAGGCAGAACTGTAGCTCATCGATCGTCATCCTTCCCTTGACAACTCCTAGCAAACCATGGTAGCTGCAGGGAATTTCTCGTGGTCCAGAAAGGCTGTTCCAAAGTCCTGCAGAGTCCACTGTCTTTATTTAAACCTGTCGGCAAAGCAGCCAGAAATAGATGTCCCTCGGCTGCCAGATTACACGACTTAAACCAGTAGCAGGTAACAAGGGCTTTCCTCAAAAGTCTTTCACAAGCAGCTTTCTTGGTATTTATTACCATGACAGAGGAAAAGGAGAGTCTAAGAAACTCAGTTGGCAGCATGGCAGACCTTTGCCTCAGGCAAAGCAGAAGGAATTCCCCTGTTCCCAAGTCACTGCAGTTTATAGCCCAGGGCTGTGTCTCCTTACTCCTGCCCAAGCCAAGGTTGCTACAACCTCAGTGTCACTGCAGCACAGACTTGTCTCCTGCTGGCAACTCCTCTGAAAGCTGGAGCTATGGGTTTTTCTAGCTGGAAACCTGTTCTCTGCTAGAGAGAGGTTTGGAAAGAAGAAAGAATGTTTCTGGAGTGAGGGGCATTGCAAGACAGATTTTATAAAATATAATGAGACAGAGAGATTAGAGTGTGAGGGAAAGGACTGCATCCACCCAGCAGCAGTGATTGCTCAGCACCAACATGGATGAGTTCACAAAGTTCACTTGTAATAAGGATGTTGGATTGGTGAGGATGTAGCTTTTGTCTGGATAACCTGAATAATATCTAATTTGTCTGTGGCCTAAATAAGAAAATGGCAAATTAATAATGCTGTATATGCATTTTCTCCTCTTTAAATGTAGTGCAAGTTCAACACTGTCACAGACACAAAAGTCAAATAGCTCAGAAAAACCTTTCAGCTCAGTGGAAAAAGGAACTTATCAAGTACTAAAGAGAAAAATATTCTAGACAGTAACATGCAAGAGTTCTGTATGCATGACTTGTGTTTGGATTTCTTGTCTCCAGTAGACAAACTAATAATGATTGGGAAGCCACAAGGCCCTTGTGCTCTGTGCAAAAGAAAATAAACAAATAAAACCGATCACTTCCCATTGCTCTGCCGCCATGGGAAGAGCTGGACCATCACCTTCACATGGGACCCGTTCTGGGCAGGGGCTCATGGAGCAGGAAAACCTTGAGCTTGCCCTGCAATTTGGGGAATGACATTCCTGACCCTTGAAAAGCACCAAGGTGTGAGCCTCAGGGAAAATCACTCATTCTAAAAGACAACTTAAATCTGAATAGAAGCATGCTATTTCAGCAGGGGGAAGTTGTTTTGTTATATTTGATTATTAGATATTTTTTAGCTTGTGTCCTCTCTCCAAGATATGGGCCTTGTGGAAGCATTTTAAGGATGACAGCAATAGCCCTGTTTTCTTGATTCCTTCCTGTGAACTGTAGAGTTGGCCCATGAAACCTCAGGGCTTAATGAATAATTTCCATCAGCAGAAGGGTTTCAGACCTGAAATTCAGACTGACCCTGAACTGGGAACATTTCAACACAAAACACAAAACTGTCAGACATGTTAAATCTTCCAGGGACAACAGTCAAGTGTAAGAAAGGGTTCCTGGAATTTTCACTGGTGAGCTGATTTTGGATTTCTTTTGAATGAAGTTTCACTAATGTTGAAAGACCAAAATATTCCTGAGATGTGGGAGTTTGAAATGGGACTTAAATTCTGTCAAGACATGACCAGACCTTCCTTGCAGGGATCTGAAAAAGAATATCCTTCATTGACTCAGGACTGTTCTTCACAGCATCTTCTTTTTTCCAGCTCCAGAAGAGAGGGGAGAGGAGCTTCATCCAAGAGGACACCACATTTACAAGACACTGGCTGGGTTCTCTTTCCTGTCAGACTGCAGCTCCTTTGATCACCACCTGGTTATCACCACTGCTGGCTCTGTCATTCATCCAAGCCCCCTTGCACACAGCCAACAGCCTGGGCATCTTTCTCCTAAAGAACCACTCACTGGGTGACTGGGAAAACAAAACAGGATTGGCTGATGCTGCTATGCTCTCAAATTCTGATTTCAAGGTGATTTATGCTCCTTTCCTCCTTGCTTTGCAGGGATGGGAGGGGAAGCCAGAAGCTCTTCGTGTGCTTGGACCCAAACACAGAATTAACTTGCCCAGCAGAGTGTGTGCTCTGGAGTGCATGAGCATCAGGGGGACAATCCATTTCATGGTTCTATGAAGCTGATTGAAACACAATTACACAGCAAGCCAGGGGCTCTTCTCCTCTGAGACTCCCCAGCTGCCTGTGCTTCCTAGGAACAATTATTACTGCAGGTGACTTCAGATTGCAGCTGGGATGGACTTAAGTTCAATTTTATCAGGGAGTTTCAGACCTTTTGGGCTAGAGGACAAAAGTTAATTGCAGCAAGTATGGCACAAAGGGCGTAATTTGAAGGAAGTTATCTTCCAATGACAGGGAAGAGTTGGTGAACAGGTTAGTGAACGATCCTGATCCTTCTTCAGTGCTGGAAAAGTAAAGAGCTGAAGAATGTATTTTATGATCAGATGAATGGGGACATTTTCCATCTTAAAACTCATTTTAAGCCAGGCAATTATTGTACTTACATCCTTCCCCAGCCCACTGATTTTCACCCAGGAAATGGGAGGAGCCAAAGGCCTTTCATTTTTCCATTCTTGTGCTACTTCTTTTGGGATAAGGTTAAGGCAGAGTTAATCAGCATTTGCAAGTTATATTTAAGGCTGGCAACACGTGAAAGACTAAAAGCCCTGCAGAATAAAATCCTTTAATTGAGTCACAGCACAAGCACAGCATGGCTGGTAGGAGTATAAAAAGCCAGAGCACAGCTATTCATTAGGAATGAATATGGAAGTTAACCTAGGGAGACCCCAGGAATAAAAGAGGCCCATTGGCTCCCTGGCCTATTTACTGAGAGCCACGTAAACACGGGGCAATTAAACCTGAATACAAACACAGGCAGCACAGCCAAGGCAGGACAGAACATGGTCCTGCACCCAGTCTTGACCAGGACCAGGGATAGCAGGGCTGAGAAGTCTCTTCTACTCTCCTTTTGCACAGACTCTTTCTTCCTCTTCATATTTCCTTGGGTTGTTATGGCTTTTTGTTTTTTATAAACAAAGCCAAGTTTAATGCCTGTGAGAAAAGGAGGAAGAATGGACTAGGTAGCAAAGCAATTGGGAGTGCCTCGCTAATGTATTCAGGCTATTAAGGATTTCATTAGGTTTACTAAAAGGTCATTAACGATAAAATATATTCTTTTATTTTACCTACTTTCTAAACATTATAGTCTATTCTGCCATTCAAGCTTGCACCCCACTGACATTAATTAGCATGCTATATATTAAGGAGAGCTTTTAATGAGCTGTTATTTCATATGATTTTATTGGAGAGCCTCATTGTTCAGCTTAATAGCAGAAAATGACAACTATAGAAATTGCTTTGATAGGACTGCAGCATTGAGGCGGTTATTCAATCTCCATGCTTGTTCCTCAGTTATTCCTTGATGCTGAAAGCTCTGCCTAAAACCCTTCATTGCGGTTGGCCATGATACACAGGGTGTAGGGAAAGCTGTGGGCAAGGAACAGCCCCCAAACCACAGAGTGGGGTGTGAGCAGCATCACACACAGCTGCTGGGTCTGCTGCACAGCAGAAAGCAGCAGCAGCAAGGCCCACGTGTGTACAAAATGGTTTGGCCACATTTATAGATCAAATATCAGTTTTAGCTCTTATTGTAGCTGACAGTTGTGAGATGGTGTCGTTTCAGTCACTTGAATCTTAAGATTTGTTTTTGTATTTATTCTCCAAGTCAAGTGTCTGCCTTACAGAATGGTTTGGGTTGGAAGGGACCTTAAAGATCATCCCAGTTCAACCCCCTGCCACCTTCCACTAGGCTAGCTTGCTCCAAGCCTCATCCAAGCTCACCCTAAGTCACTTTTCCCAAATTCAGAGCAAAGCAGGTGAATTGAGAACAAAGGGAAAAGTTCTTCTCCCTGTGCTAAAGCCCTCATTCTTCTGAAAGCCATCTCACCCTCAGTGTCAGCAATACCACCTGGACAGCAGGGAGAGCAGGATCAGGGAAAGGCAGTAACCAGCTGGGAAAAAGGGGAAGGAGAAAGGAGGCGGGGGACTCAAAGTGACAGAAATTGCTAAATGTGCAGGGCAGAGAAAACTAAACCCAAACCCATCCTGTCCACTGGATGGCAGGATCATAAAGACTGGCTCTGTGATACAAACACAAAGGACAGCAACAAGGTGAATTTCCCAAAAGGAGCCATGCATCCACACATCCATACTGCTGAAGGTGATGCAAAGATCACCTTGAGTGGCTTCTCCCCCTTTACAACGTTCCTCAGTGGCATCCATTAACAGGATGAAAGCACCACCACACCTGAATTATCCAGCTCTATGTTTTCTAAATTAAACAGTACTGAAGATGAAACAGAGGGGAAAAAAACCCAACAATCTAGGAAGGAAGTGCAAACATGCATCTGCAGTTTGCCTTCAACTTAGCTAAGTGCTACATTTTGGTAAACAAAATACTGCAAGATGTGAAAATAGAGTTGTTAAAGAGCTTTATAGTATTCTAACTGCACAGGTACACTGCCACGTGAAAAGATGAGATGGAGGAAATGGGATTATGGATCAGCTGTTCTCCTGAATGAACAATATAGAGGAGAAAGAAAGACTGAAATTGTATTTTTTCTGGGGAAAAAAAAGCATTGGAAGGCAGAAAGACAAGATGCTGATGTATCTACAAGAGGATGTTTTAAAATTGAACTTCATTACAAGAAAGAATAAGTTGGAGTTTTTTCAGTTCTTATCATTTAGTTTGGCTTAGAAAAAGTGCAATGTTCACACTAAAATAATTCAACTCCTAAAAAAAAGTCTTGCTGTAACCAAATATCTTCTCATTTGCATGGGATTTATATCACTGCATGTCTATTGGCTTCAAAAGAACAATAAAAAGGTAATCAAAGAAATTGTTGTGCTCAAGGGACCACATTATGCTCTTATTTCTGAAAAGCTTGATCAAGCAATTTTTTTAAAACAGTTGATTCACTCTATTTATAACACAAGTATGCTACTTACCTGGAGGTTGTCATACATTTGAAAAACCCTGACATCTGAGTTTCTCAGAAAAACCCTCTCATTTTCTTCCTAAGATGTTACTGGAAACCACAGGATTTTAAAAAGCATCATTAACAAATGCTCCCAAGTTAAGCACATCTTGCAAGTAACAGCAAATGAGTAACACACAATTAAGAATCCTATATAATTTGAAGATTGTTCAAAAGCTCTTTGAGATGCTTATTCAGAAAAGCATCCCTAATTAGGAAAACATTTAAACATTCCCTAAGTTTAAAGCTGTGCTAAAGTAACTGGGACAGGGAGGAGAGGAACAGGAGCAATAAAAATCTGGTGCTTTGTTGGGACTACCTAAACACAGAGGCCAGGCAAAATTAGGGAATAAAAAGCAGTTATATTTATTGAAGGGCCTTCAGGTACATTTTGGGCAGACAAAGCCCCCCAGGTCCACCCAAAAAATGGACCACAGGTCACTGGGTTTCACACTTTTATAAGTTTGGTCCATTTGCATATTGGGGGTTCATCTCCCAATTGCAGCTTCAGGTAATGAAGGCATTGACCCCAAGTTTGCTCCCCCCAATTCACTTTTGTTTCCATCTCTCAGGTCTGAGGCAGTGAGGTGTCCTTGATTGCCAGGCCTGGAGAGGAATTGTTGTGTCTGCCCAAAATGGGAAAGCAGCAGCTCACACTGTACATGGAGTTTGGAGTTATACACTAAAGAACTGCAGGGTTACAAATATATGGAAAATAGAAAAGCTAAAATCCTAAGGCATCAATACAGCAGGCTCTTTCCAACAAGGACTAATCCCTGAGTAAACCCCCAGCCTGCATCTGGAGCAACCTCCCTGCTGCTGCTCTCCTTAGCTGGAGAGGCAGGAGCAGCCAAGCAGAGCCAGCGCCCTGGGGCGTGCCAGGCAGACAGAGCCCAGCCTAACTCCTCTCAGCTCCCCACAGCACCTTAAACCAACGCAGCTCAGACTAACTCCAGTCCTGCCACGGCATCTGATGTTTCCAAACGTGATAGGGAAGGAAAGCCATCCTATTCCACAAGAGCAACAGCTGCATGTGTTGCCCTCTGTGTTATTGCACACAGGCAAATTGTGCTTTCCTTGCAGTTTCAGAGAAGCCACCTTGACTGAACACCCTGGGTGTGGCAGGAGGGTCACTCAAGCACATACTCATATTCTGTGCTGACAAGGGAGCTTATAAACCCTATTAATTTATTAAAATTGATTAGACAGTATGGGGGGGAGTGAGGGGAGGAGCTCTCTGTGGGGTGCCGCTGGTTGTGGGGTGGGGGGAAAGATATTTCCTGTGACCTTGTGATGCTCAAGTTTCACTGGAAAGCTGTCTGACTGAGCCCTGCCTTGTTCTAGGAACAGAGCCACAGGATCTGTGACTAACACAGCATCCCAAGCTACTGAGAGAGCGAGCAATGCTCTCTCAGCAGGAGAAGGATTTATCGTCCTTCTCAGTTGCCAAGAAATGATAATAAATCAGTGCAATCAGCACCGTTCATTTCCCATATTCTGGCCTGAATCTTTATTAAGTGGAGCCCAGAACACTGGCAGCGTTTAACCAACCTGCTCACCAAGTGCTCAGTAAATACTACAGTCAACAGGCATAAAACAAACAATTTCTCTTCAGCCAGCCCAGCCCTGTTCCAGGGCCCTTCTGTGCTAAGAGCCTTAAACTCCAGATCTAACTGAGCTGGGTAGATGTGAACAGCTCTCCTTACATGTCACTGAGAGGGTGACACAGCCTCGGTAGGGCTGACAGAGCTTCAAACTTGAGCAGATGACACATGGCCACACACTTCCATTGCTAGTTTAGATTATTAAAGAAGTGTAATTCAATACAGCACAGATACAATAAACCCTTTATTCATGATGTAATCGACTTTCATGGACTCTGGACAAACAAGAGACTACATCTTATAGATCCAGTGTCAGAGGCAAACAGCATTAGTGCTGCAGATGAACAGGGAATAATTCCCAACAATGTCCCTGCAGATGAGTGATAAAGCCAGGACCCAATAGCCCATCTTTAATTGCTCACTGCCCGCATTTTAAACCCTTGACAGGGTCTCCAGGACGTTCTGCTCACGTTCAGCTAAATGCAGCTACAGCTGTGTGTGGCACTGCCCAACGCAGCGAATTTAAGTGACAAAGCTCCATCCCAGGAGTCTCCTGCATCCATGGAATGCAATCGAGAGGCTGTAACATGATTGATTTTCATGGGAACATTCAAAGCCACTTCTCACTGAAGGCAGTTTCCGACAATTGCCATCTTTCCACTATTTCAACGGTAGAGCTTTATATAAATCGGTTGCAAGATTTTGTGGTTGTTGCTTTCCTTCTTGTGGGAGCCATTTTTCACCCTTCACAACCAAAAAAAGCCCCCAAACCCTTTAAATAAACAAACAAATGACTAAGCCAAGCTGAGTTCCCAAACCTTGCAGCTTTTTCCGGGGAAACCTTTTTTCTTGCAACACCTTTTAGCAGGAAAGATTTTATCTAAAAAAAAAATCTGGTTTCCTGAAAAGAAAAGGAATATGAATAGAAATGGATGCATATCCCTGCCTAGCTATCACACCAGATAATCCTGCTTTTTGTTATAATAAGCATGCACTTTCAGGGGTCATGGGTGGAAGAAATTTGTTTCCACCTTTTTATAAATACAGGCAATGCATCCCACAAATATTGACCTCATGCAAGATGCTCTAAAGAGGCAGTTTGCATGTAATAACCTCTCCTGCATTGCAAAAGGGAGTGAGATGATGGAGAAGAAATGGCATATTGGCAACTGGAGAGATGAAGAAGGGCAGACTGCAATTTTACATGGTAACTAAGAGGATCTGTAGCCTCTGAAGTGCAATTTAAACTCAAATCCACTGGGATTAGATGTACTAGGCTCCAAGCATCCCATTAAAGAGCTGAAATTGTGTATGAAAGTCCCTTGTATTATTATTCCTGGCATCAAAATAGAGATTTACAGCGTTGAGACAGTGACAAAACTAGCTAGTTAGAAGCTGTAAATACATCGTTATTTTTCCCCAAAACCACCAGAGATTTAACAATCCTAAAGAGGAGGACTGCACCTTATAACGTTTAAAAAGACAATTTGCTGTTTCAACATTGCCCTTAGGCATGGCTCACTGAAAGGACTTCAGCAGTCTGGGGAGCCATTTTTCCAGCCAAGAAGCTGAATATTTGGGATCCACCCTTTAAATGCTGTTAGGATTGCAATAGCCTTAAAAATGCCTTCCCCCAAGCAATGTGACAAGTACTTCAGGTAGCAATGATGGGTGAGTTTCTCTTTCTTTCTTCCTGTTTAAGGGTGAAATACTCTAAAAGCTAAAAATTCTGAGAAATAGAATCCACACAAAAATGTATTTACAGAGGCAAAAGCCAGCATCACTTACAGAGTGCACCTGAAAGCTCTCAGCTGCCCAAAACAGCAAAATGAAGATATAAAAAAGTTTTACTTCAATTTTTCAGATGCAAGTTTGCACAAAACATACATCTAAGACAATCTCATGTCATCTAAAACCAGAAGAATTTTAGTGCCAAAGCTGATCCATGACCTTAAATTAGATTGCTTGCCTTTGCAGCCCAGTGACAGTGCAAGTCTGTTTGATAGTAGTTTGACTTTACACGCACTTAGGAAAAAATAAATTAAAAGGAATAAATCTTTATTGCATGTCTTTCTACACAAAGGCTTTGAAGCTGAACTCCTACATAGTGTGAGGGCAATGAGCAGAATTTGATTATTAGGGATTTTAAAGCAGAACAGCTTTTCAGGACTGGTTAAAAAAATGTAAAATGAAAATTTCAACAAGTTGTGGTGCTTTCAGTCTGCCAGGACACTGATTGTAGGGCAGGATTACTGAGATATTACTGAATTGTGCCACTCACAGGCTGCTCCCAGAGACAATAAGGACAATACCAGAGTAATAGTGCCTCTTCCACGAGTGTCACATGCAGAACCATCTGAGTGGAGCATTTTACCCAAACCAAGGAACCAGCAAAGCCAAGCTTTGCTGTCAGCTGGGTTTCTGAGCACAGATTGGTCTGCCTGTCTCCTGTAGGTACCAACACACCTTGAAGCCAGCTGGGGACCTGTAAGAGTCTTTAAGCTTTCCGTCTGTTGCTTCCAACAGCAGCTGTGCAACTCCCTGGCTTTCTTGATGGACAGGCAGACTGACACTCCTGTCTCACCACATACCTGTGAACTTTGCTGGGCTCTCCTGGTGCCTCAGGTTTTAGCTTTTATATTTTTCAGATTCTCTGCTGCTTTGGTGTGTGGGTCTAGGCTTCATATCAGGGGATGGTGAGCTCTCTGCACAGAGCAGGAAACAAAACAATTCCTTCTCCAGCTGGGGACCAAGGACAAATGATCCAAATCTCAGGCCCAAGAGCACAAACAACGTGGGCTGGAGAGAGAAAAACAAGCAGGATGGGACTGCATGGGCTGGAGCTGGAATGGGACAATGAACTCCAATGTGCAAATGGAGCAAAACTGATCACAGTGAGAGCCCCTGTGACCTGTGGGGCATTTTGGGACCACTTGGGTTCATCTTGGGTGCAGCCCTGGCTGGGCTCTTGTGCTGCCCAAGGTGGATCCATTGAGGCCTTTTAATAAATCCCTACTTTATTCTTTAACTCTGTCCAGCCTCTGTTCTATGTCAGCCTTCACAAGGCATCACCCCAGCACCCCAGAATGATCTGTTCCATCCTCCCTTTCTACCCAGCACATATCCCAATCTTTCCAGCACTGATTAACTGATTTGTAATTCCCAGAGCTTTCCAAGTTGTCTTGAACAAGAGGTTTCTGCTCCCCAGAAAGAGACTGCAATTAGAGAATGATCTAGAATAGCAATTACAAGGGATCTGAAAACATCCCTCTGTTTAAAAATCCAGCTATTTCTGTACCCAGTGAAACAATTAATTCTAAAACTGAACACAGAGGGGGTTAAACCACTTTTAAATGCAACATTCTTGCTTTGTTAAAAGGCAGCAATAGCATTTTGAAGGAAAAATACCCATCAGAAGAGACTTGCAGAAGTCAAAAAGGTTCATTCAGATCCTTCCATTCTGTTTAGGCTCTTAAGCAGTATTCAGTCATTATGAAATTAGTGCTTCTGGCTGCCAAAAGACTTGCTGAAGGCTGTGCTGCTGAATCCCAGTCCAGTTGGCACCCAAGCAGGGGATATGAAAACTGCAACAGCAATTTGGGTTATAGGGACCTCTGGCAGGGAGCTGCAAGAATGATTAGGGACCTGAGAAGAAAATCAGTCCCAAAGGGAAACAAGTGGGATGTAAGTAGAATAGACAGCATGATTATTTTGAAGCATTTTAGAAGCTTATAACATTTTTTAACAGAATTAGAGGGAAAATACAATATCCAGATACAATGAATCAGATGGTGATGGTGAGGAGGGAACATTTAATTTGGAGGAGAAGGTGGGGTTTTATTTGTTTTTTATTAGGAGGGTTTGTGCCCAGAGGGGTTTGTGAGACTCTCAGTGGCACAGTTCTTATGTGTGAATTTAGCCAGCTACCTCCAGGTGTAATGCAGGACCTGACACTACTAACTCAAGATCATAAACTGATAATATTTAATAAATATTTTGCAGGGTTATTTTTTCCTTTAATAAATGCTCACAGGCCTTTGTGGTTTCTTCTCCCTAATAACAGCAATACAATTGCAGAGCTTCCAGAGAGCTGCAAATTCACTGGAAGATCATTGAATCTCCCAGGATGGAGCAGAATTTCCAGTGACACCAGTAAGAGTGTACAGGAATTGTGTGGATTCCATCTGCATGGATCCCCATGTTCCAAATGAAGCTAGCCACCCAGAAAGTGTCCTGGCCACCTCTCCAGGTTGAGCAACTGCTCCCCTGTATTTTTATTTCCAGCTGATGGAGCTGTCTCAGGCTTCCATGGACAGTGCAAAGCTTCTGTGGGAATTTTCATAAGGAAGGAGGGACAGGAATGGACAACATTTTCATCGTGACAACCTCCAGGCACTCTGGTTCTCACGGTTTCTAGCAGTTGGATGTTCATCCTTTTGGAGGTGAGAGGGAGTAGGAAAAGGAGGAAGAGTTTGAATTCACCTTGACTTCTCTTTGTCTCCAGCTGCCAAATATTCAGAGAGTCATTATCAGAAAAGAAAAATTTGTTTGTGCCTCTGCTGAGACTCGAGCAATGATATGACTTCAGGGGCAAAGGCACTGTCATGATGCATCACAACCCTGCAGGCATTAAAGTGTCTCATGCAGCTGCTCTGCCAGAAAAGCTGCTCAGATTGCTGAAGTCCTTTCAACAAACTGAGCCCAAGGCAATATTTTAGTAAGAAACTGCTTCTTTAAAAATTAAAAGGAGTTATTTTTGCATCATTTGCATCATTTGACTTGGGTCATTTTAAATATGTTCTGTTATAGGTCACCTGTGTTGCCAGAAAAAAATGAACTTGTAACACTGTGTTCAGATTAATTCCTTTAAAACACACCCAGGTTTATTGCCTAATTCCTTACACAGACACTCTCAAAGACCACAAAATGATGAGGCTTGGGTGTATTTTAGCACTAACAGATGATCTGCACCCACACACATTTCTGTAAGTGTCTCAACAGTGACCAACAGTGACTCCAGACTTAGTCAAGGATTTCAGCCTGGCTGAAATGACACTAAATTAGCCAGAGGAAATTCTGTTCATCTGTTTAGTGTTGCTGTGTCAAACTCAGTCTGGCTTTTGTGAGCCAAATGATGACCTAAAAGTGAAGTTAAAGGAAAAAGTTTCATCTGTTGCTCATGCTGGAGTGTAAGATCTCAGTGATGTTAAACCTGCTTCATTTTTCCAATTTGACTGTGACAGAGAGAGCCAGTGCTAGCAAGGACATCTGGAAGTGACATGTCACAGGACATCCTGTCCCAAATGGGAGGCTGGATGGGAAGAGGAAAGGGACAGAACCTCATTGGTGGTGGTAGAGCTGCTTCGTGCATCTGTGGCTTTTCTAAAGTGAGTTTGTACACAGAGCACAAAAGAGAGAGTGAAATATTGGTTCTTACCCCTCTGTGTCAGAAAATGCTGCACAGGCCACAGTGAGGGGTTTTATGTCACCATAAAAACAAAATTATTTTTACTTTCTCTAATCTTACAGAGGTAAATACTGAGCCCATAAACTGGGCTCAGCCAGTATTGGTGCATCACTTTCTGCTATTTAGTCCAAGTACCTTTACCGTCTCTTGTAGGACTGTATTTCATTTCACATGATCCCCTAAAGAGTCCCTCCTCTTACATTCCTGTTCCACAAATTTGGGTGTACATAACATTAGGGAGAGTTTCACCAGGAGCACAGGACAGCAGTAACATTTTCTTACCTTCACAAGAAACACCACCTCTGATAAACTCTATAATCAAATGTAATTGTTTATTTCTCTTCCAGCATAGTATGGTCAGTGATCATCCCATTACCTGCTCTACTTTGTCATCAGAGAAATTGTTGGGATGGACAAATATTATCACTGAAACATTCAAAAAGAGGTAAGAGTTGATTATCAGCTTTCTGCTGATATTGTCAAGAAGTGCTGTGACTGGTGGAAGGCAAAGAGGAATCAGTTATGGTGTGTAGGTATAAAACCTTGCAGTGTTTTACCTCAAGAAGAAAAAAAAGAGAAAGAAAACAGACCTTGGAGCTACTGCAGAAGGAAACGGCACCTGAGACATGGTGAAATGTGTGGCTCTCAATTTGCCACAAATTTTGGAAAGAAACCTTTCTCTTTTTTGAACTGGGAATTTTTTTCAGTGGTAGCAACAGACTATCTTGAAGATTCTTATCTATTTTAATCAGTCTTCTTTTAGCACCTGCTGTGATGTCTCAGAGCTCAGGATTGGCTTAAACACACATGAAAAGGGCCCTGTGGCATGTATTCCTTGACAACAATCTGTTCTTCTCACCTCATAGAGTGTAATGATGCCATTTGTCTCATTTGGAGGCTTCCACTGAACATAGATCTTCTCTTCAAAAGGTCCTCCTTGGATAGATTCCAAAGGAACGGGTCCAGGAACTGCAGGGGGAAAAAAGCCCAACAAAATGTATTAAAAACTCTACCAGCTCCAGCTGCACACACATGAGACACCAAAAGACCATCAGACAGGAAGCAGAGTGTTAAAAAAAAAATTAAAAATTAAAGTCCCTCAAGGCACTACCATTACCAAGCTACTATCAATGTGAAAGGCGTATTTCAACTTTTGGTTCAAATAACAATACCCTAATGTAACCACTAAATGACAAATAAAATCAGAATCCATGAAAATATGATGCTAATTTTAGTATGATTTTATTCCAGTACAGCAGAGCAGCAGCAGGGAATTTAATTTGTCCTTCTCCACCCACACAACAGCACAACTCTCCACCTAAACATCTAGACTGCACCTTGGCATGGAGATGCTAAGGGGCTGCACACCTTTATCCATAGGAAAGATTGATTTGTTTAGTAAAGTAACAATGCAAGATTGATATTTCATTACAGCTACAAGGCCAGGTCAAAAAAATCCACCTACTGCAGCAAAATGTTAATGCCGTGGGAGATAACCAACTAAATGCACTCCCAAGCCTGGTTGATGAAAACCCTGCTCATTTTTCTGAAATATTTGCCATCCTTTTGTGTCTCCCCATGTGATATATGGGGCTGGAAGAGCCACTTTCAGCTGAGAGAAACTTAGGACAGCAACTTCTACAGCCCAGGCAGAGGAATTTAGTCCTTGGCCTGAAATAGCTCAGGTGGGATAATAACACTTTGAAGCTTTCCATCAATTCCTCTAGAAAACTGTTCTTTTATATCCATGGCCAGTCTTTTATACCCACAATTAATTTTGCTTCTGAGATCTCTATAAAATGTGATGTCCAGAAGATCACCTTTAAGAAAAGCTACACCCTGGAAAAGAAGGAACTATACATTTTTTTGGAATGCCTTCTTTTGTGTGAAGGCACAAGAAAAACCAATAAATACCAGGATTGCACTTGCCCATATGACAAAGGAAGCTGCTAGGTGGTTCAGGACACCAAGAATTAAACCTACAGCTCTTTAACAGCTTCTCAGACTGGTGTCTGTCATACCCCGAGCACTTCAGGGACCTTCACCCTTTCAAGAACGCGAGTGTGAAATGGAAATCATTTAAACCTACAAGTTTTACACTCAAAACAGACACACTGTCCAGAGAAGCTGCACCAGTCTTGTGGGACACAAGGTTTTGCTGTTATTTACAACTTGAAGACGAGTCTCCCCTCAAAACCCAACCAACCAACCCCACCACAACTCACCATCCTCCTCAGTCTGCACCACCAGCTCCTCGCTTTCCATTTTGCCCTCGGGGTTGGAGAGAGCCAGCCTCAGCCTGATGGTCATGAAGGGCCGGAGCCCCCGCAGGGTGTAGTGGGAAGAAGTTTGGATGAGCTCCTCTGCCTCGAACTTCTGCTGGTTGAAGACGTACTGGTAGTGCACGGTGAGGTTGTAGCTGTGGCAGCGCGTCACGGCGTAGCCGAAGGGCTCCCACTGCAGCGTCAGCTGCCGCGAGCGGATGTCCACCACCTCCACGTTCTGCGGCCCATGCACGGGGTCTAGGGAGCAGGAGGAGAAATAGAAACACAATTTGATGTTTAATCAAGGCAGCCATCCATTAACGTGCTTCCTTCCATGTGTGGAGTGTCCCAGCACTCCACAGTTCTGGGTGTTCTTGTCTGTACAATGTATAAAGTGGTTGGGAAATGAACACTGGATCCATAGCTGAATTCTGGCTCCTGAGTTTCATCTGGAAATTTCCTGTCATGAGCCCCTGAACAGCGGTCATGCTCCTGATTCCTGTGAAATCTCACTGAGTCCAAGAGTGGAAACAGGATTCTGTTGCAGTAAGGTAGAAAAATCATAAAGAAAGGCTTCATAAAATCAAGCCTGCTCTCCTAGAGGCAGTGGCTGGCCGTGTCAAAGCTAACACTTTGCAAGTTTCCATGTGAAAGCAATCCTGGTGTGAGCAGTTCGTTAACATAATCTATTCCTGGGTAAAAACCAACCTATACCTGTATTAACTGTTTTTACACTGTTAGATAGAAAAATGTAAACTATCTAAACAACTTTTCCTGCACATACACACTGAGAGTTTGAGTGACCAATCAACACAGAAAAACAACTTGTTACTAACCAATAAAGTAATTGGCAAGAAAGCCACTGACCGATTGGAGTCACACACAAGGTCTGTAAAACTGGATAAAAATGAGTTATGTGAATAAAGAATGGGCTTTTTCCACCATGAAGAAAATGGAGCCTGTGTGATTTATTCCCATAGGATTCCATCACGTAAGGGGTGGGGAAGTTGTGCTTTCTTCAGTCTTACAAAGAAAAAAAAAATTAAAAATAATAGTAGCTGATTGCCTACTTGACAGTGCTTAATGACCTTGGTGAGCCCAGCTCTAAGTGATGCAAACACACAGGAAATGGCTCCTGGGGAAGGAATGAATTCAGGTCTCGCAGCTTTGGATTCAGCTCCATGGCCTCTACACCCTCCTGCCGCCTCCAAACCCACTCTGCCCACACTGAAGCCACAGAGTGAAAGAACCAAGACTGAGGGATCAGCTGTTGGATTTCCAACATCCCAGTCTCCCCTCATCTGCTAAACTCCTGGATGTCTTGGCAATGAGGTGTACAGACAGACCCTGCCACTCCTGAGTGTGTTTTCAGAGTCATCTCAAGCTGGTGCCAATAAAACTTTCAGATCATCTCCACGCCTTGGTCCCATTAAAGTTTCTTTGCTCTTTATTATTCTTTCTACAGTATCTGGCTGAGGTAAACTTTGAATATTCATGTGGAGGAATAATTTTCACCTGCTGTTCCTTAATTTATTTTTAACAGCCTAACTCAAATGCTCTGACTACACTGTGCCCTTTATATAAAATATAAATGCATGTGCCACTAGACATGTAGATATAAAGAATGAAAGATGACTGAGTAAAATCAGTGTTTGAGATGTCAGACCATAAAAATTCTACAGATGTCAGAGTTTGTTTATCTGACATTTCTTCAACTTGCATTTGCTCTTTTGCTCAATATATATCTGAACAAGGTAATCAGAAAATACATAATTTCACATAAAGTTTCTTAATTTATAGAACAATTCAGAGTTCTTCCCTCTTCATATAGTCTATCACGACTTCAATCTATGAAAAAAATGTTTTCATGGGAACAAAAATGTTGGAAGGATTCCTGAATACCAGTCACACCTCTTTGAGAGATAATTAAAGTGTAAAAAACCCTTCTAGTAATTCTTGAAAGTAACGCATGCACCAGCCATCCTGACTTCAATCTACTCATGCATAAGCAGAAAATACATTTTAACAACCTGCACATTCTGTATTACTGCTAAAAATCCCCTAAGGACTGGCAATGGGAAAGTATTTGCATCTTTTTATAGATATTCACATGTGCAGCCACTTTGGAAATGGGATGGATATTAAAAGACCAGGGGTCTAAAGCTAGCAAATGTTTTCCGTTTCCCTATAAAACACGTCAATCCCTCAACATCCAGAAAACACCTCTTAAAAGTGAGTCTTTAACTCTATGTGTCAAACAAAAAAAAGATTAATTTAGAAATTAGAAAATTTTTATGCATGACTGTACACATATATACTTAGCATGAGGTGCTAAGCCTTCATTTTCTATAAATCCCTGAAATGTATGTTTCTGCAGATGAATTGAACAGATAAATTAGGTCAACAAAAGAATGGTTTTCTGAAAATATTCAGCTTCTGAAACAGCAAAGGTAATCCCAAGCCTCATTCCAAGATGCATCCAAAGGAAAGAAAAGTAAAAGCAAATGCAGATATTTGCCCTGCTGAAGTCTGCATTACACCAAGCACTCATATGCAGAACCCAACTCAGAAAATGGCTGAGACAAGGCAAAAACATTTCACAGAAATGCAATAATGCAGCTGAAAATGGCAATTCAACACCATGTTAATGCTATACTGACTCTATTTTATTTTTTTAATTACAATTATTGGCCTTAAATCAGTCATGTTGCGGAGTGAATCAGCAATTAGAGGGTGTTCGGTTAATGGATGTCAGATGTTCTGACTGTACCTGTGAGTAAAGAACAATCTGATCATCACCTCACCAAGTCATCTGTGCAAAGCTGTGTTAGGGAAGATTTCCTGCAGTTTTTAGCTTCCTTTCTCATCCTGTCCACATTTGTCCTTTCCTTTCCTACCCCAAACTCTAAATGTTGGAAGATTCTTACAACCAGCTTCTAATTCTGCTCAAAACTTTGCTGTAAATGCTGTAAGCTCCATCACACTCAGAGTTTGAAACAGACTCTGGATTGAGCAACCAGCCTGTGAACCACAGATGAGTTTGGTTACAAACCAGGAAGGTAAAATCCATAGTGCAGACCCCACCACACCACATTTTACCCAAGAACCATCTGTTCTCAGGCTGACCTTCCTAAACCAGGTCTCAAATACCCATGTCCTGAGGTGTCCCTGGCTGCAAGTATAGAGATAGACATCTGCTGGCCATCTAGATCTTTAAATAGAGGAAGAATAAATAAGTAAAAAATACTTAAATTTTAGTTTCAGAGAGGGAGAAACCAAACTGGAATTAAATCAACAAATAGAAGCTGGCCCTAGAAAGCTTTATATTCTCTCCAGTTTTCTTCTTTTCGTTTCAATCTCCTTTTTTTTTTCTGAATACTGAGACTATATAATTTTGAAAATGTTTTCCTGTTGCCACACTGATTTCCTCCACAGCAGAAGCCATTGAAACCTCCTTTTCCAGGATGAGATTTTGTATTGTTGTTTTTAAAGTGCAGTGGTCCTACTGCCCTCTCTGTATAATTCCTTCTGCCTGATAGCTGTGTGGGTATTCAGTCTCAAAAGGTCTCTAGCACCTATTCCTGGAACCTGCCTAACATCACCTTTTTCATGTTTTTTTTCCAAAAGATAAAGAAAATTTATAATTCCTGTACAATTCTCTGGTCGTGCTGATATATGAAACTGGACAAATGTCTCATTTCTGTATTCTTGAAATGATAGCTTCCAAATAATGCAAGAAAATATCTGAAAAGTAGTAACTTTGCACTTGGCTAGTGGAATAAAAGCTGCTAATACATATCTCAGCTTTAACTATGCAAAGCTACCGACCAAAGCAAGATAGAAACAGACCAGCCCAATTTGAATACCTAAGATATCAGATATTGGTGTAAACTGTGTCCCCTCAAGTAACATTTTCTATGTGTCCTAAGAGCTTGGAGGAAAAAAAAAAAAGGAATTTTTTAAGCTTTGACAACAAAACAGCTACCACAGATCTGAAATGAGTCTTAAACCCACACAAGGAAAATTGCAGTTTCTGGGATTTCACTGTGCAAATGCTGTATTCTTATTTCAGCCTGGTTGAACCATTAATTACATTTTGAACATTCACATCAAAGTCAAGGACTGAACAGTGTTTTTTAATACCTCATCACTCACTGATGCTTTGCTACCTTTCATTACTCTGGTGGGCTGCAGAAAACACTCAGCAGCCAGGAACCTTTCTGGAATCATTGGGATGTGCGAGTCTGGAGGGGTCTGGAGCTCGAGTCCTGTGAGGAGTGACTGAAGGAGATGGAAAAGGGCTCAGCCTGGAGAAAAGGAGGCTCAGGAGGGACCCTGTGGCTCTGCACAACTCCTGACAGGAGGGGACAGCCTGGGGACCTGGGCTCTGCTCCAGAGAACAGGGACAGGAGGAGAGGGAGCAGCCCCAAGCTGTGCCAGAGGATGTTAAGATTGGATATGAGGAAAAATTCTTCACAGAAAGGATGGTCAGATGTTGGAACAGGCTGCCCAGGGAACTTTTAGAGCCAGAGCCACTGGAGGGATTTAAAACACGTGTAAGTGTAGAGCACTTGAGGACCTGGTTTAATAGGGGGTTTGGCAGTGCTGGGCCAACACTTGGACTCGATCATAAAGGGCTTTCCAACCTAAATGATTTGATGATTCTAGTGGCCTGAATAAAACAAACTCTCCAGTGATCCTTCAGTGGAGTCTGTGTTCTTAGTCCATTGTTGAGCAAACAACGTCCAGAGACTGCTTTTCCTGCCATCAGAATTTCGCAGAAAAGCTGACTTTTAAGGCCAGTTTTGCTCATTCCTTATTGAGTGTCACAGAGCTCATTTTGTTCTCGGCTATCCTCTCTCTCAAGGTGAGGCATAGAAGAGAAAAGGGTGGTTTAGATTATCAATAACAATTGTCAGAACTCTGTAACCCTCCAGCAGGGGAAGAACAGAGAGGAAAGGAAGCCATGGAGGGACACTGGGGTTTGAACACAGAGCTCAAGTCGAGGAATGAAGTTAAACACAGACAATCAGCTGCTGCCCCAGGGTTAAGTACCTGCTGCAGGAGCCTAATTGCAAGAAATTGCTGCTGTCAAGTAAAGACACGACAGCGAGTGAGTGGAGATGTCCCTCCTCGTTTAGGGCCCTGTGCCCGTGTCCCCTGACCCTGTGGAAAGCAGCAGGCAGAGTTTATTAGCAGTGCACTGATTAAATTCTGTTTCCCAGCAGCAGGTTACAGAGACTGAGAGCACACAAAGGGAAGAAAAAGGAGCGTGGCATGAGCAGCAGCTTTGTGTGAATCCTGAACTGATACTTTCAGATACAGAAAGAGGGGAAACAGGTTTAACTATGAATTCTGTCTTCCCCTCTGCACACCCACACTGAGGTCATCATCCCAACCAGCACAGGCCATCCAGAATCTGGGCACCCCAGTAAAGTCCCCAGCCCTTCCTCTAGGCAGACTGGGAGGACATAAGGAGAAAATTGGGTGCACTGGTAGCTGGTAATGCCAGCAAAACCTGTGTTCTCCCAACTGCAAGCACGGTACAGCCTCCCTCTGTAGCCCAGGAAAAAATTAAATTCATTTTTATTTACAAAATATAAATTTGGCAGCATCACAGAGTGGTGGTGAAGTGCATAGAATATTTCACTCCCACAACAAATGGAAACAGTGGCCATTTTTCAAGCAACACCCACAAAATTCAAAATCACAGAATCTCTGAAAGGCTTGGCTTGGCAGGGACTTTGAGGATAACCCCATTCCAACACCCCTGCCATAAGCAGGGACACCTTCCTGTGGAGCAGGGTGCTGCAAGCCCCACCCAGCCTGGCCTGGAAGCAGCAGTTAGAAGGTTTCCTTTGTGTTTTTCAAAGACAGTGTTCTTGCTCTGTGGATGGAAAACCAAAATGAAATATGCCCAACAATGATTTTATTCAGGGTGTTAGATAAAAGCTGAAGGCTTCTTTATCTCCTCTTTATTCCCTCTCCCTCATCTTCCTCCCTTAGTTTCCATAGGATGAAACAAGTCTGGGGAAACACGCCTACTAGCAAAAAATGCAGCAAAGCAAAGAGAGCAAAACTAATCCAGAGGTTTACCTTAAATGCAAAATTCACAGTTGTGTGGTGGCTCAGGGTAAAGTCAGCCCCTCCACAGTGTGTGCTGCTCATCTCATCAAAGAAATCTTGCCACAAACACCTTCCACAGGCTTGACCCAGCACAGACATCTCTGAGTGACGGACAACTCTGCCCATCCCTCGAGTGCAACGTGTCCTCCTGTGACAGTTCCTCTGCTGAGCCTTGCAGCCCTCAGGTGCTGTCCATCACATTTCAATGCCTCTGAGCCAAAATGTGGGATAAATACCTTTTCAGACATGACAGATGAAAACACTGATAAAACAGAGCTCACCAGTCTTGCAGTGCTTTTTGGCTTTGCCCTCTCTGAGGAAAGAACATCTCCCTGATATTTGGATCTAAATTCACTTTCCTTTAAACCACTTCAGATATCATCACTGGTGCAAAGGTGGTGCAGACAGAGCAGAAAATAGCCAATTATACAGAAATGGGTGATCTGAAAGACTTGCATCAGAGAAAAGAGAAGAAAGGAGTGAGACTGACACAGTGAAATCACCAGAGAACAAACAAACTGTTTCTGAGGCCTTCAATCACTACAGCCCAAACCATGTACAAAGAAATAGGTGTCATTACAGCTGGTAAACTAATCCAGGCTATTTTAGGGCATTCTCTGAGCAATAAAGAAGGAGGAATGCTGTCACACTATTATAAAAGAAATAGGAAATAAGTTAGATAATGAAGTATGTGGTTAGGTAAAACAGGGACCAAACTCTGTCCACAACTAACATTATCATTTTAATTCAGTTAACTGCAAATCCTCTTCATTTTTTAATTGATCTCGTTTTGTTTCTGTTGCAAATTTTACTTAGAGCTCTGCACGGAAAGACACCCAAGCTTTGAAAATATACATAAAAAAGGAAAAGATTTGATACATTACAAATCCCATAAAACATCCTCTAATCTCAGGCTTCTACTTTGCTAAACAGAACCAAACCAAACAAGTTTAAAACAACCCCAATGCCCATAAATGGATCCCAGATCTATCTGGACCTCTCCATTTGTTACAAAATGTGCCTGTCACACTCCCAGACCAAATCCAGGGGCTGGCCAAGGGCACAGGGAAGGCAGAGGCTGTGGAGAGCAGGACCTGAGCTGCCAGCACAGCCTTCCCAGCTCTGCTACAGCCAGAGCTGAGCTGCCAAAGCTCCACTTGTAAACAACTTCAGGATAATTAAGCATTGCTTTTTAGAAAAGGTTTATTAGCATCTATTTAAAGGATATTTTTTCCATTATACTATGAACTGGCAAAATGAGAGCTTGCTTTCTTTTATACCCCAAACCTGTTGTGCCCTAACACACTTAAAAAATAACAATTTAAAAGAACAATAAAAGGTAATTACTGATTTTATTAAAAGTATCTATCATGGATACACATAGCAGTGGCATTCCATGGCTGGGAACAAAATGTACATTACTGAGCATTTTGATGATTAAATACAACAGCTTAATTAAATATGCTAATGAAAGTGAGATTAGAAAGCAGGTAAACCACTATTTTTTTGCCAAACAAAAGTAAAAAATCCAATTTTGCAAATTTATTTCATTATGCATCAATAAAATATTTATTTTAACTGTTTGTTATACTAACATGTACATGCATTTATTTTTATTATCTCTTCCTCTGTGTGCTTTGCTGTTATCCTCAAATGGACTAAGTGGAGGAGATTCAGAGTAACACAGAAGCTAGATCCTGACAAAACATAAATTATCTCTATAAAAATAAATAAGGTAATCAAAATAGTGAGTAAAAGAGAGGCTTCCTTTATGCAGGCATGGGGCTGTTCAGTTATTCTGAGCAGCAGAAAAAAGCATTCTTCTTTAAGACATGTTTTCTCTCATTTGTAACTGTGGATTCTTTTAATGTCTGTGCAACCTTCAAGAGAAATTCTCAGTATTCCTTCAGAATCATGTTCTTCAGCAACAGATATTTAAAAAAATTAAAATATTCCCAGTTCTGCTAGTTGATCTGGCAGAAGGAGCTTCTAAAGTTGGTTAAACAGTGGCTTTGAGAGCACTACTGGAAGAGCCAAATTGTCCTAAACCTCTTGAGCTCTTGACAGCACATCAAGGGAGGTGATCCAGCCCTGGGGACACCTGTGGGTGCTGTGCCCAGCTCTGGCTCCTCAGCACAGCAGGGACAGGAGCTCCTGGGGCTGGGCAAGGGCCTGGAGCATCTCCCTGCCCAGGAAAGGCTGAGGGAGCTGGGGCTGCTCAGCCTGGAGAGGAGCCCCAGTGAGAGGGGCCTCAGCCCTGCCTGTCCCTGGGTGTCCTGGGTGTCCCAGTCGGTCCCAGTCTGTCCCTGTCTGTCTGTCCCTGTCTGTGTGTCCCAGTCCCTGTCTGTCTGTTACTGTCTGTGTGTCCCTGTCTGTCTGTCCCTGTCTGTCTGTCCCAGTCTGTCCCTGTCTGTGTGTCCCTGTCTGTGTGTCCCTGTCTGTGTGTCCCAGTCCCCATCTGTCTGTCCCTGTCTGTCTGTCCCAGTCTGTCCCAGTCTGTTCCTGTCTGTGTGTCCCTGTCTGTGTGTCCCAATCTGTCCCTGTCTGTGTGTCCCAGTCCCTGTCTGTCTGTCCCTGTCTGTCCCTGTCTGTCTGTCCCAGTCCCTGTCTGTCCCAGTCCCTGTCTGTGTGTCCCTGTCTGTGTGTCCCTGTCTGTGTGTCCCAGTCCCTGTCTGTCTGTCCCTGTCTGTGTGTCCCAGTCTGTCCCTGTCTGTCTGTCCCTGTCTGTGTGTCCCAGTCTGTTCCTGTCTGTCTGTCCCTGTCTGTGTGTCCCAGTCCCTGTCTGTGTGTCCCTGTCTGTGTGTCCCAGTCCCTGTCTGTCTGTCCCTGTCTGTGTGTCCCTGTCTGTGTGTCCCAGTCTGTCCCTGTCTGTCCCAGTCTGTGTGTCCCAGTCCCTGTCTGTCTGTCCCAGTCCCTGTCTGTCCCAGTCCCTGTCTGTCTGTCCCTGTCTGTGTGTCCCTGTCTGTGTGTCCCAGTCTGTCCCTGTCTGTGTGTCCCTGTCTGTGTGTCCCAGTCCCTGTCTGTGTGTCCCTGTCTGTGTGTCCCTGTCTGTGTGTCCCTGTCTGTGTGTCCCAGTCCCTGTCTGTCTGTCCCTGTCTGTGTGTCCCAGTCTGTCCCTGTGTGCAGGAGGTCAGAGCAGTTCCAGGCTCTGCTCCAGGCCCAGCGATGGCCCCAGAGCCCCGGGCAGGGCCTGAGCCCAGCAATTCCCCTGCCCAGGAGGCAGAACTCCTGCCCTGGGCAGTGCCAGCCCTGAGCAGAGCCCAGAGGGGCTGTGGGGTCTCCTCCCTGGGATGTTCCAGAACCCTCTGGACACAACCCCGTGCCCCGTGCTCAGGGATGGCCCTGCCTGAGCGCGGAGGTGGCACCAGATAACCCCACCGCGGTCCCTTCCCACCTGACCCATCCTGGGATTTATTAAAAAATGCACATAAAAAGTTCAGAAGAATAAATCATAATCGATTAAAAAAAATCCAAAATCACTGGACAGCACTGCAGAGAAAAGGAATACAAAGGATGAAAAATTCCTCTGCACATCACAGACAAGGTAGGAAAACATTTCCCAACAGCCTGCATTCTCCCTGTGTCTAATGGAAGCACTAGCCCTTGGCTTTCATTGGACTTCCCAAAACACAAAAATAAAAAGACAGTGCCAAGCTTTCAACACCCAATTAAGATTTAGGATGTCAGTCAAAGGAGGCAGAAAGCTGTCCTTGCCTGGTGATACTCAGTGAGTAGATCTGCCTCAGTCATTGTTTATGTTCCAGTCAGGGCACACTATCTGTATTAAAGAGAACAAGACACTGAATGGAAACCTCACAGCCTGGGGAAGTGCGAGGTACCAGCGTGCTCATCAAAATAAATTCTCCTGTGAGAGCAGTTTATTGATTTGTGTATTTGACTCTCTTTGGGATTATTGTTCAATTACTTTTATCCTCTGAGATGAAAGCAGCTGAATGTAACATCAAAAGCAGATAAAAAGTCACATGTTTCAAATTTTCTTTCAAATCTCCATAACATCCATTACAGATATGATTTTCAAGAGGGTCCTCTGAGAGCAACAGCAGAGGTAGCTCCATCAGACATACAGTTCTCATCTGTATTTCCCCCTAATTATTCTGGCTAAAGCTTGCCTGTAAAACATATTATTTATCTTTGTGAAGTGACAGTCTACAGAAACTGTCTCCTCTTTGTCAGGTGAGCTGCTTGCTAATTTTTGATATGATTAGTGATTTATCAGCACTTAAAATTGCAAACACACAATTTCCACCTCTAACTTTTAGCACTGTTGAGGTTAAAACATGGTGGAGGTAGTGGTGGTGAAGAGACGGTGAAAATCTCATTTTGCTGGTTTGCATTCATTCCTCACTATAGGTTTTTCATGTTCTGCTTGCAAGAAAAAAACCCCAAAAAACTCAAAGATATTTTTGATTGTCAACCCTCCGCTTTGGGACACAGACTCACATCATTTTAGTTTGCTGCACATCACAAGTAGTGCAGCCCTGGAATCAAGCTCTTACTCCCCTTTTGAGAGGCAGGTGTAGCCAGCAGTTGCCTGGTGCTCCTCTCATTCACAAGGTGAGCTTTGCTGTGCAGTCACCAGGCAAAACTGGCCTGAATTCCTCAAACATGAAAAGGCACACTACTGCAAGCTTAGAATCCCGGCAGGGTAATTTTATAAAGCATAAAATTATACATAGCACTGTATAAAATGCACTGGGATAATGGTTCCTGTGCTGTGTGGCAGGGACATTCAGACCACAGTTCAGCACAACCCTCAGTCTAAAAACTCAACAGAAGTGACCTCAGTCACAGTCACAGCCCCACTACCAGCATGGACATGAGCTTTGTTGAAGCACAACACGAAGTAAAACGATTAATTTAAATAAATAATAGCACTCCCACTTTGTGCTTTTGACCAGTTGCTGTTTACTCAGCTCTAAGAGGAGCTAACCTGACACGAACAGGTCATGGGGGGAAATCCAGCTGCTCTCTGCACTCTGAGGGCAGCCCTGCCCTCTTCCCTGCACAGATGTGAGCAAGGCTGTGCTTTGAACTGCCAGGGGCATCAGGGTTAGCCAGAGATGGGACCAGAAAGCCACTCTGAGATAGGACCAGAGCCACCAGGCGGAGATGGAGCACAGGAGTTCCAGTCCATTGCAGCTGGATCTTTACTGCATTTGAGCCATTCATCTGCTCTGGAATTACTTTTGTCACAGAGTGTTGTAAAAATCTTTGCAAAGCTGTTTCCAACCAGCCTGTAAAGCACATTGGTTTTCTTTCAGTGATGCAATTACAAGGGGAAGGCAGTCATGAATATTAGTGAACTTTGAAATATTGTTTCTAGGGGCAATAGATTTTACCCAAAGGTATATTAGTACTCCACCTCAACGTTACAAAAAATCACTTTCAAACTTACAGCAACACATTTCAAGTCCGTAACCATGAGTTTTCAAATGTCATGCCTCGAATGTGACAGTCAAATACCTGAATCAATCAGCCAAATGGAATTATTTCACTCAGAAATTATGTGAAGAGAAAGTAGCAAAAAGCAGTAAAAATGTAGAATAACTTCATGCTGTAACTTAAGCAACTCAACAGGCTTCTTGGTGAAATAAGGAGCAACACACTCTGTGTGCCTGCTTTACAGGATGATGAACTGCAGAACACACTGGGGATTTTTTTCTGTAGTAGAACAAGGTCTGTGGTTTTAATTTGTGATCTGTCCCATGAGTAGTGCCTGGGAATTTGCAGGGATCACCGGGTGCCTGGGCAGAGCTCACTAGCTGGGTACCCACCCCACACAAGGGGCAAATCCAGCATGTGCCAGCTACAGTGTGTCTGCAGGCTTAGCCTGCATCTCCATTTGTGCTGTTGTGTTCTTCCTCAGCTAAATTTTCCAATATCTTCATGAATCCATATGGAAAACAGGCCAAGCCCAGCTACTCCAGTCAGAAATCCTGCTCTGGATTATCCTTGCAAGGCAGTTGCATCCTTGTACACCAGTTGAACTCACTGCATATTCTGCCCTCTGCACTGAAGAAAATTAGAGTTTTGGAACCCTTTCTGTCCTGCTGACATCCCGTTATCCCAACAAGGCATATTTAACATAGTCACAAGATGTATGGCACTGGTGGCTTTCAGGCACAAGAGTGAATGAATTCAGCAAATCACACTGCCCTTCATCTCTGCTCTGGTGTTCCTGTTCCTGCCTGCTGTTTGTTTCACCCTCCAGCACTTCCAGACAGGAAAGACTTTTTTTCCTGGAGCCACAGAGTAGTGGTGGTACTTTCTATGTGGAAGACAGGCAGTCTATAAGATTAATCAAGATCAAGAATCGTAAATTTCATTTCTTCCCCCAATGCTCTCACAATTTCAGCTGGGTGATAGGTAATTAATCCGCATCAGCCAGTGCTGGTGAAGCACCTTGTCCAAAAGCAAACATGATAAAATCCAGTGATCAGATCCTGGGGGAAAATGGCTGATGGATGGAGAAAGAGCTGTCTACCTTTATTTTCTTATTTCCATTGGAAAATGAAGGCCAAATAACATCCAGTAAAGTATAAAAATACACTCTTTTATTCCCAAATGCCGGGAAAAAATAATCTAAGTGTAGCTAAAGAAAAAACTCTCTTTAGTTTTCAAAGTCAATTTAAGTAGTTGTATGAAAAGAAGATTTTATGTAATAATGGGTAGCAACATGAGGCAATGAGACTTGGTAGCATCAGAGAGAGTTTCCAGTTGCATGAACTGGCATGCAAATATTAAAAAAAACTGAGAAAATCGCTTGAAGTAAGTTCCAATTCATAGCAGGTGCATCAGGCAAACTCAGACACTCTGAGTGAACTAAGTTCTGATGAACTTTTTTCTGGCTTCTTGTTCCACATTAGAACCCTCAATTTTTTATGTTCACAGTGATTTGTGATGCTGCAGGGGAAAAGCCAGAGGCTCCCATCCCCAAATATACCAGAAAGGAAACCATGGGGCCCAAGATGCTCATTTTAAATGACAACCAAAATTTATATACTTGGCTCAGAAGATGAGCTTTGTCATTACACTGACACAGAAGAGACTTATGTTAAATAACCATGCTGAGCATCACCTATTTGGAAATTAAAACAGAAGGAGTGGCTCTTTCTCACACTAAGGACTATGATGGGAATGTCAGAGTGTGATTTTCACACTTTGTACTCATGACTGTGCTGCCTGGGCATGATAAAGATGATCCCAGGAATGTGTATTTAATAGGAAGCCAACTGGTCACATTAGAGTTAATTAAGGAGTTAAAAATCCTGAGAACAGTTCTAAGTTATAGATAACCCACGGAGCACAAACCCTTTTTACACTCCCATAGCAACTCCTGCACAGGTTAATGTTATTATACAGGCAGCAGCATAAGGAGATTTCTGTACCAACTCAGAGAAGTTTAATTTTTGTCAAAGGTATTACTGCAACAAGACTTGCAGTTGGCTGGGATAAATTCATCAGAGTCAGTTTGAATAAGCCATGCCCCCACAGGCTGCCTCATTAGAGGAATGTGACCAAGCCCCAGAGATCAAAGCAACAATCCTGGCATCATGCAGAGTCTCCCATCTTACTGAATTCCTTCAAACCATTGATGTTAGGGGCTACAGATCAATAATTAACTCAATAATACTGGGAGCAACCTAGTGCTGACCCCACAAACAAAGGGGGCCCTATGTCAGACGTGGTACAAGAAATGTTGTTGTAGAATCTTAGAATCACAGCATCGTTAAGGTTGGAAAAGCCCTCTAAGATCATTGAGTCCAAGTGTTGACCCAGCACAGCCAAGCCCACCAGGAAAACATGCCCCAGGTGCCACATCTAAGCTCAGGTTCGTGCAGAATTCCAAGCTTTAGATGGTCTGACATCCTAGCAGTTTAGTCTCAGAAAGTGTGAAATCTTTTTTTTACAAGCCCATGCATAAATATATTAATTACCATTATTGTTTAATCCATTTATATCTAAAGCAAAGTGGCATGAAAATGTAGCACTGGAACCATAACAGACTTTGGGGATAATTTGGTGAAACTACAAAGCCATGAAGAATTTCCCTACTGTCAAAGGAAACACACACCTGGTCACTTCCTAAAAGGGTTCCTTCCTAAAGGAAGATTTTAATCTCCAGGAATGAGGGTGCAATGTGCTTGTCACCTCTCCAGTCTGCTTTATTCTTACACCAGCCTAGCTCTCAAATGCAGGGACTGTGCATCCTTAGCAGTGCAGCCACTGAAACTCCATAAATGCTGCAAATGGCACTGAATAAATTCATTAAATACAGGGATGTTTTTTCCTGTTGGATGTTTTTTTATCCTGTTCTCCTCTGGGATATGCTTCCAAAAGGCAGTTTAAAGCTAGCTTGAGCATGTCTTCACAAACAAGAGGCAATAACATCAAACAGCTAAAAACCAGAGTGTACTGTGTGTGTGCAATCCATCAGCCAGAAAATAAGGAAGGTATGAAGAAAGAAGAAACAGAAATTAAGAACCAGAAATTTTCAGCTACAGGGGTAATACTCTTGTGAGGATAATCCTCCTGTCCAGGATGTGACAAATCCAACTTGCTAGGAGATGGCTTTGAGACGTGAAATAAAGCTGCATTCAGCTGCACTGGACAGCACATGTCTGGTGGTTCTATTACAAGCAGAAATTAATTCCCAGGTAGAAATAACCCTAAATCAGACTTATTTAGTTCATCAGCTGAAATGCCAGCCTTCACATAAGAATGCATTTTTGGCATTTCCAGTCTTACACTTCTTTGTGATAAAAAGCCATCCTTGTCATTTAATCCTGGACTGCTGATGGGGCAGGGAGGGAAGCTGAAAGCAGAGCTTGCATCCGACTGTTCCGTGTCTCCTCTGCCAGCACAAGAGGAGATGTTCTGCCCAGCACAGGGATATTCCTGGCCAGCTCAGGTGCTGGGAAGGAGAAGGAGCACTCTGTGAGCACTGCACCCAGTTCGGAGGCTCCCAGCACAAGGACGACTTGGGCCTCTTGGGACGAGTCCAGAGGAGACCACAGAGGTGCCAGAAGGACTGGAGCCAGCCTGGAAGTGAAGGAGACCTTGAAGTGATCACCTGGAGAAGAGAAGGCTCCAGGGAGACCTCAGAGCCCCTTCCAGGGCCTAAAGAAATGAGGGTGAGGATGAGGCCCTGGCACAGGGTGCCCAGAGCAGCTGTGGCTGCCCCTGGATCCCTGGCACTGCTCAAGGCCAGGCTGGACAGGGCTTGGAGCACCCTGGGATATTGGAAGGTGTCCCTGCCCATGACAGGGGTGGCACTGGATGTGCTTTAAGGTCCCATCCAACCCAAACCATTCCATGATTCTATGTCTGATGATAGAAACCTGTGGATGTGCAGTGAGATCCAGCAGGGAGATTAAAGTTATGAAGAAAAGTTTGGTATTGTTTTGTATCGAGTCATTTTCCAAGCAGGCAATTAATCCAGCTGCACTTAAACAATAATAATAATAATAATAACAAAGACTACTTGCATTTAAAGAGTTATTCATGGACTAAGCAAACAGCTTGGATTTAAATGAGATTTTAAAAAAATGTCTGCTGGGGGTATTAACCAGACTGCTGTAATCCTGACACTGCTGTATGTTCAGATTACACTGAGAGCCCTGGCTGGGTTAGGAGCTACACTTTTTATAGGCCTGCCAATGTGTCAGAAGAGCTGTTTTATTTGTATTTTCTCCCACATAATGCCTCTATTAAAATCCTTTAAGGATCTTTTCTTAGTGTCAAGCTGATGAGATAAAAATGGTCTTAAAGGAGTGCTGACCCTTCCCCTCCCACTGTGCTCTGCTCACACTTCCCTCGGTCATAAAATTGTTTTGCTTTATTTTGTTTGAGCTAAAATGCAAGCACATCTTGGAAAAGGGCATTTACTGGGCTAAATGCAGGGCATTGATTTTGTTCAGAGCAAACTCTTATCTGCCCTCTACTACCCCAACAAGTGTCTGTAGCATTTGGAAACGCACATTTGTTCAAATATGTACATTCCCATAAGAGCTAACCATCCATGGCCTTAATGGCATCGCACTGCTGACTTCAACACCCTGGTGGAAGGAGGACATGAGCATGAAATTAGAATTAAACAGCTGGTCATAAATTCTATCTAGACCCTTCATAAACACATGTTGCTGGAGTGCATTGCAGCCATAGTTCAGCTGCAGGAATTTTAATATCTCTTGGTCTGGTTAAGGGAATAACAGGAAAGGAAGCAGTTGGCATCTCTGTCCTCTTTTCCCCCTGCTCAATTTCCAACCACATTCCTGAGGATTCCCCATTTGCCTAACCTTATCATTATTATGATTGTGGCATATTCTACATTGCTCTAAGTACTTTTCCAGCCTTAGAAATTGGAGATTTTGGGATTGTTGTTACTGGGTTTTCATTATTATTGCTGTTGTTTCTCCTGTGATTATTATTATTGTTTTCTGCCAGTGTGAAATGGTATAGAGAGCAAATCCCTCCAGATGGCCAGGGAATCAGATTGTCCCCATCATATCAGAAATTCCTTGTGAGTATCCACAGCTGGTGACAAAAGGAGTGGCTGCTACTCCTGAATCATGAGAAAAATGGACAATCCTCACAGAATGGTTCTGAGTGTCTTCAGTCTAACCAGACCCATTTCATTTTGCAGCTGTGACGCTCTCATGTTTTAAATTTCACAGATTTTCTGAAGATGAGGAGGGAAGAGAAAGTGGTTGTATCTGTAAGTCTTGAGTGGAACTGAATGGATGCCACTTGGAGATCCAGGATGTTTCTAATCTTCTTCTCAAGATAAGTTATAACCTCCTAGGGAGCAGATGCTAACACATCTCCAATAGGAATATTGTTATTTTAATAGCCAAGCAGTAAATTTTTTTTCTTTGCCCTCCCTTCTTGCCCTTTACTCTGAACAGGAGGAAATCATTAACAGCTGGAGAACAACCAACCATCCAACTGACTTTTTCAGCAGTTGTTGTAGGTAGGAATATTAGAGGAAAATGAGGTTAGGAATAAGGCATGCTCTTTATATAAATCCAGTGGCATAGTAAATGAAAATAAAAGTGTGTCTCACCATAAATGCTGTTGCAACTTGCAGAACTGTGGTGCCAACTGTGGCAGTAGTTACTGGAATGTTTCAGTAACCTATTAACAGACCTTTTCTTAGAAACTCTTAGCTTTCTTTAACACACTTCAGCAAATGGATTTCCAATAAGCATCTAGCTCCTTTCCCTTCTTTCCATTTCCAAATAAACTCTTTCAGGGCACAGTGGTGTGTTTGTGTGGAAATGGCTTTGCTGAGAAATTGAAAGGTAGGATCTGGATCAGTTCCCTGCATGAGCTTTGCAATATCCCTGAAAAGTGTCATGATCTGTATTTGGTGCCCAGAGCATTGCTTAAGCTACTGAGGAGAAAACTAATCTCTTGCGCTTTCATCAGCAGCACTGTCTCATAGAGTGATCCTAATGGGGTGGAAATGAGCTCAGCTGCCTAATTCTGTTAAAAACATAGGCTTTTTCTCACACATGAATGACCATCTACTTCCTTCTAGCCTTGCTGAAGCCATGGCAGCAAAGAATCAAGTCATAGTTGCCTAAAACAGAACGCACTGCTTTTTTTCCACTTCAGCTCTTTTTAGTTATTTATTTATTTATACACAGTAAGAAACAGCCAGTGGAAGAAACTATATTAATGCAGAAAAAAACCCTCCATTCTAAAGTAAAAAAGATCTTGATGTGGACAAATGAGCTTTTCCCTAACTTTTAGGGCATGACTGACTTCCTCATTAGCAGTGTAATTTTAAGTAGCACTGTAAACTTTATTTTTACCATCTCTGTTTCACAAGCTGCAGGTGAGGGCAGTGCAGCCACAGAACCAGAGGTGCCTCTTGTCAATCCAGCTTCATCCAGCTGTGATCCATGTGCATGCAGATAATCCAAGCCCTTCCATGGGCTGCTGTGGTCGTGTGTTGGAGTTGTTGGCTGCAGTAACACAAAGCTCTGTGCCTGTGGTGATCCAAAATTCCAGATCCAAATCCAAATTTCCAGATTCCAGATCCAAATTTCCCAGCTGGTGGACAACCACTTCCCTGCTTCTGCCTATGGGAAATGATGGAAGCAGGCAGGGCTGTAAATAAACCTCTGCATTCCTATCTGCTTGTAAATGAGAACATCAGCAATCATGGGGCTCTCAGATGTGCTTTAGTGGACATGGTGGTGTTTGGTCAAAGGTTGGGCCTCAGGATCTTAGAAGGCTTTTCTAACCTCAAAGATTTTATGACTGTTTTCTGTTATATAAACAATCCTCTGGGTGTACTTTTAGGTCCATTAGGGTTGACCTTCCTGTCTGTGCTCATTAAAACCAAGACCAAATTTGTTAAGGGCTCTGGATAAGAGGAGACTGAGGTCAGAACTCATTGGGGGCTGCAGCTCCTCCTGAGGGGCAGGTTGGAGATCAGGGAAAGGCTCTTCCCCAGGGGGAGCTGGGCACTGCCCAGGCTCCCCAGGGAATGGGCACGGCCTGAGGCTGCCAGAGCTCCAGGAGCACATGGTGGGATCCTTGGGGTTGTCTTGTGTAGAGCCAGAAGTTGGACTGGGTGATCCTTTTTGTCCTTTCTACTCTGGATATTCTGTGATTCTGTGCTTTTTTTTTAGTTCCAAGAACGTATCCATATAGGACTTTGTGGGAAAGCTCAGAAATGGAACAGCAACACACTTTGCAGGGATAATGATCTTTATTACATCCTTCATCATTTTCCCTTTGGAAGGCTGCAGGGAATGTGCTCATGGCACTCCAGTCCATGCTCTGAGGGAGCTGTGGGTGTTCCTCAGGCAGAAGTGTCTGTGTGAGGGAGGACCCAGGCAGTTTGTGTGAGTACACACAACTCGTGTTCCTTGCGAGAGACTTCCACGACTTCATTAAATCCTGCTATTCCTCTTGTAAGGCTGTAGCTGTGTACTGATAGCTTGCTTTGCTATGCAAATGAGGTGAAAAGGGAGCTGAAAAGGATGTGTCCAGGCCTCCACAGCAAACAGGGATTAGGGAATAGGAAGCTACAGCTTTCTTTCATAAAATAGAGCTGAGGAGCAGGGCAATAACTTGATATTCCTTGGTGAATAATTCTAATTCTTGGGGGTTTGTTTGTTTGCTTGTTTGAAACCAGAAGTTCATCGAAGTTTAAGAAGCAAGTGGTCTCAAGTTGTTCAGGGGAATTTTTGTAGCTAAAATTCCTTCTGATCTCTGCACTAGGAATGTTCACCAGCTCCCCAGCCTTCCTGTTGGAGCAGTGTCTTGACCTTTGCAGAGTCCTTCCTTCTGCAGTGTGGGGGATGAACCAACAAACAAACCCCATGGGAACTCTTTGAAACTAAAAGAGCAGAGATTTAAGTTGAAGATTGGAAAGAAATTCTTCCCTATGAGAGTGCTGCGACCCTGGCAAAGGGTTCCCAGAGCAGCTGTGGCTGCCCCTGGATCCCTGGAAGTGTCCAAGGCCAGGTTGGACAGAGCTTGGAGCAACCTGGGACAGTGGAAGGTGTCCCTGCCCATGGTAGGGGTGGAATGGGATGAGCTTTAAGGTTCCTTCCAGCCCAAACCATTCCGTTATTCCATGTCCTGAATTAAATTGGAAAGTGCCAGGCTCCTGAGATGCCAGTTCCAAAATCAAATACATCAACAGTGAAGAACTTAATGGTGAAGCAGATCAAATGCAGCACTGAGCAGCTGAAACCTGATTCAAGAATGCTATGGATTTTCTTGTGCAAGCAATCATTATATGTGCATACAGATCCACAGGATGCAGATAGAAAACAGATCAGAACTACTTCAATAGGTTAATATGATAAGAGCCTCCCATGGAAGATAATTGCTGCAATTATAACTGTACTTTTGCCTACAAGCAAAAGGAACTAAGAAACTTGATGGCTGTGCTTTGAATAGAGGCACAAATCTAAACATATTAGCTAAAAAGTCTGTAACTGTCTTTTTCCACATTTTGTGTCTAATACTTCAAAAGAATAAAAACCCACATGAAATAAGTTGTATAGAGCTGTATATAAAGAAACAGAGATGAAGGCTGCACACTCAGAAGCTGATGCTCTGGAGAACAAATTTTTTCCTTGGAACAGAGAGCAAGGTAAAAAATTCTAATCCTGTTGGTTTTTTTGGTTTTGTTTGGTCTTTTTTTTTGTCTGTTTTTTTGTAGTTTTGGGTGTCTTTGGTTTTGTTTTTTGTTGCGGGGGGGGGGGGGGGGGTGGTTTGATTTTTCTCCTAGAACTTTTAAATAAAATACTGGAAAATACTAAAATCTTAAGTCTGCTATCCATCAATAGCACCAAGTGAGCTTGACATGTGAAATGGGAACACCTAAATGGCTTCAGATTTCAATTTCTACCTGTATCCAGTAGGAAAAATGCCCCTCATCAGGTTGAACAGGGAAAAATGGTTGCCTTTGATACAATAAATATTGTAATCATTGCATTAGAGACAGCCACCCTGCTTCATGCTTGGAAGCTTCCAACTCTACACCACAAGTGCTGTAAGTTCATGTATTTCTCTTTCATCTACAATTCCTGTGAAAGGCCAGAGAATTGGCAAAATCCTGCTGCTGAGTAAGAAGCAGTAGGAATACACACTTGGTTTTCTGCTCCCCTTCCAGGCCTTGAACCATGCCAGAACTGATTCAGAGACTGGAATAACTCCAATTTTACCAAAAGCTCTGGGATCAGCTCATGGATGTTACTAAAATTGTTTGCTACACAGGAACAGCAGGAATGAAGTGACCCCTCTGCAGGAGCCATCCCCAAGGACTCGTGCCCCAAAAAGTTGTGTTCAGGAGCATGAAGTGACAGAACAAGCCTGGCCCAAGGATTGAATTTGTCACCAGTGCTCACAGAGATCTGTCTCCAGCTAGCCAGAAATAGAGGGAAACAACCCTCTGTCACTACTGACAATCTGCTTTTATCTCTGTACTTGCTTCTCCTAGTCCAAAACTGTAACAGTAATCAAATGGGAATAAAAGAAGTTTTCTTTGATGAGCATGTCATGCTGATGAAAGGCAGCAGAAGTTCTCTGTGTAGACAAGAGCCACAAACATTAACAGATAGTGGCATTTGGAGCTTTTCTCTCTGTCAGTCCTCAAAGGGGTGTTCTTATGAATGGAATCCTGCATATGGAAGGAAGTTGCTGCTTAATTTCTGCCAGAACTTCCGGCTCATCCACCCTCATGGAGCAGCCCCCTGTTGCAAATCCCTGAATATTTCTGTATTTGCCATTGAATTCTGAGATTAAGGCAAGCCTTTATATTAATAAAACAGTAGTCTTATCATTCAGCACTCCCATATTGCTTTTTGTTGCCTTTGAATTTTCAGCAGATGTTTGTTTAGTTTGCTTCTTTAATAGGAAGGTCTGAACTTCAGATGTTATTTTGTCCAAAGCAGGCAAAGCTTTTGTCAGCTGATAATCACAGATGTTGATGTATTTATATTGACCTATTTAAAATCTCAAATGGTTTTAATAGGATAGGAGGATTTTTAAAAGGCTGTTTTCGGAAGCATTATTCAAAAAGCATAATGGTCCCATTTGTCAGAAATGCAAGTGTGCCCTTTAGCACAGACCTAGGACATAAAGCAAACTTCAGATAAACTCCTTCCAAAATAGCTGCTCTCCAATTTTTCAATAGCTGACTATGAAAGCACATTTGACTCCCAGCTCAGAGGACAACCATTCTGTTCCAGCCTGCTCAAGAAGAAATTTAAAGTTGAGTATCTTCAGCTCTTCAGATTTGAATGTGCCCTTCATTCTTTAATCTTTATGGATTTTCAAATGCAGTGAAGAAGGGCAGGTCAGGGAATCCGGAGGAAGGAAATGCCTGTGTGTGAGATGGAGCACACAGTGTGCTCCAAAGTGAGAGCCACTGTCAGCTTTCTGAGGTTTTCACACCTTTTACAAAATATTTTGGCCTGTGTTTGACTCTACCTGTGGCACAGGGTGAGTAACCTTGGAGATAAATTCTTCATGAGTCAGGAAATACTTGTACGTGTTCTAAAGATTTTCTGAAGTGTGATATTTGCATCCTTCTATAATCCTGAGAGGAAACAGGTGGCAGTTCAATGTATCTGTGGCTGTTCAATCATGTGCTCGGGCTCCTGGCACAGGGCTCAGGGCTGGGTGGCTGCTGTGTAATTGCCCTGCTCTGGCAGCAGCAACAAAAGCACTAGAATCTCCCTTTCCAACTGGATTGCTTGTGTGCAATCTGCAGCATGGAATTTGTCTTGAATACTTTCCCTCTGCATCCAAATGCAAACTGAAGATTTTTTTTTCTCTCTACTTTCACAGGTTGCTTTACATTCAAGTTATAGGAACTTGTAGGTACATTATGCTACAGACTGAACAATATAAACAGGTGCATGTTGGAATATACAGAGCAACTAAAGCAAGGTTTGCATCTAAAGGTCTCACTTTTCTCCCAAAGCAATAGGAAACTCTGTGGCCCAGATGGGCGCTTTGAGGAGAGTACCAGGTTTGTTACAGCAGAAACAGAGTGAAGAACAAAAAACTTCAGAGAGAGGAAGCAACACATTCAAAATTGCTTTTTTTAAAGGGCTTTGCAGAGTCCATGCAAGCAGTTACACAAGGAAGGTTTGCTGGCACTGATGTGCCTGTTTTCCAATGGTCCCTGGACAATGCCTTGGATATTTGTCAGTGCAGTCACTAATGACACTCAGATTTCTCATTAGTGTGGCAGCAGTGCTGGAGGCTGAAAGCACATCTGTAAATTAGCAGCTACTAATCTGTGATCGACCTTTACTATGTGATCAATAGCACAGATAGCACGAGAAGGGATAAGACTAAAGATGGAATTTTTTGGAAAAGGTACCAATGAGATCAATCACATCAAGCTCTGAAGTCCTCAAACCACAGGCTACAACACATATACTTTTAAATACAGCTTTTCCTGAGAATTTTTGTTGGCCACTTGTTAACCAAAGACTTTCAACTCAAAAATTGCTCTGACCTAAAGCAGCTCAAGTGGATGATACAGCTACTTAATGAAAAAAGGCAAGGGTTACTACACACAGCTCAAATTATGTGTCACATCCATTACACCTCCATGCAAGAGGTTCAGAAGCACAATTTCTAAAGGAGCACCTTTTGGTGTGACAATCTTATGGGATCCTATCCAACACAAATACTCATATTGCTATGGGGTCTTGAACAGCACCAAACAGCAGCAAAGGAGATGGAAAAATAATATGATTCAACTTCTCCCAAGCATTATGTTTACATGAACCAAGAAGTTTAGCTCAGAAATGCCTCAGGCCCACAGATCATTAGGATAATCTCCCCTGCCTTTGGACAGCACACTGCAGGAAATGATCTGGCACTGCAATTTCCATGCTAGGCTAGAATGCCCCAGGCAAAGAAGAGACTCAATCTAATACATTTCCCAGGAATGAGCTTTAATAGAATTAGTTCACTTTTTTCCTTTTATAATACCCATTCAGCTATTCATAGTTATATTTGCTATATCAGCCTGCATTCTTCCCCCTAAGTGTTTACAAGTGCCTGTATTACAATCCTTATTTTGTGCTCTTTGCCCAGATGCTGCCCAGAAGAAGCACAATATGTATGTCTCATTATCTCTTTAAGCCCACAATATCTCTTATTTCCCTGAGCATTTTGAATGCTATTCTTTCAAAGCCTTCCAATTTTTCATCATCTCAAAGATAATTACTGATGATGATGATTATTATTATTATTTTATTATATCCTCAGGAACTTTTCTCCCTCTCTCCTTCTCCATGCTTTGAACCAGAGCATTAGATAATTCTCCTAACTTATAAGATGGGTAGGTCCAGAAGTTGTATTTGAAATATTATGTAAATAAATGTGAAAAAAAAATTCTAAAAGTGGCACAAGAAAAATATCAGCTGGCAAAAAATGCATTGTTCCTGATTACCAACATTGTATTTGGATCTGCAGCATTCCCTAAATCATGCCACACATAAAGTCATCTTACTAAGTTATAAAACAACTTAAGTGAGATTGTGTAAACAATGGAAAAAACTCAATTCCTATCAAGCAGGGGTTTTGCTGTCTTTTGGGAAATTCTTACACATAGGAGATGAGTGTGTGAGAAATATTTCTGGATATTCCAAAGGAAGGTAGCAGGTATTCCATTATATTGAGAAACAGACATTTGCCCTCATTTTCAACTCAGTATCACAAAATTCTCTGAAAAAAAGTACTTGAAGATGAATGTTAGTGCACAAGTTTAGGCATCACTATAGGAATATGAGTAAGCATAGAAAAATGTCACAAATAAATCATTAGGAAATAAATTTAGAAATCCAACACAGAGGCAGATGAGATGAGTGCCAGGCAGAACATTTGTAGAGCCACAAGAGCAAGGGGAATGTTGCAGAAATACAGAGCCTGGAATATATTCCTTTTTTCAAATGAGTAGGAAAATCTAATCTCTCCCTTTCAATCACTTCCCCCCAAGCCCTTCCAAAGTTTGTTTATTCAAATGAAACAGAGCTTGGGCCAAAATCTAACCAAAGACATTTAGTGCATCCCAAATCTCAGTTCTAATTCTGGAACTGCAAACACATCTCTGCTGAGATATGTCAGTTTTGCATTAAAAAAAAAAAAGTGGAACAGAGATTTCTGAATAAATTCGACTCAAAAGTTCCTGTGGAGTTGTACATAATATCTTAGTTTCAGTTTTTAAAATAATATTTAGAATTTAAAAATAAGCACATATCCTATCCTGAGAGCATGAATTGAGAGAGAATTAATAGTTTCCTGTTGATGTTACTTCACTAAACACCAAGGAGCATGAGATCCTTCCTTGCTCCATTTTATGGGGTCTAAATCTCACATCATTGCAAGAGGTTAATAATCTGCTTTCTCCTGATATTTGTTTCATAGTCAAAAATCAGCACATGATACATGTCACTCACTGAAGCAATCAGAAGAATACACTCCAGTCAACACCATTTATTAATGTCAACCAGAAGAGCAATTATATCTTATCCAACCAAAAATAAACAGACAGGCATCACATCTTTGATGACAGCTAAAACTATCATCTCTGCAGTTCTCATCAAGTCCCCACTGACATAAAATTGTACGGGGGTATGTGTGCTAGTTCTAGGAATCCATTACCTTGCAATAATCAGAAAACAAAATTTTAGAGAGATATTCTGGGCATGTGCATGGAAACAGAGGGAAATGAAGTACATAAATCTTGAATGAAAGAAAGGGGGAAAAAATAAAACACCAAAATGTATAATGGTTTCATTTGTCAAAATATACTCCAACGGCTTGATTTTTTTTAGATTCCCTACATGCCTGTAAATCCACTGTAAATCCATTACCATCAGAGCTCTGGTGAAAGCTGGATGCCAGAGAAGACTCAGTGTTGGCTGTTAGATGAAGTGAACCCAGAGACTCACAAAAGCATGAAACATTCAGCACTCTCCTCTGCTCAATGCCAGCCCAGGATGCTGCACTGCCCAATGCTTCTCTCCAAGTGAGCCCAGTCCTGGTGAGCACCAACATGTGCACAGAGCTGGGAGAAGCCCCAGGGATAAATCACTCACTTGGGGGATTCTGAGAGAAGTTTTATAGAGTTAGAGATAAAAACTGGAATGAGATGCATGTGCACTTGCCTAGATTTTTCTGCTATATATGAGAAGCATATTATTGGGTGGGATATACACATAATCCATTGGGTTTTGGGAAAAAAAAAAAAAAAGAAGGGAAATACAAGAGAGGAACAAATGGAACAAGATGAAGTGGAGAAATATTATTGTATTCAGTATTGTTCCCATGCCCTTAAAAACAGCACTGTCCCTTTAGATTGTCATCCTAAATTAGCACACTGAAGCCTGAAATGATCCTCTGATAGCACTTGATATAGCCACTGTTGAAGAATCCTAAAGCTTTCAGCCCAATTGTGGGAAATTCCCAGTAACATCCATTTTTCTCCCTTTTATGTACAAGTCTGGTTCCCAGTGGCAACAAAACACTCCAGGCAGCAAATTTCTAGATATTAATGAATTTCTCAGGTGATTTAAGCCACTTAATCCATGGCCTCATGCCTTATAGCACACACAAGTCAGGTTATAAGCACCCAGAAACGCATTCTGATGTGTCTTTATTGCTTAATTATCAAGGTGAGATGCTCATATTAAATTGGGCATTTAATTACAGCACACACATCTCCAAGCATTACCACCAAAAGATTTCCCTAGGTAAAGAATATAATTTATCTTATTTTCCCCATTGATGTTATTTAATTCTTGCATGACAGTAAATTTTATTTCAGAGCATAGTTTTAAATTTGCCAGATGGGTGTTGCAGCAGAAATTACAGACCAAGCTTTGCCTTTCCTGTGTTAATACAGGCCTAATTGCAGAGCTCTCCTCCATGAGTTTTTCTGTCAAGTCAACTCATATCAAAGCAAGGTGATCACAGCCCTACCCAGTGGGGCTAAATCCAAATCTCTTTGGGTGTGAGAAGGAAACTCTTTCCTCTAAACCCCTGCTGTCTGTTGGGCCCCTCAGTTTGGGAAGGACATTGAGATGCTCAAGAACATCCAGAGGAGGCAACGAGGCTGGTGATGGGCTGGGAACACAAACCCTATGAGGAACACTGAGGGAGCTGGGGGTGCTCAGCCTGGAGAAAAGGAGACTCAGGGTGACCTCAGCACTCTCTGCAGCTCCTGAAAGATGCCTGTGCTCAGGTGGGGTTGGGCTCTGTCTCCAGGCAGCACTGACAGAACCAGAGCACACAGCCTCAAGCTGCACCAAGGGAAATACAGGTTGGATAGCAGGAAAAAGTTTTTCACAGAAAGAGTGATAAAGTTCTGGAATGGCTGCCTGGGGAGGTGGTGGAGTCACCATCCCTGGGTGTGTTTAACAAAGCCTGGATGTGGCACTGGGTGCCAGGGTTCAGTTGAGGTGTTGGGGCTGGGCTGGACTCGATGATCTTGGAGGTCTCTTCCAACCCAGTGATTCTGTGAATTCTGTCCTGTACCAGCTGGGCTGTCACTGCTCAAGCTGTGACCTGCACGGGGAAATGTGGGTCTGTCCTGCAGCCCCGAGCAGGTGAGATGTGCCTCCTCAAGCCCTCCCCTCCCAGGGTTTTTCAGCTCCTATAAAACTAGCCACTTGGCAAAAGTACTTCCACTTCATTAATCAAGAGGCTCCACCAGCCTGTGAGGCACAGTGTGAGAAGAGATACAGAGAAAACAGATGGGAGCCAGTCCTAGTGTGTTACATGCACCGTAATTGTCTGAAGCTGTGGCATTCCTGACAGGTGACTGCCTCAGCTCCCCTTCAGTGACATGGCACAACCTCCTCACACAATCCAGCTGAGTACTTCACTAGCCCTAATGTTAAAAAGCTTTCCTAAAGTCTAAACTGAATCTTTCTTGCTGCTATTTAACCCCATTAATCTCTATTCCTGTCCACTACAGTCAGAAGGAAGAGATTACTCTCTTCTTTCATGTTCCTGAAGAATATTATGTTCTTTAAGTGCTCTCATCCCAACAAAACTGTTCTAATGACTAAATCTTGCCTTCCAGGTTGCTCAGGCTTTTTCAGTTGCTTTCTACATGTAACTCTGCAGTGTCCAAAACTCGATTAGCTTCTTCATTTAAAGCATTACTAAAATCTTATTACAGTCAAGAATAACTGTGTTAAGAAAAATTCTCCTCAACAGCTTCATGTCCCAAAGAAAACCAGAAACAATGCAAAAATCCCTGTCAGAGGACAGCTTAACCAAGCATACAGGTACCTGGTAGTTCTTCAGGCAGACCTCCTCTAGAACATCAGGACACACATTTTATTGGGTAAAAAGGATGATGACAGAGGAAGTTTCTCTTTCAGCACATTCCAAACAGATTCAACCCAAGGCACATTGTACTGCAAGACTTCCAGAGCCTCTTAAACAGCAATTGGAGCATCTCCAGCTTGCCTTGGAGCACGAGCTGACAGCAACAGTGACAAGAAGAAAACCTTGGGAGAATACTTAGTCAATTTTACAGTTTTGTGTTGTTCCCAAAATACCTGCTGGCCAGGTTTGCACAGAGCATTTCAAAGACTGGTCTACAGTGGGCAATGCCAGCTCTCCAGGATCTAACTCAGCCGCAAATCTAGGCAGGGCAGGGGAAATCTGCTGGAAGAGCTCAAAGAGTTTGCTGTAAGAAATCTGTATAAAGCACACACAGCAAGAAATGTACCCAGTGGTTGTGGAGTTCTTTGCTTTTGGGGCTTTTCACTTTGCTCATTTCCTTCCTTTCTTGTCAATGGATCTCTCTCTTGAAAGAGAGCTCAGTTTGGTCATTTCAGACTTTCAGGTACAGAATAAAGAACATATTCCAAGGACAGGGCTGCGCAGATAACATGGCACAGAAATAAGATTTTAATTTATTTAATGTCTCATTAACATATTTAACCAAAGACAGAGCAAGGCAGTCCCACTACACTGAATGTGTCAGAAGGGACTGCTGTTTCTGTGAAATATCAGGAGAGCAGCAGGAAGAGAAGAGCTTCAGCCCTCAATCTGTGGTGTCATGATCCACTCTGGCATATTTGCAAGATTCATGATAGACTTAGTGAAAAAGGAGTAGTGACTTTGTAATAAAGGAGAGACAAAAACGTTTTATTTCTCAAAAATATGGGAAGTTGATGCATTTGGAAGGAAAATAACCCAAATATCTGACAGTACTGTATGAGAGAAACAATCCCAAGCATTTTTTTCACATGCTGGACTCCACTCTTCAGAGGAGATAAATCATGGTGTGTTTATCCAAGTCCTGAAGGATGCGACCAATACACTCCTGACATTAATGCAGTTGCTTTGTACTGCCCCTTCATCTCCTCCTGCATCCCTTCAGCCACCACAGGTAAAGGTTACACCAGAAAACACAAAATTCCTCCCCTTCAAGATGCCACGTCTCTACTAGATACAGCAAACCAAAACAGGGACTTCCATGTCACACAGAACCTTATGCAAGCCCCATCCAAAAGATCACCTGAGGTCATTAGAAAGAACCATCTTCCCCATCTACACTTCAAATTTCTAACTTTACACTGAACCAAACTGTCTAAAACCTAAAAAACCATTTCTTTCTTCCTTTCTTCAGATACTTCAGGGCCTGTACTTGCTGAGAAAACAAAAGTCATTTTCTCTTCAAAGTTTATAGCAAGTTGAACTTGAGAGTTGCAGATGAGGCTGTTACTTTGGAGACAACAATTTTCACCTCAAACCAGGGACTGTGACATCCATAGACCCCCCCTTTCTGTTTGTGTGTGTGGGGTTTTTGCCAATTGCACCAAGAGCTTTTACATTTGTGGAGGAGAGAAAAAACAGTATTGTTGCATTAATTGTCTGACCGCCTGGATTGTGCATGGAATAATCTCTGAACGTGCATCAGTGATCAAAAATGGTCCCTAAATCCAAATGTATTGTCTGAAGTAGTGGCATCACATGTATTTCTGAGCACTGATATGGCAGAGTAATTGCAAAAGCAGATTACAGACACTGTGAGGGCACAGCAGAAAATCACTGAACTTCAGTGAGCTCTACCAGCCCTGGACTCACTCATGTAGTGGAGTTTGCAAATATTTTCCAGTGAAACAGGCATAAGGTCTTCAAGACCTTTGAGACATCAGTTTTAATTATGGCACCTTTTGAATTGCATGGGAAATGTGTTTTGCCTTTAAAATAGCAGTGCCCTTCCTAACTCCACACTTCTCTCTTCCCAAAACACACAGTACACACATTTTTTAACACGCAACAATGAAAAAAAATGTAATCTTGGGAAAGACTTTTCAAAAGAGGTTTTTGTTCAAAGCCCTGCAGTCAGCATGGGTGATAAAAAAGAACTCTTTGAACAGCTTAGATGTCTCACTTTGCCATAGAGGACTGTGGGTTTGATCTGCTAGCAATCACACATGTAATCCTTGTACTGCTATAGGATGTGTGATCCCTTGTTTCTGACCCAGTGGACATTCTTTGAACCAGGCCTTGAACAAACTCTGTATTCATCTGAAAAAACTCTGTAAGCATCTGAATGTCACTGAGTGTTGTGAGCATTAACAGGGACAGTCACATCTGTGCAGATAGCAATGGTTCATTTGTGGATGCACATTCCACCTCATGGAAGAAAGAGGAGAATAAAAAGAGGAACCTGGCAATAAACAACCTGCTCCAGGTCAGAGACAAAACACAGAATGTTCAAAAAAGAAAAGAAACAAAAGAAGTTCTTACTGGGTCCTGCTGTAATTTGCCCATTTCAAAAGTAGACCAGCTGCTATCTAATATAAAGACCTCTCCTATACAGAGAGACCACAAACAATAAAAATAAATAAAAATAGGGGTTTTTTTTTGCTTTTTTTGTTCCTTAAATGAAAATGTATTCTCCAATCCTGTCAAGCCATGAGGCATAAAATTGGAGTATGGAAGATTTTTTAATTGTGATTTAACAATTATGGAATCTTACATGAACTTTTCCCATCCCTGGGCACAAAAATGCAAAGATATCCTTGGACACGAAGCTATGGGAAAGCTCAGGATGCCTGCATAGCCAAGTTAACACAGCAGTTATGGGAAGTTTATGGACGAATGTCATTAAAAGAAGCCAGTGCTCCCTTAGCTACTGAAGATTTTGGTCATGCTCATGTTCTGGCAGCAGCTTAAGGTAAGCACTGCTGTCTCAGTGAGTGACCCCACTGTGACTGAGCCACCACAGCCAACTCCAGTTCAGCCCCCAGTGACCCCTCAGCACAGCAATCACAGGTGTAGGAAAAAAAGAGTGGGAAAGCAAAGCACCACTGTTGGAGGACAAAATCAGAGACATCTTCACTAAATGTTACAAAGCAGAAGGACACAGAGTCCCCAGGCAGGTGCAAAGGAGAGCCCTTTATTGCAAAAACCTTTTTTAGTAGTTACCTCATAATCAGTTACATCCCATTTAAAGCACAACAACCACCATAAATCACGAAGTGAGCACGTGATGGTTCTACAACTTGTTTTTCTACCTCTAATTCAGCTAATTTCCAAGAGCCTTTTCTGCTTAGCTGAAGTAGCAGGCCTGAGCCATTAAGGGCAACAAGGCCTTCCTTTTGTAAGGTTTTATCTGTATACAACAACTAAACAACCTCTGATACAATATTAACCTACTAAACATCCTGAACCCCCCACTGCAGACTCCTGAGAGGCCTGGAGGCAGATTTTGGTTCAATGCTCCTTTGCATCCATGTGCAAATCCACCCCCATGGCTCAAGGCTCTCTGGCTCTAAGACCTCTCACATCTCGGTCTTATTTCAAACAAAAAAGTGCACACAGTTTTTTTTTTTTCCTAGCAAAGCATAGAAGGTGTTTTTCCTGAGTTCTGTTCATAAGCCTAGATAATTGTATTAGCTTGCTATCTCATTGGGATTGACAAAAAATGACATAAAACATTGCAACAAAATAATCTACTTTGAGTTATGTTACATCTCCATATACACTCTGATTAGTCCTGGTAGCTTCAAAATTGCCCTTTAGTCTTCAATAAATAACTGAAATTCAATTATTTTGTACTGTCAATTATAAATGTTCTTCAGATTTGTTACACACTGACAGCCCTTCGGTAAAACCAAAACCCACGAGCAGAGCAGTGCAGAGCACCTTGTCCTCCAGGAGCAAAAGGTGTTTGACAGGGACACCACAGCCCCTTGTATGTAGTTCTGGTGAGACAAACTCTGTGTCAAAGCACCTTTAGAATGACAGATCAAAAGGAAAACCTAACAAAAGGGACAAAAGAAAAACCTAAGGGAAAGGGGTGCTCCACACCAAGGGTTACACCCACAGAAACCAAAGCAAGTTGTGAACCCTATATGAAGTTTGGGGCACCCCACCACAGCAGGATTACAGAAATCCTTGGATAGAAGCAAGGAAGGTCCTCCCTGTCACTGCAGCCATTTGAAGATGTCCCTTGCTTTGGTGTTCCACCTTGACCTACAAGCACCAGAAAAGCTCCAACCTAGCATTTGTTCATGAGTGAGGTGAAGAACCTGCTGAAATGAGCAAAACACACTAATCCTCAGAAAGGTACTGGAGAACTTGTTAAAAGGAGAGGTACAGCAGTGGCCAGCAGCAGGACGTGCAGCAATGCCCCAGTGTGCACCAGCTCGTTTGGAAAGACATTTCCTGTGGCAGGCACATTCTTCTCTCTCTCTCGGGATTTTTTCAGAGAGGAGCACAGAGAGAAGAAAGAGAAAACAATTTCTATTTCTGCTCCTTGTTTTTCCCATGTGGAATGTGTTTGGAGAATTGTTTACCTGGGGTGATTGCTGGATTGGATTCTGGTAAGGATTGTTTGAGCTGATGGCCAATCCAACCCACCTGTGGCTGGACTCTTGCGAGAGGGTCACGAGTTGTGAGTTAGTTAAATATGGTAGTTAGAAAAGTGGGTATGCAGTTTTAGTAACTCCTTTAAATAGTATATTAATGTATTATAGTATAGTTATAATAAAGAAATTATTCAGCCTTCTGAACTGGAGTCAGACATCATCATTTCTTCCCACCAGGTTCACCTATATTTACAATAATTTCCAACTAATCCAGCTTGGCGGAGGGAACCAATCTCACCCAATCTTCCCTCTTCCTCCCAAACCAATCGCTTGGAAAACCTCCCCCATTCTTCTGACCTGCTGGTCAAGAATATTCCATGGCAGGCTTTGAAAGCAGTAAAATCCTCAGAGAACAGGGGAAAAGCTTTTGAGGTGAGGCAGGGAAAAAGAAATAAGTATTTCAGTTCAGGCAGTGCAAATGGTAACTAGATTAAGCATCTAAGGAGTCTTTAGCCTTTGCATGGATGCCCAACCAAAGGACATGTGGTAATGGGCCAGCCTTGGGTGACTGAGGGATCAGAAAAGAGATAAACAATCCTTTCCATTTATCACACCCTCCTAACTCCATTAATCCTGAAGGAGAGGTGTTAAATGGATTGATCTGCATCTGGGCAAGGTTGGGGAGGGGTGGGAACATAAGAGGAATATTCTCATTTATGGAAGAAATAAAACCAATGGGTCACACAGCACTTTGGGTCTGCAGGCCAGGCTGGCAGAGACTCCATGCCAGAACCAGCAGCACAGGTCTCCGGGGTACAGTCACTAAACTGGTATTGTACTGTGGAGTTGTCATAGTTGGTCCTTTTGCTCTTGTCACTGTTATCCATTTAACATCAACAATTACCCCTGGCATTGCCAATGTGGAGCTCCAGGCCCAGAAACTTGAGCAATGGCCATAGAGTCTAAGACAATGTGAAAATTACCAAAAAACCAAAATTTTGACATAATCAGAATCATATTCGGCTAAAATTAGTGTTATAAGCAATACATAGCAGTGGAGGTGGCATTGCATAAAATACACTTAATTTACAAAATTGTATTTTTTAAAAAAACCAACCTCAAAACCCAAAACAATCAGCTGAAACCTACCACTACTATCCAGTAGTTTAAAACAACCAAAGGTAACCGTTATAGACCATTGTGTCGAATTTCACTGTTCCTTGAAGAAACCATCACCTGCCCTCTAACACCTCACATTAAGTACCAGGGAGTTCACTCTCTCCATTGTCCTGAGAAGGATATTTCTCCTGCTCCTACAAGACCACTGTCCCCAAAACAGCTGGATTCAGTTTGAGTCGCACAGCAGCAGTGGCCAACGTCCAGCTCACTGAGCTCAGTTTGCTTTTCACTCTGAAAAGCCATAAGGAGGAAAATATTCATAATAATAAAAAAGAATTTAATGTGCATGTCCCACTGGCATCAATCAATAAATCAATCAACCAATCCCTGAGTGCCCTGATTCAGGAAGTCTGTGGGAGACAAAGACTGGGATACAGGAGCTGGTGGTGGGTTTTTATGTCACTGACAACCTGCTGTGCCTGTGACATCCACACCCAGCTCATTCCTAATTCCTTTTCCCCCCTCAGCAAAGCCATGCTCACATCCCCTCTTGCACATTAACAGAAATCAGGAGCCCAGAGGACTTAGCAGCTGCTAAGCACCACTACTATGCATTCAATCCTGAATCCTGAATTTATTATATATCACACACCATCTACGTAAGAATAGTGGCATTTAATATTCCATACAAAATGTTGTAGTACCAAGACCAATAAATATTACTCAACCAACCAAACCAATTTGGTTTTCAAACAATTATCACCCAGTACCTGTTTTGGGATGACAGCAACTGGTTTCTTCATTTTTCAGCAGGAAGGCTGCTGCCTGTGCCCCCAAACTTTTAAAAATGGGCTGTTTAAGGAAAAAAGTTTGATAGTTCAGCAAAACTGCTATTTTAGAATGGAAATGTAGAATTCTACAGAAAAAGCAGATTTTTAGTACTGCACATCCTTTTATCTTTGGGTGGCATCAAAGTCAATAGTAAGGTGCCCACTATGGAGGATACATCCAGGAGTTGAAAAATTTCAATTTAGGGGCAAGCTGATATACTGAAAAAAAAGCTTTGATTTTTCCTTAGGCTGATCTTTGAAGTTTATGCCACTGCAGACTCCATTTGCTGTTCTTACATCTTCAAAGGCATCTAAAAAACATCTCCAGCCACACTTTCCTCTAACAAGTTAAAAGACAATGAAGGCATGAACAATGAAGGTACAATCAAAAATATTTTTCCCAGTCTTTGAGGAAGGAGAAAGGAAAACAAAGCAAAAATCTTGGTTTCCAAGCTGTGGCCACCTTCACACATCTGAGCACCACCAGGCTGGTGTGTTATCCCTGCCTGGATTCTCTGCAGCAATATTTTCATTTCAACCTTGCTGTCACATAAGAGATGCCACAATATCAAACAGAATTTATAGACACAAACACTGCTCTTGCCAGCAGCTACAGCCGTAAAATACAAATATTCTGCTTGCTCCTTATTGTTTAATTTTAAATACACAGGGAGCGAAACCAAAGTTTGAGTCCATTCATTCTAACATTATTAGCAGGAAGCTCAATTAGATTTTGAGTTGAGCAGACAGATATCTAATGTTGTCTTCAGCAGCCCAGCATAAAGGTAAAACATAAACCAGTCCAAGTCAATAAGGAATATGTCTTTGCTGTGCTCCTGGCCATTGGTGTTTGAAGGCACTGTGGCAGTAGAAAGCTCAGATACCTCCTAATTAGTCACAATGGGTAAACTGAATATTTACCTGTTGGCTAGCCTTGGCTTTATAAAATATTTACAGCTATACACACAGCCCAAAGAATAAAATATTTTCCTTTTTTTTTGCCATTTTCTACTTCACAGTGCTTACCCCAAAGTTAAAAAACGTGTGGATTTTGCTCAGAAGTCACTTTAAGTCTAAAAGAACTACTTGAAACCATGCTACTGGCTCCTTCTGAAACACTGGCTACTGAATGATTCTGCTTTCATTTTCCAAGGAAAAAAATGTCTTGCAGGTACTCAGCAATCTCATTTCTGATATGGGAGAAGTACAGGGTGCAGGGAGAAATGATTTATGTGGCTTTAATGTGATGTGAGGCAAGCATGAGATATTATTAAGATATGGTCAATAGCACAAGGACATTTGAGAGCCCTTATGTTTGAACACCTTTGTGGTGTTTCAATGCATCAGCTTCAAAAATTAGTTTTTAAAATAGGATCAAGTGATTTGAAATATCTTGGAGTAAAATACATCTCATCTAACACGTTCCTGATGAAGCACAAGCAAAACAGAACACCAAAATGTATCAGTATGGCTGTGCTACAATGACATGGGCAGATAAGAGGCCCCTCTCCAAGTGCCCACTTTCCCATCAAATCATTTGTTTCCTCCCCATAATTTCTTCCATTCTTATATATCTCTTTTAAAGCATCAAATCAGCTGTAAGATGCCATTGACATTTCTTTTTATTGTAACTCTAAAGAAACTCAAACAGTAGCTGCATTTATGGTAAAGAGAACTGGAAAAGGTCAGATAGCTGAAAAAAGTGCTTTTTCTACTAAATGCCCAAAGAGAGGAGGTTTTTTTGGTCATTTCACAAAGCAGTTGAAGAAACCAACCATCTGATGGTGAATATTTCACAGAAAAGATCACTGAAAATGCAATTCCTTCCACACAGCACAGATCATGAACTTGGATGCTGCTTCTAACACATTTTCTGGGCTTTATGCAATAACAGGTAAAATAATACCTCATGGACTGAGGTAACTGAGAGCCCAGACAGGCACAGTTTGTGGCCTCCAAAAATAACCAGTGTTCTTCTCCACAAAAAAATAACGGTGTGCTTAAATGGGATCTTCCACCTCTGCAGTCAGAGCCTTTTGGGATTTGAATTGTTTCCTGTCCCCAGCTCTGCCTGGCTGCAGTCACCTGGAATTCTAGTCACTGTTCTACAGCTGAGTAAAGAGCACAGGTAAAATTACTGAGGCTATTCACAAAAAAAGAAATAAAGTCACCTCTGTGTGACACTACAGAGCCCGGAGCCTGCCCTTCCCTCATTTCACATTCTGTATCCTCGATGACTTCACTCCCTCCATGAAACACAGGAGCAATGTGACAGCAGCTCTTCCCTGGTGTGCAAATACCATTCAGGGGACATTTTTCCCCTGTCATTTTCTGCTGCTGAAACATTTCTGCTCTACTTCAGAACTGCTTATGCTCCCAGGACTGTGATATATTGTGATTTTCTTTTTGCAGGAAAGTTGTCACCACTTTTATTCCCTTTCAAATTGAATTTTGTATTGATTAAAGGTCCAGGCAGACTGTTTAGTTATCCCTTATGAGAAAGCATCCCACAAAATATTTAATTTTCTATTACATTCTATATGTAGTGTTTTCATACCATTGTATAGAAACTAACACTTAATTTTATTCCTGCTATAGAATTTTATAGGGAGGCCTTAAAAATCTTTAGGAGTAGGCATAATTCTTTATTAATTTCTACTGGTTTTTAAAGTAATTCCTGCAGGACCTCTTTGCTTTCATTCTTCATAAATTCTTCAGATATAGTTCACAGAGGTTGTCTGAGCACGTGCAGAGGATACAGAGCACAGTAACTTTGGCTTTTGTTTCCACTCTGAGTTGGAACAATTTGAGTTCAGCTGCCCGGGGTCACTCAATTATTTCTCTATTTACAAACAGGAGCCAATGCTGCTGTTCAGCTCCAGCTTCTTGACCCACCACAAAAATATGTGAAAAGAGCTCTTCTTTTCGGAACAAATATTATCCCTCCACCAAGAGGCTTGAGATGCTGCTTCCCATCAACAAGGGCTGAATAAACATTAATGACTCAAAAACCAGTGGCCAGACCCTGGCACAGGGTGCCCAGAGCAGCTGTGGCTGCCCCTGGATCCCTGGCAGTATCCAAGGCCAGGTTGGATGGGGCTGGGAGCACCCTGGGACAGTGGAAGGTGTCTGTGCCCATGGCAGGGGTGGAATGCATGAGCTTTGAGGTCCTTTCCATTCTGTGGTTCTCTAACCTTTTCATGCCAGTTATTTTACCCCATGCTCAGAAAGAGTTCAGTTGTTCTTGTGCATGGTGCATTGAATTGTGTCCTCTTTGAGTCCTCTAAGAAATTGTATTTGTCACCCTACATCTTGTTTTTATGAATACTGTGATCACAAGGGATCACAAGCTACCAACTTTCATGACAAGTAACAGTTTTAAACCAGGATTAGTGGTGGCAAAGGAAAACAAGGGGTTAGAGAACAGAGCTCATCTTAGCATTTAAAATTTCCAAATCCAATCACCAGATTTCCATTCAAAAATATACAAATTACTCATTTTATGTTTAGGAAGCAGAAGACCCTTCAGCCAAAACAAATAATTTACTATTTATGGCATTTGTTGAGGGACCACAAGCACAGCAAGGAAGGACCAAAACTGTCAAACAGTGAATTTGCATTAAATTATTTTCCCACCCAATGCCAATTCCTTTGAAAGCAGTTGATGTGCCCCTTTTAGTTATGTATGGTTTGAAGTGCAACTGCCAGAAGAAATCTAATACTTGATATGGAAATAGACCACAATGGGTCACATAATTCAATACACAACACTAGGGGAGAAGGGAAACCTTGCTGAAAATTCAGCAATCACTTCAAGGGATGCACGGGGAAGATTAGCAGTAACACTGACCCACAGGGGCAATTAAATTATACCTATTATTAAATTAAATAAATGCTTAATGAAGGATTTTGAAGTACAGTCCAGTTGGACTCTTGCATCAAAACACAGTCAACTTCAGCCAGCCATAGAATGAAGGAAAATGTATTGCTAAATTTAATTTTACTAATGATCTTCAGTTACAGAGACAGGATGGTGCTGAGAGGGTGGTGAGCACCCACCTCCCACCAGCCACTGCCATCAGCAGCTCCCTGCCAGCACAGACACTCCTCAAACATCTTTGTCATGGGTGACACGTTGATTTTCTGTACTGCAGGACTGGCCTGGAACCCAGTGCACAGAAAGAGGAGAGCCTGACAATACAGGAGAGAAGAAGGCAGCCCAGCATTACAGCAGTGGCCTGGGGGCAGACCCAGAGTGTTTTCAAGCACTTCTCCAAAATATTTTTCAAGTACTTCACACTTTCAGAAGCCTCTATAAAATGCAGGCAATGCTTTCACTATATTGTTGTGGTCACTGACATAAAATATGGTCTGGAAACACCTGAGAGTGTTTTATTGTATGCCCTTAATAGGGAGTAGCCTGAAGGTTCACAGGCTTAATAGTGAAAAAGACCCCTGCTGTTTCCCAGACTTATTTTTCTGTGGCTTGCCATTACCATCAGCCCCATCCCTGCACTATATTAATGCTGCAGAGTTGTACATTTGCCTGTACTGACACATACATTTTATCCTTCTGCCACTTTTTTCATCCTCTTTCGCCTACCTACATATCATCTACCACTGTATTTGTTACCCATTTAAATCCCCATCCTGAATCTCAAAGAACAACCATGGATTCAGGGACACTGATCCGGGATCATTCAGGATTTCCTTTTTAAGAAAGATAATTAGCTGCTATTCTGTGTCTGGTTATGACAAAACAGATGCTGTTTTGTTGTTAAATATTGCTGTTAAAAGGATTTTTATATTCTGCTCTGCATCCTCTGTGGCCTGAGATGCAAATATGGCCTAATTCTTTAAGCTGTGTGCATATGGGGACTTAAAAAAAGGCAAAGTGCTGTTCCTGGAATTACATGCACAAGTGCTAAAAAGCAGGGGGAAAGGGTTTCTGCAGGTCCATGCAGACAGGCAGGGCATGATGTGGGAGGAAGGAGAGCCAAGAGCACAACTCCTCACCACCAGAGCTGCCTGGATGTGCGCTCATCCTGTTTGCCTGATGCCCAAGTTTCCCTGAAAGCTTTGGAAATTAATACTTTATACACAGAACATATACACACACACACAATCCATCAACAGAGCATCCACAGAAATGAATCAAAATTCAAAAGACATGAATGTCAAATTATCTGCACCTTTATATTACCCAAGTCTCTTCCAGGAACTGAAACATTGTCTTTATGCAATTTCTTTTATCACTTTGCTGGCAATATTCCCTGAGCCAATCCAAGAGTCAGGTTTGCTCTGCCAGGATCATCTACATTTAAAACCTTTCAGCTTTTAGAACATGGAACACCAGCAAATCACAAAGTTATTTCAAGTGTATCAGGTCCCACTTACTCCATGCCATTGACCTTCATGTCTATAAAACCAAATTCTAACGCCCACATGGTTGCCCTGTCTGTGCCTGTGTCTGCCTGGTTTCTCTCTCCTGTGATCCATGCTGCACAATAATCCTGGTTCCTTAGGTTGCATGTCTTATTGCACATGAAATAAATCTCCAGACAACACCCAAGCAGCACCTACATTTTTGTTTGGTTTAAAAGAAAAAAAAGAGAGCAATCTTGTTCCTGTCATGTTTGCTCTACGCTGAGCTACAAAAATCAAACCAAGGGTTGTGGCTGCCTCAGATTTTACTTTTTTCTCATCTGTGGAGGTGACAGGAGAGGCTTCAGTTCTGACTCTTGTGGAAACTGATGCCAGCAAAGCAGCAATCCTAGGCAAAACCCCTCCTCTGCCCCGTGGGCCTTGTTGGGATGCTCCAGCTTTCCTTGGATGTAGCTCTGCTGGAAAGCACCTGGGATTTCAGCCTCAGGAACCTGCTCCTCACGGACCTTCCTGCCAGTAAGTTCACACACAACAAGGGGTCTTAAACAAAAATGCTATCAAGATCATGGATCTCATTTCATGTGGGAGGTAATTTTTCTCAGTATCTGCAAACTTGAGTTGTTTCTTGTTTTGCTATGTGTTTTTTTTATTTTTCCTGATTGTTTGGGTTTTTAATATTTTAACACTTTGGGGCACTTAGCTTGCTTTGGGCTTAGTTTAAATACATTTTCTTACAGATTTTAGTATTTCAAGCTGTAGATGTTTTTTACATTTTAAACAAACTCACATTTATGATCAGGAACTTGTTGGTCTGAAACTTTTGGAAAGAATATCCTGCATCCACTATTGCAGGGCCAAGATGTTGCAGGCATGTCACTTAGCTGGACAGATTACTCTAAGTTATGTACCTGGGTATTGAAAATAGGAGGAGAAAAAAAAAATCTTTCTCATAGTTTTGCTTGTATAACTGCAGCACCAGGCACTGGATAAAACATGTCCTTTCTGAACTGTAGCTTCTCCCAGACCAGGTAAATATTACTTACTACAGCCAACCATCCCTCAAAAATCAGCCTTAAATGCAAACCTGGTATTTTTTCCTGTAGCAAATTCAGTTATCTTTAACTTCAGACTGAAAATTAACTTCCCCAACTCTAAGTTTCAGTTGAAAGTACCAGAATCCATCTAAAAGCACGCTCACATAAATTATAAATTCTAAAAATTAACCTCATAAATTAGGAATGTAACTCATTCTTTTCTCAATCTCAGACCATAAAAATTGAAGGAGTTCAATAAAGCAAAATTCACCTTTTCACCATGGCCTGATTCACAGTCTTCACTGAACATGACTCAGGGAAATGATTCAGTCTTAGAATCAGGCACCTTCCCCCAGTCCAGGGAGAGCAGGGTGTGCTGCAGACACATCCCTACAAATGGGACCTGCTGGTCACAGCTCCTTGTGTTCAGCTGCCTTTGACCATGGAACTTTTAAGTGAAAGATGTGCAATTTCACTCTTTAAATTGTTGCTGCTACCACCAGAAAGGGGCTGAGAAATATCATAGGATGGTCTGGATTCAAAGGGACCTTAAAGATCATCCAGTGCCACCCCTGCCATGGTCAGGGACACCTTCCACCATCCCAGGCTGCTCCAAGCCCCATCCAACCTGGCCTTGGACACTGCCAGGGATCCAGGAGCAGCCATGGCTGGAAGGCTTGGTGATGGTATTTAGAGAAGAAGAGAAGCTGAAGTGGAGCATCTTGCAAAATAAATTACCATAAATTAAATGCTAGACTGCTAAGAAACCTCCTGGGCTCTTTAAATTTGTACTTTTTTATTTCTGACTCCTCAACAGAAAATCACAGACTAACTTTATCATTTAAATCTCTAACACAGCAAAGATCAAAGTTGGGTGCTGAGGAGCTCGTCTGTTTGATGAGCTAATCAGCAGAATTGACTCGAGTTTTTGGGGTTTTAATAATGTAAGAAACAAAGGCAAAAGGCAACTAAAACCACAACTCTACAAGCACCTTGTGAGCACCTCCTTGTTAATCTAAACCTGAACAGGGCACAGCTGAAGAGTTCCCTCCACAACGCAGAAAGCGCTGTCAGCAGCAGAGCAATCCTCCAGGGCTCTGCATCTCTGCTTGTTTCAAGACCACTCTGCCTGTAGTAACTAATTCTTCCAGCCTGCAGGACCTCTCTTTTCTCACATGAGACACAACACAGTGAGCTGAAGTCTGGTACAATGAATGAGGTCTCCCACATCCCTTGGTCATGTCCAGGAGGCTGAGAAGATCTTTCCAGCCACATCCCTTAATGAAGCTTCCCTAACCAGGTCAATGCTAATTACAAGTGTAGCCACAAGATGTTGTCATTTTGAGAAGCAAGTCCCACTGCCATCCCCCCAGAGCTTTTGGGATGTATCTACATGAACACATCTCCACCTGAACCTGGTGTGTGAAAAGGTGACTCACCCAGGGGTGTGTAACCACAGCTCACACTGTCCTGCCCAAGCCATCCAGCAGCAAATTATATTTTAATATTAATAATTTCCTCTCATTCCTCTCCTGTCTACTCTGCAGTGACTGACAAACTTTGCCAGCAGCCATTCATAAACAGGACAAAACGAGGTTTTATGATTTCTCTCAAACCAAGAAACTCCCAGGAAGAAATATGAATGCAATGGAGAGCTGTTTGAATCAGGTGATACACATCCACCTTCTCATCACTTTTCAGTCATTACCTGAGACAGCAGGAATCTAAAGCAGAATGTTAGGAAAAAATTCTCCACTGAAAGGGTTTCGAGGCATTGCAACAGGCTGAGCAGGGAAGTAGTGAAATCACCAAATCAGCATCCCTGAAAGCATTCAGAAAACACACAAATGTGGTGCTCAGAGATGTGGATTAGTGATGGGCTTTGCAGTGTGGGTCAAGGGCTGGACTTGTTCTCTGAGCACTTTTCCAACCTTTCTAATTTTATTATTCTATGCTCATAAGAATTTTAAAGAATAGAAGATACTGACCAGTAAAAATTACCAACTGACAGGGATATGAACTCTGAATAATCAAAAATCCTCCCTATCAGGGCTTGAATTTTGGGGGTTTTTTTCCTTATTATTTTAAGCTCCTAAAACCATAATAGGAGATGCCAAAAGCTCTGCCTGCACATGAGCTGAGAAAGGTGCATTAAGGCCTTTTTCCTTTTCAAGCTGCAGTGTGAACAGCAACAAAGAGCATAAAGGAGGAACCAGCTCAGTCTGTAATTTTAATTCACAAATATCTTGCGAGTGCCATTGCAGAATCCCCAAGCAGTTCAGAAGAGTGAGATTACAAAGCAATGCTAATATGTATCAGGACATCATCTGTATGGATAAGGACATAAAGACACTGCAGGATGGAAAAGCCAACATGCATTTTTCACACCAAGCAAAGCAGCCCATCAATACAAACTGGTGTTCACTCAGGGCTCCTTTGCAAATGGAGCTGTAATATTGGGCCATGGCAGCAAGATGCATTTTTGCCCAGCAGTTTGCATCACAAAGAGCTTTATTAAAGATTCCTGTTGAACGAGAAGACAGTAACCTGTAATATTCCCACTTTTTATCAGGCTCCTACTGAACCAATGGGCAGAAAAATGTGTCCAGCACAAGTCGGGGTAGCAAACAAGGAACCTCATTGATTGCAGGCACACAAGGACTCTGGCTACTGCAACAATGCACTGAAAATCATTGAGGTTATAACAAAGCCAGTGGAATAATGGCAAAATTGTACTTTAGATTTCCAATGAGAGCCTGCTGCTGCCTGCTCTGGACAGACAGCCCTGCATGTCCAGTGTGCTGGGCACCAGACAGAGCCTGTCCCTCTGGGAGGCCCCGAGCAGCAGATGGAGCAATTAGCTCCCTGCCCCTCAATATTGCTGGGTTCTGAGCCCGGGATGCCAGGGAGGATAATTGCTTCCCCAGCTCTCCCAGAACGTGGTGCATTGTTTACTGACAAACTCTCTTCTCTCTCAAAACATGAAAGCCCAGGGCAGGAAAGCATTTGTGTACTTCTATAAACATAGCTAAGCACAAAAATTCATTCCCAGTGTGACATCCAGCACTTTTGAGGTGAGTTCTGAGCCTCTCTGGCCAATACAAAACACAGCTGTGTGAGATATTCCTCGATGTTGTATTTTTGTGTGCTAAAATAGAGCCTTAAGAGATATTTCCACCTCATTTTCACAAAAATTATGGGTCATTATATAATGTTCCTGGAGTAAAACATTTGCTAGGTCTTAGTCTCTCAGTGGCCATATTTCAGTAGAAAGCAATTTAATTTGTATTTGGCTTTGTGGACTGTAGATCAAATCTTGGCTATAAAATGATAATTAAACATTTGGAATTAATTGCTATTATGGCCTTGACATTTAAACTTGCCAGTTTTCCATTAAAGACTGTTACAGCTGCTTCAACCTCTCCTGATTTATCTCTTCTCTACCACGTTTTTTCTAAAATTAACGTAAAACATTTACAAACACATCACAACCTACGTGTTCCCTCGGATATCACTGCACACAGCTTGTTGCAGCACTGAACCTACTCTGGTTTAAGATCCTTCCACGCTAAGAACAACAGATTTTAAAACACCAGGTCACTCCCAGTGAATCCAACCCTTTCAAAATAAACCTTTAGGCACCACAAACCCAGGTTAAGAAGTTAGGGACCGCTTGAGGCAGTTTCAGGGATGCTTGAGGCAGTTTCAGGGATGCTATCCCAATCCCACGTGAACAGACTGCCCTACATGTGATTGATTGCTCTCAGAGGAGAGCTCAGGAGCCTGCAAATCTCTCCTGATGGAAGCACCTTTAGCTGCTGTTGCTGCTGTCTCCATTGCTCAGCCAGGCTGTTCTCTCAGCACAGAGCAGTGTTTTCCCCTGCCTGCTCTAACAAGGCAGGGATGATTAGTGAGGCACAACAGGGACTGAGTTTATTTCCCAGACATTTTATTCTGGGTAGGCTCAATTTTACTGCTTTGCAGCATCATAGTGAGCGGAGAATGCCAGAATGGTATGGGTTGAAAGGAACCTTACAGATCATCTCATTCCACCCCCTGCATGGGCAGGGACACCTTCCTCTTGCCCAGGGTGCTCCAAGCCCTGTCCAGCCTGTCTTGGGCACTTCCAGGGATCCAGGGGCAGCCACAGCTGCTCTGGGCACCCTGTGCCAGGGCCTCCCCACCCTCACAGTCAAGGATTTCTAGTATCTAATCTAAATCTCCCCTCTGCCAGCTCAAAGCCATTCCTCCTTGTCCTGTCACTATCTGCCCATGTAAAACTTGCTCTCCATCTTTCTATAAGCTCCCTTTAGGCACTGGAAGTGGCTCTAAGATGTCTCCAGAGTCTCCTCCAGGCAGAGCAACCCCAAGTTTCTGCCTGTCTTTCCAGGAAAGGTGCATTACCTATAATACATTCTATGATTTGAAATTATTTATGTGATGCTCCAGAATTTACTAAAAGCCATCCTTGCAGATTTTCACCTCAAACTTCAATGGGATCTAATCATATGAACCTGATTCAAGCAGAACTCCATGGGCTCGGACAGAACCCTGTTCATGACAAGTTTCTGCTCAGGGAAATCCACTGAAGGACTGATACACAGAAAGAAACAGGAATACTTTACATCAAATAACATCTTTTCCATATACCATGTTGCATCTGTTGCTATTTCTCCCTAATGAAACTGCTCCCTTGTACCCCTCCTCATCTGTCCTTTCATCACCAGGTGAATCCCAGCCTCTGCTCAATGTTCATTCCCTGCTGAAGTTCCAGGCTTTTTATTTTTCCAGACCTGAAACTCTGTCAAGCACAGTTTGGTCACGTAACTGTTGGTTTTTTATTTTTTTTTTTTTTAATGGAGCAGGATATACCACAGGAAAAAAGGAAGTCAAAACCAGCTGTTCCCAGATCTGCAATGCCTAAAACCATGCACACATCACTGCTACCAGTCCAAACTGTCTCCAGAGAAACAGCTCTGTCAGGCTATGGGCTGTCAAAAACATCATTTTCTGCAGGATCTGCACAGCTACAGGCAGGAAATAGGGCATTATTTATAGTAAGTGGCAAACCATTACTAATTCATTTACATTGACTGTGAAAACAAAACAAGCTATGACGTTCAGAGGACTGAGCAGCTCAGTTCTGGTGCAGTTTGGCATGAAGTACCCCGGAAATCTTTGACAAATTTACAGTGTGAGAATGGTTTTCTAGGATGTGTACAACAGCAGGATGTTAGTGGCAGAGGGATGCGCTGGTACTATTGCTTTACTGCTTTTTCAGATGCTTCTTTGTTGCAGGGCCCATGCCTGAAGTAGTGAAACTTGTTGCAATTCTTCCCTATAAAAGATAGAAATACCAGCACTGTTTTGAGAGTCAGCCAAAATCCTACTCATCACAGCACTATGTGTCTTCTGCCTCAGAACTGCAGCATCCAGTTTTCCCTGCCAAGTTACAGAGGTGTTTATCTGGAAGAATAACATGTTTTTTTTTTTTTTTTTTTGTTGGTTTTTTTTGTTTGTTTGTTTTTTTTTTGTTTTTGGTGGTGGTGGGGGGTTTTTTGTTTGTTTGTTTGTTTGTTTTTGTTTTTTTCCATACTACCACCTTCTCCTACAGAATTCCTGGGAAGGAAAGTGGAGGGTGGATAATCAACCACTACAAGGTGCTGGTCAGGCAGCCCCAGGCAGGGGAATGCACAGGACACACAGGCACACTGTGTCTCTGTGGGAACTGGAAAAACAGAAACTTCCACAGATACTCTTCCACAGAAGAGTTTGATTTGGAGCCATGGAAGAAGCTTGGATTGATGTGAAAATAAAGAACACAGAAAAGAATTAAAGAAAATACAGTACATATTAAGCAGAAAAATCATAAACTTCTGTTTCGCTAGTTGTAAGTCAGAATATGCCTTAAGTAAGTGAGAAACTGCATTGATAAGATAATGAAGTGTTTATAATGTAGAGGTGCAAATATATAAAGCAATCTAAGAGTTTAGAAGTTATAACAGAACCATATGTGTGCCTGTGAGACACAAGCCTATTGGACAAAAATATCCACAGTGCAGCAAAATTCAGTAAAGGTGATAGGTCAGAAAAGCAAAATAAACCTTGTGGCATCTGTTTATTGGGTTAGAAAGTTCAATATTGCCTTGTAATGAAGAACTTGTGACTGCTCTTGAGCTATGGCCAAATGCTTGCTCTCATAAATCTCATGGCCCCTGAGACTGATGTTTATCTGAGCAATAAATCGTTCTTAGCCCAAAAATAGTCCCATCCCTTCATTACTAGCAGTGACAATGATATGTCTCCAGTGCCTCAGTCCCTGTGGTCCCAAGGCTTTCCATGGCTCAACTCTGCCCAAAACATGCTTCAGCCAGCACAAGCCCTGACTCAAGCTGCTGCAACCCACCAGGAGTTTGAGAAGGTCCTGATGGCAAGTTCATGGTTCCTTTATCAAAGTGTTGTAGAATTTCACTGCAGAGGTATTAGAGGGAGAATTTTATCACTTTCCCTTCCAGCTGGTCACTAAGACTTTTCCTTTCTCCTGCCCTTTTTTTTTTTCTTCTGTCTTTTTTGTTTTCCTTGGGGTTTTGGTCTTCTGGTTCCTCCCTTCCCTCAATAATTTTAATTGCTATCACCAACAGATACATTAAATCTTTCTGCATGTAAATCTGGCCCAACATCCTCTGTGCAACAATATTATTGAAATCAGGAAGGGAACAAACTCCAAAATAGTGTCCATTGGAAGAACACTGCAAGTGCTGAATACACCCAGCTCTCTGGGAACAGGAGTTATAATTTACCCTGTCAAGGACAATAGGATGGCAAAGTTTTACAGCAAACTCAACTGGTTTACCCTGTTCTCAGCAGTCACCACTCATTTGAAACACTCCCTCAAGTCCAGGAGCTCAAATTTCCTTAAAAGTGATGAATGCTCTCAATTATAACAACAGGCTGGTGCCTCCTGCACGGCTGGTCTGCAATGATGACTGTAATGATGACTGGCCTCTGCAGGACTGCTCAGGGTCAGTGGGCTACTGCTCTCCTGCATATTAGTCATGATGATTTCAGGTGTGAAATACAAGGCTAATGAATCCTGGTCTACGTGCTGTGTACCTGCCTGCTCAGCAAAACTGGTATTAGCCCATTAGAGATTTTTCTTTTCTAATGGCAACATTAGGAAATTCTGCAAGGTGACTGAAAAACCAAGTGGTTGGGGATACTTTCCCCCTATTATTTTTCACATCACTTTGCAAAGCTTTAAGTACCTGAAAAAACTTCACAAATAGTCTCTGAGGCCAGGATATACTTTAACTATTAATTCCTATGAATGTTTCCTGCAATGGATACAAACCCATGTCTTATATGTTTTTTTGTGGTAGGAATTCCTTTCTTTTGTTGTAATCTTTTATTAGCTCTCATTCTCAGTTGTCCACTTTGATTTAAGGTACATCTTTCCTCTCCACTGACAAGGCAGCATGAAGCAAGTATATCAAAGCTAAGGAGTTATTTACTTGAAAAATGCCAGCTCTGAAGATCTCTTATTTTCCCTTAAATGGAATCTTTCAAAATCCAGTATATGCAGCTCCCCATTGAGTAAAAGGACCTGACTCCTCATACAGCTGCTCCTCGGTTGTGTGTGATCCACCTGGGAGCTCAGGCAGTTCACAAAGGCTGCACAATAGAGTTAATAAAAAATGTGCTTCCCTCTGAGTTCAAATTGCACAGGGAAGGTTCATGAAGAACAGCCTAGAGAAAAGTATTTGCATGAATATTTCTGGAGCAGTCCTCCTTGCAGGATGTCCCTAGGAACAACAATCCCCTAACAGGATGACCATGAAGTCCTGCTTTTTATCCCATTTCTCCTCATTCCCTAAGAATTCTTGATTTATTCTGCAGCTCTTTCCTTCATCACTCCCTCTCCAATGCACACCAACAGCTGATATTGCAACATGAAAAAGCAAGGATGAAGAAGGAACTCAGACTCCTGGACAGAAGAATGAGGTTTTTGAGTAAGAGGAAGAGCAAATTAAAGATTCCTGTTGAACAAGAAGACAATAACCTGTGATATACCCCACTGAAGGCCATGACAAATGAGTAAAATCAGTCACTGAATTCAGGTTGGAGGAGATATTTCCAACTCAACTGATTCAACTCCCTACCAAAAGCACAGCCAACTTCTAAGCTACATTCAATTCTAAAACTCAAACAGATCTATTTTTTTTCTCTAGTCCTCTCATTACACATCTCCAAAATTATGTGGTTCCTTCCTCTTTTTCACAACCATCACCCTCCTCACTTCTCTCAGCACCTCACGTTCCATCATCTCATGGTCCCAGCAGCCAAAGCTGCCACCAACCTCCCGGGTCCAAAGTGCTCAGGAGCAGCAGCTCCAGCTGAGAATCCCCTTTTTGGCTCACTAAGCACCTGCAATGATTCTTGCTGCACTCCAAAACCTCCTGGAATGCTTGGATCCTGCCGTGCTGCCCTACCAGCAGTGGTGATTCACTTTCTGCATGGAAATAGCTTCTCCAAGAAGCTCCAGTCACCCACAGGCCTCCAGGAGACCCCAAAACCAGCCTTCACACCTGCCAGTCCCAGCCCAGTGTTATCCCATGACCTGAAACCAGCTAGAGACAGACCTTCCTCCTCATTTGTGCTGTGCTAGCACAAAAATGCAACATACACTGTTTTCTTTCACAGGCATGTGGGGGGGAGGAGGGGGGAAGATGGCCTTTTTGGTTTACTCCCCAAGAAACCAAGAGAATCCAAGTTGAACATATGGTGCTCATGATTTTGGAGAGGGGGAATCTCTCAACACCCTCCTCATTCCTTGATGTCAGTGATATTGCCAGATTCGCCCTGTTCCCATTCACACCAGTTGTATTTCTTATTTAACTTTTTTTTTTTTTAGACCTGAAATTGCCTGTATGAAGTTTTGACAGGCTTGACAGCATCATGTGTCTTCCAAAGCTTTCCAGCACAAGCAAGAAAAAAAATAACAAAAAATGGAAGCAGAGTATTATTTTGTGACTCACTAAGAAGTAATTTGTATGCAACTCTGCACAGTGGTTTGGCCAACTCATCAAACTTTTATGCCAAAGGAAAACTCTCAGGACTCTGACCTTCTGCTCTGCAAAAAGTAGGGAGGGTTCTCGATTCACTTTTTGACAGCTCTCCCTTAGAAATTGAAAGAACTGCCTTGCAAATCGAATTCAGTTCCGAAGGATGATAAAACACCATGGGAATTAGGAGAGGTTTTATTTTTTTGTTTAAAATCTGATGGTGGTCTGGTTTGGAGCAGAGAGGTTTGCTGTCTCCTGGGCTGCTCCCTTCACCACACAGAGGGCAGCTTGCAGCTGAACACCTTGCCCTCTTTGGAAAACAAAGCAAACTCATGGAATTAATCCTGGAACCCTGTAAGTGCTTTTACATGGACAGGTTTTCCATGCTCAGTGGCCAGCAGGGTGATTTAGAATTTTCCCAATCAGCACAGATCTCAGAAATGTGGAAGTGCCAGGTCAAACCCATGACCAACCTTGAGTTCATGACACCACACTGAGGTGGAATCGTGGAACAGTTTGGAATGAAAGGGACCTTAAAGCTCACCTTGTTCCACTCCTGCCATGGCAGGGACACCTTCCACCATCCCAGCTGCTCCAAGCCCTGTCCAGCCTGGCCTTGGACACGTCCATGGATCCATGGGCAGCCACAGTTGCTCTGGGCACCCTGTGCCAGGGCCTCCCCACCCTTATAGGAAAGAATTTCTTTCCTATATCTACCCTAAATTTCTGCTCTTTCAGTTTGAAATCAAGGTACGTCCATTCAATATCAAGTCCTGGAAATGCAAATTATTCTTGTCAGATGAGTGAAAGCATTAGGAAGACAGAGATAAGAAGCCTCTCCAGGAAGTATGTAGATTAACTGATACTAAACAAAGAATCAGGCAACTCATCGAGATCTCAAAGCATCCTTCCACTTCATTCCTTTCACTTTTAGCTTCTCTAACAATACACTCAGTAATTAAGAGTCTATCACCAAACAACTCACATAAGCACACAGTGTGTATTCCAGGTGCTGAATTCTGCTTTCACATAGGGGACAATAAGACTTTAGTACCCTGTGCCTGAATGTATCCAGGGTTTATTCCAAAAAGTTTAATCCAAATTTTCAGCAAAGGTTACTTTCCAGGTAAGGTCACCTTTTCAGCATAACACAAAAAAAAAAAAAAAAAAAAAAAAAAAAAAAAAAAAAAAAAAAAATCCTTGAAATAAAAGACAGAAGGGGAAATGGGAATTGACTGGCAGGATTTTCAGGCCCCTGCTGCCTGGGATGACAGCAGTGGTGTGGTCTCATGGCTGCTTCCTGATCCACATAAAATACAGCAGGTCCCTCCCACTCCAAAAGCAGCAATGGCATCATCCCAGCTGCTGCACAATTTCACCCCCTGGCCTTCTGAACTGAAGAGAAACTTCCCATACATAAAAATACAAGCATTCAGCCCTCCCTGATGTGAGCACTCTGGAATATAGTAACTGAAAAGCTTTTCTCTCTGAAGAAAATAAAAAGTAATTAATAGCTAGTGAGTCCTTGCAGATATCTATCCTAAATTATTACCTTAACACACTGTAAAAGTGTTTATACTCCTCAGTGATAAAGAAAGTAACCATCAAGCAAAGGAGTCTGTAAGACCCACAAATCTTCCATGACTCGATGTGTTTAATAATGGTACCTCACTTCAATAAATAACACTCAATGACTACACTAATATCATAATTAATTTTTTGGTACCCATCTATCTGCCACTACATAAATGTAGAAGTGAGATCTATGCTTTTTTTTCACAATTGCCATTTCTCCTCTTCTATTTAGAAACAAATGTAATTACTTCAGCTAGAGAAGAGAGAATTACTTCTACAGCAGAGTCAAAACATGCATCAACACTCATTTTCTGTAATTATTTCACAAGCAGCTCTGCCTGGCATCTTTCTCAAATGAAAGGACTTTTCAAAAGGCCTTTGGCTACTTAATGACTAGCACACAATTATGGGCACAATCAAAGAAAAAAAATAAGGAAAAAAGAAGAGGTTCTTGCTATTCATTTAACCTTTTTCTTTAGTATTTGCCTTTAAACACCACAGAATGCCAGAGAACAACATGAATGTCCTCACACCCTCGTGTGCCTTCCAGAAGAGTCAAAAATCATGGCTGGGATATAAGTAAATCCTCTCTATCCATGCTTCCCTCCCCAGCAATTCTATCAGAGCACCTTGGCAAGAGTGTTGTAATTAGCCTTACATCTTTGAAATTGTCATTTATGAGGGTTATTGCCCAGGCAAAAAAGCCCCACACAGCTCCCACATCCCAGGTGATTTAGCACAGCACCGAGTGCTCACAATTGCCCTGGCTGTGGAGATCAACATGATTTGCAGAATCAGGGGTGGTGTGGAGCACTAAGGAGAGATGAGAGTAAAGCACTGCAGCAGGCAAAACTCAGGGATGGAGCAGGACAGTTGGCAGTAGAGCCCAGAGGAAAAGCCCCACAGATGCTTCTGCTGGGATTAGCTGGAGCTCTGCCTCTCCTGTACGCCAAGGAGCAGCAGAAGCTGAGGATCAGAGGAACAAAAAAGACACACGGAGGAGACAGGCTGTTCTTGACAGCCAGATTTCTCTCTTCTCTCATCAGACTTAAGCCAAAATAAAATGTGACATGAGCATGACAAAAGGTTATTCCCCCTTCCACAAGCTTCCTAAAGAAAGGAAGTGCAGGAAGTCCACACTCCCACACAAATTCATCACCCTCTGTCACCCAGAGCCTGTCAACTCTCTTTTTATGAATTAAAAAGAGAACTATTTTAAATTCAAATAAGGTGGCACAGTTATTAAGTTATTTTTATCCTCTTGTGCACTTCTAGGACAAACTTTGAGCCCTCTTGCTTCCCAAGTAGATGCTTTTAATGCATGGAGGAGGAAATAGCACACTCAGCTCCTCACACCACTCACCTGAGTGATGCCAGAGTGACCAGAACATATTAAAGAACCACAGAATGACAACAACCTGTAGACAAGTGACAAGAAAGGAGCTGAACAGTGCTAAACTCTCACAAGTAAAGAGCAAAGAAGTAACTTCAGGTTTAAGTAGTTTTAAACTCAGTTCATAGCAAGATTAGCATTGATTTTGTGGGGAGGGAAAAATTATTCTTCTAAAGATAAATCTGGAGATTCATGGATGGCTTGTAAAATGGTGTCGAACAGTTTGCCATAAATTTAAGGGATATTCAGTGCAGTAAGATCTCCAACCCAGATGCCTAAGCAGAACAGAAATGGGGATACTTCAAGAACTGAAGATGAATTTTAATGACTGAAGAGAAAATTGAGATGGGAAATTGCCTTTCAAATCTTCTTCCACAGCAGTTAATGCTTCAAACTGCCACCTACTACACAACGAAACCTCATTTTGTCTCATCTTGTGATGGCAGAACCAGTAACTGAGAATCCATGTGAGAACCTGCACTGCATCAGAAATGTGGTAATTACTGCGTGGCCCAGAAGTCACGCTGAAATCCACATTTGCCACAGGTTTTATTTACGTCTCTATTTTTAGAACCTAGGCCAGGTTACTTAATTTCCCTGAAATGACTTTCCCTATCCTATGCAGGGATAGGGAGGAAGCTGCTCTGTTTTCTAACTAGGTTTTAGTGCCTGTTCAGTATTTAGGGTAAATAAATGCCACAACCTACTGACCCTGCCATGAGTTACAGCCAAAGAGCCAGAAAAAGAGCTCTGAGTTCAATGAAACACAATGCAAAGGGCTAAAGGTCCTCTGAGCAGCCTCTGGGCCAGAAAAGCCTGATCAATAAATAGAAGCAAAATGGCAATAAAATCATCAGCACCTGATTCTGGGCCTAGAGGATTGGAACAGTCACTTGAGTGCATCTTTGCTTTTGCAGACACACTCTGCTGTTCCCTGCCCAGCTGCTCCTTGTGTCCCTCTGGGAGGAACCTCCTTAGACAGAGCACGTTGAGACTGAGCCATGACCCCACCCAGGTGCCCTGGTTCTGGATCAGCATCCAGCTGGGTCTGCTCTGCGACCCACGCAGCCACCAGGCCCTTGCCACGGCCACCAGCCACCTGCCATGGCCATCATCCACCTCCCATGGCAACCACTCACCTGCCACGGCCATCCTTCACCTGCCATGGCCATCAGCCACCTGCCATGGCCATCATCCACCTCCCATGGCAACCACTCACCTGCCACGGCCATCCTTCACCTGCCATGGCCATCAGCCACCTGCCATGGCCATCAGCCACCTGCCATGGCCATCCCTCACCTGCCATGGCCCTCCCTTCCCTGCCAGGGCCATCCCTCATCTACCATGACCACCCCTCACCTGCCATGGCCCTCCCTTCCCTGCCATGGCCACCCCTCCCCTCCCATTGCAACCCCTCACCTGCCATGGCCACCCCTCACCTGCCAGGGTGACCCAGCAATTGCTGATTAACACAGCCACGGCTGCTGCATCTCCCCAGCGGGGTGTTGCAGTGACAAACGAGTCCCCTGAGGAAGATTTGCTGGACTGAAATGCAGTATATCACTGAGTACCTGCAGTCCCCAGCAGTGACAAATGTGTCCCAGAGTGCAGAGCGTCAGTTATGTCAACTCTGGAGCCAACATGTTCTTCTTCTTCCCCTCTCCATTTCCAAATGTGCCATAATATTTACTGCTACAATATCTTCCCCCATCAGCCCTTTAACTATCTCCTATGGAGTCTAATTAAAATGAAGTATTGTAACACACAATCAACACTTGCACAGTATTGAGGGAGACTTGCAGATGGTATCAGGAAGAAAATAGCTCCTCAGCACTGATTAACTTGAAAGCTTAAAGAAGTTCCTCTATTTTCCACATTCTATGTCAAGCTGAACATTTTGAAAATAGGAAAGTTGCACTGCCTCTTCTACACTTTAATTACAGTGGCACTTCACACTTGAACACCAGTGCTTAGAATTAAGCAATAATTAGGTGATTCCTCCTCTTTTATCTTCTACTTCAGCTTCAGCCACACTGAACTCAGTAACCATATTCACACTTCAGTTTTAGGTGGCAATTTCAGTGTATAAATAAATAAATATTTACACAGTGTCTCTATGAATTTGACAGCGATTCTCTGAGGAAGCAGGGGTTAGAAATGCAACTGAAGTAAACTGTGATATCTGGGGCTTGGATCCTCTCCTCCAGATTTTAATGCAATGACAAAACAGTGATCTTAAAACATTTAATGCCTCTTTGTGTGTTTAGAATCATAGAATCACAGGATGGTTTGGGTTGGAAGGCCGAAGCCCATCTCATTCCAGCCCCCTGCCATGGGCAGGGACACCTTCCACTATCCCAGGTTGCTCCAAGCCCCGTCCAACCTGGCCTTGGACACTTCCAGGGAAGAATTTCTTCCTAGAATCTAATCTAAACCTGCCCTCTTTCAGTTTAAAACCATTCTGGAAGGAACTGCAGAGACAAAATGCCACCAAATTAATTATTATAAAAGATACATTAAATAGGAGAAAATAATGAAACCCTCCCCCAAAGCTGCTTCTAAGCAAGTGACCTGACTTAGTGATATAATTGCCATGCATTTTACTCAGAGGTGACTTCCCTCTCCCTAGAAACAACTCTTCAAATGTACATCTTCAGGCAATATTCCCCCCAGTGAAGAAATTGTGTCTAAGGAATTATATAATGACTGACTTATTGTTTGAAAATTGCTTGTTTGACTCACCATGCAAGTTTTTAAAAACATTCATTAAAATCCAAAGGTCTTACCCAGAGTTCACAATTTATAGGATGAAAAAAATCCTGTTCCACAGGGCCTCATCCTCCTAGGACAATTCCTAGAATCTGAAGGCAGCAGGATTCACCACCCACTTCACACACCAGTCCAAAGCAAACAGGCACTCGCCAGCTGAAAGCTGGGACAGCACGCAAAGGAAACAGAGATCTGAGACTGTGCTTTGAGGGAGGAGAAGCCAAGCCCTTATTCCCACAGGACAGAGCACCAGCTCAGCTCTGAAATTCAAATAATGCTTTTTCACCAGATAAGCGATAATAAAATTTAAAGAAAATAAAGGAAACAGAAGTGAGAGATGATAATGTAAAAGTTGAACAGCACTCAACCTAGCACTGCTATATCCACAGTGATCTTCACAGCATTCACAACATCCACTGCTGCTCCCCTCTAAATTGAACTGTACACATTTAAAACCTCAAAAGCCACCATACACCAAAAAACCAGGCTGCCAACTAGCAGTGCTTGCTGGAAGTCCTGTCAAACCTCCCCTCGTGGATGTCTCCAGTGTGGTGCATCCTCAGCAGTGTAGGACATGTAAAGCTCTGCACATCACACAGACTGGCACAGATCCTGAGGTTCCCACGCTTCCCTTCCAGCAGACAACACAGAGCAGGGCTCCCTAGATAGTCTAGAGTGGTATTTTAGTGTAAGCAAAGCTAAAATTATAGCAAGCTGTATAATTTGGTGGGTACCTCTGAAAGAAACCCAGAAAGCTCAGAGGAATTGTTTGAGCTAAGTGTGATCAGAAGGAGCCACAGCACGGCGTGTTTCCTGCGGCAGCAAAGGCGTTCCTGATGCTCCATGGGGACCTTGGAAAGAGGCACCAGAGCTTCTTCCACCTCCCCTGCAGCACAGCAAAGAGACTAAATGCAGGCAGTGAGGGCAGATTTTCTCTCAGCAGCTTTTTGAGGCTGAAGAAAGCACTTCCAGCCACGTTCTCAGCCAATCTCAAAGCTCTGGCCTCACATTCCACTCTCTGTTGACTCTCTTGGAGCTGGGCATGAGGGAGAATAAGGAACAGATCCCACAGAGTTGTTTAAGCAACCTGCCTGCACCTTCATCTCCTTGACGCCCAAAGGAGACATGGAGCCACCACACAGCTAAAATAAATTCCCATTTTCCAGTGCCAGGGTATCACAGGGAAAGCTGCCAGCTTTGCCACTCCAGAAAGGTTTTCCATCCTGAGGAAGATGGACACAGCAGACAGGAGAGCACAGAGAGCAGCCTGGAACTGCAGGTCACTGCCTGCAGTTTTGCATGGAGAATGAATGAGTGATTTGTGCCTGACACTTACTCGTGAAAGGAAAAGCAAGAGGAAGTTTAAAAACACAAAAAACACCAGACCACATTTCATGAGAGTCCATGAATACAGAGTGGGGAGAGGGTTAGCTTCTGACTCAGGGTTTTTGAGTTCTTTGGACCAACAACACTGTTTATCTCATAAATATCACAAAAGCCAAGCAGGAAGGATTTTTAAGGACAGACTGTCAGCACAGTCTGGCAATCACTCAGCTTTGCTGCCCCAAATGTGAACCACGTCACTGCTGTTTCTGTGCTCTGAATACACAGGAAGGAAACCTGCAGCGGGTGAAGGGGCCCAGAGCATCCCCCAGTGTCCTCATGCTCTCAGGAGGGAACAGATGGAGCGCTGCAGGCTACACTTTGCTACTGCAGCCCAACTCCTTTAAGGAAGACAAATTTGAAGGAAATGCTGAAGGTGATATGCCATTAGTACCCTGGTCCTTAACCCTGGGGACAACCCGAGGTAGGATTTGTTTCATAAAGTCTTAAAGGCATTTGAGTTTAAAAGCATTTCTGCTTGTCAACATATTCAAGTACATGATCAGAGGCAATGCCACTCCGTGACTCCTGTGCAAATCTCTGCACAGTCTGCAAGGGTTTGTCCTCCTGTGCTGAATACAAGGCATTTCTGCATGATGTCTCCAAGTCTGTGACTCAGGCAGCACTTTAATCCCAACCTGCTTTTCTCACCTAACCTCTGGAGGATAACCTCTTCTTAGAGTTATTTACCCCTGGTGGGGTCACACAAACACATCTGTCTGGGTAGGAATGGCTGGGTTAAGGGAGGAACTGTTAGGATATGCTGACAGCTGAAAACATCAGAGCAATCCAGTTGGAAAGGGTAGAAAGGATAAAAATGATTGTGCCCAGGGGGCTGGTTAACAGGGGATGGGTGCTGCAGTGAGGCAAATACAGCCCTGAGGGAGCAAAAGCTGTTTTACAGGCACCAGAGGTTACAGAGCTGAGTCACAGGACCCCAGCACGGCTTAGGCTGGAAGGGACCTTAACACTCATCTCACTGCAACCCCCTGCCTTGGGTGGGGACACCTTCTACAAAGAAACTGAATTATTTGTGAGGTCCTTTTTCATACCATGAATGAGGGAAGTGTGCTGGAAAAAAAAAAAAAACACCAAACCTCTCTACACATTCTTCCAAATATTGCTGTTTCTGAAGCCTGAGTACTCTGGCAAAATTTAAATATTGATTCATCCCTTTCCCACCAACCTCATAAAATGATGACTTCACAGGAAAGAACTTTTGAGCACAAAATTCCATTTTTGCACAAAAGCAATGTCCAACATGGCTGTGTCACAGGCAGGTCAGAGAGCTTTCAGTTATTTTTGGCGGACAAAGAGTACCTTGCACAGAACATATATAGATTTGAATAATTATCTTGTCATTGAAAAAATGAGATCCCGGTATATTCTGAGTTTCTACAACTCCTCCTGTTTCCCCTCAACTTCATCAGCTTCTAAGTGGAACAAATTCTAGGGGACAGTTGTGGAGGACGAGCCTCTAGACAGCTGCCATGAAAAATATAATATTGTGCCCCCTGTAAAGATAAAAAGAAGGATTCTGTGCCAGGCATACTCCAGATTCTTCATGGCAGACATGACCCTGACAAGCTGAATAAATATGAATAAATAAAAGCCCACCAGAGTTCCAGAAGCGTGTGGACAAAGCTCTCAGACACAAATTCACATTGGAATTTTTCAGTTTATTGGTGGCTGCCTCATCCCTGGGAATGTCCAAGGCCAGGCTGGACAGGGCTTGGAGCACCCTGGGACAATGGAAGGTGTCTCTGCCCATGGCAGGGGGGTGGGACTGGATGAGCTTTAAGGTCCCTTCCAACCCAAACCATCCTGTGATAAATAAGTCCAAAGGTGGGTGTTTCAGAGCCCTGTGTTGTAAATAGGAGGAGGTGGCCACAGGACCTGATTGCTGCTGGAATATTGTGGGTTAAGAAATAACATATAAACACATTTCTTCAGTACTCAAAAATCAAGGTAATGCAGTGCAAATATTTTAGCTCAAAGTGCTCTAACCAGAAAAATAAACCCACAAAAAACAGACCTTTTACCCCAAACAAAGAAACTCAACAGCATTAAAGCAATTTAGAACAGAAAACACACACCCCAACAAACAGCGCTGCTTGACAAGAAATAGAATAAAATATAATATTTTATATTAGATATAAATTATATGTTATATATTTATATACGTTTTTATCCTACTTTGCTATAGAATAAAAATATCCCACCTCTTTATTTTTTTTAATGCTCTGACAGTGTACCTTTAATGATGTTACCTTTGCTTAGCACACCTGGAGCACAGATAATGCTCTGCCCTCCCCTCTTTCAGTAGTCAGCACTTGTTTTTCAGACTTCTCTTTTACTGCCAAAACTTCTCATTTCACTGCCAAGGGACACCCCTGGGACAGACAAAAGGCTAGAATTGTGCATTCAGCGCACAGGTTCATTCCTACTGCCTAAAGAGGACTTTAACAAGGTAATGTTCCTTCCAGCATAGGCCACCACAGTCAGGTTTGGAGATTATTTCTTATTATAAGCAAGAGCATCTTTTACAATGGGACAGTGACAAATAGGAACGCACAAACTATCACTCACACAAATTAATTAACCAAGTCTGAAACCCCAGGAGTGCTGACACCAACCTGTGAGCCTCAATCCCACCAGTGCCAGGGGAAAATTCTCTATAAATGCCTGATGGGTTGCAGCATAACACACCAACAGAATATGAAGCACCTGTTTGCACAGAGCCTGCTTCCAACTCTGTTATGCTGAGCTATTTGCTTCTGTTTGAAAATAAGTAAATATTTGCTCTGCTGTGCCAGCTGGATCAGGGGAAAGCTCTGAATTTCCTCTCCCAGACAGGAGAAGGCTGGCAGAAGGTGCCTGTCTGTAGTTCACATACACAACATTAATTGGAAGCAACAAGTATTGAAAACAGCTTCAGAACAGAAATGGGAACAACAAAAGTAAATGCAAAATTCATTTTCACTCTGCAGATTTTATGTCAGGTACTGCAAAGTTCATCTTTTAACTCTGTTGTTCCTGTTTTTTTTAGAAGAGTAGGACAAAAGCCACAATCAAAAGAGCAGAGTTTACACTAAGGCAAGGGAAGTTTTATACCTGAAACTTGTGCCTCGTCGGATTTTGAAGGAAAAGATGATGTACTTTCTGAGATGTGATGGGAATCAGTGTTTACAAGAAACTTAACTCTTATCACCTGAAACCCCTTCCATCACCACAGAGCAAAATATAGAATGAAAATTCAGCACTTCAGATGTGGATTTTAATCTATGACACTTATCAGACAACAACTCAAAAGACATTTATGCAATCTTAGAGCAGCAACTGCTTTGTCTGAGCTGCCATAAGACAGTTTTAATTCCATAGGAAATGAAAAACCATCACAGCTCTAGAGTTGCTTTCAGGCACAGTTTCTTTAACTAAATAGGATTCTTTCTGTCCAGGAAAAAGAATTGTGTGGATCTTTATACAGACAAATGTATTATGAATGTAAACATAAGCACGATACCAAAGGGACCTATAGAACAGCAAGTGGAAAGATTTATTCCTATAATAGGTTAAAAACTAATCCATCTGAAGGGGATAAAAGCAACTGTGAAGAACTGTTTTTATACAAATACAGAAGTTCATACATAGCATTGCCTTGATGCAGCATTCCTTGTCTTAAATTCAGCTTCCCACTCCTCTGCCTCGGTCCCTCCTCTGTTAAAGCAGCCAACTTCATGCCAACAGTTTATCTTATTATCAAAAATACAGTTATTACTTGAAGGCTTTATCTTCCAAGTGGTGGAGTTCCTTGATATATGATCTAATCTTCCAGCTCACCAAAGATTTTTGTTAAACTTCATTAAGGGACAAATCAATTTCTGGTGGTTTGGATCTATTTGTAAGAACTATTTCCCTTCTGTTTTTTTGGGGTTTTTTTTTGTTTTGGTTTTTTTTTTTTTTTTTTTTTTTTTTTTTTTGGTTGTTTGGTTTTTTTTTTTTTTTTCTCTTCTCTAGGGAATGCTAGCAAACATCTCCAAATGCCACAGGGAGGAAATGATGACGTTCAGGCTTTCATATTATGTTATCTTTTGAGTTGTGGTCTTGCTTTCACCCCCCTTCTGATGGTCTCTGCACCAAGACTTTAGTTTAATAATTTGAAGGATTACTGGCAGCTGAAATGAGGATTTGTGGATCTTAAGCAAAATACATTATAATAACAACTGTCAGGCTGATTTGGATGCTCAGGCCTCTAAGTCTCCCCAGCAATATTGGAGTACTTTGATGCAGTCACAGCTATGGTTTGTACTTCAGTATTATTTCTGAAGTCCTAAAATATTCCACTGCTTCACATTAAAAAAAAAAAAAAAACAGCTAAAGGAAAACAAATTAAATACATAAAAATTCAAAGCTTTTAAGCTTTTAGCTTATGAAACTAAAAAACAAAAATAAGTTAAAAGGAGTTGAAAGCATTTCCTTTTCCTCACTACACTCAGTTGAATAACAAATAATTAAAAGAGTGGCCAAGTGTAAAAACTGCAATCCAGTCCCAAGGCCACGGCAATCAGCTGGATCACAAATCCATAGCCTGGGCAGACTGGGGATCTTTGTTTTTCACCTGCAATGGGAGCTGTGAAGTGATCCCAGAACTCCCCAAAGGGAATGAGAGCCCTGCTCTGGTTTTGACGTGTTCAGGTACTGCCTTTAACAGGCAGCAGAAGTGCTTGTGGACAGAATAGGTGGCTAAAAGTTACTTGTAAAAGTCCATTTTCAAGCTCAAACAATATGAAAATGCAATGTGGTGGTGCAGACAGACAGACACGGCATTGCCAAACGGGTTTTGAACTCTCATGCTCCATCTGCTGGTTCTGCAATACGATTTAAGACACCAAGCTGCCTTTTCCTTTTTGTCCCCAGCTGTGCAAAACCCCCGCTCATCTGCAGGAACTGCCAAGTGTTAAACAAGAAGTCACGTTCATCTCAACATTTCAGAGTCCACTGGGGAAAAATAAAAGGGTAAAATATTTATGACAACATGTAAAACATCTAAACATATGAGGAAGAACTCTGTTCCTAAATGTCTTGCAAATGCCTCAGGGTTAAAAGCCTTAGCATGGTAAAAATGTAGTGCTCTCTTCCATTTTGCCTCTGCCTGGCTTTTGTACTCTATGTTAAAGCATCCATGAAAGCCAATTAATGTGCATTTTATTCTTTGAAACGTTTAAAATTGGCCACTTCCAGCGTATAAAGTCTCAGCATCTCTTATTATTTGAGTGCTTTTCAATGCAGACTTGTGTGTATTAAAAACACATTTGAAAATGAAAGTCATTTATGTTTCAGCTGCCTTTGGAAAAGCAACAAGAGAAACACAAGCAGGAAGCAACACTTGTCCCAGGACAAAGATGGGATCATGACTGTGCAAATCCTGAATGGATGCTTTGCAAGGATGGGGCTGTCATTGATTCCCAGGATGAGTTATGGCACAGAGGAGGCAAAGGCACCTCCCTCTGGTCCTCCTGAGCCCCAGTTCAATGGGAACACATACACAGCAGCCTCCTTCCCCAGCTCCCTCCCACTGACTGGGCTTTTCACACTCAGATAAAGCCACAGCTGGAAGCGATCATCTCGTGCACCCTCGGAAAGCCAACAGAGGCAGTAATAACATGGTAATAAGGGATGAGATTTTATGAAAGATGCCTCTTAACTGAAGACTAAAAGACACCATGCAATTTAAATAAAATTGCTTTTAGCAGGGGACTGAGTGACAATTGAGGAAAAATGCTTGGCCTGTTTTTGCAAGTGGTGGGGCAGATTTTCAGTGGGTATAAAACGCTGACTTGGGCAAAGCAGTGCCAGGTTTGCACGAGCCAAAAGTCACATTTTTAGGCCCACACTGGAGAAACCCTTAAACTGAGAATGCTGAAATGAAGCTGCACAAGCAAGCAGGGTAGAAGTTATTAAAACATCAAATATCTGCTTATGTTGCTTCCCTCCCTGTACAATTTTGTTAAGCGAGCTTAAAAGAGGAATCACGCAACTGTCCAAAAGCACACAAGAAAACTCAACCACCACTGTGTTGTGCACAAAGAACCCAGCTCCATGCTTAACCCAGGCTGGCTGGGTAACACAGCAGCTGAGGCAATTTTGGTTTGGTGTCTCTGGGCACCACTTGTGTCCAGTCTCCAGTCCTGAGTATCCAGAATCATTCACAGGCCTGTCCTGTCAGTGACCTCATACAGAGCCTTCACATGTGCCCAGCACTTTCACACAGAATCACTGAGGTTGGAAAAGACCTCCAAGTTCATCAAGTCCAACCTGTGATTTACCCCCACCCCGACACCCAGCCCGGCGCACTGAGTGCCACGGTCAGGTGCTCCTTGGACACCTCCAGGGCTGGGGATTCCACCACTCCTTGGTCAGCAACTTCCAGTGTTTAACCATCCTTTCCATGGGGAAATTCCTCCTGCTGTCCACCCTGCCCCTCGCTGGCCCAGCCTGAGGCTGTTCCCTCTCCTCCTGTCCCTGTTCCCTGGAGCAGAGCCCGACCCCCCAGGCTGTCCCCTCCTGTCAGGAGTTGTGCAGAGCCACCAGGTCCCTCCTGAGCCTCCTTTTCTCCAGATGAGCCCCATTCCCAGCTTCCTCAGGATTCTACAGCCCCTTCCCTGGACACTCTCAAGCACCTCAAGCTGCAGAAATACACCCTTGAGAAAAATCACCCAGCAAAATATCCAGAAATACACCCAGCAAAAGTCCAGCTGGTTTGTATTCCCTCCAAATTTGATTCAAACCCACTTTTCCCTGAGAAGAGCAGATGTTCAGCTGCCTCACATCTATAACACCACAAAGTCAAGCCATGCTCGAGGATTTTTCTGATTCCAACAAATCAGAATGGGGTTTTGTTGGTTTTGTTTTAGGCCTTTTTGTTTTGTTTTCTCCCCTCTCCTTTTCTATTTTTGCATCTCAGATTAAGAATAGCTATTTGGGAGGAAGCCTGGACAGAACTAAGGAGACAAGAAACATCAAAAAGAACAGTGTCCTAAATTCAGCTGGTGTGAAAGCAAGAGCTGGGAAGGTTCCCTTCTTTTGGAAGAAGTTGTGAAATCCCACCATTAGTGAGAACAGTTCTTGGCATAAGAGCCTTATGCCTTTCTGGAAGTTGTCATCTTCCTGACCAGCCTGCCCACTCCAAAAATAATACTAAATTCAAACCACATTCTGGAAAAATATTTAAATAAACAGCAACAGCACCAGGCAGAAACAGTGTGATGTGGAAATGAATAACTAGACTTCCTCCTAATAAAAATAAAAATAAAACATTTCTGGATAACAAACTGCCTTTGCAGATAAAAAAAGTAAATCCCTAGAATTTAAATCCATCGTGAGTAAAATCCCTCTGGGAAAAAAAAAAAAATCCAGACCAAAGCACTATTGTGGCTGGATTTATATTCAGAACTGTATTTATGCAGACTAAGATAAGGGCAATCAATCCCCAGGCCCCAGGACAAAAAGCTGATCTTCTGCAAGGATCAGGATAAAGAAAATTCCTCACCATATGTCCCATGGTTAAAGGCAATAGGGAGCATGCTTTGGGAGACTCAGGAGGGTTTGGGGATTGGTCAGTGCTGGAAACAAATATCAGATTTATGGCACACTAATGTGCTCCAGCAGTAAATCCCAGCCTTGCCTCTGCATGTTGCTGCTTTCCCACACATGAGATTTAGTGCCTGAACTCTGGATGGATCACAGCCTCACACCAAACCATGGGTCCTGTCAGCTCCAACAGTCTGGCTTTTCCGGAGTCCTGCATTCCCTCAGCCTCTCCAAATGCACCAAAGCACCCCTTTCACCTTTCCATCTCCTCCCAGATTCTTTCTGTCCCATACAGGTTGTCACTGTTATATCTCAGACAGACCTGCTCCTTCTTTCAGCTCTTTTCCAGTAGATAATTCACAGATCCAGTCTATCCACTATTCTTTGGAAGGTGGCTTTCCAGGGCAACCACACTGCTACAAACAACACAGCCATAACTTGATCCTGCTGGTTCCTCAAAGAAGTGCTTTTTGCCTGAGACACCTCTGTGGGTGAAACCAGCTGTAACTTGGAGAGAAACCAAACATACATTTGTCATCACCTTTTTTTTTTCCTCCCACATTTTTCACTTATTAATCAAAGGCTAGATGCTTTCTACTTCAACAAGAAAAATAAGTGAGGAGGGGGGAAAGAATAAAACAGAAATCCAGATATATTTATCTATTTAGTCAAATTTGCAGGGAAAAGTCATCATCTTGCATGCAAAGGGATTTAATCCGTTAGGATGAATCCTCTGTCTTTCAGCAATGCTATCAGGCTGTTTCTAAGCACAAACTGGGGATCAAGGATCAAAATGAAGGAATATTGTATTTCTGTAACTCTAATCCCTCTGGCTGACATGCCAAAAGCTATTTGAGGTGGAATGAAATCAGAGCTTCAATCATCAAGGTAGGGAATGTCCCTGGAACGGCTTTGGGGGATCCACAGACCCAAACTCAGACCCCAGGCTGTGCCATTCCCGAGGCTGCCAGATCTCCAGGAGTGTTTGGACACATCTGCCAGGGATGCCCAGGGTGGGGTAGTTGGGGTGTCTGTGCAGGGCCAGGGGCCGGACTGGATGATCTTGTGGGTCTCTTCCAGCTCAGGAATATTCTAGAATTCTATGATAAAGTTTTCCTTCACTTGCTAAAAAAGCCTCTATTTCCCCCATCCTCTCTATTTAAAGTTACAGGAGACTGGAGCCAAGAGTTAAAATTTAATATTAATAGGGGAAATTAATGTGTCTTTCAGCACAAGGCTTAGAGTAGCTCCAAGTCTGCGAATCAGTGATTTCGATAATACTAAAAAGTCAGTTGTACAGAACACTCTTTCAAATCACTTGATATGCTTTTTGTGCAGTGCTTTGACTCATAGATCTGAGTTTTAATTGTTTTTTATTATAAGCTTGAGGAAAAAAAATGAAGGCAACAGTGTAGCAACCTTGAATCATATTTTTCCACAATAACATATGGAAGTTTCCTATTTAATGAAAGATATCACCTTAAAATTGAACCAAAAAGAAATATTTTTGAACTCATACTCAGTGCATGTGCTCATGGTTGTTCAGTTCATATATTTCATAGCAGTGTGCAAATACCTTTTTTTTTTTCTGTAATAGAGCAAAAAAACAGAAATATTTTTATAGATTTGGAACTATTCTCTTAAACCAACAAAAAATGGCAAAAGCTGCTTACTGCTGGTAAACTTCATTAGATTTCATGGCAACAAAGTCACCTGTTAACAACCACCAGAGGAAGAAGTTTTCCAACTACTTGGCAGCACCATATCAAACTCTGAATGTCCAGATCATTTGCATTTGTATCAGCCACTGTATCTGGGCTATTTTCAAAGGGAGTATCGAATTCAGCCCCATCATTTAAGACTAACTTTTATTTCCCTAGGCCTACACCAAAAATTGAGTATTGATCTTGACAATTGCTCTTTTTGCAGGAGCTAAATCACCCTCTGGTGATTAAGGCAGTCTCCAGCAGCTTATCTGAAGGGAGAGGCTGCCTGTCAACCATGGGAATTTTTCACAGGAGGACAAACATCCTATGAACACAAGCCTGTTCCATGAGGAATCATTGCCATGTGTTTTCTGGGGAGAGATGTTGGGGTTTCTCAGCACTTTTTCTCCCCTCCTATTCCTTACCACACAATTCTGTCAGATTGAAGAGTTTCCTTCTTCCAAGACACAAGGTTATAAAACTATCCCCATTTTACAGCCTCTTGTCATCACCCAACAACAATTCCAACAACAACATCCAAGTGTCTGCCAAAAGGCAGAGACTTATAAATTCACCAAGGCTGGAAAAGCCCTCGAAGATCAGAATCCAGCCATTAACCCAAGTCACCTGTTGTCATCATCCAAAAAGGCAGAGAATTATAGAGTCACTGAGGCTGTGAAAGCCCCCTTAGATCAGAGTCCATCCATTAACCCAACACCACCATGTGTGACATTCACCTTCTCTGGACAGAGAGACATAATTCTGTCTCTCAGGAGAAGCACAGAGAGAAGAAGAGAAAACAATCTTTATCTCTGCCCCTCTGTTTTCCCCATGTGGAATGTGGTGTGGAGATTGTTTACCTGCAGTGATTGCTGGGTTGGTTCTGGTGAAGGTTGTTTGGGGTCAGTGACCAATGGGATCCAGCTGTGGCTCGGGCTCTCAGCAGAGTCACGAGTTTGAGTTAGATAGATAGGTAAGAAGTAAGTATGTAGAATAGGTTAGTCTCTCTTTAAATAGTATATTGATGTAATATAGGAGAGTTTTAATAAAGCTATCCTTCAGCCTCCTGATCTGGAGCCAGACATCAACATCTCTTCCCGCATCCAGGGTCCGCTGCATTTTTCCAATACACCATGTTCACATCCACACACCTTTTGAACATTCCCAGGGATGGAGGACTGCCCTGAGCAGCCTGTTCCAATGCCTGACAACTCTTTCAGTAAGGAATTTTTTCCTAATATCCAATTTAAACCTCCCCTAACACAACCTGAGGCTGTTTCCTCTCCTTCTGCCACTTGTTCTCTGGGAGCAGAGCCTGATCCCCACCCGGCCACAATTTCTTTTCAGGGAGTTTTAGAGAGAGAGAGGATTCCCCTGGGGCTCCTTTTCTTTAATCTCAACAGCTAATGAAGATCAGACAATGTTCTAATGAAGCTAAAGGGAAGCAAATGTTCAAGGCAGCCTTTCCAGACAGTATTTTAATCAGGAGTAAGTATTGATCATAAAGAAAGTATTTACTCTGTCCCTTTATTAATATTCATTTAAATATTACTTTTTGGCCTTGTTTTTCATGTGGGTTTGCCCCACTAGAAGCAAATAGTTTTCAGATGAGATTCCCTGCAGGATAATGACCTCAAAGGCAAACTTTTCCCTTTATTCCATCCACCAGAGTTAAAAACAACTTTTCCCCTATTCTTCTTTTTTGTGGAAACTGAAGAAAGGAAAAAAAAGCAGAGGAATAGTCAATAAGCACAGAAAAGAAAATAAGCCTCAAGCTTCCCAAAGCACACACTTGTGAACAAAGGCCATGGAACAAGGATTTTAAAAGCTCTGTTTACCTATAGAGGATGGCTAAAAAGGCCCCACACTTAGAGAACCAGTGCTGAATACAAGGCACTATTGGGAACTGTGTTCAAACACTTTATTCTAATCCTGTTATCTCCTCAACCTATTATTTTGGGGATAAACACTAATGTTTTATATCTATCTTTCCTTTAACCAACCTTCAACCCCATGTCTGGTCTTAATCTTAACCAATCTTTCTCTTTTCCCCATTCCCTGCTGACAACTCTTCCCTCTGACTGACATTTTACCGGGTTATGCCTCAAGGTCATTTCATCTTTTCCTATCCCAAGTCACAACCTATAACAGTCCATGAAAAAAGCAAACTCAAATCCAAACCACAAAACTTCAAAAAACAAATGAAAAATCATTTGTGCAGGGTTTGCCATATTTTCTGGCGGTTGGCTTTCCCTTGAGGTAAGCTGGAATGTAATTTTCAGTATTATTTATATAGATCAAATATTAATTAAGTCTTGTAGTGCTGTCCTGTAGAACACCAAAAGCGTCACCAGTGGGGTTACATGCCTGGGCACATACTGCTAACAGAAATTTAGGTATTATCTAGTTTAATAAAACTTCTTTATGCTCATTTAGAGGAGGACCTTCCATAATTACCTTATAGGTTTTATCTGATTTTAAAAAAAGCCTTTCAAGTCCATATAGACAACTTCCATTCAGTGTGATCAAAATCTGAAACTAATGAATGATTTTGTAAGAGTTGTCATGATGTCTGAGCTCATGCTGGACCATCCTGGCAATGCTTTTGCTCTGATGCAAAGCTGACAGTCAAGAAACAAAACAGACAAGGGCAACTTTATAAATGAACTTCTGTTGCTTGGAGTGGAAGAGAAGCATGGTCCTTCCCAAACCCTCCTCATTTTCATCTCTAAATAAGAATCTTGTTGCAACTTGTGCTTGAATTGAAGGCCAGCAGTTACTCAGCCTCCCCAGAACAAAACAGAAAAATACAGTCTCTATGTGAAAAGAGCCTGGGCAGAGTATTCAGTCCAAGGGATATTGACTTCCCTCTCTTAGAAGGTTGCAGCCACCTTCTGTTTATTGTCACACTAATTTCTTGCAATTTAAATAAGTAAATGTCTCTCCAGTACAGGTGATATTCTCTACTCTTACTTGTGCAATCAATTTTGTTACCTTCATTTGTGGCCCTAATAAACACAGCACAACACCAAACAGTGCAGTAGAACTGGGCTGCTCCAATCACCTGCTCATTGCATATAAATGTGTAGGAGATTGGTACTTCCCTCTTGCTCAGAAAAAGTAAAGACAAATAATAAAACAACCAAAAAATTCACATTAAAAAAAAAAGCAGCATCACTCATCCCTCAATTTTAAAACCCCTCAATTTTCCCTGATGTCATTCATTAGGTACTCTTAGGAAAATCAAGGCAGCAGAGCTGCTTTCTCAGTTCAGCACATTTTTGAAAATCTTCACCATGAAAGTTTTGTGTAATTACCCTCAAAATGGTGTTTTGAAGGAGTTCCACAAAGTATGGAAATTGGAATAATGAGTTGCATTTTCTTGTCTATCATTTCAGTTGGCATTTGGTGAAATTGTACATCTTTAGCTATTAAGTCTCTCCCTTCCTCCTGGTCCGCACTTAGATCAAGATTATTACAATTTCCCCTACCCAGTGCCCTAAACGAAACATAAATGCCACCACCATCAATCTCAACAATGACTGTATGACAGCTAACATTAACAGAATGACCTTCTCCAGTTAGATTTTCATTAGTAAAATAGGATGGAAAACAGAAAGCGCCTCAGCTTTGCCAATTTGAACAAATTATCCACGTCATCCTTCTCGGAGTCAGTCAATACCTGAACTGGGCAGGAAACTCAGCAATCTGGGACACAATATTAAGCACAAAGTCAACTTTTTTTATCTTAACTCCTGAATTAAACCAAACCCAGTCTTTTTTACAGGTAAGGCAGAGAGGCTTGCAAGTTTGGCCGCTGCAGAGAGTGTGACTGCAAAGTGACAACACATCAACTCCAGAGCAAATCTGAGTATGTCACATTTCCATCTGCAAATGCACAGTCCCAGGCCAGGCCTGCAGTGACTTCTGGTGTGGTCAGAGAATTTGACCACATTAGGAAAGGAGAAGAAAGCCAGAAGGTGAGCAGCAGAACATGTGCCAACTTCCCAAACAGGGAACAGGACATAATCCATGTCACCTCAAGCTTTCCACACAGCTGCTGCAAAGCCTTTAACATCTGCGTTCTACCAAAGGACAGGTGCTGAACCAAGCAAACACTTCCATGTCAGGGCCTCGTGCTAAGATTTATTTATTTTTAACCAAATCTTCTCAAAGGGGCACTAAATGTTCACTAATTTGCAACCTTCATAGTAAAGGATGTGCCACCCAAAACACATTCAGCCTGCCAGGCTTCCTCTCTTGGTAGAGAAAGAGGATGTTGCTAGAAATGTTCCTGCCACTGACATTGCACTGCTTAATCCCATCCTAGGATGATTTTGGGTGTTCTGGATGCCTTCTTCCCACTTCAGATTTGCTGTTTGATAGAAAGAGTAACAGGAAACAATGTTCTTAAAAGGTTTTCACTTCTTAAATCCACATGTTCTAAACGAGTAATTTGTGGGGAGGGAAGGAGGGTTTGCAGCAAAAGGAGAGAAGCCTTTTAATCCCTGTTCTTTGTTCACACCATGGTAAGACCCTTGCAAAAATTACAAAAATGCAAGAAAATTAATTTGTGGTGGAAGTTGTGGTGAAAATGAAGTTGTGGTGGAAAAAGCTTGTGAGGCAGAAAAGTGCTTTGCTCATCCCCTTGCCAGGCACAGGGCTTGATTTCCCTTAATGGCTAATGATTAATGTATGACAACAGGATGAATAGCCAATATATCTGAAACATGAGCAACATCATCCGTCAGTTTTTCACGGGAAGTCCAATATGGCTTAGAAAGAAAGACTACTTCTGCCCCTGGATCAGAGCTGATCCATTCCAATATGAACGAGAAAAGGACGGTGCTGCAAGTGTTTGAACACAGTCCTTTCTCAGAAATGAGGAAGGAAATAGAGCACAAAAATGTATTTTAAAAATTTACTATTAAAATTAAATAAATAAAACAAATTATTTATAAATTAATAAATTAAAAAAATTATAATAATTAAAAACATTATTTTTAAAATTCCCTCCTTCACCACAGTGCACTCAAACTGATATCAGTGTCCATTTGTTAATACCCACTGCAGATCCACTATCCAAGAACAACATAAATTTTGTTCTGCACTTAGAGATGAAAATGTTATCACAGTCTGGTCTTAAGAGCAACTTTCTTACTGCAGGACTGGTTGGAAAAAAAAGTTCTTTGCCTATTCCAACAGAAGATAAACCACAGCATAAAACCAACAGTTCTCAAACACCTGCCTGTGGAATAAAACAAAATATTCCAGGATGCATCCCAATTCCCAATATCAGCTCAGAGCCCTGCCGAAGCACCTGCAGCAGGGATGTGGAAGCAGCAGAGCCCTCACCTGCACACTTGGTCCTGGTGGTGAGGGGGGGTCCGGGGGGCCCCGTGCCCCCTTCCCCGGGCCGCGTCAGCAGCACCCGGATCTCGTACTCCACGTCGGGGTCCAGGTGCCACAGCTTGTAGTTGGGAGAGTCCACGATGTGGGTCTCTGCCCAGTTGCCCGTGGTGGTCCTGTACTCCACCTCCTTGAGGATGATGGGCCCGTCGCCGATGATGGAGTTGGCGTTGGGTTTGATCCACAGGTACGTGGCTCCCACGGCCAGCAGCTCCGGGGGCGCGATCGGGGTGGGGGGCTCTGGGGACAGAAACAGATCACAAGGAGTCAGAAAATGTTGTCCACATTTCCATCAGGTCTCTGTGCAGTCCCAAAACCTTTTGTAACAAAGGCACGATTTCCCCCTCTTGTTTACCAAATATTTTATATGAATTGAAGCTGTTACTGGAAAGAATTGGGCTTGGGGTTTTTGTGCTCATATTTCAGCCCCCTTGCACTGGGGGTTGTGTCACCAATTGAGAAATAACTGTGAAAATACAGGAACCACAAAGCAGTTTTCTGTTTTAAATGTGCCTCTTAGATCATCATGAGGTTTATACTTGCTCCCTCTTTTAAGCATATGAACAACAGCACTCAACATCTTGGAGAGTGAGAGAAAGAAATCCTAAATAAAGACAATTGAGTTCCCTCAGCACAAACCATGAATAAAAGGGTTCCAGCACAGCCCTCTCTCTGCCCTGTGGCCTGACACAGCAGAATATCCTAGCCACTGATCGTGATGCTGTGGTTCAGCCAAATTCTAATGCTTAACATGACACAACTACAGGAAAACTCACATCACTTTTTAATTTTCTGATCTTAACCCCCCAAAAAATAGAGAAAAACAATGGGATGTTGATTTTCTAATCAAAGCACTGGCTGACACAATATTAGCAAATTTAAACTTCCCATGCTCAGCAGCCAGGATGCTGTTGGAACTGGCTCTACGTGGGGCTCTTGGTAGTTCAGAATAAAGAAAACTCCAAGGCAACCATGAATCAACACCTCCTATGGTGTTTGATTGCAAAGTTTGCTCAACTTCATGGGCAAAGATACTCGAGAAAGTCTGCATGAGACCTGAAGAGTGCCTGGGTGTTTGAGAAGCAGTATAAGGAGGCAGGAACCAGCTACTGAGTACCACCTCTGTGAGAAAAAGCAAAGCAACCTGATAAAAGACATCTCAGCAGCTCCCTTTGATGGAAGCTACCAAAAAAAAAAAAAAAAAAAATCTACACAGCTCTGGCTGCCTGCCTGATTTTTATTATTCTTTTCCCCCTCTCTGTCAGTGTAAATAACACTAGCATTCTGGAAACCACATGAATAGCATACACCTGGTGGCTTTGAAAACCTGAGCTGAGCTCTGCAAGATCATGAGCAATTTCCTGAATCTTGCCTAGCCTTCCCTCTGCCACACTCTAATGTGGCTTGTCCTCAGCCCAGAGGACACAAACTCTATTCTCTTGTGAAAATCAGGTGACAAAAAAAAAATTTTTATCAACAGAGGCTTAAAACCATGTTACAGGGTGCCCAGAGAACCTATGGCTTCTCCATTCCTGGAAGTGTCCAAGGCCAGGCTGGACAGGGCTTGGAGGAACCTGGGACAGTGGAAGGTGTCCCTGCCCATGGCAGGGGTGGAACAGATGAACTTTAAGGTCTCTTCCAACCCAAACTATCCTGTGATCTCTGTCTCAGAAAAAGAAACACATAAATGTTGCAACATAAGAAATTTGGAGTTCAGTGGGAGTCATTCTAAACCCCTCTCTCTTAGAGGTGATTCCTCAAAAAACTCAAAGAACTGGAAGAATCCAGTTCTTCCACAGAAATGTGGAAAAAAGGACTTTCAGTACCACATGATGGGAGAAAGATTGGATTTTCCCCTCAGGATAACTCTTGCAGGTTAAGATCTGCTCAGTGAAGAGAAAGAAACTGTTGTACAAAAGGATCAACAGAAATTATGCTTGATTTCATCTCCTTTAACTGTTTGCAACAAATCATTCTATCTCCTTGAGACTGACTGCAGGAGTTGTGTGTTGTACCTCTGGAGAAAAAACAATCTGAATTGTAATTGCAGCAGGTATCCAACATGAACAAAAATCAGTGATGCCAGATATGCTTTCTGTGGAATGTCTGTTTTTGCTTTAATTCTGCACTATTCCATAACTCCTGCCAGAATCTTTTTCTGATATGAAATGCCAGGCTGATTATGTTTTGACTCACAAAGTTATTTCTCCAAGAAAATTGTTTTCATGAAACATGTGTGGATAAATTTTCATTAAAAATCAAATGAATATAGATCATAAGCAGATCATTACTTGTTCCTTGGTGCAAGGCAATTAAAAGAGAGACTTGGTTATTTTTATTCCCAATGCAAAAGCTACATCTTACTAGTCACATCATAGCTGAACACAAGACAAATGAAATATTAAACTCCATTCTCCTGGGCTGCAGATTTCAAAAGCAACATGATACAGGTTACTTTGGGATTTGATGGCAACTTAGAAGAGATTTATGGAACTGAGCTTAATTAATAGAGCAGTTTATCCTGCTGAGCAGACATGAAGATCTCATCTAGCGAGTTCAGTAACTACTGTTGCCAAACAGATTTAAATTACGGTGTCACCCAGCACACACATCTTCCCTACTTTTGTCCCAACCCAAATCATCCCCACCAAAAAAAAAAAGTGATGGTGGTTTCCCTTCTTTCCCCCATTTATTTTCCCCTTGCTCTACCACTGAAAAAGCAGCTGCTGTAAGATATAATAAAAGTAGGAAAATTAAACTGTTGCTCCTGTTTTATGAATTGAAGGAACTAAGATAAGCAGATGTTCCAGTAGTTTTTCAAGAATCTGTCCCACCTCACGGAAAATAATGAATTATTTCCTACTAGCACCAACTGGAGCAAAAGCTTTTACCTTTTTAATATCACTCTGTGCCAAATTACTGCAAGCCATCTAAACAAGTTACCCATTATTTAGCAAAACTGGCACATAAAGGAGAACATTTTTTTCTTTCTGTTACAAAACCCACTTGCCATTTACACATGACCAGCCTGATGTTATGAGCTCACTATTTTAATTAAAATCTCTGTTTGACCTTGATTAAACAAACATGGTGACAGATTGGCCTTGCACACATGTAATTGTGAACAACCATATTTTAAGTCCCATTTCATCCCAACACTATTTTATATCACAAGCTTTGCTTGGCCTGGCGCTCCCTTTCAGCCACTCTCCCACCTCCTCCAGACAGAGAGGAGGAAACCAAAGGCTCCCCAACAACGAGCACATCTGGAACTGGATTGCTGTCCCTGGGATATCCAACTGGACCCCAGACTTGGGAATAACATGAAAAAATGTGCTTATGGGTGTTCACTTAAAAAAAAAAAAATGTAGTTCAGGCTCAAAGAAAAACCAGGTCCAGTTGTGCAGACACAAAGGAAATTGAGGTGTGCCTTTCTCCTGCTGTTGGAACAGAAAATACAGCTCCTGTCTGCAGCTCAGAAGGCTGAACACTGCTGGAGCTTGAAAATGACGTGAATTCTAGTAACACAAAGAGTGTGAGAAAACAAAATTAACATGGAGGACCAGAACAGACCAAACAGAACCACAGAGGATCTCAAACCCCACAAGGATCAAGTCCAAATCCCTGTTCCTTGCAGGACCACCTAAAATTCCATCATTCATAGTGACAGGACCAGGGGTGATGGCCTTAAACTGGTAGAGGACAGGGATAGATTGGATATTAGAAATTCTTCCCTGTGAGGGTGCTGAGGCCCTGGCACAGGGTGACCAGAGAAGCTGGGGCTGCCCCTGGATCCCTGGAAATGTCCAAGGCCAGGTTGGATGGGACCCTGGGACAGTGGAAGATGTCCTTGCTCACAGAAGGGGTTGTAACGAGATTAATTTTAAGGTCCCTCCCAACCCAAACCATCCTGGGATTCTACAGTGACAAAAAGCATCATCCAGACACTTCCTCAGCTCTTACACTCTTAGTACCGTTAACACGCTACTTTCCAATTACTGTGGAAAACAAACTTATTTTCCTCTTTGGCAAATATTCCCGAGTATTTCTACTCTTCTGCTGGAATATTTCTCTATTTGGCTTTCTAAGCAAGGCAATTCTAAGCAATTTTTACATGATGGAAGAATAACTGGCTCCATGAATCCTTAAGATGCCACTGGGAAGACTGAAAAACTAGAGAAAAATCCTCAACAACTGCTAACACTTTCTCCTGTGAAATAATCCATAAAGACATTACAGAAAATGCAATCTTGAAAAGGCTGGATACATCTCCTAAACTATGAATTTTATGTAATTTTTTAATTTCTCCCTTTTTCATAACAAAACCATCTGATAAACTGTACAGATAAGATGACCATAAACTCTGATTAGCATGGGATGGGTTGTGGCTGGCTTTAGACAAAAAAGAACCCTTAATGTCACAAAACTCTGCTGTATCAGCAAGTGCAGCAATTCCATGTTGTGTTTTCTCACATGCATAGGACAGAGCACAGATTGTAAAAATAAGATCAGAAGAGACACAGAGGTTTCTTTGAGGGTTGAAAAGGTGAAGATGGGACCTGCTGCACAAAGACCTTTCCCTGACAAACAGGATTTGTGTTTTCCAGCATGATCCTGATCATGCCCCTACTCTTGGGAATTATAAAAGCTTTTCTCACCAAGTCCTAAACAAGCAGCTGTGGACTGTGCTTGTCAAACTGATCAGGATGGGACTGAAAGGCAAGGAAACTGAATTTTAAGCTTCTCAAAACTCTTTTAAGCAGAAAACACATAATAAAAAGTATCTCTGTAGTTTTCTACACATCAACCAGACTGTCTGAGTAGCATCCATGGGCACCTTTTCTAGTTTCATACAATAACAACGAGTCTTCAGAGCTCTGAATGTCAATATTTATACTGGCATTGCTTTTTTTTTTCCTCACACTTCCTACCACTGTCATAAATGCAGCAGGTAAATTTAGTTTTCTAGTGATGGTCCAAACTTTCCATTTATTACACAAAAGAAAAAAGGCACCTGGATTTTACAGTATTTAGCCTGAGAAGATTTCACTGTGCTGACACTGCACTAATAGATTTTGTCTAAGAGAGCCATTCAGATCTGTCTCTCAGTACTGTAACAGGCTGACAGCAGTGGCACATGTCAAGTGTTATAAGAGTATGCCAGCAGCAGCAATAAATGATTAATTAATTCACCTGGACAGGTAAATTGCACCAGGGAAAGATATAGTCTGTCTGAGCCCCAGGAAAAGTGCCCAGAACCAATTCTGAAATCAACAATTCTGAATATTTAATCAAAGTTAAAATCCAGAAAAGTGAGAGAAGGGGAAGATTTAGGATTTCTACGGCATGTAGGCCAAGGGGCAATGGTTCCATAGCCTTATAAATTTCAGAGGTGCAAAACATTCACTGCTTGGGTTTGCACCCAAACCACCCATTATGGACAGAACATTCCCAGCAGGCAAACATCACCTTTACACCTCTTCTCCTCCAAGAGCATTCCTGTACTGTGGGATGGAGCTCTGTTCTTTGGATCATGTGACAAATTCCATGTCACAGCTCTCCATCTGGTGCTTTTTCCCAACACAGAATTTACTAAGGCAGCAATAAGTGACACTAGTACTCTGTGATATAAAACACTCATTTGCCACAATAATGTGCTCTTTTCCTTTTGCTTGTCCCTCAAGAGCTGCTGCTTCTGTCTTACAGGGGACTCACCACACATTTAACGTACAAAAAGCAAGGGAGAAAGTAAACATGAGCCAGAAAATGTGAAAGAATTGAGCAAAGTGATCAGAGAATCAGCACAACAGCAGTGAAAACAAGAGATGAGCAGAGCCCAGGGGACAGCAATCAATAACACCAAAGAAAGTCAGTGGAGCAAGAGACCCAATACTTGGCAGGATGCTTGTCTTCTATCACCCCCTCAAAACCCCAAACTCAAAAACTACAGCCTATTCCCTCAACATCTCCCAACAGCACAGGTGCAGTACACAGCTATGAAGGGAGAACTTGATCCATCAGCCTGATGAAAACAGAGAAAACATTCCCTCTGTATTTTCCCCTCAAGAAGAAGAGGAAATGCCCCCTGGTGACTTGAACATGTGTTCTAAACTAAGCAACTGGGCTGTCGAGGATTAAAGAGAACACAACAAGCTTTACAGGAGCTACTGCAAAGCGGGAGAAAGCCTCTTAACCCTTTCCTGAGAGCACTGCAGTCACCAGGCAAGGCAGCTGGAACAAACCCAGCTTGAAGAAGGTTCATGTGTATCAATGTAATCTTACCAAACATGTACAGAGTCACCCTGAGTGCACAAAGAGCTGGTACAGACCCAGTGCCTCCTGCCAGCAATGGTGTGAGAGGCTAAAGGAGGGGGGCACCAGATCCCAAGTGGGAATTACAGCAGCGTGCTAATTCATTAGCATTTCACACTATTTGTGCCTCAGAAGCTTAGCCTGAATCCCACCAGAGCCTCAGAGGATGCTTTCATTCTCTAATAAAGAAAATAGCATTGGATTAGTTGAACAGTATCTCATTTCCCAGTGTAAATTAAGTGAATTAGGTGAAAGAGTCTGTGCTCTAATTGTAAAGCTTATTACAAGAACTCACATAGATTAGGCCTGAATGCTTCTCTTTGAGTCATCATTTGCACTGTAACAGAGTTAAAAAGGTGGCTATAGACTCTCAGTATTGATGTGTAGGAACCTCCAGTTTTGCAGCAAAACACATTCCCAAGCCTTGTGCAGCCTTTCCCACGTGGGTGGGAGTGCTGCCCTCCACAGTGCTCAGGCAGGCTCTGGAGGCAATCTCCAGGAATGACAAGCTCCCCAGGGCTGGAATCATGGACAATTAACTCCCAGTTTTCAAGCACGTGCAATTTTCTGAGTTTGTCAACTGCAAAACAGCTACAAAAACACATCATGGAGAAGAGCAGTGTGTGCTTCTTGCTGCTTTCTGGGATGCCACTCTCTTTACAGGGACCTTTCATGGACCACAAGAGGCCCAACACAAGGACTTTTGACTATCCATGAGCTGATTACAATTAGCTTGACTTTCACTTTGCAGCTTCTCCATGTTTTAGCCTGTGCTAATTATCTCAGGTTCTCTTAATTGTCAATGGAGAGAATGGGCTCACCTTAAGGCACATATCTAAGACATAAAATTAACTGCTCCCTGCTCCCCCCATCTTTTGACTGGTATTAAAATAGAGGTAAGATGCATTTTACCTCCTTACTCTTTATTTTCTCAGCACATGGCCCTCAGTGTGAAACAGAGAGAGGTACTGGATCAGTCTGTTAAGGGGAAAGCCAAGAAATAATACTGAGCACCTCTAAGCCCCTTGAATTCTCTCTGAAAGCCCTCACTCAGGGCAAAACTCAGGTGCTACAGTTTAAACTCATCACATGAAGATAAATGATGATGGCTTTCTCTGGGAAAGGTGAGCACAACTCACTTTCCTTTTATCCATGCAGCAGAGCATGCACTGGTGACAGTGATGCTCTTTGATTTAATCATTCAGTGCTCAAAGTGCCTGCTGGGGAAAGGATTTCATTCTCTTACTAAGGCTGTTCTGAGAATGGAGCATCTTAGTCCCATCTGCTGAGACTGTGTCACACAGAGAAAAATGGTTCAGGTTTCATTTGACCAAAATAGCAGTAAAAATAAAGAGACCATGACTTTCTCTGTGCAGCATCTAACTGCTCCATTTTGCTCCACAAGGAGCATGTCCAATGTGGTTGAACCAAGTCCTGTTCTCCAGACTTATCTTTGGTGTGTTTTCCTTACAACAATTAATAATTTTTAATTTTTCCTGCTTCCCTCATTTCTTGAACTTGATGACAGGTACATCAGCTATGTGTGGACTAAGGTTTTATATTAATCTGGAAATGACCCATGAAGAAATACAAGCTAGGCTTTAACACAAGAACATATCTGAATACAGTAATTACAAAAGTATGAGAACTAAGCATCATCTCTCCTTTAGCAAGAGAGGTGAAAGTATAGGAGCTTTGCAGAAACTCTGGTCAAAACACTGATTCCTCCACTAGAAATTGCTGCAACTGCACCTGAACCAACAATCATTCAAGCTGCAGGTTGCTCATGAACCTGTGTCTGAGTTCTCTGTCCCCCAGGTGAGAAATCCCAAAGTGCTACAATCTCTGCTGATTTCCAGTTCACTCTGCTTCCTTTAACGGCCACTTCTCCATCACTACAGTCTGAAAAAACAGCCTATGAGATGCTGCTCTTCCTCATGGCTCCTCCAGGTCTGTACAATTATATGGAAATCTGCATGCACACCCTACCAGAACCAAGGGTCTCACCACCACTGAGCTCAGGGCCACCTTCAGCTTTCCCTCATGTTTCTAATCCCAGGGTCCATCTGAGCTCATCCATCACATGTTTTCTGCTTTCTGCATGAACAAGCTGCTAATATTCCACAGGGACTGAAAATGTAATCTTAACAAGCACCAAAAATGTAGAAAGGCGTTAATAAACACATAAACTGAGAAACATGTAATTTCAGGTCAACTCAAGTTCAAGCAGCTTCAGCAGTTGCTATGCTACCAGCTGATGGTGGTGGGAAAGGACAGAGGCAAAAGGATTTTATAGCTCTGTCTAGAGTGGCTATTTAGCAACTTCTGCTTTCTGGCACATCTCTGTCTGCAGAATGAAGGATCATTAGTCTCTAAGCTGCTGAAATGGCAAGTGATTGGAGGTATTGACCACCAGGAAGCAGCATGGAATGGTTTGCCTGAATTGATTAAGGAGTTTAATCCATAGCAACCTGCTAGGTTTGCAGGAAAAGCCTGAGGCAAGATGCTTCACTTCATTTGAGGCAAAGCAGGGCAGTAAAAATCCTGTTGTCCTTTACATCCTTGTCCACCCCCAGGGCGTGCAGGACTGATGGGGAGCAGTCAGAAAACTGAGGAACCAGCCAGGCTGGAGTTAAACAGGAGAGAGTACCATGGCAGTGAGTCACAGACTCAACCATGTCCCCAGCCAGTGACACTGATGCCTCCTCTCTCAGACACAACCTGTACCCAGAGCTGGGTCCACTCAGGGCACTTCCATGCTCTGCTCACAGTTAATCCACACAAAACCCTGGTGAAGCAAGTAGGAATATATTGTTTTACAACTGGAAATAATGATTAATGGATGGCTGCAGGGCCAGAGACTGAATGCAGACTTGTGTTCCAGCCTACAGACTTTATGACCTCCTACAAAGAAGCATGTGCCAGGCTTGAGACACAAATTTAGGGTTTTTCAGTCCATAAAGAAAAATGTTCTCAGTTAAGCATTTGTTTTCCTGTGACAGATCTGTGAAAGACACAGATCACATTTGACCATGAGGAGGCAAGTCAAATTTAACACAAAGAAAGCTGAGGCTGGAATAGTAGATAACGAATGTGCCAACAGGGATCTCAGGGGGGCACCCCTCAAGGAACTTTTTAGCTTTTTCAGCTCTATATCCTGAGGCAGCATCTCGCAAACTATCCAGGCAACCAAGCCTCAGAGTGGGTGGTCACCTGAGTGCAGGTTTGCTCGGAATCAGTCTGAGCAAGAACACAGTCATGATCTCAGTGTGGAACTTGGGTGAAGCAGACATGACTCGTTTCCAAAGGTGCTTTGCCGAGTGCTCATTTTGGGGTCATTCCTCCTGCCTTAACTGACTGAAATTACAGACCTGGGAACATTAACAGCCCAAGGGAAGAGCAGGATTTGCTGTTATCACAGCTATGCTTCATTCAAATTTACAAGTTTTCTCACTTTACTCCTTTCTCTGGGGTAAGAGCAGATGGGCACCCCAGGAAACCTGAAGAAACTACTTGAATAAGTGGATATCAGGGATATTTAAATGTCCCTCATGCAGGTTCCAAAACATTCCCAGAAACACCACCTACAGAAATTATCCTAAGGTTTACACCTAAAGTAGCACATTTCATCCCAGAAATTCAAGATGAAGGTTAATCATCCTCCCACTTTTATTGACAACAAAGTGTGAAAAAGAGCCAGGTCCACTCTCAATAACTGTTCTGCTGCCACAAAAGCCAAGCTGCTCGCACAGCTGCATAAGCAACCCAGGGATTTATTGCAAAGTCTGCATGGCAACCATCTTCGCTTGTGGTAGCAAAAACCAACCCTTGTCCAGGTAGTTAAACACCAGGAAGAACAACTTCAAGTTCCATGGCAATTTCCAGAACCCAAAGGGATCTCTTCCACCTCTAAGGCATGAAGCAGCATCTCCAGTGCACAGCACACTCCAGAGAAATCCTGCCTGCTACACAGAGATGTACTCCCAAAATGAATGTTTGCAGTTAAGCTGATGTATTTCAACTGTTTTATTTCCCCAACGGAAGGAACAAACATTCTGCTTCTGAATGAAAGTGCAAAAATACCTCAGAGTTGATCCTATTAACCCTAAAGACTTAGAGGCCACCAGAGATCCAGGATTCTGGATGTTCCAGTTTTACTTATTTTTATAAGACTGCCAATATTTCCAAGAATATCTGCAGTCAGTTAATGAATTCTTTATTCTTTCTTATTTGCTGCTGCCTCACCCCTGGGACAATTATAAACACAAGATCTCCTATCACCAGACAAAGGGCTTGAAAGAGATGCACTATGGCTGACGGAGTTAAAATCACAGAACTGAAGTGGTTTTTTAATGGGTTTTTATTTCAAAACCTGTGTTAATTCAGCTTTGGGTCCTGCACACCCTGGATCCTCCTGCATTTGGGGTTCTGTTAAAAAAAATCTGTCCATCTAGAGGAGAAGCTGTGTTTCACCCCCATAATATCAAGTTTTATGCAGGTCCACCAAGGCCTTGAGTCAGGTTCCTTCAAAGAAAACTCCTATTACAAAATGTATGTTCTAAAAGTAGAAATTATATGTTCAAAGGCTTTTTCAAGGAGCTGTGAGATAAATATTTACTGTGCCACAAATCTTCCTAAAGCAGAGTCTGCAGATGTCCAGGCAATATCTGAATACATGACTAATCAGTGCTGGTGGTTTCTTCACTGAAGCACTTCCCTGTGCTGAGCTTTCTGCTCACAGTATATTAACACTCCCCCAATCAATGCAAATTGAACCTGGGCTTTCCTGAGAAGGTCCAGATTCAATTTGGATTTACTGATTTAATCAGCTGAGAGTTCCTTACATAGTCTGGTCCCCTACAGGCCTACATTGACTAAGTTCCTGAGATTCTGCATGTGCTGCAAAAGCTAAAAACACGAGGGAAAATCTACTAGGACACAAGGGAAACTTTTTTCTTCTTAAATATTAATCATAGCAGTATAAAGATCGTGCTGACTGGTCACCCTTTCAGGATGATGCACACTGGTATACAAGATTTGATATACAACCTGCCAATTCCCAGTATCTGTTTTCCCTAAGGATGGCTCCCAAACAAGTCAAGGTTTATCAAGGAACAGCAGCTCACCCAGGTTTTCTGGGTGAAAAGAGGACAGCAGATTACCCAAGCAAAAGGCCAAGCCTTATGCTGCACTTCAGTGGTGCAAAGTGGGACTTAAGGTCACTTCTGACAGAGAAAAATGGATTGTATGTGTTTATATATGGACAGACCTGCAGAACTTGCATTTCTGTGACATTCTGATGCTAAGCACTCTAGAAAGTCTGCACCAGTTTGTAACAGCACACGTGGCCAGGCAGAGCAGAAAGCCGCAGAGATGAGTGTCAGCCAGCAGGACAGGCTGCAGCCCTCCTGCATCACCAGCCTGTTACCAAGGACTTTGTAGTCATAACAACAAAACTGAGAGATGCCAATTACCATAACACTGAGCACATAATTAGCAGCAGCCTGAACAACTTGTCATCCTGAAAAACTGAAGAATCAGCAGCAAAAATGCAAAGTGACCAACACAGGAGTAGGTACAAGAAGTTTCCTTCCTACATTAGAGTTTCAAATCATGATTTGGAATTTTTTTTTCTCTCCTTTGTAAGGGATGCTTATCACTTGGTACAAGGACTGTATGTGTTCACTCAGTATGCTTGATTATATTACTCTGTGATTTTAAGCACTGATGGATAAGGAAGATCAGCAAGGAAATGCCACAGTTTGGAGATCTTTGTTTTCAATTCTAGAGCTGCGGCTTTCACATTGAAGCAAAATATCAAAAGTTGATTATGTGTTTGCTACACACATAAAATGGAGCTAGAACACATAAGGGATTATTTCCCCATTACTTTTACATGTGGAATTCCTGTTGATTCAGATCAAGGCAAAATTTTAAGCAGAGGAATCAATGTATCACCTGTCACTCCTGCCACCAGGAATGCCTGGTAGTGATTTTATCACTACGTAATTATCAAGCATGGGGTCAAAATTCACCCTTCATCCTGTCAGTAATTCCTGTCAGGTACCTGGGGAAACATTCAATCCCCACACATCTCCCCACCTAACAGGATTGCAGATTTTCATTGACTCAAAGCACCTAAGAACTGCAACACAAACACCTCAGAGAGTCTTGTGCAACAGTCTGAAAGGACCTGACCCAAATAAGCACAGTAAAATATTCAGTTCTTACATTTTTCTTCTATTTCCTGTCTTTACAAGCAGAAACCTCCATTGTCCAAATAAGCTCCAGTTAATACCTGATGAGATCTTTGTTCAATGCCACAGAAAACCATTTCTTGTTCCAACTTGTAAATTTACATTCCCTGCATGGGTCTCAAATACAAAACTCTAGAAGTGAATTGCTAGACATAATCATCAGCTTCAGAGGAACAATATTGTAGGTCAAATCTTGCTCAAAACACTTGCACCAAAGAGTTCTGCTGCTTATAAGGCTACTTAAAACAAACTCTTTTTGCTTCAAGCCAAATTCTTCATGCTAGATTCAGAGTTCCTCTTTCCAAGGTGTCCTTAAGAACAGTAGAACATGTCTGGAGTTAAGAACAGGCAGACACAGGTTATGGTGCAGTGCTTGGCTTTAATGAATAGCTTGTTAGACATTTACCAGCTTAGCTCTTTGTAGATTCACTTAATTATTTAAGGAATACAATGATTATTTGGCTCAATGCCCAATTCTTCTCTAGTTTATGCTGGTACAAGTCCAAAATAAATGGAGTTACCACTGTGATGCAAATAAGCCAAGTTTCTGCTCTTTTGTTCTTCAGTAATCTGAAATGTTGATGATTCCTTATCCTTCACAGGCAAGCTGATAAGAACCAGCACCACAGGAAACCATTTTCTAACAGAATCTGCTCTGTGCCTGCTCTGAACCCATTTGTTGCTTATTAGGACCCTGGCACAACTCCATAGTCCAATGAACATGATTAAAAATGACTTGATTAATTTAGTTCATTGAACAGGTGGCTGTAGCCAGGCTGGAAGTAAGAGCACTGTATGCTAGGTGGAAATACTTAATGTTTTCTAAAATTGTTTAAACAACAATAGCTCTGTGGATCTCAGCACAGACAAATTCCAGGAGTCTTAATTCCATTAACTGATAGCTGCCAAAAACTCTGCAAGGATCAGGGACAAGGGAAAAGACACCTCTGCATGGCTGCCTGTACCTTCCACCACAACAGGAATATTTCATCAGATCCCAGGGTATCAGGAAATAGGAGATGATGGAAGAGTCAAGAAAGAAACTGCTCAGGAGCTGTGAGGTGACAGAGTGAAGCCTTGCCTCCAAGTCTGGCTCAAATCCCTCCCAAACCGAGGGAAGAACAGAGCCAGCAGCTCACAGGCAAAACAGGTAATGCCAGCTGGATAAAAAGTGACTGGAGACAAGTGGAATTGCTGTGGAGCTCATCAGTCTGCCAGGCACACCCTGGTGAGACCCAGTGCTGGCCTCTCTGGGGCACAGAGGGATTAATAGGGGTTTTAATCGAGTTGTCTGCTGATGGTTCCTGATAAGATTACAAAAACCCCTGGTTTTAAGAAACATGCAATAATTTCATAAAAGGCAAGAACGGAGCTAAACCCATCTGGATCTTCTGAGCAGCTATGGTTCATGCACAGGTATTCTACTCCCTGAGCAGAGCATTACAGGATTTCATTTCCAGCAGAGCTTAAGTGAGGGAATAACCAGAAAAGGGTGCACTGGGAGTAATGGAACAGATACAGAACCGGCCCAAAACTGTAACAAACCCCTCTGAGATCTGAAACTTGATTAAAAGTGCTCTTGATTATTAAAAACAAGACAAGAAAAACAAACAGAGGAAACAAATCTGCTGCTTTCATCTAACAAAATACATTTCAACATTTTTTTCCAGGAAAAAGCATCAGCTGCTGAATACTTTATATTATAACTACGCCTTCAACCCTGCTGCTGATCTTGACAGCTGCACTTTAATTTATTTGCACGACTCTTATTGGAAGTTGAGTAAAATATGGAATACAGTGAGTCCACACAGTGATTTAGAGCCATTACACCCACATCTGTCACCAGCTGCCAGTTTGAACACGATCTGCCACGCCACTGGCAGGCAGTCCCTTCATTGGTAATAAAATCTGGGGCTATATTTCTTTGAGATCTACCAATATTCACTGCATGAAAGCAAGCTGCCCTGAAACATGGGCAGTAAAACTGAGATGAATTCACACAGAATCTCCAAGCTTCAGCTGCAAAGAAAACAGTGGTCCACTTATCCTGATGTTATTGGAAATGCCTGGACTTTATCTAGGAATGTAAATCACCTCTTTGTATAAATTAAAAGATCTTCCCAATGATACAAAGCCAGGTTATAACCTAGAACACAGAGGATATATGTCACAGGGAGAAACAAGTGCTTCACATACACCCTTTTTTCTTTTTATAGGGTTCTTAGGAGCTCATTTGGAATTTACTGTGCATGTAAATGCCAAATGAATTCCAAGTACTGCATTACTGCCAATCCATTACACCAAGCCCTGCAATTTTAACTTACAGCTCCTAGCTGCCTGTGGCACCAGGTCTGGATTCCAGTTCTTACACTCAGATAATTTTGTGGATCTGTGGAAATCACTTTGTTAACATTTCATCACACCTCCCAGACCAGGGGTGCTTGTGCTGGAACGTTGCCCAGGGTTTTGTAAAGGAAACACAAACACAAGAGAGGATGTGAGTGAGCTCTGTCTCACAACAAAGGATTTCAGCACTAAAATGACTTTTACAGATAGTTATTAAATTTAACCATGAGTTTAAGGTCCTTATTTATGAGGCATTACCACAGCAGGTAGGAACAGACAAAAAAAAAAAAAAAAGAATACTGCTGCCTCTTCCATCTTATTCACTGAAATGACAACTCCAGAGGGTGATCAGGGACAACAGGAAGGTCAGCAGGCAATGTCCCCTGCCACCCCTGCAGCAGACAGAAGTGGTTTTTTTGCTAGGAAATCCAGCACAATGCATCTGTAAGAGCTGTAGGTGAAGCTGGATACCCTCCAGTAGTTCATGGTCCTGAGAGACAGGAACAGGGAACTGAGCAGGATCATAACTCCAGGCACCAGGAAAGAAGACTTTGGCTTGTTCAAGGTCCTGGACAGAAGAGTGGCCCAGGAGAACTGCTGATTTCCAAGAAGCACCTTGTCAAAGCTCAGTGTTCCCTGCTAAGCTGCTCCTTGAGTTCTTACCACTGAGAACAGATTTACTGGAACTGGTTCCAGGGCTCTGCAGAGCACACTCAGCTCACAGTGACACCCACAGCTCAAAAGTTCAAGGACATGTACACAACAGTAGCCTGGAACAGGCTCAGGACTAGGGAAATACTGTCCTTGTAAAGCCAGAGAGGGGCCAAAGCAGGTGTAGGGAGTTGCTGGCAGCTCCACAAACAGACTGTCAATTTTGTGTTTGCAGAGTACTGAAGATTCTCTTCATCAGAAATCCAATATTTTCATATAGGTTTTGTGTACCTGTTCATCAGAGCTGCTACTATAATTTACACTTATATATCTAAGCCTGTTTTCACTGCAGGCATAAACAAGGGTTTGATTTTTAAAGATCTACCTGTAACACCTGCCAAAAAGAACTCTCAACAACTAAGAGCAGGTCCCTAGCTACCTGAAAAAAAATTAAGATAAAAAACAAAACAGAAACACACCAAACAAAAAAAAAAATCTTTGCATTATTCAACACAAGGAAGAAAAATATATTAAAGAATTAAATCTAGGCTGTGGTGCAGTTTGTCTTACCAACATAAGGTACACACAGGCTTTTGCTGAGCTTTGATTGTGTGAAGACAGCAGGCAACACAACAGAAAGCAGCACAACTCTGCTCCCATGGCACAATCCCACAGGTAATCCCAGCTGTGCCTGTATTTAGTGGCCAGACTAGAATCCACAAATTGCCATCCACAATTAGCTAACTTGACCCACATGGCCTTTTTCAAGTATCTTTTAAGTGGCTTTTTACTTGAATTGGGTGTTACAACCCCCTTCTTTTCTTTGACTCATTAAGTTCAATCTCCTTCACATGTTTAGCACCAGCAGTATCTGCCTCTCCAATCAGCAGGATCCCTCAAGAGACCCAAGGTAACCATGTGAAAGGAGCACAGGCACACGAAAGCGGAGATTTTGGAAGTTTCATCTGGCACCGATTAATTACTCAGCTGCATTAATTTGCCTCTAAATTGCACCCAATTCCTAGCCTCAAAAATCACAGCACAGATTTAGATTCTAAGCCTGTGAATCAACATTTTCTAAAGGAGTTGTAGTGTTCACACCTCAAAAGACCCAGTGATGACAATCAAGACACACCTCATCCTTTCTAAAGACAACAAACTCCTGCAGGTGAGCTGAGGTAGGGCAGCAGCACCAATTTGTCTCTGATCAGCCTGTCTTGTGTTCAATTTCACTGGAATTAAGAGAGAATGAATTATTTTGCTTAAGCTGATGTCACATTGGAACATATTTCTTCATGGCTCAGTTGAAGTGCCTGGATGTTAAACTCAATTGTGTTTGCAGACAAGGTTTTTCAAGAAGTAATTTATGTGGATGATAGCAGCACATGCATCTCCCAATTAGGCATGAAATAAATCTAAAGGCATTGTATTCTTACACATAAACAAAAATGCTCACTACCTATTGGGATACACAAGGCAAATGATGGACTTTGGACCTGGTTAGCATAAGAAATTTGATAGACAAAAGGCTTGGCAAGAGCAAACAGAACTTTGAGGATTAAATCAAGATTGCAAGAAGCTTCAATCAGACAGACTTAACAGAAGAAGAAAATTACATCAGACTTCTGCAACAAGAGATGTTTAAAATGCAGAAGTTTATTTATGTGACTATTAACCCAATCTTTGTAGTAAAACATTACTAGCCTTCCAAAAATACTATATAAGCATTTTGTACTTCAAAATAAATTGGGATTCTGTGACCACCTCATGAGTCCCTGTCTCTCTTCATGGCTGCCCATGAGGAGAAGGTTTGCAATTATGGGATTCTTGTGTTCTTTGTTAAAAAACATCCCTCAGGATGTCACTGTAAAATATTCAATAGAATTAACTGCAGCCTAGTGTGAAACAGGAGGCTCAAACACTCAACCTAGCACTTAGATATCACAGCTCTCCCATACAGGGCCAATTTCATGGCAAACTTCACAGTTCCTCCCTGCAGAAGATGGAGACTTTGGATAAACAACATACAAGCACAACTGCTGAATGCAGTCCTATTCCTCCCAATGTGGCAAGGTGTAATCTTACACATAAAAACCACTGAAGAACTGCAGCAGGGTTCAGAGGGGGAAAAATATCTTCTCGTTACCTCTGTCCCAAGATTATCAGTATTATGGGATTTACTGCTGTTGTTTCATTTGTTGGGAATAGCAGTGGAGAATGGGATCATGGATCACTTCTGGTGGTTCAAATGACAACCCACTCGTGGAACAGGTAAGATCTGCAAACTGAATATGGAACACACTTGCAAACCCTTCTTTTTCCACCACCAGGACTGGATGAAAACACAAACTTGCTTCCAGTGGTAAATTCTGTGATGTGCTTTAGCCCAAAAAGGCACAGCTGGTAGGATCTATATTCTGCTGTTCCTCCTTACCTGGTCTTTAGAGTTTCTCATTAATCCATGTCAGTGTGTCCAATCTACAGTCAAATGGATCCAGCCTTCCTAAATGATTCATTCCACCTCTATTAAACACATGATTCCGTTCTCTTTATTCCTATAAGGTTCTCAGAATGGACAAGGACTCATTCCTGAGGCCATAGGAATTGTTCTGAACCTCTTCCCAAAGGATTGTGTGCTGCCCTCTGCCCAGTCACTTCACAGCTGGGGAGAAATGGTCAGAGCTTAGGCTTGACTGAACACAAACACAGCCATTTACCCATCTGAAATTATGCTAAATGTGCTCGCCACACAAGAGACTTCCAAATACAACCAAGGAAGAGCTGGTAGGAACCAGAAATGCACAAAGAACTAAACAACTAAACAGGCCACCACAACTTCTTCCTTTTTTTTTTTTTTTTTTTGCTTTCCCATAGCAGGGGATTAAAAAAAAATGACCTTTAAGGTCCCTTCCAACCCAAAGCATTCTGTGGCATTGAGGACTGACAGGAGCACCCAAGGATTTATGCCTGCAATATGCAGTTTGCTTATCAGGTTATCTTTTCTGGTTGTTTGACAGAGCTCTGTGTCCCTTATGTACAATGTGGTGGCTTAAAGGACTGCTTGTTTTATTCCCTTTAATCAGATAAACCAATACCAACAGAGGAACCTGTGGGGAGCAGGGGCAGAATATCAGGATTTAATGCAGCAGCAACAGTTCCCGTCCAGTATCCAATAGTTCTGTTGGAGCAAAATTTGTCTTTACATACATACATGTTTTTCATCAATATTTTTACAGATGCTGGCCTGAAGGATCAAGGTCCTCAGCTTTTAAGGTGGGTTGCAAAATGTGGCAGAATTTTCAGCTGAGGGGCACCTGTTGAAAATTGCTCATTTAACAACAAGAAGGAAAAAGTGTTGAAAAGTTTGTTTTAGACAGTCTCCTACATTTAGAGGAGCTCCCAAATGCATTTTCTAAGTGTGCATTCTAAACTATCAGCCCTATTAACTTTTCTTGTTTAAAAAAATACCAAAAAAAAAAAAAAAACAAAAAAAAAAAAAAACAAAAAAAAAAACAAAACAAAAAAAAACAGAAAGGAAACTTCCACTCTAGAGGTATAAAAGGGAAAACAAAGCTTTGAAGGCAAATTTCTCAAAGAAAATAGGACTTGTAATGAGGCAATCTAAATCTGCTCTGAGGAGTGGAGATGAGGAAGAATATAATTTCCCATGATCTGTTATTTCCTTTAAAAGCCCCTTAGAATGAATGGAGAGTTGCCTATATTTGAATTTTACTTCATCTGGTCAAGGAAGAAGATAGAGAAAGAAAGTAAAAAAAAACAATTAAAGGAGAAAACCACTTTTCATAAAGCTGTAATTTAAGTGAAAACTTTGAGTGAATGAAGAGCCACACATCTTACAATGAACTATTTGTTCACCGCATCCCTGTATGAACCCTCCAGTATAGAAAACTTGTTGAAGAAAAGAGAAGCAGATAATTTTTACATTAAGATCTTGTCTTTCCACGAAACATGAATGCTGAAAGCATCTTAATTCCCAGGGGTAGCAGAGTTTGAAATTTTTCAGCAGAGATTCAGCAAGGTCCTGAGAGACAGATAATTAAAAAACTGTGGGAAGCAGCACACGCTAGGGTATGAATCAAAATCAGGGTTAGAATCCACTCTGTGTCAGCTGGAATAGATCTGCTTTCAATGGCACATCCATTTTAAATGTTTCTGATTCCTGAACTCAGACACAAGAACAGTGAGGGAGGAGATGAGATCAATACAGAATACTTGAGGTAAAGAACAAACTGATTTAACTTTGGGAGAGGCAGCTTGGTGCTGAACATGCTTTGCAGAAGAGAAAATACTGTCCAAATGCTGCAGAGGATTCCTTCTTATCCTTGCCCCACCTCCCTGCCTGTCAGTCACACCCAGGGACTGACAGTGACTGTGGGTAAGGGGGAATTGCACAGGGAATCCCAACCTCACCCCCACTGCCCAGGCTCCATCATTCTGGTTTCTCCATGGTTTCATCCTCTCTCTGTCATGTGAGTAGGTGTGGACGAAAAAGAAAAATCATTGTGCCAGAGGGTTTGCTGAAGAAAATAAGAAGTAAAACTTCTTATTTGTGTGCCATCCTTTCCACCAGCACTCTATAAATGCCCAGCTCTCAGGGCTCAGTATCCACCGTGGTGTCCTGCCCCACAACAGAGCAGTTGGTGGCCACAGACAGCTATAGCCACTCCTCCTATTTAGGTGTGCTTCTGTAGAGGGAGAGAGAAACTTTGCTGAAGTTTCTTCTCCAAGGTCTTCTTTGAAGACATCACACCTGTGCACAGGGGGAACTGCAGTCCCTTGTTGTTGCAGTAAGGTAGAAAAATCATAAAGAAAGGCTTCATAAAATCAAGTCTATTCTAAAATCGGTGGCTGGCCTTGTCAGGCTAGTCCTTTGCAAGTTCCCACGTGAAAGCAGTCCTGGTGTGAGCAGTTCATTAACATATCAATCTATTCCTGGATGAAAACAACCAGCACCTGTACAAACTGTTTTTACACCGTTAGAAAAATGAAAACTATCTCTCACAAACAACTTTTGTGCACACCGGGGGTTTGAGTGACCAATCAATACAGGATAACAATTTGTTACTAACCAATAAATTGGCAAGAAACTCCTGACCAATTGGAATCACACACAAGCTCCATAAAACTGTATAAAAATGAGTTATGTGAATAAAGAATGGCTTTTTTCCACCATGAAGAAAACAGAGTCTGTGTAATTTATTCCCATACCTTGTAAATACAAACCCACCAGAGTGCTTGCTTTTGGCACAGTGTCCCAGTTCCCATTGCCAGCTTGCCCATGTTACAAATACCTGGTTTTGCACCCGTTGCAGTGCTATTGTGCAGCAGCAATTCCCACCATTAATCACATTACAGGAGAGAAACTTGTGCCCTGGGTATATTTTATAACTTATCTACCCCTTACTTCCTCTTGCTCCCAAATCCTTCTCAAATCAACCTGAGAGGGGACAGATGGAGAAAAAAAATATTCTTTTCACAAAATACACTGGCTATGGAAAGGGATTCCAACTGAAAAAAAACACCCAGCAAAACACTCTGCTTTCCTCTGCAACTCTTAAAAGAGTCTTGCAAATGCCAGTGAAAATGATGGGGCGTCTGATGTTTTGACAGAAACAAGAACATCATTAAGGTAAGAGCTGTCAGCAGGTATTTTATTTTCTCCCTGAAGAATATGGCTACTCTTTAAGGCATTACTTTTTTTTACTAATCTTTTTTCTTTCATTTCCATTCTGTAATTCAATCCTGAAAGATGGCATATTTTATTTGCCTGTGAACTGGATAGATTAGAGAGCAGCAGTGATGGCTTGTAAATATAAGCATGTGTGGTTCCAAGTCAGCAGCCAGCAGACAGGCACTACTTGTTCTGCCACTGGGATAAGACAGGAAAACTCTTCCATGTCCAGGGGCAGTCCTTATTCATACAGAAAAAAATGCTGAGGTAAAAGTAACGTAACAGCAAGAGAGTACCCAATTCTTCATTATTTCTTACATGTTAAATAACGGCACATATTTAAATCTAAAATAAAAAGAAAAGGTGGTTTTCTGTGTGTATTTACAACCTCATCAGACTCCAAGTATGAATTAATATTAAGTTCCCAGTAAAACCACTGGGAACTCAGAACCACCCACAAACCAGCTCTCCACGTTACCAAGGGGGAGGAGGTTCAAGAACAGCAGGAACAGACTTCAGGAGGCAACTGGTGACAAGAAACAAATAAAGGAATGGGATCAGGGAGCCAAGTCAGATAAAATGCAGAGGGAGCAATGCAGAACACACCTGGTCCAAGGCTTTGGGAGAGCCCAGGGGTGCTGCTCAGAGGAACAGTGCCTGGAGGTGCACCATGAATATCAATGAGGGCTGAACCCTGCTACTGGCAGCCGCCAGCTGGGAGAACTGGAGTCCAAATCTGGCAGCTACAGGAACTGCAGTTCTTGACAAACAGAATACTTTAAGGTTCACCCAGAGGAAATTCCTGGAAGGTACTCAGAAACCCAACGACACTTATTTAATCCACCACACAATGAGAACTCAAATCCTTCCCCAAAGGAGAGTGACATGGCAGTCTGGGATAGAAGATTAGAGAGGTCAGGCAGATCTGTGAGCACAGCCTCCTCAGAAGACAATTATCCATAAAAGAAAGGGTTGAATCAGAGAGGGGAATCACAGCATATTTTATCAGGATTAATAAAATAGATATTTATGATCTCTGCTAATTTGTTTGATGGTTCTTACTCAGAAATCCTTGTTTAGTCATTAAAAAGACAAGCCACATGTAAGTATTGTTAGCAAAGGCATTTTCTATAGAAGAACAGCAGACGTATGGGAGAATGAGTCAGATATTTATGTTCCCTTTTAAAAATAAAATTAGCAAGCTTTTAGAGGAACACACTGTTTCCAGATACATAAAAGCATTCCTGATTATATCTGCAGTTTCCAGCCCATGCAGAAGTTTAACTTGTTCTGGTCTATACACAGCTTTTTTTCCATTCACGTGGCAAATCTTAGTGAGGAACACTCCATCAGAGAAAAAAATCATTATGGAATCATGGAATATCCTAAGCTGGGAGGGACCCCCAGGATCACCCAGTCCAGCCCCATCCCTGCACAGACACCCAACAGCCCCACCCTGGGCAGCCCTGGCAGCGCTGTCCCAACGCTCCTGGAGCTCTGGCAGCCTCGGGGCCGTGCCCATCCCCTGGGCAAAAAAAAAAGACTTTTGGGTAGCAAGTAAAGTTCCTTTACTTTCCTGTGAATACACAGGGAAGGGAGTGGACAGGTCCAAAAATGAGCATTGCACATAGAAAATCTGTTTGGCCAAACAAGCTCATTCATCATAGGTTTGCATTCTTCCTCAAGTGTTAAGAAAATTGGGAGACACTGCATCTTCAAATCTCCTCATCATCACCTCCAAATTTGCTAGGCATATATTTTCTCAAAGCATTGTACACATGGATGTGGCAAAGGCTCTTCATGAAAAAAAAACCCAAAAACATCTGGTTCAATGCAATCAAATCAATGAAAAAAAATTCTAAAATTATACATTTTTAACTATTAAAAAGCTTTTCAGCTTTTGTAAGGACATTCATAGCCCAACATTTCTTCTTTGAAACAGATGGCAGTGGTGTTTACTGTGGGTTCTTTTGCACCACAAATCCTCAAAGAAAAAGCTGGTTTCAAGAAGTTTCTTTTTAACCACTGAATAATAAAGTGTCTTGCACTAAAATAAACTTTGTTGCCATGTTCCAAATGATCATATGAAACCTGAACTGGCTTTGACATTTCCAAAACCAGCACTCCCTGGGGTTTAAAGAACATGAAATGCGTTTGTTTACTAATTACATTTGAAATCACTTTTTTTTTTCCAACTGATAAGTAAAACACTAATTGGTTATAACTGATGTGACCTCCAGATATCCCAGGCACTGTGCTAATCATCTGCCTGTCCTTTACTTGGAAAAATAGAATTCAAACCTCCTTTTCAGCCCAGCACTTTTAGCCTGTGGCTTGATGATACGGGGATGGGATGGGATGGGATGGGATGGGATGGGATGGGATGGGATGGGATGGGATGGGATGGGATGGGATGGGATGGGATGGGATGGGATGGGATGGGAAGAGTGGGAAGTTCTGGTTTGGTGAATGGGCAAAAGAATGCAAGGAAGGGAGGATTTAAGTGCATAGACAGCCCTGCAAAAAAACAGGAATGGCCACCACTCCTGCAGATGGTAGAAGTTGACCACTGACAAGTAAATTTGAGAAATCCAACCAAGTCCTCTGGCATTCAATAAGGTCTCATCCCAGAATAACCCTCAGTACAAATGAACCACAGAAAATGAAACAAAAAAGTGAGTTTTCCTGTTATCACAGGGGTAGGGGGTGCCTGAGCCACATATTCAAACAAATCATCCATGTGAGTACTCGCTGCACCGGGTCACCTGCTGGGATCACAGAGCAATGTGCAGGTATTTGACCAGCACATTTGGGTACATCCCACAAAATTTTGTTTTCTTCCTGAATATTGTTTTCAGGTAAGATTTACCACTCCATATCCTTCATGGTTTTATTCCTCTAATTACATTTGTATTTTTCAGTTTCCCTGAAAATAGGATCCAGAAAGGTTTGGCTGAATGCTTTTCTTTTTTTCTCTCTCCAAAGGATACCTCCAAACAGAAACGTACCAACACCTGCAATGGAAAACAGGCTGCGGACCCTACCAAGGTATCAGACAACTCTTTTAACATCAATTGTTTGAGGTATAATTTTAGGTAAGTGATCCTAACACTCTGTCACATTTTATGCCATTGGCCTCAGGGCCTCAATCACAGTCATTTAGTTAAATATCACATTAAGTCCCCGGGGTTCAGTTCTTCACAAAAGTTAACAAATACAAGCTTAGAGTACATGTTTGTTCTCCTACATGATAGAGAGCATGGCAGGATCTCCCTGTGCTCCTGGGTAGCTGCAGCCACTGCCCTAAATACACTCTGATTTGAAGTTTACCCTGGCATAGAGCTACAGCCACTCTAGAAATAATCAGAAATAATCACATGAAGTGATCTCAAGTACTATTTTGAGCATTGGTTTAGTAGCCTCAGAGAGCAAGTCCTCAGTCACTTTTACAGACAAAGAAAAGCAGGAGTGTGGAGTCCTCCAAGGAAGGTCTGCTCTGCTCAGCTCTGGGGACTCAGCTCTGGCAGATGGATGTCTCATTTTGCCAACTAACAAGCAAATTTCTGTTTGTTTGGAGGATTGCAATCATTACCATAATTGCTGTCTTTTAGTTTGTCTCCCATCTCCATCTATTTACAAAAGTTCAGCAAATACCCAGTTTGATTCTCTGCCCTGCACACAAAAGGACTTTTTCAGGAGCCCTAAAGACCCTCCCTGGAGATGTTCAGAGAACCTGGATGTGGCATCCAGAGCTCTGGGGTGGGTGATATGGTGGGGATCAGGCACAGGCTGGGCTCGATGACCCTGGGGGGCTTTTCCAACCAGAATTATTATCTCTGACAATGGCAAGCCTTGTTTAAACAACCATGAGGTAATACCTGGGAGAAAACAGAAGGAAGAGCTCAGTGTTCTGTTCCTTTATCAGCACAAAGCTCCAGCAGCCAATCCCTACACACAGAGTCCAGCTGTGGCAAGTATAGCTGGCTTTTTTCTCCTAAAATGAGCTTCTAGGATAAGCAAAACCTGGTGGTGTCTGCAGGGGTCAACGGGACAAGAAGAACAAAATCAAAGTTGTGCCACACTGATGCTTTTGTGCTTTGTTCTGGTACAGAGCTGGGCTTTGTTTTGGTTTGTGTTACTTAAACACATTTTGTCACAAAGCACTTCACAGTTTGAAATAAAAGTTGACCCATTTCTCCCCAAGGATATAAACACAGTATCTCACACATCCAACAACAAGCTGAACTTCTTTTTGCTCTTGGTTTGTGACACAACTGCCTGGAACATTGGTTTGGTTAATAGACACAAATGGTAAGAGAAAGCACATGGTAGAGACTCTAACCTAAAGAAGAAACAAATTTATACATATTTTACATACAGTGTTAACATTCAATTTTGAAATAAACTGCCTTTCCTCTTCTCCTTTCCGCAAAAACACATATAAAGCCACAGGTATCAATAGTGCAGCTGCCATACAAGGACTCACACAGCTGGAATTGCAAATAAACCTCCACTACTGTAGAACAACCCTATCAATGCAAGTGTCTTACCGGCCAATTATTAGTCATTTCCTCTATTCCCTTCTACCAGAATTACCTACTGTATTTTCTCCTGTTCAGATAGAAAACAGGATAAATATATACTGCAGGAACCAGAGGACCATTTGTCTGATCTTACTGACAGAAGTTTGATTGATGCAAGGAAAATTATCACCTCACCAGCAGCAAAACATTTTGATGTGGGCAGAGGTGTCTGTGAGTGGATAACGTTATAGCTGTCACTCCAATTGCTGCCCTGGAGAGCAGCTAATGAGAAAGGCAAGGAACAGGTGCCTATAAAAATCTCAGAGCTGACACAAATACCTACAACAGTTTTACCCAAGACAGAATCCTCTCTTTTTTACAGCTTTTCAAGCAGGCAGTAGAGTACATACCACCGAGTGCAGTAAACACAGGAGGCTGCTAATTTACTGTACACAGCCACTCGAAATAGCTTTCATTAGAACACCTCCCCAGCTGCACAGGATGAACTTCAGGAGGCTGTTTCTTCATGCTCTGACGTGGTATTCAGGTCATGCTTTGTGTTAGAAAGTTTATTTTCCTGTAGTTCCTGGCAGCATCGTTGTGGAAGGCATGCTCAGTTAAGTAGCAAGTCCATTGCTGATATACGTTTATATCACTTATTTTTTCCTGCTCACACCTCAGATAAATCTGATCCATCCCTGCCACTCATTCCTGCTTTTGAAGCAGAAATATAACTCTGCTAAACTTCTACAACATCCCCCACCCCAAAAATCCCAGGACTAAAATGCAGGTTCCTAAAGTAAGTTGAGCTACCACAAAGATGCCTCTGAGGCTCCTTAGACTTTAGAGAATTAAGCAAATCTCATGAGCACACAGTGTAAAAATATTCTGGGGTGTTTTGCATGTGCTTAGAGGTCACAGGCACTCTGTGGTTTACATATGTCTACTCATATGCCAGCTGGGATGGCGAGCACTAAGTTGTATTTTCCAAGTAAATACATCTGTTCAGCTCTTCCCCCTCCCAGTTTCACTCCATCTGATTATCTTCTAGCTGGAACAACCAGGGAGGCTCTGTTCCAAGCACTGTGAGCCACAGAAAAAGCCCTCACGTTTAAGGTCAGGTTGCAGGCTCACTTACCCCAAATGATCAAGGCAAACTTGACAGAAAAAAAATCAACTCACAGCTAAGGCTGGCAACCTATTGAGATGTAAAGCAACAAAAATAAAACTTAAATTGTAAAAACAGAGCCTTTGATAAGCATCAGTAAATTCTGAATGTAAAAAAACCCAACCAAAAAAAAAAAAACAAATGAAAGTCCAAGATATTAACCTGAAGCGATCACTCTGGCTTGGAGCCCTCCCTCTCTCTGCCCACACCACATAAAAAAACCCAGGGATGAAGCAAACTTCAGGATTTGGTTCAAAAATCCCCCACACCTCCCATAAAAAGTCAGCAATAGTAGTACAACCAGCTCTAGTAATCTAATGTCTCAGATCTAGCAGGCAGACTCACCAGAAGTGCCTGATAACCAGTTAAGGTGAATCTTTCTTTACCACTCAATACTTCTCTTTTTATTTCAGATTTTTATGATACAGAGAGTTTCACAATACCCTGCAGACCACAACACTCCTTTCATCTCTCCCTCTCCTGGGCTGTATCTCTGTTTATTTCCAGTTAAAAACTCAGCCTTTAAACATACTTCTTGATCTAGGCTGTTCCCTAGGAGAGACTCCACAGTATTACACCAAAAATCAGTTCTTTCTTTTTTCACAAAATGCATTTTGAGGCAGTAATAAATGCTAGAAATTCCAATATGCTGCACAGTGTGCTGTTCACCCTGAGAGCTGCAATGATGGGTGATAGGTGCTGGTATTTCACAAAAAGCATTCCAGAGCCTGTGAGAAATTGGGGAGGATTGAAACTACCATTCATTATTCCTAAAAAAAAAAAAAAAAAAAAAAAAAATAAAAGGAAAAGGAGGGGAGAGACAGCACCAAACAAAATCTGAGACTCATTTACTTCAAAAGAATATGTATAATGGCCAAACCACCAGCTCAGCTCACTGCTGGGGACAGTCTGGTTGCCAGATCTCAAAATGCTTTCTGTGCTTTATTCCTGTCAGAGTTAAAAGACATAAATATGGAAACAGAAGGAATTCTGAAAAAAAGCGCTTGCTGTGGAGCTGAGAATGAAGGTGACAGAGCTGGAGCTCAGAGCTCTCAGAACAATGAGGTCACACACAATATCCCTTCATCCATCCTTCTGCTCACATTCTTGCTGGACAATTGTGTTGATACGACAGCACAGGATTCCCAAGGCACTCACGTACAGATCCAAAGCCTTGGGACAGCAGATGGAGCAGGGGTCCCCATATTCCCTCAAAATACCCCAAATTTAACATGCCAGGGAAGACATTTTGGTGCTGTGGAACAAGTTCAGCCCTCATGGTATGCAGGGTTAGAAATGTGGTGCAAGAGCATGTCGCTGCAGGCCCCCAGCTGGGCAATAATTAGCATTGACTCCATGATTGCAGAAGGCTGATCAATCACTTTATTATATCATCTTATATTACACTATACTTCTTAAGAAACCCAGTAACCCTTCCAGCCAGCCCGATACAGCTTTGACCTAATTGGTCAATCAATCCAACCATCCAGTGTCCAATTAAGAAATCACCCTTTGGTAAACAAATCTCCATGGCACATTCCACATGTGCACAACAGCAGGTGCAGCAAGTGGAGATAAGAATTGTTTCTCATTATTTCCTCTGATCTTCTCACAGCCTTCCCCAGGACAATGCCTGGGAGAGTCTGTGCCTGCTCTCTGTGGAGAGAGCTGCTGCCACAAGAGCACACACAAAAATCTTGCATGTCCCAGCTGTGAAAGCTTTTCTGTGGCACAGAAATCCCTTCTGTGGTGGACTCAATAGATTTCTTACTGGGACTGACACCAAAAGGCCGTTTGATTAAAAATAATGTTACATTTAACCACACCTGAACTGAAAACTAGTGACTTCCAGCAAGTCTCCATTAGTTCCTCATGAGGTCTCCAGGATACTGTCTCAATAATTAATGTATTTGTTGTTACTGTTTGATACAGGAGTTCACCATGTAGGCAATGATCTCCTGTCACATGAAACACTGCTTGTGGAACAAGTGCTTTTCCTTAACCATGCAGGTCATGTTTATAGTGCCTGTCCCTGTCTCTGCTGAAGAGATTTTTGTTAGGACTGGGGAAAGAAATATAAATAAAATCCATGTGCTTAAAGGTTTCCCCATTCCACAGCAAGAAAGTGAGCAAACCTGGTAAGGAAACATGTTCATTGTGGAAACAAAAGAAAATATTTCACAAAAATACCTGAGAGTCCAGATTGATATATTTTCCCTAGAACTGACAGCAGTTCTTCAACAGAACAAGGGACCTTGTAAAGATACTTAAGACACATAAATTAACCAAACAGAGCCAAGATTGTGATCAATACAGCTTCACATTCAATACTTCAAGATTGATTATATTTAGAAGAAAGGCTTAAGATCTGTTAGCTGCAAAAGCTGGAAATATCCCACTCAAATAAGGTATAGATGCTACACAGGGAAGATAATTAAGTATTTAAAGAGCTTATCTAAGACTGGTGAGATTTTCTATAATTTAAAACCTTTCAATCACAATCTTTTTTGAAGACTCTTCTGCTTTGTTTATACAGTAGTGCTCATGATGCAAGAATGACTTGTGAATTCTGTGGCCTGCATTTTACAAAATGTCGAATGAGATTAAACATTTTTTTTCTTCCTGTCATGGCAGCTGTAATTGAAGTGAGATATATGAAAAATAATAAAACTTCCTTATGAGTGTAGAGCTGCTACACCTGAGGCTGAGCCACACAAAAAATTCTCATCCTCTCTGTTGAAAGTAAATCCTGGAAGAGAGAATAGTTTAGTCCCTATTGAAACTATCACAGCTCTAATGAAGGCTATTAAAATTCCCTTTTTGCTCTGGAAACACCAATAATCCCACTCTAAAGACTATAACAGTACTGTGATTCCATAAAGATGAGATATAAAAAACATTATGGCGAATTTGAGGATAATTCAATACCAGAATGATTTTCCTTAGTCTCCTTGACTAAATGCAGGCTCAACTACTGCTGAATCAAATTCCACTGGACAGGCTTTGAGAGGATCATGTATGTGGGGAAAAAGTTCTATCTTGGAGACAAAAAATGTATTTTTCCTAATTATTCAATTTTAAATCCTGTAAGAGAAATTAATGAAACAGTCTTAAGGAATCCTGGTGGTTATATATATATACACATATATAATTTTATATAAAATGCTTGTTTATGACAAGACTTCAATTGTCAAGAGCAGTTCAGTTTGTGACTACAGCAATGAGCATAAAACCTTCCATGAGCAGAGTGATTGCTGCGTGCTCTGAATGGCCTCACCAAAGGGCAAAAAAAATCAATGTACCAAAATTCTGAGTCATCCTTGAAGCACCATATTCTTGACACAAGTGAAAAACAAATTTTCTGCAAGTAGGATATAAGTAAGGTTAAGTAAAAGGGAGGTGGGAGTAAACAATGAAAGAGCAAGCACAGAAGTGTTTACATTTAGAGTTTCAACCTCAGAATCATGGGAAGTATTGATAAATCACTATTTGATGGGAAATCTGGGTCAGAATTCTCAGTCATACCACATTGCTGATCAAAAGGCAGCAGGATATGGTCAGCAGTGCTCATAAGGGTCAGTCAAAAAGTCATGAGCAGCAGCAGCAGCAGCAAAAGGAGGTTTTGTGTAAAATGAAGGAAAGAAAAGAGAAAATTGTAGAAGCAAGTAATCCAAACCGCTTCCATTTTAATTTGTGTCTGTACCCTGCTGAGGGAACAAACAGTTTGTAAGTTGTAGTCTGTCATGTAAGTCAGTGGTAGCTTCAGGGTAATAAATAGGACAGTAAAGCATATGCAAAGTCTGATTTATGGGATCCAAACAGAGAGAGCCCAAGTCTTGCAGCTATTTGCATCTTCCTCACATGCAAACAAGCACTGATGGAAAGTTTCCTGCTGAGAAAGAGAGAGAGAGAGAGGCAAGAGATGCACTGGAGAGAAATCTGTTAAGAAAAAACAGGCGAAAAAGGACTGGAATAATTTCTTTAGACAGGGGTTTTGTGTATCTTGGCACCAGAGCAGAGCATAACCACAGAATCACAACATGGTTTGGGTTGGAAGGGACCTTAAAATTCACCTCATTTCAACCCCCTGCCATGGCAGGGACACCTTCTACTATTCCAGGCTGCCCAAGCCCTGTCCCACCTGGCCTTGGACACTGCCAGGGATCCAGGGGCAGCCACAGCTTCTCTGGGCACCCTGTGCCAGGGCCTCCGCACACTCTGAGTAAAGAATTTCATCTAATCTAAATATCTTCTCTTTTAGTTTGAAACCATTCCTGGTCACCTTGAAGGTGTAATAGCACAGCTGTTCAATAGGCAGTGTGGATTTTGGGAGTTAGGGAACATCATATTATGGGTTTTCTTCTCAAATTCCTAGCCCAATTAATAACATAGTTGCAGGGCTTGCTGTAACCATCACCCTGTTGCTCAGCAGGTTTCTGGTCTTAGATCTAAAGCACCTTTAAAAGCCACAGCTGGACAGGGGTGATGGGGAGGGTGTGACCTGAAGCAGTCTCAGTACCAGAGAAGGTATTCACCATGGCAGAAAATCAGCACATCAGAGCAAAGCTGGAAAGCAGTGCAACAGGTTTGAGGGGGTGGTTCTAGGAGAAGAGTATTTCATCAGCTTGCAGCTAGAATGGATCCTGGGAAATTATTTGCTTTGAAAAATGAAGCATTCTTCAGTTGGGTAGAGATGGAAAAGGAGGGCTGCAACATCTCCACTCCAAACTGCAGTTCTGGCTGTTTCCTTGTCTCACGATCTCAGTGTTGAGCAGTGAATTAACTTCCAAGTGATCATTCTTTCCTTAACACTGCAACAGGCTCTTCCATCTCCTCATTCAGACAGGACAAATGCAGACATCACCAACATCAGCTGCTCCCTGGAGTTCAGTTACACTGGCTCACAAAGCAAATCAGCTCAGCTCCAGCATTCAGAGCTAAATTCTATGCAAACATTAAAAATCCCATTCACCTGAATTCCTGACACAAACTCCTGCAATGGTCTCTATTCAGCACCACTCACACACTTCAAAAGCCTTCTGCCAGCTCCCAGATTGGAAGCTGAGAAGATTCTGGAGCTGCCTTAATGCCAGTATCCTTAGCCCCATCAGTCAAGTGTTTACAGAGCTCCCATCATTTTCTTCCTCATGAACTTTCAACCTTTTTTACTTCAGGATTAGAGGCTCAGCTTATAAATGCCAACCTCTAAACCAGCAGAGGAGTTTAGCCTTGGAGATTGTGTAGTGGTGTGTTGGAAGGAGGGAGAACAGTGTGTGTGGCACCCAGACCTGGAATCTCTGATGGCTGAACACCCACAAGAAGAGATTGTTTAAAGAAGGGTTAAACCTCACCACAATCCAAAAGTTCAGTAAGTCAGGGCAATGTGAAGAAACAACAAATAATTCTGTTTTATATCTTGCCTTGCAGTTTGTTTAAAAACAATAAAAATAAGCTGGGCATATGTTTCACACATCCTAAGAAACCCAACCGTGCACTGTGCAGACTCACAGGATGCTGCCAGCAAAAAATGAAAGCTCAAATCAAAGCCAAGAGAGCTGGGGAATTCATCAGCACCTGGCTCAGGGCAAAGGTTGTCCTTTCCACAGGTCATGTTCAAATTCTTATTTCAGTGTCCTACAGCAAATGCAGGATTTTGCAGGAAGCCTGTTAGCTGGAGGAAATACTGCATGTCTGAAAGAGGTGAGTATCTGAGCTTCTTTAGCATCTGGTGCTGCAAAATTTTTAAAAGTTCCAGTAACCACATTGGCTTTAGGCATTTGCACCTACAGAAACAGTTTCCTCTTTTCTTTGGAAATTCATTAGTTTGTCCCATACACATGGGAATTACAGGCCTCACTCTATTGCAAATACACCCTTTTTTTTGCAGGTTTATTATTAAAGATCCTCATACTTACAATCATCTGTTCTTACTAAGAAATCTGGTGCATCTTAGCTTGCATTTCACATCAAGTAAAACTTTTTTTTTTTTGTGGTTTTTTCTTCTGCTGCAAACTAAATCTATTTTGGTGTGAGAGGGGTATCCCTGCCCTGCTGAGATAACAGCTCATGCTCAAAAATTGCATCCCATAAGTGCCCAACAAGTGCCCAAATCTGCCTGAACCATACCAGAATCTTCACCAACATCCACAAATGGTGACAAATGACACTTCAAGGGAGTTTTCTTGAATGGAAAGCAGTTAACAGCATGGTAACCACAGGGTGGATAAATTAGGAACAGTTTAGATCCTATTTTTCAGGAGAAGCCCATTAATAACTTCCCTACAATTAAGCAGGCAGAGGAAGGATTAACAGAAGAGAGTTAACAATGAATATGACTCATCTTCCATGCTAGGTCTTTAAGTTCAGTCATAAGCAAAAAAAAAAAAGTGTAATTTTGAATTTTAATGTCATGTGAGCATCATTAATAATCAATTTGCATGAAAATCTGTCCTTTAAAAAGGAAAAAAGAATGAAAAGCTGCCAGATTTGTTTGATAATGGCACATATCTGGTGATCATTCACTGCAAGGACACTTCCAGGCAGCAAAGGCACAGGGCTGTGTTCTTGGAATTTTATGTTCTTTTCTGAGCATCAACACTCGTGAGTTAATTTCTGTGCAGTTGCCTTAAACCTCTTTAATAATTCTAACTAGAAACTAAAAGGTTTGCATGTATAGCATGCATTTAGTCAAGACACTCAGTGGTGTGATAGGAGAGCCATTATCATTTCCCAGGTTGTTAGAAACAAGGTCAAGTTTAAACCCTGAGTGCTCCCTGCTCATCTTACATAAGAGCAAAAAGGCTGCTGAAAAGAGAAACAAAAAAGTTGGGAAAAATATAGATTGAATTGAGAATGTACCATTAGTTTATGAACTTGTCTTGTACCCCTTGTGGCTTTGTATTCCTCCTGAATATGTTTGTTTACATCCTGTTGATTAATATAAACGAGAAACCAGGAAAACGTATTCTGGACCATTACTGCAAGTCTGTGTGGCACTGGATGCAATGCTGACAAGTGGATCCTTTCTATAAACTGCACATTTATCACTTCTCAAGGAAATGGCTTCATTTCCCAGCTCTGTTTTGGAAGTTAAGCATAAGGAGAGGGAAATATTTCCTTTTTGAGAGGACTCATGTTTCATACTACTGAAAATCTACAATACAACAGCTTTGTCTTCCATCTCCTTCATTGGAGATATTGCAGTGAATATGAATTTGGATGGAAAGAAGAGAAATTGGAGTTACAGCTCTTGGTGTTTGTAATCTCTCTGCCTCTTCTTTTCTAACCACACACCCACCCCATGATTAAACCTGAGCTAAAGCAACTGCTACTGAACTGCACTGAATTAAAGAGAGCAGTGACAAGTTCAGGTAATTACCAGCCGGCGCCAGCGAAGGGATTGTTACATTCCCTACACAACTATGACTGCAAAGAAATAAAGGAAGAAGTGGCTTTTCCAGCCACTCTATTGATGACAGAGCCACTCTCCCTCATTCAGATATTTCACAGGCAGCACAGCCCTCACAAAGAGCCTGGATGCGCCTCCCACTCTGGGTGTAGTGCTCGGAGGAGCTGCATCTTTAGGTGTTTCAGCAGATCTGTGCTCCACTCGTCACAGCACGGCACTGAGCACTGAACACTGACTGTACTTGTGTAAGCTGGGAGAAAACAGGCAAAGAGAGAGCAGGCAGCCCGAGGGAACCCTCATTATCAGTGTCCTGACACTGCTGGGAGCTCCAGCAAGGGACTGGCTCCTGCTCACAAGCTATAACTTGGAGGGCCTTGATTAAATGCAGAATTCAGGAAGATGAATACAGACGTGCCCAGGAACTTCTGTGATCTGGATGAGCCTGATAAATTCAGATAGGAATCTTCACACCTGCCAGCTGCTTATTAATGCACATGGCAAAAGTGCTTTTTATAACAGTAAAATTTAACCAGATGCGCCACAGCTAAGCTTGTCTCCCAAAGAGTTCAAAGGACATGGGACATGGTCTTCTAGCCACCCTGATGGCAAAAGAGGGCAGTTCCAATACAGAACCTACTTTTCATATCATCACCCCATCTCCTGGGTGAAGTATGGGAAATTGGACATCACCAACAGAGGTTATATTACCCCATGATGGCAAGGATGTTTTTTGTCTCTGTTTTAATGAGCACATTTGGCATGAATATCTCAGGGTATAGAACTATCTGTGTATCAGGCATGAAAATATATTAAAAAAAGAAAAAAAAAGAAAATGAAACCAATGCAGAAAATATTTAAAGGGTCCTTTTCATATTCATCACATCTCTCCAGAATAGCTCTATAGGAAGTGAAAAACTTTGGAGTTGGTAAGTCTCCTCTGTGATTACATGGAACTATCTCCTCATCCCAGGAACACATGCCACAGTATGTTACACACATATGAATCACACACTTCCATACCCACACTGAACTTCGTGTTTGCAAGGAAATCCTTGGAGAGCCTGATGTAACATTCCCAGAACCAGCCCAAGATCAGGCTCAGCTGAAGAACAAAGATGTTGTCATTTCTTATGACTTTTAAGCTCCAGAAAATTCTTTCTCCTAGTGGGACTTCCTGCTGTTGGATATTGAACTGAAACTATTCTGGAGTCAGTTCCAGTAATAAATACTGGGACAGCAAAATACCTGTAGAACTTTTCCTTGATGAGTCTGTCTTAGAACTGTAAATCTGGAATTTTCACAGCATATTTCATACTGGAGAAGCTTCCATATAAGGACTTATTTTAATAGGAAATTATTTATCATGTTTTTCACACCTGAGTATCTCAACTCCAACAATCTGACAGTTTTTTTTTATTTCAGTTCATTTTTTTGTGCTTTTGTCTATGTTGTTTTCCTTTGTTGTGTGGTTTGGGGATAGTTTTATTTTGTAAATTCTGGTGTCTGCCTTTAGGAAGAGACTCAATCATTCGAGCAGATTTTAGCATGTACCTGGTGAGTTAATAAACAGATGGTGGAATTACGGTGATGAGCATCACACCAGAAAAGACCCAGAGAGAGAATGGTAAACAACTCTGACAAGGAGCCCACCTCTCCCTCTGGTGTCACTCACAGCATCAGCTCCTCATGTGACTGATAAAAGCCTGATAAAAGCAAAAGTGAGCTGTCCCAAATATCACAGTGATGACAGAAAGCCTCTCAGGTAAGAGGCAGGTTATTTTTCCAACCAAACACTTTGAAAATCAACTAAGACAAAATTGAAGAGAGCTAGAATATCCCTTTGGAGGTCTGTGGAGAGGCTGGGCTGAGGCTCAACAGGTACCTCCTAACCCTGTGGTAGCAGAACAGACCCTACAAAAATGCCAGGAGCCTTAAAATTATGTTAAGGTAGCAACAGGTAGCAGGAAACTAATTTTGAGAGGCTTCTGGAGAGTGAAAACCTCAGAAAAACTGGTTTATAAAAATAGGATATAGATGCTGTAATATTCCCTCTTTATCAGCTCTGCACAGATTCCTATCATATATTGAATGATTAATTTGACCATCCAGAGTACCTGAAAGGGATCAAGGAATAAAAAAAAACAACTGCAAACAGTCTTCCATACACCCCCACAGAGTTTAAAATGTTATCCACAGCCTTACCTAATGTGACAAGTGTCCTGGAAGGACACCAGCATTAATACAGACCTTAAATGATAAAATTCTAGCCAATATCCACAGTATTTTAAACAATATTTATACAACAAGGCCTACATTTTGTTCAGAATACGAGTAACTGCCATGCAGCTTTTACTTAAAAGAAAATTACAGGCAGGAAATGTTCCATTCAGGTGTGAGCAGTGTAGCGAGACACAGAATCTCTGGGGTTTTTTAAACTGCCCTGTACAAAATTGTATTAAATTACTGTATGTGCACCAGTGAGAGAGAAGAAATAGAGAAAAGCTATTTCCCCTGGAGCACCAAAGGATGGCAAGGGGGCAGATGGAAATGATAGGTTTTTCTGGCCTGGCTATTATGATTGGAGAGTGCAAAGAGAAGAATAAATGTATTGTCATTTATTCAAGCCAGAAGGCAGAGAAGCATTAGCACCTACAGCAAATAGCTGCCTAGAGAACAGCATTTTCACAGGATTACAAACGTATCTCCTGCCACTAAACACACCAGAATAATTTGGAACTAATACTGTTATATTCTTTTGTATAAAATTGCCAGTAATTTCTTTTCAATAATACATTGCTCTTAGTGAAGGTGCCCACAGACAATCAAGGTGGTGTGTTTAATTTCATTGATCATTCCATTTGCTGAAACAGGTATTTACCGTCCAATTTGGCGTTTAAGAGTATGCACATTTCAAAATAAAACCTCTGTTTTGATATCTACCAAACTTTTTCATTCAATATTGAGAAATGTAAACTACTTTCTGTTCTAACTATTCCAATAAAACTTCTTATGAATAGGGAAGCAAACAGATCTTTCAATTAAAAAGCTTACATAGACACACTTTTAGTCTTTGTTGAAGAAACACTGTTATTTTATGTTCCTCTGATCAAGAGAAAGCATGTGAGAAGCAGAGATTTAGCTTGGATTTAGCAGGTTTGGGAGCAGGACTATGAACTGAGCAAAACCTCAATTACAGGCTAATTGAATGTATGCTCAAGTACATTATTACAATTCAATAATCATCTCTTCAGAATTAAACAATTCCAATTTGCTTTCATTTCCGCCTGTGCACATGCATTACAAATTTGCTATTATTCACACTAAAATTACTCGGGCTGGTTGGAAGCCCAGTGTGTCACAGGGTAGCACCAAACTGATCTCAAATGAGCCACTTAACCTCACCTGCTTCCTAATGAGGGATGAGGAGCAGGATGGGACCTTCCCACAACAATCTGATCCTGGTAAAGTTCCTTCCAGGTGGGTGCATTGCTGAGCAAACCAGCAATGAAGCCATCAGCACCTTTCCTGCTGGACATCCAGCTATTCTTGGGTTTTATTTAGTCTTCTATTTTTTTCCCTGCTCATATCAACAAACATGAAGTTCTCAAGCTGCACCAAGGGAAATACAGGTTGGATACTAGGAAAAAGTTTTTCACAGAAAGAGTGATAAAGTTCTGGAATGGCTGCCCGGGGAGGTGGTGGGGTCACCATCCCTGGGTGTGTTTAACAAAGCCTGGATGTGGCACTGGGTGCCAGGGTTCAGTTGAGGTGTTGGGGCTGAGTTGGACTTGATGATTTTGGAGGTCTCTTCCAACCCAGTGATTCTGTGAATTCAGTGGATTCCAGGCACCTAAAAGAGCCTGGAATGCTCTGATAGCTGCTTGTTCTGGAAGGCTGCCTCTGTTTAGCTGTGGTACAATCCTAGGTGTGCCACTCCTAGCAGCTCAATTCCCTTTTAATTGTGAATTCCCTTTTAATTGTGAATTAATTCCCCCAGACTTGAACAAGAAATAGGATCACTGGGTGGGAATTAAAAGCACTTGGCATTCAGCATAAACATTCTCCTTGTGATCTCTGTGGTCCAAGCATCTGCACCACACAACACTGCAAGGCATAACAAAGGCATCTGATCACCAAAGGACAGATCAGCTGGCAGAAAGCAGCACAATGGGCAACTTGATCTCCTTTCTACAGCTGTTTATATTCCCTGCATTTAGATGAGTAAATTACACCCTGTGAGCAGACCCAAACTTCCAATTGCTCTCACCCCAAACACAGAATACCTCGGGAACAACTCAGCCATCTTCTGAACTCACCACCTAAGAATCAGTGAGCACTCCAGTGGTGCAGCTCAAGGTGGGTTTAAAAAATAAAGAAAAACCCAGCATAGGGGATAGCACTTCACCACCTTGTGAAGGTGAGATTAAGACACACCTTGCATGTGTCAGGCTCTTGAATCATGGTAATTAACATGGCTAAAATCCAAACACCCTTCAAGAACTACTGATGCCTCTACTCTGGACTTCAGGGCGTCAGCAGAATCAATCCCAGCATTTACTGCCAGCAGCCCTGAACAGTCTCTGCTGGCATACAGAGCTCCACCACAAGATTATTTCTGCCTGATAAAATACTGGAAAGGAAAGCAGCTTGTGAAGCTGACTGACAGCCAAACTGTTCAGCTGACTACAGTAAAAATCTCCACAGCCACCATATTTTACTACAAAACTTTTCAAAGAGGGCTGTGTCCAAACTTTAAATTCAAATACCCAAGATACCGACTTAAACTCACGTCACTTTCACCCTATTTCCTTATTTCAATACGAACAAAAGAAGGTCTGTGGATATTCTCAGTTCAGTCAGAGAGAAAAAGAGAAAGATTTCTGCCAGGCTAAGCCTGGGGAAAAGTCTGGGAGGAATGTAAACAATCTATTACCTTGCTTTCCGTTCATGTTGTTTATAGATATGTTCTACCACGCTGACCTAAGTCCACTGTACCAATCAGGTGAAATGTTTTTACCTTAAGACCAATGGAATTAATGGTCACGATGTTCTCTATAAAAGAGAGAAGTGCTTTTGAATGAACGCTCATTTTGCCTTCTGAAATTGTGCGAGTCATTTTGCCTGTCCCTGGCTCAAGAGCATCAAAGGTCCAACAGAATGTCAGTTTTTATAGACAGTTCTCCCCCAGCAGGAAACACTCCTTGTGCATGAAATGATTTGCTCCTACCTTTGACGATGAGCTCGGCGTAGTTGGAGACGCCGGAGCCGCCGTCGGAGCGGATGACGCAGCGGTACTTGCTGATGCTGCGCTGCGACGTGTCGGCCACGCTGACCGTGGCCGAGAAACGCCTGTGGTTGACCACCCGAGTGACCATCAGGGCTGTGTCCCTCCCGTTCCACTGCTGCAGAGGCAGAGAGAAATAATGCCATAATGGAGACAGGTAGGTAGGGCGTTGGTGCATCCATGGGTAAGTCGCTCTTTGGGGTGCTTAACATAGGTCAGAGCTCTGAGTTCATGTTGCTGGGAGAGGCTTTGGACCATGTTTTGGAGAGGTTTTGAAAAGCATGGCTTTTCAAGGGAAGAATTCAGCCATTCCCTCAGGAAATCCACTAGGCTGTGTGAGCTGGGCACTAAAAAATTCTTATACATAAGTGAGGGTGGGGAGGCCCTGGCACAGGGTGCCCAGAGCAGCTGTGGCTGCCCCTGGATCCCTGGCAGTGTCCAAGGCCAGGCTGGATGGGGCTTGGAGCAGCCTGGGACAGTGGAAGGTGTCCCTGCCCATGGCAGGGGGTGGCACTGGGTGAGCTTTAAATTTCCTTTCAACCCAAACTTGTGATTCTATGATATAATTAAGTTTGCATTTCTAATTAATATTTGAGCTATATCTGGGCTTTTGGTGTGTTCTAAGGATACAAAGAGGGTAAAGTGTCTGGAAGGAAACCCATATGAAGGGCAGGACACTGAGGACACTTGGCTTAGTCAGAGTAGGAACTCTGTGACAGGGACAGGACCCAGGGAATGGCTGGAGCTGTGTCAGGGCAGGCTCAGGCTGGAGAGCAGGGAAAGGCTCTTCCCCAGAGGGTGCTGGCACTGCCCAGGCTCCCCAGGGGATGGGCACGGCCCCGAGGCTGCCAGAGCTCCAGGAGCGTTGGGACAGCGCTGCCAGGGGTGCCCAGGGTGGGGCTGTTGGGTGTCTGTGCAGGGATGGGGCTGGGCTGGGTGATCCTGGGGGTCCCTCCCAGCTCAGGACATTCCATGATTTTAAGATTAGTTCCTGCAAAGGCTGCAGAGGGGCAGGTCTGCCTGCCACTGTGCAGCTCCATCCAGGGTAATTAGAGGCCCAGCTTGGATGTGAAAACACAACAGCTGAAGGCTTTGTGTTCGCCTGGGAAAACACTACAAATGAACAGATTCTGTAAATTTGGCCTTTCCAGATGCAAAACTATGACTCTGGACCAATTTAAATAAACTGGTCGGATGAGCAGACATCCTTGTATATCCAGCATTCCCCAATAAACCTCTCTACCAATGCCAGACCACATTTTTCCAACTGGAAAAGGGACAGACGAAGAATTAGCCAGAAATTGTTCTCCACAGTATAAACACCTCAACTTGCTCATTTGTCCAGTTTATTAGGAATTTCAAAGGAAAGCACTTTGCTGTTTTGGCAGTTTCTACTAAACAGTTTCTAGGGGTGCTTCCAAGGCTACTTTCATTAAATGTTGAAGTTTTAGAGAATGAAAGCAGGTTTTCATTAAGAATAGCAATTCTTTCCTCCCCAAACTCTGCTTCTCACAGGGAAAGGTTCATATTGCTGCAGGTCAGAATTGCTTTCACATACATCTAATTATAACTGGGAAAATATCTTAATGAAAGAACCAAAAAAAGATAAAATAAGTCAAAAATATATCTCAGTCTGTGCTAGACATCCACCATAGGTAAATAAATCTAAGTTAAAAATGCAATTTTTAGAAGAACAGCTGTGATGAGAGCATAGTTACTGAATATAAAATCATTTTTATATAATGCCAACTACATGTCTCACCAACTTAAGCCTTTTTCCCAGTACTATTTTTAAATTTTATGATTAGATAAGCCAATTCCTTGATTTAAGCTAGATTTGAAAATGTTATTTTTAAATTTTATTAAAATGCCTGAAGTCAATTATAAAATTTGATAAAGTCTGGTAATTATTTGACTAAAAAGGCCCTTCCTGTCTGTCCCAGATGTTACAACTGTGAGGTGATCAAACCTCAGTCACATCATTCCAAGCTGAGAATAAAACTTTTGGACTGGCTTTAGTGTTCTTCAAATGATGTTGGCCTTGCATACGTGCAACAAGAATCCTCTTGACTTGTTTAGGAGTTAAACATTTAGGAACTCAACAATGTTAAAAGCTTCTGGAATGGTAATGCTGGGAGTCCACATATCTGAGAAATTCAAGGGGCAGGACAAATTATTGTGTCCTTCACTGGGACATACACAGCCCCTGTGCTGATGTTGGGGTTGATGTCTGTTCCATGTCCAATTCTAACACTGACAGTGAATTCCCAAGGGTTTTGCTGCACCCACTAGAAGAGCAGGTCCCAGACAAGTTTGATCAGTAGGTTGCAAATAAGACATCCAGGGAGGGAATGTTTTGGTCTTTCAGGGAGTGACTAAAAGGAACAAGACCAAATCTGCTGTCAACACAGCCAAGGGAAACTGAGAGCAAGAAGACCTGGGTGCAAACTGGGTTTGTCTATTTTAACCACCCAGGTAAGTAATTTCAGACCTTGGAGAGTTCCTTCTTAACAATTATCGCTGACTCCAGGCTGAGAAGGTTTTTAGAGGGTGAAAGGAAAGCAGATGGCATAATAAAGCAGAAGAGAACTGTTCCACTTCCCCTCTCTTCTGCTTTATGGCTGAGTGTTTACAGGTACATGGGCATTTGTTTGAAACCAGAACTTTGCTGTCACTGGCAATTTTTTTTCCTTTTTCTGTCTCCTAACTCCATGCTTTATCACCTCAAACTCTCACCTATAAGTGATTTATGGCAGTTCTTCAAAGGATCTCGATGAAAAGATTTTGCCTCACCACCTAATCTTTCTCTACCTATTTATTTCACTTGCAAAAGCAAAGAAAGCCCCAAATTAAACACAAAAAACCCCAGCAGGGCATTGCTTTACCTGGAGCCAGAGCTTGTCGTGCTGTGACCACTTGCCCCCGGCGATGCACTGGAAGGTGGCGTTCTGCCCCACGTTCACCTCCACGTTCTGCAGCCGCAGGAAATGCGGGGCTTTTCCTGACAAAAGAGGCAGAGGGATGCAAGGGTAGAGCCAGGCAGGAACCACCCGTGCTGCACCCACCCAAATGCTCAGCAAAGCTTGGAGCTCTCCCTGCCAAAGGGGCTTTGCAAAATGAAGCTGTAAACACCTTGGGAGTTTAACTTCTCCTTGCAGGGAGAAGTGGGGATGGAGCTGGGAGAGTGGCCTGAGGGATCTTAGAGAGCTTTGGCACCTCTGAAAATACAGACTTGGATCAAATCACAAGTTCATGGTCATCGGCACAATTTCTTATTGCCTGCTATAAAGAGTAATTGAGTCATCTCTTTTCTTCAGAAAACTATGTTTCTAAAAAGGTCAAAAAAAGTCAAATGCTTTTGTGCTTGTCAAGCATGACTGACCCAAACCCCATTTTCACAAGTCTTTTATTCTTTTTCTTTTCTTGACTATCAAATACGTCCTAGACCTTTAGAATAATGCATCATCAATATCAAATCAGATATTAAATGAGATATTCATTTAACTGACAGTATTGCATCACTGGTTTAGTTCGAGATCACTGATATCAATGTTTTGCTGACACTAAATTCAGCATTAGTTCAAAATTAAACCAGTGATATTAAAAATGCAGACATCAGATTTTTTCACAAAGAAACTAGATGAGAGGATTATCTTTTTGATTAAATATCTGACTGAGTTAGGTCTCTATTTAACTAAAAGTATAAAGAAGACTACAGCAGAGTAAGCAACACCTTTAAATGAACTATTTTCTTGCAGGGCTTCAGAAAAATGCTTGTGCATAATTTGAAACATTTTAGTATGATATTCTGTAAAAACATACACCTAAAAAGGTCAGTGTTTTTCAACAATATCTGCTCATTTTCTAGTATGATTAGACACTGAAACACATAATTTCAGAGGACAATATAACCTCTCTTCTGTTGGAGGAAACAGCTTTAAAGGGAAGAGGGCATCTGTGGCTGTGCATGGCTGAAACTTGATGTACAAGTGTTTGACACATGAACAGAGAACACATGTTCATACACCATGTCAAAGGTTTTTATCTGCTCCTGTGCCCCATGCAACACACAGCTCACTGACAGCTCCTCAAGGACAGGGACTCTGTGCCATCCTGCTTTCTGGGCAGCAGGGTTACATCAAAGTTTACTGGAAAACTCCCTCTGGGTGACTTCAGAACATTCTACACGTTATTTCAGGATAATTCTAATATTTGTGCCTGCAGACTGAAGTGTACAGCTGTGAGTCAGCTACAAATACAAAGGTGTAGAGTCCCACCAATGCCAGCACCCTGGTCCTTGGGTCTGCCCAGCTTCTGGAGCATGGGTTGTGCTGTGATGCCAAGGGCTCATGCACACAGAGTCAATGAGCTTCTAGCATAAGGAAAATGGATATTCCAGTGTATTGTTTCACAGGACAAGGAAAACAAGAGGCAGCACCAGCAATACATTTATTTTTCTGTATTACTGTGTCATTAGAGGCATTTCACTGCTTTTTGCTGACTTTGGTTTGACTGCCTTTGTCATCTGTGAAGGTAAAACAGAAATGAAGAAATAAGACCAATGATTTCAGTAACATCCAGGGTCACCAGGAGCTTCATGGTCCCCGTGTTTTGATTTACAACAAATGTAAAAGGAATCTGAGGGGCAAAGGCTGTACAAGGAAAGGGAACACGTGGGTGACGTTTCCCCTGGTGACTGACACTGCTGAACAACAAAAGCAGCACTGGGAACCAGACAGGAGCAGCATTTACAGAGACTGCAGAGGACTTGCAGCTTGTAATGAGCTCTGTATGCTGGGGGTTGCAAACAGATTCAAAAAAAACCCCAAACAACCAACTCTGTTTCAAACATTTTGTTGCTTGAGTCACCAAGAATGCATTTAATTTTGGCAAGGACTTGTATATACTTGAAGAAACGGATTCAAAATCAGTTTACTTAATTAAGCAGGGATACAACACAGCATCCTGCCTAACTGCTTTAAATGCCATCATTTTCTTGTTGAGGCTCTGCCCCATGGTTTGTTTAGTGGCCTCTTTTGCAGTGAAGGGACCAGCAATCACCCAACACGCTGTGGAAGGCACAGACCATTTGGGGATTTGTCTGGATGCTGCCAGTTATCAGCAACATCTGGTTAATACAGACTGTAAGTATTCCTTAATGAAGTAAATGCACCCAAAGGCCTGAGCAATGAGCACATGGTAAATACAAATATAATTTACTTAAGCAGCAATTAACCATACTGCAGTTATCAGAAATGTCCTGTTAAACTTGAGCAGAACCATGTCTGTCACATTGAATGGCAGATGTTCTTTGACATTCTGATCACAGCAAAAACACTTGATTTCACTCCATCTATAAGACCCATCATTTTTTTTCTGTGCAGCTGTCACTGACTTACTGAAACCATGAGCCAGAAAGAGGGGCTGTTAAAAAAGATCTTTACATGTAACTGTACATTACATCCATAAAATATCCAAAGTCCTCAAGCCCCACTGAAGGTGGGTAAAGAAACCAAACAAATTCAGACTCAAAGACTGAGGCACAATGCTTCTTTAAACATAAAAAAGTAAATAAATCTCAGCTTATTGTTGTGTCTGCAATAGAAGAAATGCAGCACTAACATCTTTGAACAGTGTAATGAACCTGCATTAGTTTCTACTCCTGTATAAGTGCAGTGTCTGAACAAGATTAATTTTCAATCTCTTCACAGCTCTCTGAGCAGGTCTAACATGTTGAAACCACCCAGCCTTTGGGACAGGCCTCTTACCAAGTAAACACTGAAACAATTTGTTTGGTTGTTCTTTTCAGAAGTTAACCACACTGGTTATTAAAAGAAGCTTTTTAGATTGTTTTCTACAGCAATAAGATTAAGAAATAATAAAACCATCAATTTATTAGAAAGTAAAGAGAGAATTCCAGTAGCCATTAACCAAGAGCAGCTTTGCCTTTTGTACAACTTGAAAAGTAGGTAATAAAGCAAGGCTGACTGTCCTTAGAGGTCTTGGAGGAAGACAAGACATTTTAGTGCTGACCCAACTGGGTAAATCTCTCCTTTAGACTACAAACTGTGGCCTACACCATGCTGGTACAGTCAGAAAAATAAAGAGTGCTCACTGCAGGGATGGGCGAGGACTCTGACTTCATCCACAGCTATGTACCCAGGGTGTCCTTTCAAAGAGACAGACTCAAATATCACCTGAAATACAGAAGAAAAAAAATGTTTGAGAAAGAACATTTACATCAGTAATTTCAGCAGTGACCACATTCTGCTGTTATTCCAAGTCTGAGTCATTCAAGGCATTTTGTTAACAATGAAGGGATACCAGGGCAATTCAGTGTGTGAATGCAACATCAAATCTGTTGGGGAAGCAAAACAAAGGATTAGAGCAACATTCAATAGGATTAAAGACAGCTCTGTGCATCTCTGATTTGGAAAAGCAAAAAGTGCCCTGGGTACATGCACACACCTATATTCACTTAAACACCAGTCCAAGAACATTAAGTGGATAATAATTTGCTATCTTGTTCTCAGTATGCCTTGGAAAATTGGAGAAAGCACTACAGAATTCTCTTCCTGGATCAGTGACCATGCATGGATTCTTCTGGAGAAAACCCTGATTCACTCTGCAGGCCCTTGCAGAACTAGGAAGTAAATTCCAAGCAAAAGATGACACTGGATTCTGGACTGAAATTAGATTTTCCTGGATATACTGGTGTTGTTTCTGCCTCTCCCTGGATTCCACTAACATGATCTGAGGAGGAATGTTCTTCAAAACCATATGTACAATTTCTCTTAATGGTACATTAACAAACTTTTTCTTTTTTTCATTTGTCTACCTGGATTATGAAAACATTTCAGTAATGTGGGCCTGAAAAGACAGATATTCCATCACAGATGAATAAAAATCTCATTCTTCTCTATGGGTTTGTGATTTTTACCTGGAAAACTGCCCTGAAGTATCTTGTTATAAAATATATGGACTCTCACAAAATCAGCAGCGCAGAGAAAAATAACAAAACCAAACAACAAAAACTAAAAATCTGATAAAGACATCATTGAAAATAAGTTAATTTTTGGAAAGTGGGACAGTGGAGGGGAAGGTGCAGATCTCACTCTGGGGACCAGCAACAGGACAAGGGGAAATGGAAAAAGCTGAGTCAGGACAAGTTCAGGTTGGGCACTGGGAAAAGGTTCTTCAGTGGGAGGGAGATCTGTGAAATGAACACAGCACCAGCCTGGCAGAGTTCATGCAGCATCTGGAGGACACTCTCAGACACATGGTTGAGTTTTCAGCATGGTTGAGTTTTCAGAGGAGCAGGGAGTTGGATTTAATGATCCTTATGGTTCCCTTCCAACTTGAGTCATGCACTGACTCTACAAGGAATAGGAGGTTTTGAAATGTCAAACCATGATAATAATAATAACAATAATAATAACTACTAATATTTTAATTTTTATTTATTTTTATTTTTATTTATTTTTATTTAGCAGCCTGATGTTGAATAATCAGTGATGCTACCTCCCAAATTACTGATTCTCTTCCCAAAGGAACAAAGTGCTGTCCTTTACCACATTAAAAAAATTATGGGTGGAGAAGGAATGGGTGCTGTCTTCTGCAGGTGAAAGGGAAATTCCCAGTCTCACTCCATCTGACTAAAGGAACATTCACACTGTGCTGGATTGCTGATTTTTGCATGAGTAAACAATCAAGTTTCCAAGGACAGAGTTAATTAGTTACTGCCATTAGAGCAGTGTTCTGGTGCAGCTACTTGTAGTCATTCCATCTAAAATTCACTACTAGACCACAGAATTAACTATTTAAAACTGGTTTTTAAACAGTTCTTTTTGTTCTAAATAAAAGCTGGCATTCCCAGCCTGTCACTGTTCAGCCTCTTCTTTATGTCCTTCATCAAAAGATTTAAATACAGTAAAAGGTTCAACTGTCCAAATATTGCCCTGGATAAAAATAGAGCAAAAATATCCTTCCTAGCTACAGAATCGCTGTCATTCATTTTTCTTTGCATTTGGGCTTCCGGAACATGGTTTCTTCTCATGTTTTCATGACTTCCTAAGATCTCTGCCCCCAATTCAAAACACAGCCATATGTGACCTCTCCTGAAATACAACCATAAGGGAGAAAAGGCATAAAAACAGGCAAAGACAAGCCAAGAAAAGCTCAGGAGCTAATAATATGTAGAAACAAAGTTCTCCTCCAGAGGGACTGGCTAACAATTAGGCTGCCCAGGAAATACTAGGAAGAAGCAAGCCACTGGAAGATAAAATAATCCAAAAACCATTAGCAAGTGTTTTGTGTTATCAAGGTCCTTGATAGGCTTTTTAGGGGCTGTATAAAATAAGAGTATAAAATAGCAGTCTTTAGTATGGAAATTATAATTACTTTAGCAATTAAATATCATTCATGATAAAAATTACATTTACTGGGAAAGTCATGCAAGGCTCTACTGCAACTCCCTTCAGACCTGAATTCAAGTGCAACATTACAGCTACAAAATCATATTTTAGTTTTACTATTGTGAAAAGTTATAAGCCACAACAAAGTAATTTTCAATTATCTGCAAGTCAAGAACTTGGTAAGTTCTCCAAGGCACTGGCATCAGGTATGAGTGGGTGGCAAAAGTAAGCACCAACAGACAGAGAATTGGCTTTGGTTAATTACTAACATGTGCAGGGTCTTTTATACAGCACAATCTAACTCAATAATAACCAACTCAGCCTCTAAAAAATCCCTGTCCACTGGTGCAGAATCCACTGAGTAGAGGACTCTTCTCAATTCAAGCAATATTGTTTAACTCTTTTATTCTGTTCTGCTTTACACTCAGATATTCTTGCCCTTTTCCAGTTCAAACTTACACATTATTGTCTTTTTGTATATTTTGAAGGATCTCTTCCCTATCAAAGTCAGAAGCACAGAAGCACCCAGGCTTTCCTGAAAACTGGGAACTGAGACCCACCATGGGGAAAAGGCAGGAATAAATGTTTATGGGGCCCATTTCTGCAAATCTCATGCTCAGTATTGCTCTTGTCTTTTTAAACTCAGTTGGAAACACAGCATGATGGTTGAGACAGGCAATGCTTTGTAATTAATAATGCTTTGCATTTAAATAGAAGAAAATTAATACAGTTGACAAAATACAAGGCTTCACTTTTAAAAAAGCATTCTTAAATGCTCCTGAGGTCTGCAAATACAAAGTCATTTCATGTTTCCCTCCCACTGAACAAGCCCCCGTTCCAGCGCTGTGATTTACCAACAATGTCTGTGTTAGCAGCCTAGCCCAGCTCATCTGTTGTGCTACAACAGTTTTCTCCGGGCATGGATCAATAACATTCCTTGCTATACATCAAAAAAACACCTTCCTGGCAGGCTCTAGTGCTGCCCTTGGTGCATTCTGGGACTGAGTTCATCCTTATGGCAAGCAGTAATTCAAGATTACACGTATTACCTTTCTCCAAGAGCCATTAGAGCTTTTCCTCGCTACGCTGGAAAACATTTGCAGGCTGAGAATCCAAGTACAAGTAACTCCAGGGTAGACATGATAAATCTCCCCACGTTTCTATCTCAGCTAAGTGCTTCTGCAGCCAGATGACTCCTATGACCCTTGCACAGAACTGCCAGACCTCAAACACGACCTCTGGCAACTGCTTTGGATACCGATCTTCCACTAGCCACATCTCCAAAGTTCAAAGTACTTGACAAAGTCTCAGACCAGGGCAGAGAGCTTCAGATTGTTCTGCTTGCCTGAATTTTTGGTGTACATCCCAGTCCAGGATGGTGTGGTTTCTGTGCATTAGGAGGATAATTGACATTTTGCCTGATGCAGAGTTCAATATTTAGGGAAAATGTTGGTTTTGCATGGTCTTTTCAAAATACAGAACAGGCTGTCAGGCCTCTTGTGTACAGAGAGTTCTCCAAGAATGCAATTTTGATTTAAAGCTGACATAGAATTGGCAAGTGTGAGGGTGGGGAGGCCCTCGCACAGGATGCCCAGAGCTGCTGTGGCTGCCCCTGGATCCATGGAAGTGTCCAAGGCCAGGTTGGACAGGGCTTGGATCAGCCTGGGATAGTGGAAGGTGTCCCTGCCCATGGCAGGGGCTGGAATGAAATGATCTTTGGGGTCCCTTCTAACGCAAGCCCACCCAGAATTTTATTAAATAACACTGCAGTGGCACATTCTAGATCATGAGTGTGAAGAACAAGACACTCCTCAGGCAGCAACACACCAAAGTTTTGTCATCCTCACACCTCTGGACTTATTGAGGCAAAAGTGTTACTTTAGGCTTTTCCTCTTAATTTTTTCAAGCTTCAAGTTCTCTTTTTTCTTTTTATTTTCTCTTAAACCTTGCTTAAATGTAGAAACTCACAGGACTACAGACCACTAACAGGATGATTTATAAAACCAGAGGCTGAAATCAGTCTACGAGATCCCAATAATACCCAGGACAGATCTCAAATTTTAAAAGCCATGCTTAAGGAACAAAAAATACAAGGATCACCATAAGACATCACTCTCACTCATCACAAATTAAGAAGAAGCCCCTTGCATTTTCTAGGAAGGAACTACTACTGGGCAGGTACTGCTGCCTTCCAAACCATTCATTTTTGTGCTTCAGTAGAAAATTCTTGTTTGATTTAAAGGATTCTTTTGCCCAAGAAAAGCAAACTTGACCTGCCAAAGTACTTTTAAAAGACGTAAGTGAGGCTCAGGAAGCCTCCTATTGATATATCTGAGAGCAGGATCCCTCTTAGTGCGAGATCAGACTGCCTTTTATAGGTTTTTCAAGCACCGATTTTCTGGGTGAAAGATCATTTCTGTTATCTCTCTGGAGCACCAACGATGAAGCAAATTCTGCTTCATGCCCAGGATCATGTTAATATGAATGGAGTAGGAGCGCTCCAGTGTGCCTTCAGAACAGTCACAGGTTGTGCACTGCCCTTAAAACACCATTTTCCACACATTTACATCTCTTTATCCTTCCCTCTCGCCCGCCTGGTGCACTCCCTGGATTCTGCTGGTATCCACAACTCTTTCAGAGGCAGAACATTAAAGCATCATCCTCCAGCTCAGATTTTACAGACCCCCTACCCAGTTATTAGAAGCAAGAAAAAGAGAGGCTTTTCTACCTGCTGTTTTTTATACACAGACTATTTGCTGCCTTTTCATAGTTCATTCTATCTCGATGCCTGTCTCACTCATGGCTTTTATTAGTATCACATGGACATCAAATCTCCTGCAAGGTTTAGGATGCAATTATCTCCCAGCCTCTTTTTTTTTCAGGTGTGTCTTGAATATAAAACAAGACAAAGGTACCCCTTCAACAAATAAAAAGCAGTATGTGAGTCCATTGTGTGCAAACTATATAACTGAAATAAAACAATGGCTGCAAAGTTGCAAAATGAAGTTTGAAACAGACAACTAATAAGTTGGTGTAAAACTAATATAACCAAAAAATAGCATAGCCATTACATTCCTTGGCTTTGTCCTTGTTTTAAAAAAATTATCTTCTAACAGAATAAATAAAGCTGTGCTAGAAAGAGGAGGAACTGAGGGTCTAGTGAAGAATATCCACATATGATACTGTGGTATAAGACTTTATTTGTACCTTTTGTCCTTATACCCCTCGTATGGACACAAGATGCAAAGCCAAGTCAAAAAATGTTTCTTCTTATAGACCCAACCAAGGTCCAAAAATAATCCAGGAAGCTTTATGCAGAGTAGATACATATCCAGAAACTGTTTTGTTTGTAGTTACACAGTGCCACAGAAAATGCCAATACAAGTGGCAATTTCCTCATGAACAAGTGGGTCCAGTCAATAACTGCCTCCCCTCCATCAGTCCGTGGCCTGCCAACAACTAAAGAAAAAAGTGAGGAGGAAAGAAATATGTCAAGCTGCCTATATATCCACTACAGGTGAATTTATTCTGAAAGGAAAATTCAAGGAGGGAGGCGTCGATTTTCAAAACTAACAACAGACATCCAAAGAAGAGAGAGGGAAAAATATTACAGACCCCTACCTGATAGAAATGTGGCCAGAAGGTGCTGATGGCCAGCTCTGCCTTCACCCACCCTTCGGTCACCACTCCTGACACATTCCAGATAGGGTTGCCCTGGGGGCCCCCGTTGACCTTGACGTAGACGTTGAGGGAGCCGGGGCTGGAGCGGTCCCGGCTGGACAGGTAATAGTGGAAGTCGATGCAGTGCGTGTCATTCTCCTTCAGCGTGGGCAGCAGCAGGTGAGCTTTCTGCCCTGATGCTCGCCCAGAGCTGTTCACCATCATGAAGGAGCCTGCAGAACAAAGGAAAAAGAGAACAAAGAATGGGTTTGCTTGGATTTTTGGTGTAAACAGTTCCAAAAAGTCAGTAGTTCCCTCACAAGCCACAAAATTCCTCTGAAGGAAGCAGCTGTTTGGTGCAAGTTGTTAGGCAGAGAAAGGATATTAAAATTGCAGGGTATATACACTGGTAGATTCAGGGCTAGCTAGAACCACTTCTATTAAATAACTTGCAAATCAAAATGGAAATGCTGTCTTGCTGGTATTATTTTATCACCTTGTGATCACACAGTCACTCTAAACAAAAGTATATTCCCACTTCAAGCAACAGCCAGGTTCTCCTGCTGCACACCACGCCCCAAAGGCACATTCAGTACAAGGTAACAAGTGACAGGATGTGAAGAAACTGCCTCAAGTTGCACCAGGGGAGGTTTAGATTGGGTATTATGAAAAAATTATTCATGGGAAGTGTTGGAAAGCACTGGAACAGACTGTGGAGTCACCATGCCTGGAAGTGTTAAAGAAATGTGTGTATGTGGTGCTTGAGGATGTGGTTTAGTGGTGAGCATGGTGTTGGGTTGATGGTTTATCTGATGATCTATATAAAAGTAATTTCCAATCTTAACAATGCTGTGATTCAACACAAAAACTACAACAGAGTAAAGCTCTCAGCTGATATTTGCCTGCATCAACCAACACCCTTCATTCCAATCCATATCTGTGAACCCTGGCTCCTGAATATTTGAAGGTCATGCTAAGAAAACCCCAATTTTCAGAGCCCGACAAAGTGAGGGTTGCCGACAGAACAGCAACATCTTTACTTGTAATAATGCAACAGGACAATAATTCTTGTGGGAGGGAAGGGTAGGCTGAATTTAGTGAGGGAAATGTATACTAAGGCAATTTATGAGTTTGTTAACCTGGAAGCCTGAATCATATTAACCGTGGCACTCCACGTTGAACTCACATTTGGATTCATCAAGCAGTTATTTTATAGCACATTGTGCCTCCACTCATCTCCTCACAGATGCATCAAGGTGACAAATGTCAGCAATAAGGGAGAACATGATGAGAGTTATTTGATTCAGTTCTGGTTACAGGATCTCTTTTATGTGGGTGCAGACACTAACACTCAGAAAGAACTGAACAAAACACCGGGATGGGGCAGGGGGAATCTGTGTGTCAGCAGCCAGGCATGATAATTTTTGATCAAACACAGCCCACTTGACACTCCTGACTCTGATGCTGCTGCCAAGCCACACGGCAGATGGGTTTGTCTGCTGCCTCTTGCAGTTCACAGAAGACTGAGTTTGAAAAGCCCTGCCTCACTTCTGACCTATTGACTTTCCCTTTTCCTCACCAGAGCAGGTGACTCAGATGAGCCAGGCAAACATTTGGATCAATTCTGTGCAGTGAACAGTCATATATTATAAATTTATAACAGCTACAAGCAACTTTCCATCAGAAGATGTTTTTCCCCCTGTGTTTATATGATATATATTCATTTTGTAAAGAATTGACAGGAGGAAGTCAATCTTAAAAAAAAAAAAATAAAGTTACACACTCTAAAGACCTTGGAAAATTCCACTGCAATGCAAGCACAGCTGGGGAAGAGCAAGAGACTCTAAGAAAATTTATAGGCAAGATGGTCTCTGGCAATGCTGCCTTTCAGTGGAAATGAAAAAAAAACAAAAAACAAAATGGTCCCAAGTCAAGAAATTCCAGATTCACAGCAAGGACTTGGAGAAACGTCAGAGCTGAATCCAAACTTTCTGAGTTCTATCTAAAAATTAGGATCCTGACAAATGCCCAGTGCTGACGTAACTCTGCTCCCAGTCAACCATAAAATCCCCTCCATCAGCATGTAATGTATACACACTATTCTTAAAAATCTACTCATATAAACGAAACTTTTCAGATCCTGAGGTTTGGGTTCTGTTCCTATGACCTGAGAACATTTATTATCATCAAGCACAGGTGCCAGCAGGCCTGGAGAGGCAGCACAGCCCCTCAGCTGAGGCAGCAGGCTGGGAACGTGACACAGCCAGGTTTGGGCAGGCTGACTGTGACACCCAGATCCATCAGGGCTAGAGCCCCTCTGCTCTGGAGCCAGGAGGGGAGAGCTGGGGGGAGTTTCACTGGGAGAAGAGAAGGTTCCAGAGAAACCTTAGAGCACTTTCCACTGCCTAAAGGGCCTCCAGGAGAGCTGGACAGGGACTGGGGACAAGGAATGGAGGGACAGGACAAGAGGGAATGGCTTTAAGCCAAAGGAGGAGAGATTTAGATTGGAAATTAGGAAGGAATTGTTCCCTGTGAGGGTGCTGAGGCCCTGGCACAGGGTGCCCAGAGAAGCTGTGGCTGCCCCTGCATCCCTGGAAGTGTCCAAGGCCAGGCTGGATGGGGCGTGGGACAACCTGGGAGCGTGGAAGTTGCCCCTGGCCATGGCAGGGGTGGGACTGAATTGGCTTTAAGGTCCTTCCCAACCCAACCCATTTAGGGATTCCAGGATCTCTGTCAGAATCACTGCAAGAGGCACTCTTCTGCAGAGAATTTGGGAGGGAAGACACTGTAAAACTGCTGAACAAACGTGCCACGGTCTGGAGGAGTCCAGCAGCTGCTGCGAAATGCTCTGCCTGAGGCATTTCAGAGCCACTGGAATACAACGAAGACAAGTTCTCCAAGTGCCAGATCCCACTCTGGAGGAGGCAGGTGCCCCCCAGAAACACTCCAAGAGCAGCAGAGCTCCTGTGCATTCACAAGGTTTCTGACCAAGTGCCTCCCGCACCGGGGAGGCACCCAGGAAAAGGGATTTTTACACCATAATTGATTGCACAGCACCTGGCACAACATTCCACCTCTGGGCACGCCTCTCATCTTTTCTCTCTTTAATTTGGATAATATGTAGATTATCCTGCCCTAAAGAACTGCTCTGATCTGTGCTGTGTCTAACACAATACAGTCCTGAACAGCACTGGGGGAGGTAAGTGCTTCAATGACAGCAAAAGTTAGGGAGTATTTCACTTTTACAGATCCATATATAAAAATAACGAGCTTTCCTCTGGGAGAAAAAACATCAGCTTTTATAAAAAGTTCCAAGGAAAAATTACAATTTTATTTTTCACCACCCACAAAATAATGAATCACAAGCTATTCATGGCCTTTTGTGCAACTGCTGATAATTCTGGGGAGAGTGGGGAGCCTGAATCCAGCCACTGACAACACCAACAAGAATACCCATCCACCAAAAAGCACTTATCAAAATAATTAGTCCTAATTACTAAAACAATAAACTTGCAAACAGTTGTCATGGATAAATTATTCCCAGCTTCTTATTTATAATATATGATTTTTTTACATACAATATGTGTAGAGATACAGAAGGAAATCCTATAAGAAACAGAACTTTCTCAGGAAAAGTCCTGATAAGAGGTATTATTTTATGGCAGTGGAAAAGATGAAAAATTTCCACTTACAGAGCCATCTCTGCTACAGAAAAGAAGTTTGTTTCTGCAGAGCCTTGGAGTGGCAGCTTCCCCCACAAACCCTTCCCTGGGACACCCCAGGCACAGCTCACCCCACAGGATCCAGAGAAACACCTCAAGCCTAGACATCCTAGGGGATGAAAACTTGTACTTCCATCAAGGTAATCACTGATAAAAATAATATATAAATATTATTTATATATATATTTTTAATATAAAATTCAACTGTGAATAAATGATACACTATATCCTATATATTGGCCCCAAATAGACACATTTTTATTTTTATTTTTATTTTTATTTTTATTTTTATTTTTATTTTTATTTTTATTTTTATTTTTATTTTTATTTTTTTTTACAGTGTGAACTTGAGCAGGTATCCTGTCCTCCAGGACCTTCACAAAGTTGCTCTGCACGCTTCCAGATCAACAGGTGAGATCCACTCTCCTATTACAAATTTCCAAATTTGTCTATGGAACTTGTGTGGATAAGATCCATCACTTAGGAGTAGGTGAAAGGTCATGAAAACAGCTCCCACCAGGAGAAAATAAATAAAAGACAAGCCAGTCTTTTAAAGATAAACGTGGTTTTCCTCATTATCCCTAATGAAAATTGACATATTGTGATTTAGGGTCTGACAGCCTTCTTTAGGCTGAGCACAGAGCTGAACCTGATGGGACTTATTCTCAATTTATAGGCCTATATGTGCAAATAAAAGAGATGCAATCTGGTCTGGCACCAACAAATCACTTGTCACAGTTTCCACTCATACAAAGGACTAAGGAATGAAGTAACATGTCACAAATGGAAATTATTGACTAATAGATGACTGAATGCCTCCTGAATGTCTCCAGGCAAGAATATGAATAAAACAAAAGGTATCGTGGAGAAACTCTTGTTTAGACTGTTGCATATCCAACTGGGGAAAAAAGAAACAAAAATATCATTGAGTTTCATTGTTTTGCTTACTTCCTTATAAAAGTTCATGTTTCCAAGTCTACACTAAACTGAAAAAAATGAAATTTGGAGGAAAAATTATTTATGCTGGACAAAAGTTCTTCTTTATGTTTATTTGACAGAGAAATATAAGCTCATTCAAGCAAATTGAGTATTATGTCAATTAAACATGGTGTACTTGGATCAACTGGTTAAATTAATTAATATCTTGCTGGTTTTATCCTGACGATGTAAAAATGAATGTGTTATGTTCAGATCAGTCAGAAGCAAGGAAGATAGGGAGACTGTAAATAAATTCATTTTCAAAAATCCTTTCCAACGGCAGGAACATAAAACGCCACTCTCTCCTAGTTATTAAACATACCATTGAAAATTGGAGAATTAAACCATGAAGTGCTCTCTAGCTGGCCATAAATTTCAATTTTTCCCCTGCTTGGTGGATAATGATGCCTTGATAAGCGTCCTATTATTGATGCATCTGCAACACAGCTCCTGTTTCTGGAGCCGAAACGCTGCTCTGCAGCAGATGGTGGCTATTGTGTTTACACATCAGCACTTTATGTCTGCCTCCTCTCACGTCTGCAGTAAAGAGAAGGCCGTAATTGAGTTTTTAATGGCTTTGCACATTGTTCATTAAGTTTACACGAGTGTGCTCTGACAAATGACAGCTGAAGGAACGAGGCACCGAGGAGCCGCTGGCAGCGCCCGGCAGAGCTTGGCTGGTGCTGTCTCACTGCTGCCTTTGAAGAGCTGAGCAGCTTCAAAAGTCAAATTACAGCAACCAGGAAAGACTTGAAAAAGAAGCTGTCAAAATGCTCCGCTGCAAAATGAGGCTTCTAAAAGCCTGAACACCAAACCCAGGTGTACAGTGTTGTTTTAAAGAGCAGACTCTTCCCGACGTAGAGACGTGGGTTTCCAGCAGGTGCACCACTCTGTTTTCAGACACAGTTGTGTTTGTTGCCAAAGAACAACTCTATCTCCCAGAAAGTGAGTCTGACACCTGTACTTGTTAAGGCAGAAAGAAGCACCATGGGATAATCTGGGCTGAAGGGGCCTCAGGCCAAGCCCCTGCTCAAAGCAGGATCAGCCCTGAGCTTACCACTGAGTCTTCCACACCTCCCCAGAGGATTTCCCATCCCCTCTGGAAAATCTCCTCCACTGCTTGACTACCCTCATATTTTTTCCCTTTTATTCAGTCCAAAACCTTTCATTTCCAGTTCAATCCTTTGTCTCTCATCCTCCAGGCACCTGCTCTGGTACAAACAAACTCAGTGCTTCTGATCACCTCTTAGTAGGAAAGGATTTGTGAGGCAAGGCTTTGCTTTGCAGGCGTGCTCTGACCCTTTCCCAGTATTCCATTCCCAGGGGACAGGAATAGGGTCACTGCACTACCTCAGAGACAGAGCATGGGATCCTTTCCCTTTATCACAGGATGGCTGCAGAAGCACAGATCAGAACAAGAGATCTCTCTGAACTACCTTCAAGTCACTCTGAAGGCACAGAACAGATACTGAACACTCCATATGTTAAATATGACAAAATATGTTTGTGGACAATAGAACAAAAAGTCCTTCTACCTCCACAGTTAGTTTCCAGCAGTGGCCAAGCAGCCACTTTAAGCAGAATATAAGAATTCTTCACAGGGTGCTGTGAAGCAGAATTTACTATTCCAATCTTCTGACAATCAGTAATATAATGATTTTATTGAAGTCAGAAGCTGCATTAACCCCATTTATTAATTAGCCACAGAATAATCTTTCTCTCACCATTTTTGTTGAGTCAGGAATAAGTCTCTGTCAATGAGCTCTGGAGTTTGATTATACATTAGGCTGGGGAAAATAAATTACTATTTCCATGCACATTAAGATTGTGTAACTCAATTTGTAGTTCTTATTTGATGAAATTTATGATTCCCTGCTACACACGTCCCACATTTTTACATCTGTTTTTATGTATAACAGCAGAAAAAGGCTCAGAAATCTCTTGACCTCACTGATTTACCACAGACAGCAGTGTTTGTACAAACCCAGAATTTCTAAATCTCATAGCCACATCCCTTTTCCACGTATTGGGGCAAAATCAAACCCAAGGGGTTTAATTCTCAAATGTGAGTCATACTGAATTAATCTACCAATGAAACGGTTTGATTCACTGATAAATATGAATATAAATGGCAAGTTGAGTCAGTATCATTCATGAGGACAATTCATTCACTTGGGAAATTGTTGGATAATAGGGAAGAATTTTTTAAAGAGACAGTCTATTATTTGTAAAAAGCTTTTCTTCTGGAAATGAAAGCTATGAAAAGAATTATGATTTTGGGGGATTTTCGTATGAAAAAATCTTCTCAGAATGAGACTGATCTCATATTACTTCAAATATTTGCCGTAGATATTTTAAAGTGAAGATTGTGACAGAAACACTTCCCCAGTCCTCCCTGAGAGATGGACTGTGTGGCAAAAGTGGGTCTGGTCTGCTCATTTCCAGAAAGCCTTGTGAGGGGAGAAGTTTGCAACGCTTTTGCTTTATACATAAAACCAAACAATTGTGGGACCATCCTCAGAATTAGGAAAATCAGGTTTCCCAGGTCCATAACTGCCAGCTGCAGACTTTTCCACTGATTCCACTGCCTGAGCCATGCAGGACTGCTGCATTTCAGTGTGTACCCAGACACTGCTGCCCATAAAACACTGGGCTTTGTTATCAAACTACACTCCTCTTACAAATGCTGTCCAAATCGTGATGACCCACAGACACTGAAAGATGCTCACAACCCAGAATTGATGCCTTATGAAGGTTACACCCAAGATGAACCCAAAATGGTCACAAAATGGACGAGCAGTCATGAGGTCTCTCACATTTATAAGTTTTGCTCCATTTGCATGTTGGAGTTCATTGTCCAATTTCAGCTCCAGCTGAAGTCCCATCCTTCTTGTTTTTCTCTGTTCATTCTGCCATTGTTTGTGGTCTTGGGCCTGAGATTTGGGTCATTTGTCCTTGGTCCCTTCCTTCCCTGGAGAAGGAATTGTTTTGTCTCCCTGCTCTGTGCAGAGAGCTCACCATCCCCTGATATGAAGCTCAGAAGAACACACTAAAGCAGCACAGAATCTGAAAAAAATAAACGCTAAAACCTGAGGCATCAGAATTGTCTCCAGCCAAGTGGCAGCTTCCCTTTATCTCCCCCCTGAATTCATGCTGAAGAAAGGAACATCTAGTGCAGAGGCTTCACCAACCTGGATGGAGAAGATTAACCTACCCCTGACAGAAGAAACAAGACAGAACTACATAATGGAGTACAAGAAAAAAAAAAAAAATTTAATGACTTTCTGGTGGTTCAGAGTCACCACAACCTCTTCAACTACAAAATCCATATGGCAGGTGATCAAGTGACAAGCCAAAAAATGCCTAATTAGCAGAGGGCTTTGAGGGGGATAATGGGATTTCTGCAAGAGGCTGTGAAGCAGGGACTTGGGAAGGACTCCATTTGTTAATGGGATGCTTTTTTAACCTTGCAAGACTATTTAAATCAATAATAAAAATAGCTGTTTCCCTGTTGTTAAAAGCATTCTTCTAGCAGTGTAACATTTTGTGCAACTTTTGGTCACTTCATTCTGTGGCCTTGACAAGGACAGCCAACAACATAGACTGAGAGATTTGCAATAGAAAGATAAAGTTCAGGACTCAGCTTCTGACTTCATCATTTCCTCAGTGACATATGTTTATATTCTTCATTGGCCTGAAGACAATTCACCTGAAACATGAAGACAGAATTCCTAAGAATAGCAATGACAAGTAGCACTTGGGAGAGTCAGAGTGTCCAACACAGTGGAGACAAGGAAATTTTTAAGCACAGGAGGGACTTATTGCCTCAGTTTTTCACCAAGGCATGATCTAGAAGCACAAGAAAACTGACTGTAACACCTCAGAAATGACAAGGCAGAAAAAAGAAATAATAGCTCTTTCTCTATTGCCTTTTTCTGGCCTCAGCTAAAGACCAGAGTGGTCTCCAGTAGTCTGTACTCAATATAGAAACCTGTTGGATTCAGTGTTGAAAATCAGCACAAAAAAATGAATTCTCATTGCTGTGGACACAAACACAGCAATGATACTTCACTGCACTTCCAGACATTTGTTCTAAGACATTTGTTGAGTCAGTGAGCTCCTGAAGGCATTGACATCGATCATTTCTAGTCTATAACAAGCACTGCACAGTTTATCACAAAGATTCACGTCAACATTTCTCACTCCAGTGGTGCAAGGTGATCCAGCATGGCTTTCCACCTGCATCTCTGGAGCACAGTTTTTCCTCCTTAAAAATCACCATGGAGAGCTGCAGCTAGAGTAGCATCAGAACTCCAATCACATTTCCCTCTCCACCAACAAGCTCACATTTTTATTTGCAACACAAATCATTGTCCAAGAGAATTTAGGAGAACACCTTTGCTCTGCAGCTACAGCCATGTGGCAGCTGTTCTGTGTATCAGAGAATCCCAGAATGATTTGGGTTGGAAGGGACCTTAAAAAACATTTAATTGCATGCCCTTGCCATGGGCAGGGACACCTTCCACTGTCCCAGGTTGCTCCAAGCCCCATCCAACCTGGCCTTGGACACTGCCAGGGATGGGGTTTCCACATGCACAACATATCTCATGCTTCTCTCTGGAGTCCACTGCTATTTCTAGACTTTTCCTCCCACATTTTATAAACTTTTCTTTAATAAAAGCCCGATTGCCACAGCTGAGAGCCTGTGTTCAGTGAGAAGCAAAAACTAATGTGTGCTGTAGAGTCAGAAACAATTCTATAAATCTCAGCAGTGAAAAACCTTTTTAATAGGCTCATTGTCAGCATTCACTGTTGCTAAGGTCACTGCAGTGGTTTCCTTCAGCAGTGTCCTTATTCTGTTATTTATAAACATGGTATAAATTGTTTGGCAGTGATATTAAAAAAGAGTCCATTAACAATGGAGTTACACCAGTCTATCAGGAAATGGCATTTGTAATAAAACCATACTGTAAATTCACTGTAAACAATAGTCAAGAATTCTCGGCAAATTTAATTTTGTTATGTCTTCTTTCAAAACTGATGAAAATGTACAGTAAACCTTGGAAACTGAAGTGGTTTATTTGCTTTTCATTTCCAGTAGCCTGACAACCACTTATCCTACCACTCACTTTGGTAAAATGTAGGCAATTGATTTAAACAGTTAATAATGTTTATGTAATTAAATGGGCAAATAAAAAAATGGGGGTAATAGCCATTATCCAACATAATATCTTCATTTAATGGCATCAAAATTCCTGTTCTTAGGACCCAAGAGCTTAACTGCAGCTGAACCCTGAAAATGAAGTCCCAGAGACATTGTGGGGATGTGAGTCACAACCTCTGCTCAAGAAGGCTCAGGATTCAACAGAAATCATCCCTTCCTAACCTGATTTAACCTGGGGCATAACCTGCTGCCAAATGCACCTCTCTCTCTCGATACTAACAGGAGAGGCATTCACAGGAAATGGTCAATGCTTTTTGAACAAGTAATTGCTGCTTATTCTGTGTGCCTCAGCTTTGTATTCAAACACGGCGCTTATTTTAAAATTAAATTCTGTATCCTGTCAAAACCCTATGGTTAAAAATAAAAATCTCTCCAACCAGGTGGATACAGATGCAAAGAACACATGTTTTAGGTTGGTGACTACAAGCAACTGAATAATTAAATCACTGCATCTCAGCCACTGCAACATCAGCTTTCCTTGGAGGGGGCAGCAAGCCAAAAATGTCTGTTGTTTCCCAGTGTAAAACCTCTCTCCAGAAACAGGATCTGATATGCTTAAATGTACATGACATGCACAAAATTTGTATTAAAAAGTCAAGTTTCCATTGTTCTCTCTCCCATGAAGGTCTGATTTATGTAATGGTGAAAAGACACAGAAAACAGCTTCTAATAACACATGATTATCCTCACAGACTGCTCTGCATTACCCAGATCCAGTGGCTGATCAATTAAGCCATTACAAATTTAACAACAGTCCTTTGCCAGGGCAGCCTTTGTTCTCGACTTTTATTTTGTGTTGATCTTATTTTCCAACTCGTTTTTTTCTCTGAACACATATTTTTATTTTTGCCTAATCCCCTCCCCTAAGAACATTTTAAAAGATAATGGACAGACTACAAACTACATTCTGCCTCCTTCTCCCTTCCCAAAGATGCAGCAGTGGTTGGCTGCAGCCTCTTTTGTGAGAGGTGCATGGGTGAATGGCTCCAGGTTCACAACAAGGAATTACGATTATAATAATTCATAATTGAATTTATTTAATTTGGCTACTCTGAAGCTGCTCAGGTTGAATGCTCTCAGGTGGTTACCCTGGTGTTGTTCAAGGTTCTCAGGCTCCAGTCTACTGTGTCTAAAAAAAGCCTCTGTGTCTCCAAAGCCTCACAAGACCATCAGCTGAGACATCTCTACCCAGAGCTTCCTGCTCGTGGCAAGTTAATAAACTGTGCTTATCTTCTTGCTGCTGTGGTTAATTAAAACTGACATCCAATCTAAATTGCTGGGCCAGTTGGACCCTAAAGGTTGAACCAACAAGGGCTTTGTGGAAACCACTCTTGAATTGCCTTTGGCATCAGCCAGGCAGCTGCCAGAAGTATTTTGGTGCAAACATCACTTTCCTGGGCAGCACTGAGCTCCACGGTTCAGGCACATATTTATTTTCAATACACTGGGCTCTCTGTTTGCTTAATCATTAAAGACAAATAGCTAAATATATTTTATTACATAATTCTAGAGTATTAGGAGCGGTTTCCATGTCAGCCAGAATTAAATGTCTCATTAGCAGGCATGCAGCTCCATTGCCAGCCAACATTTATGTTCTCTGCAACTCGGCTAACATTTCCATATGCTTTGTATATGTAACATTTTCTGGGAAACTGCAGAGGGATTATTACCTTTTCTATTTGTGACAGAAAGCACATATTAAATGTAGTGCCAAAAGGCAACCAGAGCAAATGATGTCTGAAGAGGAATTGTGTCTTCAATTTTACATAACTCTGCTCTAACCATATGGTCACTTCTGTGTACATCTAAGAGATCAACACTACAGCTCCAAACTCAGAATATGTTAAAGGTCAAAGGCTGAGCTATTTTTGCACCAAATTTTCGACTTTGATGAGCTCAGTTTCTGAGCACTGGGTGCTGCTGAAGTCACTGCTGCTATTCTGGGAGAGCTGCAGCATAGCCAAGGATGGGATTTGGCAGCGTGGGTCCAAAAATAATTAAGGCCATCTCACAAGCCACCACAGAGGATGGCAGCACGACAATTTCTCAAAAGGAGCAGCTCCAAAGTGCCAAAGCAGAGGCTGGTGCAGGCCCCAGTGGGGGTGTGCTGGCACAGGGGGAAGGAGCCATGGCCAGCCCACGGCTTTCCCAGCTGTGATCACTAGCATTTGCTCATTCCCATGGGAACTAAATTACACCAGATTTTTCTTTTAAACACAATGTTTGTTTGCTTATCTTAACTCCTGTTAGAACTGCAGCAACCTGAACAGAGGGGCTGCTACCAGCACCCTCTTTTCCAGGGGATTGTACCATTCAGGGGGACATTGTCCAGCTGAATGTTTCTGAGTTATATTTCAAAAAAAAAAAAAAAGAGAAAAGGAAATGCCAGCTTGAAGCAGCTCAGTTGCCCACAGTGGCTGGTCCTGGTGTTCAAAGAAGGTGCCTAAGTCTCTGTGATAACAGAATAATTTAATCCAAATAGCAGCTATTTCTGCATCAAATGATTATTTGGTGACTGGTTCCCACCGCAACACAGTATTTGTGCTTAAAGAAATCTGAAAACACACAGTTATAATTAAAGATTATTAAACTACATCCATCATTACACCAAAGTCTAATCATTATTTAAGGAAACATCTGATAGTACTGAAACTTGACAAGAATTTTTGCTCAAATAACTTGACACTTGTGTTTAGTAACAAAGCATCTTTTGGAGTAGCTTGAAACATGCTGCCTTTGAGCCACTGCATACATGCCCCTGTTTTAATCAAATGGCCTCAATACACTTAAAGGACACATAATTTGCAATATTTTATCATGTTTCACTTCTTGGTCTTTTTTATATTAGGCAGAAACAGGATTAGCAGCATCTACAAAGGCTGTTACTCCCATGTGCTTTTTGAGCTGGATGCCTGTGTAAACATTTTTTACTAAATTGCCCAAAAGTACAGAGAGATTTATTTCCTGTGGACTGCAGTTCATTTAGAAATAAACAACATTATGTGCATGTTATTAAATTTTTATTAGAAATTAATGGTATCTACTGAATCACATTTTCTGGTCCAGATTTTCCTGCTGAAAACCAACAGGGCAGGTTACTACCAGAGCCATTCTGAGCTCTGCAGGCCATGGCAGATAGACTTGATACCACTGCTTGGATGGGAACTTCAGATATTGTAACTGCTGAGTTCCTTGATCCAGCTAAATCCACCTTTATCCAGTAGTTCCTGCCACAGCAAAATGATTGGTTCACATGGCCAGGAATACATTGAGTTTGTAGAGTAAGCAGATTTCATAGTTTTCACCAAAAATCACAAGTTCTTTATGAGAAACTGCCCCAAGCCTACCTCAAGCTGATGAGCTGTTACCTTGTCTCAAGTTCCTCACAGCTCCCCACACCTTTTTCTCTCAGCGCTACTCTAGTTATCCAATTGTCCATATTTTCTCACAGAATGGAATTTAATGCATTATTAGGAAGGACATTTGGGCCATCAGTTGTGAACCCTCTGACACTTTTGACTATTTGCTTTCTGCACTCGCCTTCAAAACCCACAGGGAGTTTTGTTTCCCCCTGAGGATTACTTTAGACAATAAACTCTGAAAGGTATTTCAAAAGCTCTGAAATAAATCCAGTTTAAATCCATTATTACATTGGCACAGTAATTTCTGCACAATAGAAAGTCAGAGTTTTCCTCTGCAAAGGTTCTGGTGGTGAGTCTGCCGTGCTGGACCCACTCTAAATGGATTCATCTTTTTATTATTGTTTCGATCATTTTCCCTCCAAGCTTCCTGGAATCATCTCCATTTTCTCTTCTTCAAAGAAAAAATTCCCACTGCTTTTCTATTTAGTGGTCAATTAAACAGCTATGAAAGAAATACATCAGCAAAGAAGCCACGTCACTCCAAAATCTCCTCAGGTGATCCAAGACTTGTTGTTCCTCACCAAAATGATAACCAGTCATTTACCCAACACTTCCTCGGTCTGACATCCACCAGAAAGGTCCATAAAAAGGCACAGTAATTTCTAGAATTAAAACTAGTGCAAAGTAATCATCTGGAGCCTCTGAAGCATGCATTTTTCTCTAAGTGAAGCAGCTAATTACTGCTATTCTCACTGACTCACCAGTTCTCATTTCCTGCAACTAGGAGATTTAAACAAACCTAGAATCTCCTATTCTTATTCTGAGATTCTCTTTTCACCCCAATTTCAAGTCCCTACACTACAGTTTGAAATTATTCTTAGTAGACTCCATTTTGGAGAGTTGAATGCCATTTTTATCCTCAAAGTTTACATTTATTTGAAAGGCTGAGAGATTTGGGGCTACTCAGCCTGGAAAAGAGAAGGTCCTGGATAGACCTTAGAGCCCCTTCCAGAACCTAAAGGGGCTCCAGAAGAGCTGGAAAGGAACCTGTGAAAAGGGCATGGAGTGACAGGATAAGGGGGAATAGTTTTAAACTGTCAGAGGGAAGGGTTAGATGGGATTTTAGGAGGAAATTCCTCCCTGTGAGGGTGGGCAGGTCCTGTCACAGAGTGCCCAGAGCAGCTGGGTCCCTGGAAGTGTCCAAGGCCAGTCTGTACAGGGCTTGGAGCAGCCTGGGACAGTGGAAGGTGTCTCTGCCCCTGGTAAGGGGTGGAACGAGATCTCTGTGGTCTCTTCCAACCCAAAAAAACCCAAGAACCATGATTCAGTGTTTGAAACACATCCAGATCCACACTACAGCTGGCAGTAGTTTCCTGTGTACAGGCTCATCTTAATTCTTCCACTGGAAGCAATGGCAAGATCTGCATGTACTTCAGTAAAAAAGCAGCTCTCTGACACACTTTCAATTCACTAATTCCATTTGTCAAAATTGCTGTAATTTAAGCAGGTGTAAAACATTTGGGGGGATTACACATTTCGCTCATTAACAGACAAAGAATACTGGGAGATGTTCCTGGCATAAATAGGAATAAAAACTAAAATTCTAAATTAAACATCTTGGAACAATATAAAACATTGAGGCTTGATTAGATGTTAGGCAATTACAGCAGAGCCTTTCAGTTGGCCAAGAGGTAAAGTAGAAACTTCTGTCATGTTTTAGAACCTGAATGCAGCTTCAGTACTGGCAGGACTTCAAAAGGGAAGAGAGATTTTTCCACAGGCAAGGCTTATGCTACAATTCCGACACTTTGCAGTTGAAACAGGTTGTAAACACCTTGAGTAGAAGGAACTCAAATTAAAACACACTTGAGCAGTTCTCTGGGGTTCTGATCCTGCTCTAAATGACCCAGACAAATGAACCTCCCCCCGAACTCAGCATGATTAGCATCAGTGCCAAATTATTAACAAGCATTTTCTCAGTAGGATTATCTATCCCTGAAAAATAATTACCCCTGAAGGCCTTGCAAACAAACAAGCCATTTATGTAGGATTTACACTGAGTTAGCTCACAAATTCCTACACACAGCCTGACCTTCTAAGCATGCAGACACAGTTAAGCATTTAGTTTTCCCATTTATCTCTACTACACAAATCTAATCCAGGATCATATTCCTACTCCTCCCAGTTTAACATATCAAATTCTATCCTTACTGAAGGGTTGTGTTCTAGACAGTTCCAAACATCAACACTGTTCTGATATGGATTTGGGGATGGAGATTTTCCCAACATCCACATCCTGCTCATTTTTAGAACCTGGTTTAAACAGTTCTAGCAAACCAGGATGGTTTTCATTCATCTTTTCACTTGTAAATTCCTACTGAGTTGAAGGAATAGAATTTGGAGGCCATCCTCCACATACAGACACACAAACACACACCCCAGATTCCTGTCAGCTTCTGGACATGAGAGTTCTTAATCCACTGACAATAATAGTGTAATTCAGGATGTACATTAGATTTACCCAAATCATACACTGTGTGACAGATATTCACTGTGCTTCTGCCACTAGAAATGCCACTTGGTGTCACTTATTCCTTTGGTTGTCTTGACAATACCACACCAAGCATTAAAGGGATGCCTGGCTTGTAAGGAAATTCAGCAATATCTCTTGATAAATGTGTGTCTCTGCATGTCATAGTTAAAAGTTGCTGATATTTCCCTGAAGTGATTAAAGCTCTCAGATCTCTTCATGCAAGAAAACGACCCTGGTAACTTTATCTTTTACAGATACATCCCCAAATCTTCAAAGTATTTGTCAAGTAAGTGTTCAGAACTCTTTTCTGATCTGTGCAGAACACAGGTAGCATGAGAATCCGCAGGATACTTCAACCTAAACCACCTTGGATTAAGAAGGCAACTCCAAAAGAGCACTGAGTGCCCATGTCTTTCGGATTGCACTCAACCAGACAGCCATGGTAAAAAAAAATCACAGGAGAAATAAGAAAACATCTTCAAATGCATAAATGAATAAGATTTCTTTCTCCAATAGTTCAACATAAAACAGATCATTACAAAATCTTGTTTATTAACATTATTTAAGTTTGCAACACAGTCCAAAAAATAGGCAGTTAAAAATGAAGCAGTGTTAACAGCAAAAACCTGGGACAGATCTTTTACAGTTCCTGTTCCAGAGGACCCTTCCACAGATTGGCTGCTACTGGTCTAACATATCCTCCATGCACAGGGCTAGAATGATGCCACTCACTGATTAAACCCTAATAAAGCCTAAATTAGGAAGTTTATACTCCTGAAAAACAGCTGCTGAAATAATCTCTATGTTTATCACAGAATCACAGAACAGGTTGGGTTGGAAAGGACCTTAAGGATCATCTAATTCCAACCTCTAATTCCAACTGCTGTTGCCACAACAGGTTGGCAACAGCAGTTTTTGCCTTGGAGGTTCTGCTGACACACCATCAGAGTAACCTGCAGAAGTTGCTCATGACTTTGTCATTCACAGAGATCACTGCCATCATAAATTCACTGTGAGGAGTAACCTAATGAAATCCAGAATATTTCCCTTTAAATGGGAGTGTACATACAGGTAGCCAACTCTACTGCCAGGATAACTGATTTATCAGGAGCAATGATATTAGATCCTGGAAAACTTGAGTAGTTCTCAAGCTACCAAATTTCTCAAAAAAAAAAAAAAACAAACAAACAAAAAAATAAAGCAAGGACATTTAGCCTGCCTTCTTTTGTTTTTTGATAAAGCACTGAGATGCACTGATGCTTCAAGTTTGGCATCTTAACTGTGTCAGTGATCTGTGATAACTCACAGGCTGGTGATGCTCTAACCACACACAACGGACTCAGTGCTGCTCGACACATAGAATTGTTCCCAACTCTAGGAAGATGCTACATAAAAACAAACACTTAAAAAAAAAAAAAAAAAAAAAACAATACAAATCTTAAGATAGTCCTGCTTAATGCTCTGCTCAAACCAGTTCTGTAATCACCATTTTCAGTGGCTGAATAAGAAATGTACCTGAGATGAAACACTTCAGATGCAAATGTAGAAACTACCTGTGGAAAAACAAAGCTCCTTTCCATTTGTTCAGTGCTCTCTAACACAGAGCCCCATGATGTGAGCCAGCAGAGGAACTGAGATTGAGCAGTCCTGCCACCTGGCAATTGCTTTGCAGATTTGCCTAGTTATGCTAGAAGGAAGAATCCAATTTCCAAATCTCCAGGCAGTCCATTTAAAACACACCTTTCCACTTGGAACACACACCACTTGCAGCTTGTGCTTTCCGGAGACACAAATACATTTCACCCTTGTAAGGCAAAGGCTCAGCATATTCCACTACAAACTGGTAACATGTCCTAGATTTACTTTTGCAGCACAGATATCTTTATGAAATTTTGATTTCATAGTGCTGTAGGTACCACATGCTAAATGTAATCCTTCCTCAAAAAAATAGTCTTTAAAAATCTTATCATTCTTTTTTTCTAAAATACTGGATCTATTATTGCACCATTTTAAACAGTTCAAGATTTTTTTTTCAGTCAGCGTATTGTGACAGCGTATAAATGAATTAACAAAAATTAAGATAATTTACCCCATTTGGCTCAGTTTCTATTTAGTACTCATACAGCCTCTATTAAGGGGACTAATTTGGAAGAACAGTGGAGTGTAATTTCTTCCTGTTTCCAGAATCAGTCAGACTCAGCGTGCAATCATTTCCCTATCAGTTTTTTAAGAGCTGTATTTCTAAAGACTATATCCTTAACCCCCCTGGAATTCTCTGGCTCTTTAATATACTTATTTTTCACTAACATATTTTTCATACACTTCAGTGTAAAAGATTGTTTAACCATTTGTTATTTAGGAAACTACTGAGCAAGTCTCCTTCATACACAGTGGTGCTAGGAATCAAGCATCAAAAGGCATCTAAAACACCACATAGCACCAAATTCTGGAGCATTTTGTAGGCTTTTAGGTTTTTTTGGAACTAGATGATCCTTAAGGTCCCTTCCAAACCAAACCTTTCTATGATTTTAAAATTCCATGTACTCAACCACACAATTTTACAGCCAAAGTCTTATAGGATGTGTTAAAATGTGAAGCACTGCTTACATGTAACTTTGAAATGAGTTTAATTACTCATCAAGCTCTCAGAGATGTTGTTATTACAACACAGCTTTGATGTCGAAGATGTTCCATGGGTAAATCAAGCTACAATGTCTGGGTTTCCCTCCTCAGCACAGTGCTCCCATGCATCATGAGCAGCATGCCAGGGGAATTTCCAGACAAGGTTGCTCAGGGCTGCATGGCTCTCTTAGGATGCAGGATGTGGCTGGGCTGTGTGCTCTGTCCCCATCTGTCAGAGCTGGGGCAGTTCTCTCTGTTCACTGGGCAGTCTTTTCTTCATCTCTGCCACAGCCAATCCTCCCTCCAGGAGATCTCTGCTGTCCATGGCCAGTGAGTGTCCCTGCATGGCTGAGAAAATTCCATCATCCCATGGGGAGATGCTCCGCCCAGGGGAGGAGCCAAGCATTCCTACCTGGATACAATCTGACTTTGGAACCCCACAGCAGCCTTTGCCCACTGCATTCCCAGAGGAGCAGCTTTCTTGCCCACTGCATTCCCAGAGGAAGCCCAGGCCCATCTCCAGCAGCCCTGGAGCTTCAGAGGAAAACTCCACCCTTGTGCAGGATCCCTGCTCCAGCAGAAGCACAGCTGGCACTGCAGGAGGGCTGAGCCACCATGGGATGGGACTGCTGCCACCTCCCTGACCCACAGGCTGCCAGGGCCTCTTCTCACTCTGGCAGTGGTTTGATTTCTTTTGTTTGTACTATTGCATTTGTTTTTTTTAATTTTCCTAATAAAGAACTGTTATTCCTCCTCCCATATCTCTGCCTGAGAGCCCCTTGATTTCAAAATTAGAATAATTTGGAAGGAGGGGGTTTACATTCTCTATTTCAAGAGAGGCTCCTGCCTACCTGTCTTTTCAAACCAAGACATGAGCCAGTTCCAGGGAGCTGTTGGCCAACTGGGGAATAGCTGCTTTCTCATCTTTCCCATGCCAAACACCTCCCAAAAAACCAAAGCCTTCACAAGTATTCAAACCACACATATGGAATTCCGAGTATTCTGACCAACACTGTGGCCACACTGAAAGCTGATGACACTGACAGCAAAGCACAACTGAAGAAATTTTATGTTTATTATACAGGGACAAATCACAAGAAAAATTAGTTTTATTTCACTTTTTCATTGAACTTCTCAGCTGTCCCAGCTCAGACCATGCCCTTGCTAAAACTCCCGGTGAAACGAGAGCCAAGACTCCCTGAGCCAGGGCAGGGTTCTTAGGACTCATTCCTCACATTTATCACATTTATCACAGCCAGACAGAAGGTGTGAAATGCCATTTACACAGCCAAGAGGGCCATAGAATAAACCACAACCTGGCTTTGGCCTCCAGCCTCTCAGTGCACAACCAGAAGTGGCTCCAATGGCTGAAAGAGGATCCATAAAATCAGTTCTGCTGCTGCCTCATCCTGAAAATCTCCCAGAGACTCTTTAAAAAACAACATTTTCCTAATAAATGTAAATATTGGGAGAACCGTTCTGCTTTCAAAGCAAAGACAGAGTGAACATTAAGGTCAACCTGAAATTAGTCCAATTGTTTTATATTTCAACAGCATGAAACTGTGGGTTTTACTTCAAATAAAGAATATAAAAATTGACAGATCCCACTTGATAAGCAACTAATTAGCCTGGTATTTTCTCTTTAAATTCAGCTATGCTTTCAAATAAAATAGTACAAGAAATCTTATACTGAGCAGTTGCAGTACAGCACCTTCCAGAGAAAGCCTTCTAAGTCTGGGTAATTAGTTAGCAACCTTGAAACCTTTAAACTGAAGATGGTTTAGGCTTATTATACAGGGAAAAATCACAAGGAAAGGAAATTCTACTCATCTACTGAGAATCACAGCAGAGTTGCTGCTGCTCAAAGATGTGCTACCAGAAAATTTGTTGCTAAGACAAATTTTAAATAAGCCAAGGATCTGAAGGGCATCTCCAGCACCATAAAATTCAGAACTGCCTTTCTTTCCTAAATCAATAGACACATTCCTGAATGGTTTACTGTCCTGATATCTCCGTTTCATTGGGGAGTTGCCTCTTTCTGTCCTGAAAATGTTGCAAATTTGAGCACAGATACAAAAAGTGGGAAAGGAAAAGCATCTGTCCTTCTCCCCCAAAGAGTCCAACCAGCACAGCTTCCCTCAATAAAGGCAAACACAAAATGTGCTCCCTAATTAATGGAGAAACATGTCCTTAGTGTTCTAAAGTCAGCATTGCTCAGATCTATTACCCCACCACAGAGAGTGGCAGCATAATTCAGTCCCTTGTGATGGGCATAGGGAGGAGTACACACTTTTACAGCACTTGTGGAGTCTGTGCTGATGCATATGTTTGTGGAGAAACATGGATTTCTCTTGTTCTTTCCATATAGATTTTCTTCTCTTTAATGAATAAGTCATTAGGATAACAATTGCCAAGCCCTTCTCCACTCATAACAAGGCCTTTCAAGGCTGATGTTGTCTAATCTCAATATATTAGGTAATCATTTTTATTTTTTATTTTTTATTTTCTCTGGGGCTTTTTTCCTCTCCAGGCATCCAGGTGCTACAAATAACACCTTGTTAATGCATGCAGCATACATACATACATTGATTTTCTATGCTGAATAATGAAATAGAAAAGAAGCAAACCACAGAATAATTTTATGTCTCATTTGAATCTTCATTTGAACTGGCCACGAGTATTGTTTACAGCAGCTGTTTGATCTTTCTAATTTGCACTTGGTGGAAGAGCATCCCAGAGATTCCTTCAGAAATTAAGGGACAGAGTGATCACTATGCTCCAAATCCTGTGTTTACTTGCCTTTTCCCTATTTACTGGCATATTCCATCAGTTCTACTCATAGAGTTCAAGGAGGGCTTAAAACACACTGGTATCTGTTAAAAATCCAATTACAAGCCTATTCCCCAGTCCTGACATGCCACCAGAGGATTTCAAAACCAAGGGTCAGACTTTGAGCTTCACTTATTAACATGCAAGCCAGCAGTGGGAGCTGGGCAAAATATTTCTGTGAACACTGTGTCAGCCAGTTCAAAGAACCATTTTTTTAAATGACCTCTAATACAGTAATGAAAAAGGAGATGATAATACACTGGAAATTATTCAGACATCTCAGGGGTTCAGCTGCTTCTGCCATTCATGTGCCAGCTGCCTTCCCCACCCTTAAGGCCAGAGTTTTTCTGCTTATTGCTACAACATCAAAAACCAAACAAACATGAAACTGTAACTCCCTAGAAGATTTCCTCTCAGCAAGGGTGATGTTGTGCTCGGTAAAATGAATAAATCACTGATGTGCTCACACTTTCCTGTTATGAACCGTCTCTTAGAGAAGGAAAAAATCCACAGGAAAAATGTAAAAGCATTGCAAACACCCAGCTCTTCACACCAGCATTCCATGCAGGATCAGCTTTCCATGCCATGCTGCTCTACAAAGCCCTGGAAGGAATTGACAGCACATGCTTTGCATTACTGGTTCTGCTCTCAGGGGAGCAGGATCTTGGGGAAGTCATGGAAGTGGCCACCCTGGTGTGAACAGGGAGTTTTTTAAGCCCATCAGGCCATCTGTTGAAGAAAAGGCCATGGAGGGCAATGTCTGAGGTCCCTGTGAAATTCTGGCAGAAGGGTTGGGATGCTAGTTAAATTCCTGACCCAGCTATGAAATAAATGAAATAAAAAAGGTTTATTGTGGGGGTGTAGGGAACATTACACAAGCTCGTAAGTCACCACCATGAGAAGGGGCTCAGCAAAACCCTGTACAAATGCTTTACCTGGTAACATGAACAATTCTCTCATTTATGAATTATTCACCAACCCAGTTTGATACCTTGGAAATTGTTTGGGCTCTGTAATAGCCTAAATCCTGTATGTGGCATTTTTCAGCTGATGGGTTGCTCACTGTTCAGTTCTGCTCATCACAACATGTGCCTCCAAGCAACAAAAGCACTGCTTCTATTCCTGGATTGGATCACTGAGCCTTTTACAAGTGAGGAACAACTGCTCCCACAACAAATAGCAAATATCAGATGCATTTTTCCCAGGCAGACTCTGAAATTGTCAGTAATAGCCATTTGCCCAAATTTCTAAGCTTCCCATCTCCTAAAACCCCAAAACTACTCACATTGTGATTGATTTCCCAATATCTCTCTTGCTCTGTCCAATTTGATTTTTATTTGTCCTTGATCAAGAGAATAAGATGAACATCCTCAGAGAGGCATGAGAACCATCAGCCTCAGCAGGGTCAGAAGGGTGCCAGAGGGAGCACATACACTGATTTTGAATAGACTGAGCAGCTTTGGGGGCTGGGGAAGTATTTACAGGAAAAAAAAAACTGCTTTTCTAACTGCTGAGCCAACCTTTTCCTTTGGTGGCAGAAAGAAACACCAATCTGGTTTTAGTGATAGAACTAATCTGTAAAAACCCTATAACCACTGATGGATGCACAGGGAAGAAAGACACTGCAACCAATACATCCCCAACACGGTATGGGAAAAACAAAGCCTTACAAGAGTTTTAATTAAAAAAAAAAAAAAAAAAAAAAACCTAAAAAAAGCAAGAGTTTGTTTTGCTTTTTAATATTTTGTGTTTGGAAGATGCAGTATCAAGCACCTTAAAAGTATTTATCTTTTAATGGATGGGGGAGGTCTGAAATGCAAAGAAGAATGAAAAAATCTGGCACAGGGTGCCCAGAGCAGCTGTGGCGGCCCCTGGATCCCTGGAAGTGTCCAAGGCCAGGTTGGACAGGGCTTGGGGCAGCCTGGGACAGTGGAAGGTGTCCCTGCCCATGGCAGGGAGTGGGACTGTGGCTCTCAGTGCCATTGATAACAAATCTTTAATTAAGTGCCCAATTCAAGCTTATTTTAAGGAATGTTTCAGCTGGAGCCTCAATTGCACTATTGGGCCCTGTGCTCCTCTCAGGAACTCCTTTAGCTTTTCATTCTATTCTGACTTTTTTGCACCAACCTGACCTTTTTGGGTGATGCACAGCCCATGGCATCACCCAAATGTGCACAAGTGTCCTGATTGCTGAACTCTCCAAGTCTATTTTACCCTGTTAAAAGAGATTATCTTGAACTTACTGGAGTATGAACAGGAAGGTGCCCAATATCATTGCAATAACACAGAACAGCTCATGGCTTCAGCTGGCATCCTGCACAAAAGTGCTCACAAATCATCACCCTGGGTGGCTGGGGTGGAACACTCAGCTGTGCCTCACTATCCACAGGGATTTGGGACAGCAGCAGGTCTGCACTGCTGCAAGTGTTCCCACCACCAGCATCTCACACAGGCATGAAAAACATTTGTGCTGTCAGCTCACAAAACAGCACCCAGGCGTGGAAACGCACCAAAGTTTTCTGTAATAACCACTGGGAAACAAGTGCCAGCCAATATTGCAGTTGCTGTTTCAAAGAGTGGGGATCTCAAGTTTGTTTGGTTTTTTTTAAATTCTGACACACTTCTAAATAGCTGTTCCAATCTCCAGGACTGTGGTGCAGCCTGTGCCTGGACAGAGAACACAGCTGAGGACAGGAAAAAGACAAGGCTATTAGAGTTACGTATGACACTGCTGAAGGGATTTTTAGAGTTACATATGTCACTCACACGAGGGGATTCATTCCTACAATTACCCCTGATCCTCTCTGTGCTTCCACACAGAAGCTCTGTGTTTATCTACATCTTTAAGTCTTTACACTGTGTCGTTTTTTAGTTTTTGACATGGTTTAGAAAATTCAATTTCAGCTGTAAAGTCACAAATACCTCTGACAGGTCTATTTCTGTAAAACATATAGTGATATCTGTCTCCTATATTACACTTCATTTCCCAGCAGTTTTTCACTCAGCTTTAATTTGCTTTTTAGATTATCTGTTTTGGATAACCAATAAAGTGAGAGCCACAAGTAGCAAATCTACGTCTTAGATCAGTTAAAGTAGGAAAGTTGTGTTGCACATGCATGGGATGAACTGTGGCCCTCTAAAGAGTCCCAACTCTGCTGCTGTCAGAGGATTTCAGCCCCTCAGGGTCTGCTCCAGCGGGCTGAAGTCAAAGCCTGAGGTGATTCAGACAAACTGCCCACAATATTTCTGCCTTTTGTGCAAAACCAAGCTCAGTCCAGAAGGAAGAGCCACAAGTGAAATGAGACCATTTTCACAGTAATGTAAGCATCCCAGAGAACAATTCCCTGGTATTCCCTTTTCTCCATGACTCTCTGCACCAGGAATATACAATGAGATTAAAAGCCCTTAGTGGGACAGTGGTTTTCCACCGAACACGAGGTGGCAGAGGCCAGGTGGCACAATAAAATAAGCTTTATCTCTCACATATGAATGCAGCATGTGCTGCAAGAAGAAATTTTAAAAGGAAGAAAGCGCGTCCTGGGCTAAGCCCCAGTGTGGGCAGGAGGGAGAGAGGGGATCCTGCCCCTCTGCCCTCTCAGGTGACACCACACCTGCAGAGCTGTCCAGCCCTGGCCCAGCACAGGGGGTCCTGGAGCTGCTGGAGAGAGCCCAGAGGAGGCACCAGGGGGATCAGAGGGATGGAGCAGCTCTGCTGGGAGGAAAGGCTGGGAGAGCTGGGATTGTTCACCTGGACAAGAAAAGGGTGACCTCATTGTGGCTTTCCAGTACCTGAAGGAACTGACAAGAAAGATGGACACTGCTTATAAGAGTGTGAAGTGGCAGGACAAGAGGGGATGGCTTCAAATTGACAGAAGGGAGGGTTACATTGGATATCAGGGAAAACAAACTTTCTGTGAGGGTGGGCAGGCCCTGGCACAGGGTGCCCAGAGGAGCTGTGGCTGCCCCTGGATCCCTGGCAGTGCCCAGGGTCAGGTTGGACAGGGCTTGGAGCAGCCTGGGACAGTAGAAGGTGTCCCTGCCATGGCAGGGGTGGAATGGATGAGCTTTAATGCTTCTGACCTAAAGCATTCTGGCTTCTAAGAAAGCGTTAAGTTAGAAGTGAAGAAGAATCAACCTCCCACAAGTTACCTCCACAAGTTGTCTCAATGCTATTCCAGGGCACTTCAGCTGCTTTTTTCATATTTTGAGATATAGAAATTTGTGTTTAAAACAGCAACTCTGCAAAGGCATCCAGCCAAGTGCCAAGACTGGGGCAGCCTGGGAATGTACAGCTGCACCCTTCAGAGTGCCACTGGAGATTCTGGAGATTCAGTCACACCAGGTCACTTGAGGGAGGCTGGAGTCACACACTGCCAGAGAGTCAACAGGAAAAGTGGAATTCAGAACAGCCTGCATGGAAATTCATTAATATAGTCCTGCCTGTTCCATCCTTCCTCAGCAGAAAATTCCTGTATATATATGTACACGTGTATATTTTATTCATGAGTGTGCAAAGACTATATATACACACATTTATATATATACTCACTGTACACTGATGCATAACGGAGCACTTCATCAACTGGAAATAACTGCAAGAAAAAGAAAAAATTTCCACAAAACACCCTTAAGTAGCAGGTCACCCTCTGACCTTGGTTATCTTGATAAATAATTTGTGTTTCACAGGGATTTCTGGGGCCATGAAAGGAAATGTTCCTTCCTTCACTAGTCATTTACAGACCTTGTCTGACCACAAATGAGTTCAAGCTGGCTCAGCTCTGGATCTTAATTAATAAAGACATTTACTTTAAATTGCAAGTCCCCATTTCTGTCAATACATAAAATTATGTCAAATGTGGACAGATAATTGTTCTTTGAAAGGACATTACAAACAGGCAGAAAACATTAAATAAATATGGGCATAGACAAGACAAGCCAGTAATTTCTCCTTGAATTTGAAGCATATTATTTTATCCAAATATTTAAAATTGGTATATTGATTCATCTCATTGTCCCACTAATTCCACTTTTTTTTTCCCCACCTAATTTGCTTTCTGCCTTGCCTCCCTCATGCAGTTTGCTTTCTGCTCCTGGTGTTTGTAGTGGAATTCACAGCTGATCCACACCATATGTTGAAGTTATTCAAATCCTTTGTGACATTTAGAATGCGATAAGATACCATGACTTTTGAAAAGCACCACGAATGAGTAAGACAGGTTGCAGAATGGGAAAAGATACTTCCCTCCCCTCCCTGAGAAAACTGCAATTGATAGAGAGACATTCAAGAAAAAAATGAAAACCTCAACTGCTGCAAACTGGCCACGCTCCAAGAAAGATGAGAGAGGCAACAGATGAACTGAAACCACCATGTGGGAATGGGAAAGAGAAATGCCACACCAAAAACCCCAAAAATCAAACAGAAAAGCCCACAAAGGTCCATTTAGCTTTATCTGGGCATGAGGAGACAATGGTGATTTTGTTATTTGCAAAGGTTATAAAATGAGCACAGATCTTTGATGTTTTTCAAGTGTAATTCCTCAGTTGCTGGTGGGATTTAAGATCTTGCCCTGAGGGGTAAACCTCAAATGCCAGAGAGACATGGCAAAGTTTGTGCTAGGGCTGTCCTAAGGTAGTGAACAGCCTATATCTTCCTTAAAAAATATCTCAAAGGCTCACATATTATCCTGGATTTCACCAAAACCCACCCAAGCCAGCTCTTTACTGACGACAAAGAGTTTCTGGATGACCATCTTCACCTTTCCTAAGGAGATTCCTTATTGGAAGAGGAAACAGCCCACGGTAACAAGATCTGCAAGGGACCAGGCTGCAGGTTACTCTTCACAACACGCTCTGGAGGCCAGGTGGAAACACACTGCAAGACAAAGAGACTTCTCCAAACTGAGGCTCTTCTACTCTAACACCACAGCTCCAGGTAACAGCAGCCATCCCGCACATTTGTAAATATCACTAAGAGAAAAATCACCTGATATAGGAAATTTATTTCTTTTCCTACAGAAGAACAGTCTTCCAAAGACATCCAACTAATCCAATAAGCAAAAGTGTTGGATAATGGACAGTGTTTTCTCACAGTGAAGTCAACTTCCTATGAGAAATGTTGCCACTGGTTGCTCGCCACTGGAGACATATTATTGGAATTACAAAAATATCCAGTCAGACATGGATGATGCAGGACAAAGAGATGGAAAAGGGTTCCCATTACCAGCATCCAAAGAACAGAACCAACCAACAGGGTTGGTTTTTCTCTGCTTTCAAATATTACCACACAATTTCACTTTGCAGTAATTGCATTCTTGTGTAGAGATGTCAAAATCAACCCAGGAACCTGAAGCCCACCTTCTGGGAAAGTTTACAGTTTTATGAACAAAAATAATGCTTAAATGTTTCCTTTTTGCCTGCAAGAACTAGTTTAAAAACAGAGTAAAAAATAAATGTTTCTTTAATAAAAGAATCAATATTTATGGCTTTGTTATATTTACTGTTTATGGAGATACTTAAGTTAACTCTTATCCACCAAGACAAACAACAATCATTCCTTCAGGACAAAGCAACCTCTTCGTAGCCAGAAAAACATCATCAGTACAAGTGAAGTGTTGAAAATTTTGACATATAAACAATAAGCATCTAGACAAACTAATAAACAGAATGTCTCTTAAATCTAGCAGAGAAAATCCATTAAATACTCGACCACTGGAAAAACACAGAGCCTGGCCAAGTGTCACATTTAGAAAACACAGAATGTACAAACACATTGTTTTGACTATGACTGCAGTCTAAATGCATGATTAATGTATAATTAAAGCAGTCAATCCAAGAGATAAAAGAGACTAGAAAACCGCAGTAGTACGATAGGTGATGCCACGTATACTAAAATAAATTCATGTCAGAATGTTACACCTCTAGAACTGGCACACACTTTAACAGCTAAATCACAGCAATGCCCAATTTTCAGAGTGTCTCTCCCCTCTTCTTTCACTCTTCAGCCTGGATTTTCAGCACTGATCCCAATAGCCACGTGAACTCAATAATCTCCACTCTCCAGCACTATTCCAAAAGCATGCTGAGAGTTTGGATGCATAAAACACTCTTGCAATAAAATCTGGTGGAAAGCTGCTTCCCTTTTCCTCCCCACACCGAGTCATGGCTTAGCCAGTGTTTTAAAAGTCCTTAGAGCATTTATCCCATTCTTCCCCCTGAAAGCCTCTGGTGTACTTCTCTTTATTCCAAGGAATCATGATCAAATGCATATATCTCTTTCTCACACCAGTTCTCAATGCCTTGGCCTTACAGTCCCACCAGCTCAGACATTCCTGGAGCATCTCCCATTTTATTCCCAGCACAACAAACACCTTTATCAACCAATGAGCCCCCATTAATCCTTTTCCCACCTCTATTTTACCAAAGGCTATTAAACTCCAGTTTTTCAAATGTCCCATAGTACTTTTACATCCTCAGGACCCCAGATCATCCCAGTTTGGCTTTGGTTGTGCCCTGATCTCTTTTGGAACAGCCCTACCATAAGAGGGGAGCTCCACCCACCCCAGCAGCTTCAATTTTCCCTCACTCTGCTCATTCAGTCCAGAATTTGTTTGCTTTTTATTGGGCATTTAATGCTGCTGAGCTATGCATTAAAGGCACCAGCCCTAGCCTTTATAACCCCTTTTTCTATTGCTGTCTTGTTTTTCTCTTTTAATGGTACGATTATTTATATTCCCCTTCTTTTCAGCTTTTACAGCTTCATTGCCTTACGTTTTCCTACAACTCCCAAACCAAAGGTTGTCTTAACCCCTGGGCTAGAGCAAATTCTATTATTTCTTTTTATTCCTTTGATTATAAATAACCTTTATACAAAACCTAAAGTTTGTATCTTCAACATCTTGCTACAGACTTCCCACTCATTCCTGTAAGAAATTCCACAAGCCAGTTCTAGGAGTTTTTATTTTGACAATTTACTACTTTGTAAAGGGATAAAATATGTACTTAAGGCCAGCTCAAACACAGATTTCAGATCTTTGATAGATTCCTTTGATAATCTTTCTCCTTAGTTTATTTAATGTATACAAACATCAACCTTAATTCCAGAGGATGATGCAATTCCTTCTCCTACTTCAGATTACACTCATTATTCTTTTATCACTTCTACACGAGAAATAATCCACTTTTTATTTCCAAATGGATTCTTAAGGGTGCCAGGACATGAACCATAAACTGAATTTATAAATCAGAAGGTATACAGAAGTATCCATGTGCTTTACAGACTGGGAAAAATCTTCCTGAAGGTACTGAAATGAAATAATCCTGACCACTTCTTTTCCACTTTGCAGTCCACACTCCACACTGATCAAAGAGCAACTACAAAAGGCAGAATTATTCTGTAGAGGCAGCAAAGTTCTTCTACATTTCCCCTTTCCAGATGAGATTATTTCCTTTGTTGCAGAGAAATTCACCTAATTTTTAAATTTCAGAAATCAGCATTCACATTTAAAAAATCCACATTGCTCTTCTAATTGATCCAAAGTTATTTTGTTTTAAAATCCTATAAATGAAAATGAAGTTGTTCTGCATCTTCACATCTACTTGGAGAACTGTGTCTCCTGTCTGGAGGATGGAGAGGGACCAAAGCTTTCTGATGGGCATTTCCAGAGCAAAGTGGCTCCACAAATCATCTTCAGGCTAAGTAACTTGAAGTTAAATCAGTTTTCGGAGCGTTTCATGCCTTAGTTTATATTCTAAGTTATAGCTTTAAAGACAATTTTTTTTTAAAAGCTCCAAAACAAAAGAAATGTGATATATGGCAAATGTAGCATTTAAATGGAAATAGTGTTGATTTTGTGTGTGGGAACAGGTGAGAGTCTCCTGCCATGCACCATTCCAGAGCTGGGAATCAGCCTGGTTCCTCCTGTGCCCCTGTGCCACAGGGCTGGCCTAGGAGCATCCCACTGCCTTTCCAATCTATGAAAATAATCCGTGACTTTAGCAACTAGCTAAAAGCAAACAAGTCTTTAAATATCAAACAGCAACCACAACTGCTTAAAAAAAGAAAAATCTAATCCAAAACTTGGGGGTATTGCAAATGAGTGAGTAACTCAGGATAATTGCTGTCTGGTTTACCATTTGAAAGCTGTGCCACCTGCATCCCAGACTTGTGTTATTTTCAGGGGAGACATCTCATTTAGGCAGGAAAGAAGAACAACTGGGTGATAGCCACCACAGTTAACTCAACTGGGCCCAGGGGCTTTGAATGCCAGCAGCAACTGCTGGGGTGGAAAGGAGCAAATGCTGAATTCCGACTTTAATGAGTGTCTTAAGTATTTTAAGGTTTCTGCCACCATTTAAGGCTACGTGGGCAATGCACAACCTGCAACTGCAGGGACAGGGATTCTCCACAGGCAGCAGGAGAGCTCTATTTCACTCCTTCCGAACCCACTTTACCCTCAGGAAGAAGAACAGATGAGCCGGGAGTAAACAAAGCAAATTACACCAGAACCAGCTTGCAAAGTACTCCAGGATAACTGCAAAACCACAAGGAAATGTCATAGAATGATATTATATTTACAGCCATAGGAGAAGCAGGCCTTTAGCACCTTGTTACTTTTGTTACTTCTAGGTTTGTCTGCTCTTTTGCATTGATTTTGCCCAGAACAAAAGTATTTTAGGAATAAAACCCAAAAACAACTGTCAGCTTGCTTTTCCTAGAGAAGCAACCATTCTTTCAGTACAAAGTATTTATTGATGCATTTCCAAATGGAACTGGCTACAGGGGAATTACTTAAGCCTCAGTGAAGCAGCAAACATTGTTTGTGATCTTTTTCACGATGCTGTCCAGACCTTCAGTGGTTATTCAGCTTCTGATAGTTTCTGTTTATCTGCTGATAGTTTTTGGAGGCTTCAGTTGTGGTTTGTTAAAGCCCTGGAATGGGAATCTGCTGGCATCAGCAGGGGCTCTGCCTCACTGGATCCACAGGCTGATGGATTTGGATCTGCCAATTCACTGGGGTCAAAGTTGGCACGTTTTCTATGGGCAAGCGAACCTTGGAAATGCCCCAAGGAAGCCCAGCACAGCCCAGACATTGTCTGAGAAGGCACTTCCCTGATTCCATCTACATTCAATGCAAAACTAAACGGAGTCAAACAGACCTCATTGCACAGATTGATTTAATGAGTTATCTGCAGGCCAGCAGGGATGGACCAGAGTGCAGGCAAGGGAGGCTGCAGGAGCCACTGCCCTGATTCAGCACATGGCACAGCTGCAGCCATCTAACACACAAAATCCCATTTATCTGCAACTCCCAAACCTTACACTGTCCATCCTCTGGGCTGGAATGAGCTTTAATCCTGCTTTTAGCAAAACAAATAAGTAATAGCAAAAGGGATTGGAAAAATCTTCCTAAATTCTAATTGATACTTTTTAATCTGTCTAAATTGCTACTGCAAATTAAGAGCAAAAGAGAAGAGTTAAAACTATTTTTAAATAGTTGGTCAGACAGTTTTTCACAGAAGGTCTATTTCTGTTAAGAGACAAGTGTATTTGGGCACACCTGACAGCTCTGGACCTTTACTCAAGGTTTCTCCAGTTCTTCTTCAGCAACAGAAGATTTGCTGGAGGAGCCATTTGCTGGAGGAGCCCATGGCTTCCCTTTGGTCTGTTTTCCTTTGCCCAGAAATAAAGAAATTGCTGGGAGTGTCACCTTTCATCCTGATGTCTAGAACTGGGAATCGCAGAGCCTCTGAACCCCAGGGCACTGGCAAAGCCTGTGTTGATGGTTCCTGCCTTTCCTCACACAGGTGAGATTCAAATGAAACTCTGGTGCTCTTTTCTTGTGCAGGTGGTTCCCTGATAGTACTGAGCCATAGCACTGCGAGTTTCCTGTAGATATGAAATATCTGACATTTAAATGGAAGAGTAAGAAGTGAAACTGTCAGGAGTATAAATGTATTTTGCATCAAAGCTTAAATAGCTTTTAAAATAAGTTTCCTGAATGTGCTATCATGTCTGTTGTCAGGGTTCTCTGACTCTGAAGCTTTTCCTTTTTAATTTTTTTCTGTTAAAACCTAAGCCAGTTTCCCAGCCTTGAACTGGGGCAGGGGAGTTCCAGCTGTATTTATATTCATATAACAGCAATGTTTCCTTAAATGCACATCACTCTGTAATCATGGATTTCAAGAAAAACATCTGGTTCTTCACACCTGTGAGCAGCTCATACATTGCCCCAGCACAGGTCACTGCACACTGGAACTCCACAGCAGCAAAGAAATCAAGGGACCAGGAGAGATCCCAGCAGGTGAGCTGCTGCCCTGCTTGATATCCAACACCCACAGCAGGCTGTGAAATCTGATTTTGGTCATTTCATTAGTTTTGACAAGGCAGCAATATGAGGAAGTGGGCAGCATCTGCAGCATCCTGTGGCACCTTTGTGAACTGATGTAAATCACTCTTTATTTTATGTTCCTGGAGCTGAAAACATGAGACACAGCTACCAACAGGGTCCACAGCACCCTGCATAGGAGGATTGTTCCCAAGTACAATTGTCTCTGCTGGAGCACATTTTAACCTAAAGCACGGGGGTCACAGGGTAAATGGCTCCACTTGCTACAAAGCACAGGAGAGAAATGTAATTCCCTATGAAGGAAAAACAAATTCACCACTAAAGAATCCCTCACAGTGTATTTATCCTAATCTCTCACCATACAGCAGTTTCCAGTGACTGGAGGCAGATTGGTAAGAGATACCAACTGTCAGGAAAAGGTGAAAGGCAATTAGTAAATCACTATCTCTTTTGTAATCACCGATGAAATTTCCATTTTTTTATCCCCTACTGCTCACTTGCCCAAACAAGCAAGACATCACCTTGAAAATGAATGCAATTAATTATATTAGCTGAAGTTTTTAAAGAGGAATGACTTCTCATTTACATTCCTGGCAGAAATTCAATAAGATTGCACTACTGCAAGGTTGATTGAACTGCTGCTGCAGTTAGACTGGTATTCTGAAATAAAAAAAAGTTCTAATGTTCATTATGAGATTTTTAGAGCTAAGTACTTTGAACTGGTAATATTCTCAAGTAAGTCTGCAGTGGAACGACTGGAAAAGGTAGTTTAAACTGTGTGTTAACTGAAGCTGAAATAATTTCCTTCCCTTCTGCACCATCCTCCACTTACTTTTAACTAATCAAAAATTAGCAGAATTATCTTACATGCCTGAACTAATTAGTAAAGATGCTATCCAAACCTTCAGCTTTCACCTATGCACTTGAGCACTTGCCCTCTCTTAGCACAGCTGTAGCTCTGCTGACATGAAAGGATTGCAGAAGTTATTATTTGTGTGCAGGGATTTCCTGATTTCACTGGATGCTGGTGTAGCAGAGGGCAGCACAGCACTGTTGGATTGCCTCAACAATCCCAGCTAAGCATGACAAACCCAACAGAAATTGTTCCACTGGCCTGGATAATGGAGTCTTTGCAGCAAACTTTCAATTAGAGACAATAAATGATTATGCATGTACTTGTAAAAGCATAATCAGTTTGTGAAAGCATAATTGGTTTGTGAAAGCATTATTAGTTACAGAAATGTAAATAAACAAGGGGAAAATGCAGGTTGGTGTTTGGATCACAGGCTGGAGGACAAGATAATGGAAAAAACCCATTCAATAGCAAATTGGGCACACGTTTGACAGGCCTATCCCACTGCAGAAACACACCTGGACAGAGGTGGACAAGGTTCTCAGCCTTGCTCCAAGCACCTGGCAGAGAGAGGGACAGAGAGGAAGAGCTCCATCCCTCCACTCTAACAAGGACACACCTGCACAGTCAGCCAGTCTCCAGGAATAAATATCTACAAACAATGAAAATGCTTCAGTTACTACCTCAAACCCCCTATTAAATTGAATATGGAATGGACTTTATTCTTTTTAGAATCACAGAACGGTTTGGGTTGGAATAGACCATAAAATTCATCTTGTTCCATTCCCTGCCATGGGCAGGGACACCTTCCACTATCCCAGGTTCTCCAAGCCCCATCCAACCTGAAGTTTGATGGGTTTTATCACTTTCTTTAAGTTCAAGCACAGTTATGTGAATACACACATCAAATACACAGAATAATATTTGTGCTTGTAGAGAATTTGCCACAATTTGCCAGAGTTCTGTCCAGACTGCTGCACTGTACATTCACAACCCCAGTTTATGCTGCTCATGTTTTTTATCTCACCTCAGTTTAAGAAAGCTTTAAGTATAACTATCATTGAGTGAGATAATGCTTATTGCCTTTGCTATTGGAATAATGAAAAAGTATTCAGGAAAAGCAGGTGGGAGTATTAAGTCTGCTATCTCATGAGCTAAAAAAAAAGAAATATAAAAGCAGGCAGAGAGCTTTAGGCTGCCTAAAAAAAACCTACTGTTGGTCACATTCCTGTAACTAAAAGTAGTAAGGGAAAATCATTGGGCTTACTGCATTTTGAGTAAATAGTTAATTTCAGATAGAAATGTCAGTATCTTCTCTTTTTCTACAAGAATATGGAGACTGAGTGAAATCTTTATGAAGGACTTGAGATGAAGCTTTATCTTTAATATGGAAGGTATGAACTCTATCTTTCACAAGAAGGATGTTGGTGATTCATCTACTTCTTAAGTCTTTCTCAGACAAATGTAAAAGAACTCTAATGGGATAGCTGATAGAACAAGAAAGCCAAAATAATTCCCAGTGTGTCACCTGTGTTGGAAAGGCTCTCACAGAGCAGTGCCTGGATCCAAATGAAATATCTGAACAGTTCACACTTATCTTTGAGCCAAAAGTGAGATTTTGGCCAAATGTTTAGATCTCTTTGCTTAGAGAGATGGCTGAGGGGTCTAAGCACAGGTGGATCCTGCAGGCATTTGGTGTATCAAGTGTAGCAACGGGCCAGCCTACCTGTGAAGCTCTAGGCTGGACCTGTGCTTGCTTACAAAAAGTGATGAAAAAGTCAGTTATTTCATTTAAACCACATGCATGAGGCAATTATACCATCTTTAAGGTGATATAATGAAGAGAAATTTAAGCTTTTTGTCCTAACAGACTGCAAATCTGTAAAAATGAGCCTGTTGGCAGGAGAACCTCTGGAATGCAGGGAGTGAGACAGGCTGGAGTCACCAGCTTCAGACAGTCAGAACCTCCCAGGCTGGGTAAGCAGTTTTGGGGCTCTGTGTCACTCTGTGTCACCTCACAGGGTATTGGTTCTCAGCCCAGGTTATCCAGGCTGCAGTGAAGTCTCCCAGGCACTGGAACCCTAGCTTCTCTTGGAACAGTCATGAACTTCTGCTGTGCCACCAAGAACCACAGCACAGAAACCCTGAAACTGAACCCCTGGTTAGTTTTATTTTCCTGAAGACAGGGATGGCTCTGTCAAACAGTCTGGGACAGTACTTCATGGAAGAGGATCAGAGTCAGGGCACTGCTAATTACCTTGATGAGCTCATCAGCAAGAGCTAAGATGATAACCACAACAAAACTCCAATTTTTTCCAAAGCGTGTATGACTTTTCTATTATTGTACATGTCTAAAACACACACCTGCCAACACTCTGCAGCTTGTGATACAACCCTGTGGACTTCAGAGGAAGCCAAATCTCATGCTGGGATTGTAGAGCAGGGATGGAAGCAGAGGTGGCAATTCCCAGTCAGTGGAAGGTTGGGAGGGTCTGGGGCACTGCCAGCTGGTGGAAGGTATCAGGCTGTTGTAAAAGTGATGGACATAAAAGATATCTAAACATGCTGGTAAATTTACCTCATCTAGAAACTATAGGTTTAAGAATGCAACAAATCCACTTCAGAGACAGCATTGATTTTAAGAACCTTGTGGCCCAAAATCACATGGGATTTGTCTTTTGAAGAAGTTTGTCACTGTCTAGACAGCATGACCACAGAAGGTCTGGGATGTTTCCTTACCTTGGGTTTGAAAAGTTAAAATGTTTGGAGAGGAAAAGTCTTCCTCTTCAAACACAGGATTGGAGACCACGCTTTTCCCTCTTGTAATAAATGAACAGCTTGAATAGATTACTCCTAAAATTTCAAAAAGAAATCAAAACAGCAGCAGTACTGTGAGGACATGGGCTTGGCCTGATTTTGAAATCATGGTCCACTCTGCCCAAACACTAAAGCATCAGGGACAGGGAAAGCCTGATGTGTAACAGCTCCTTATTTTACAGTGAGATACGGCTCATTTAGAGCAGCGAACTAATTAATACAATCAGAGGCAAAAGTTTCAGAATTCTCCCAACAGCACACATTAGCATATACTGCCAAGAGACTTGATAAAGTTCAAAGCTTATCTTGTAGCCTGCACGCTCCATGTTTGCTCAGAGCAGCAGCTGGCCAAGTGATCTCCCTTCTCCTCAAAGAGCAAAATTAAATTAGATTAGATCATCTTCTCTCGCTTGTAGAATTAAGATCATGCTATGAAAACAAGTAAATTAGCTTTTGAAATCCTGTTTCTCACTTCAAGGCTACAAGGCTGAGAAATGCCTCTGTACCAGTTCAGCTCAGCTGCAGGAGTGGGTTTGTGCTGTTTTCCTGGCGAGCTGAAGGAGAGAGTTTTGCAGATTTGTCTCTTCCTTGGCCTGAGGCTGGGAGTGGCAGATCCTGAGGGAGGAAGCCAAAGAAGGGATCAAAGGAGGAAAGGTAATGGCCACAAATTCTTGGGAATCAAGACATGCAGCAGTCATGGAATCACAGAATGGGTTGGGTTGGAAGGGACCTTAAAGCTCATCTTATTCCACCCCCTGCCATGGACAGGGACATCTTCCACCAGACCAGCTTGCTCCAAGCCCTGTCCAACCTGGCCTTGATGGTTTAATAAAAGCTGCAGTAATGAGGCTTGAAAGCTTCTTGGTTTGTTGCCGTATAAAAACACTTCTGAGAAAAGGAGTAAAACTTAGTTTCTAGAAAAAGCAGGATTAGGAATATGAATGTTACATCAGAAGAAAGGCTTAGAGCATAAGGAAACAAAAGGAAAAATGTAGGGACCAGGATTTTTTGGACTAGAAAGCTGAACTGAAGACAACAAATGTTTATGGTGGAGGTTTAGCTCAGATCAGCAATGCCAGATGCCAAATTTAAACCAAACAAATACACAACAGCAAGTTAACTTCAAGGGAGGACATACAAATGACATCCTAGACTGAAACCATAGTTTCTAGAGCTCATTCACTGCACACCAAGCTGTGAGGTCAGTTGGTACAGGCACACTTATCAAGCTGGTAAAAACTCTCCCCATTAAGTCACCATGCTGCAGCAATCAGACACACTCCAGAAGTCCATCCTAGGCAATCTGTTCTAGATGAACAGCTAATGAGAACTAAGCTAAACCACTTCTCTCTGGTTATGATTCCTCCTTTGAATATTCCCATAACTGTACTGCTAAACAACTCAAACCTATAAAACTGAAACGGGGAAAGAGATTCTTCTGCTGTGGACAGATGGAGTAGTAAAACTGGCCATGAGAAAGCACAGCAATATCCATGGCACATCTTCACTCAGTCACCCTAGACTGCAACAAATTTAGCAAGAAGTTAATTTAGCTTATAGTTTGTTTATTTGTTTTTTTAATACGTTGATTATCTCCTATTAGGCTGGAGTTGATGGAGAAGGAGATTTGGGGTTTACTGCCAGATTTCTTCACAGCTTTATCTTCACTACCATAACTAGAGGAGATTATAAGATGAAGATGGTATTGCAGGAAAAAAAGAAATGCAAAAAAAGTCTCATATATGTAGAAAACAAGAGGGATGGAGGGAAAGAAAGATTTTGAAGGGTTTATGTTTCTATGAATGGTGAGTTTATGGGGCAGACTGACTGGTGAGGAGACATCAGGAACTGTTATCCCATGACAATGTTCATTACGCTGCTTGAAGCTTTACTAACTTGGCTGTTAGAGAAGAGTGGGACAGAAGTAAATTAAAAAATGGAAGCGCTGCAAAAACTTTGAGGACATAAAACATTTGTTCTAAAGCATTTAAGATTAATCAGAAACAGCTCTGTGTTTCATGGCTCTAAGGACAGTGAGCCACTTGCTGCCTCCAAGTTGGTGCTTTCCTCGTGCTGCCACGTCTGCAGTGTGTGCCACGGCTGGGTGGGAAGCTGGGACAAAACGTCCTGACTCTGCCACCATCCCTACAAGGCAATAGATGGCATTCCCAAAGATCTAAGGGATGGGATCAGATCTTCAGCATGAAGGATGATCTTAATTTAGAAGAATTAGATTAATCAAGGAGGTTCGTAGACACCTGAGCTGTGATGAGAGTTTCTTATTCTGCTTCCCTTACTGCTTCCTTCTGATCAACACTGACATTTCTTCCATATTACTCCCTCATGCATGCATGTAAGTAAATCCAAAGTAGAAGACCAGAAGGAAAAGCTTTTCCCACCCTTAGAAAGACAAACCCAACCAGCAAAGTGTCTTTGTTCTACCCATAAGAGGTTTATCCAAAGGGCTTGACAAGTTTCTGTGTTTATAGACATTTTATTAAGGAAAAGCCAAGCATTTCTCAAGGTAAATGAGGGCCCAAATAACTTGTGTTGAAGCCTGAAACATCTCCATTTCCTGTGAATTCCCTGTGACTTGGCTGGTGCCATTTTTACTGCAGCTGTTCATTCAATTGAGAACTCACATCATGAAACATGTCAGAGAGAAAAAGAGCCGATGAGAATTCAGTGAATGCAGCTTTTCATTTGAAAAGATCCTCAAACACACACAATTGCTTTCTGTTGCTTAATTTTCAACATTGATAAACATAATTGCATTTATTTATCTAGTCAATACTGAAAACAAGCGATAATTTGTAATATAACAACTTTACATCTCAAAGGAATACAAGCACAACAGTTTCCAGTCCCCTCTAAAGGAGGTGAATGACACAGAGGAGGTTGGATTGCCTGTGCAGGGGAAGCTTACATTATTTTTCTTTTCCATGAGGATATATTAATATTGTTGCTATCAACTTGCTTTTGTACATATATAAATGACTTCTGGAAAAGAGATTTAAAAGCCAGCATTTTTCATGTGCCAAATTACACACACTAAATATCTGATACTAGCAACAGCAAATGCTAATATTTCCTAAGCATGAAAAATGAACTTTCCCCCACAAGTTCTCAATAGCAACAGTTCTCATTGGAACCAGTGATCAGAGGCTGTTATTATCATTCCATCAAACAATCTGTATCCTTCTAATTAAATAGTAAAGCATCTGAAAATCTGAGTCTCCATCCTGTTTATTTTGAAGCTGGCAGAAAGACTTACAGTTACTTCACTATACACTGAATAGGGCTTGTGGTAAAGAAACTGCATGAGTTAAATAATTTTTAACACTGCAACCTTGGATGTTCTTCCATAGCTTTGTACTCAGGTGCTGGGAGTCTGTTAAGTGGTGTGATGGTAGGTGACAGAAGTAAAAAACTACAGAAAAAAGTAAAAAAGATGAAAGAAGAGAAGTTCACTGGGCAAAAGAGACAAATGGGGGGGAAAAAGTGCATTAGCCAGACAATTCACTGCAGCAGAGTCCCTCTAAGAGATTACAGCCAGCTCCCACTGAATTTAAGGGATTTCAGAAGAATTCCACTGACTCCATGTTAAACAACTCCAAAAAGCTGAGCATTCACTCAGAGCTACCAAGGCTCATAAGGGGCTGAGCAACAACCTTAGTGATACTTCCTACTTTCCTGTATTTTGCTCACCCTCTGCCTTGAATCCCTATTTAATGCCGCAGTTGCTTTCTTGGATCATGCTGAAGAGTAATTTTGCCTCTGATTTCCCCAACATTTCCTTTTGTAAATCCTTATCTGTCAGTATTTGTCTGTTTATTCACGGCCTTCTCCTTCCCTCTTTCAAATTTAATCTGTCTGAACCTGTCCCATGCAGGTTCCCAGGTCACTCTTCTTTGGGAACTTCTTTCCTGTTAGACCTGTCCATCTCTAGGCTGTTCACAAACCTTGCAGAAAAAAGGAAAAATACCCAGTGCAGAGCAGGTTCACAGTTTGAGGGGAGGAAAAATAATAAAACCAGAATTCTGTCTACTCAAAAATTCACTCTTCAAATGTTGTTACAAACCTCAGCCCTCACTAGACCTGCAATATTCCCTAATATTCAGTTCCTTCAAAAGCACTAGAATTTATCTCTTCCTCCTAAAATTTCTGCTCCTATTTACTCACTGCTTTACCTCTTCCTTAATATCCACTAACTTCACATTTGTCAATGTTAGTATTTAATTTTTGTCAGAAAGACCTTCCCCATCCCTCATTCTACCTATGCACCTTGTTTACTCCTGCAACCACATTTATTTCAATAGAATTTATATTAAATTTCATCTATTGGAAGAAACCCATTTCTTCTATTTCACATCTCCTGAAGAGTTTGAAGCTGTTAATGAGAAATATTTTTCCACTGGTGTGGTTATAAAATTCCCTAACTTAGCCCTCGAACAAAAACCAGTTTTAACACGTTGGCATCTGGACAGCATGTCCGAGCAGAGCTCAAAAGAACACATTATAAAAAACACAGGCAGTGTGCTCAGATGCTGAGAGGCATCAGTTCCTGCTAGAGCCAACAGGTGCTAGAAAAATTAATGTTTCTGTGCTGAAACCATGCAGGAGAAATGAGTTCACCAGCAGCTTGCTTGTCCTTCCTGCCAGGGTGATGCTGACTGATGCTGTGGCAGTGCTCTAGAAGTGCCATGAGCTCACTAATGGTGATAATGGAAAGGTCCTGACACTCACAAACAGCTCTGTTTGGGGAAGCTCTCACAGGAAAGGGTCAGAAAGAGAGTGACAACAGTTCAAATGTACCATTTAACACATCAAGGTGCAGAACTATGTGTGCTTCCAGCAGACAGCCATCCTTTCAGGGTTATTAAAACACTTCCTAGAAGCCATTCTGGTCTTTGATATCATTTCTTTATACCCTGTGAGCTCACTGAAGGCTGCACAAATTTGCTGAGCTTGATTTCAGTACCAAAACTCCACCTCCCTCTAAGTGGAAGGATGGTTCTGCTGACATCTGACAACAGCACATGAGGAGAAATTCTCTCACACCTTTACAATGGGAATGACACAGAAATTAAAACTGGGAGGTAGCTTCCTCTCAGCAGAAGTCTTCTAGAGAGGTAAACATTCTTAATTATATCTACTTTTTACATCATTGAAAGCAAGTACTTAGCTAGGTGTGATATACTTAATTTATAGGTTCTGCAATTTCCCCACAGACTTAGGTCAAACAGTCTCCCACTGTTTCAATCCACCATCCCAAAGGAAAGGTTTTACTGGGTGTCAGAACACAGGAACACGAGACAGAGCAAATATTTGGCAAGAATCACTCTTAAAACTCATGGATTTAAATTGCTACCTGTATGAAATCAGCTCATGGTCATGGTCTTCATTGCTGAATAAGCAAGATTTTCTACACTTACACAGGTTGGATTTAGTTACTGACAACCCAGACCTAACACGAGATAGTAAAAATGTGTGGGTGACAGCACATTCCTTCAAGAGACACCTAAATCCTGGTGCTGGGCAGAGAGCAGCTGTCACAGAATGAGTTATAGGGATGGCTTAGGGCCTGGAGAGAGTAAAACAGAGCAACTGAAGGTTGGAAGGACAGCAAAAAATCCCTCTCATTGCTTTCCTCCCAAAGCTGCCTTCATGAATAGGTCAAAAGTATGCACTTCCCTGGAAACCTCAACATTGGCATGTACATCCACTAAAATAAACCCAACACCTGCAATCAATCCCAAAAAAACTTGGGTTAGCACCAAGCAGGGATGGAATTCTGGAAACGGGGAAGAATTATTTACATCTACAAGAAAGAATCCCAAAACATAGACAGGAGGCTGCAGATTAAATAGCAAAATAAAAACACATTGGGGAAACTTTCCAGACATCCCTTTCTCTTTAGACCTTAACAGCTGAGAAATTACTTGGAGTTCATTAACAAGATACAGACTAATCTATTTGCTTGTATGGAAGTGAAAGAGTGGGGAAAAACATATTTGACTCATTCTTAGTAATTTCCCCTGCATAAAATATTTTTGGAGGAAAAAAAATATACAGGCAGCTGAGCCAATTTTTTTCTCCCTCTCAGACAAAACTGAATCATGATTCATCATATACACAGATGAATTTTAATTTATCCCTTTAACAAGTTTCTTTTTGTATTTTCTTGTAAGCAAGAATTAATACACTCAGACATGGGGAAATCTTAATTTTACTGCCTCGCCTTTCAAATTTACAAATATTGAGTCTAACTCCTGCTTGGCACCATTCTGGCCTGCAGGGAGAAGAGACAAATGCCTGACCTATGCACAGGGGGTCTCTGGCCTTCCTAGAGGTCAGCAGTAGCTTCACATCTCTCCTCTCCTGAACAGAATTAAAGCATCTTGCCCATCCAGTGTGGGTTATCAGCTTCCAGAAGGAAAGCTGCTTGATAATTATCCATTCCTGCTGTAACTCCCTGGTGCCACTCACAAAAAGACAAAGGTGACACAGGAAAGCATTTGGCCTATTAGACTCCCACAAAACTTTATTCAGTTCAGTGCAGCCCAAGTGGAATTTGGCCATCTGGAATTCCTGGATTCATCTTGATGCTTGCCTGCTAAATGAGTATTTCACAGAGCAACATTAATGATGATGACCCTTCTGTTCAGAAGCTCAGAGACTCCTCCAGTTCCTGGAACAAAGGAACATGCTCATTTAGGTGTGGGAAGAGTCCCCCATCCCTTATCTCTGCTGCTAGAGGAAAGACAGAGACTCTGCTGTGATTTCTCAGTGAGGTGGTGCCGAGGTGGAGGATCCATCACATCCAGGGGAGGTGATGCACTGCACCCCCTGAACAGCTCTGAGCTGGGCTCACTTCACTGGGACACAGGATGCAGGCTCCTTAAGGCCATACTCAGAACTCATTTGGGCCTGAAAATATCATCTCAAAACACCCACCACTTAGGTGGAGGTTTAGATTGGTTCTCAGAAAAAAATTTCTTCACCAAAAGGGTGGTCAGATATTAGAACAGGCTGCCCAGGGCAGCAATAGAATCATCATCCCTGGAAACATTCAAAAATATGTCATGGAACACTTGGGACCACGCTTTAGTGGTGGCCTTGGCAGTGCTGGGGTAATGGTTGCATTTGATGATCTTAGAGGGCTTTTCCAATCTAAATGACTCCATGTGAGATAAAAATGCACCAATTTCTATCACAAAATTACCCTTCAACAATAACAGGTCCTGTTGCTCTTTGCAGAAGATGTTTTGTGGAATAAGGATGCAAAGTGAGGCCATTAGAACTTGCCAGGTAACCTACAAGTGATGTCATTCTCAATATTATCATTTATTCCAAACATTTTGCTAATCCGTATATCCTTCATACCTACACTTCTGTTTCCTAGACAATGCCCAGCTGGAAAACAGTGGAGCATGAAACAGCAGTGATATGGAGCACGCAGAGATGCAGATCTATGTTTATACACACGTGTACTCCATTTCTTTTGGAAGAAAATTTGTTTTTTTCTGTGAAAGCAAAGTAGCACTTGCTCTAGGTGCTACAGAGATGAAAGGAAGTGAGCAGTCAGGCAGATGGGGCCAGAAATTCAGACTCTGTGTGCTGATTATATATCTGCTAAGCTGGAACATGAAAACTTCATAAAGTAAACGTGGGATTAAAATCTAACAGCAAAGAATGCAGCTGCACAAATGCACAAGACACGATGCCTTTGCATTCAGATAGAATCGTATTTAATACAATTAAAGTAATTACTTCAGTCTAGTCAGCCCTGGTTAAGTCTCCGTTGGAGTTAATTAGCAAATGATAGTAAAATACTTTGAACTTTAAATGTTAAATACTTTCATTATTAATATTATTCTTGCAACTGCTGCCAGAGCAGCCAGGTCCCAGCTCCTTGGAACGCTGCAAAGTGGTGACATGGAGAGTAAGAGCAGTAATTTTGCCTGGTTGATTTACACACATTTCATACAAACCAAGCGTCTGCCTCAAAAAAGACCCACAAAAGAGCTCAAGTCCTACTCTCACAGGATCCCAGACTGGCTTGGGTTGGTCTTGTGCCTTCCAGCACTGCCATGCAGAGTGCTGAATCCTTGCTTGGTAGCACAACTTCAAACAAATATTCCCAAAAAGATGAGAAAATAATGACTGAAGGCACAGGGAAGACAACAAGACAATTAGCAAAGGTTAAAAGAACTGGGTCACATTCAGTCCTGCAGAATAAAGATTTAACTGCATGTTACTATATAGGAGAGGCTGTAAGAGAGCAACAACTGATTATTCTCCCTATTCAAAAATGGAAAAAAAAATATATAATGAGTTGAAGCCACAGAAAGGAAAATGAAGGTTTGAGAACCTCTACAATTCAAACAGTGGAACAAACAGCCCAAAAGCTGCAGAATACTCATAACTGAGGGTATTCAGGCTTAAGTAAACACCCATCTGTTAGAGAATATTTTGTTATAATCACTCCTGCTATTGTGCAAGGAGGTGGAACCAGAGTCACACTGAAATCTGGGGGTTGGATACCTACCATTCATGTGTTCCACGTTTTTGAAACATTTATTCAGAACAACAAACATCTGGTTCTTAATCCCCCAATTAACACTGTTTCCAGCCCTAAGGAATTAATCACAGAATTCATGGGAAACATTTTATTTGCTGGCAACGGAGTAAAACAAATTGCCTACAAACTTCTACATTGTTAATGGAGCAGTTTAATTGGCTTTTTTTTTTCTTTTTGACATTTTAATTAAAAAAATAAAGACCAGAAAGACATCCCTGGGCAGAGACCTTTGCAGCAGTGTGTCAGCAGAGAATTACACAGCTCTGGGGACTCAGGCTCTCATTCATGGTACTGACCTCCTTTGAAGAGCAGTCTGAGATCTAGCAGTGAAAAGGACTTTAAAAAGTGCTAGACAGCATCATTAGTATTCAGGAGGACACAGTTCTGTGGCTTGGTTGAATTCAAAGGGATCTGCTGGTACTTAGGAAAGCCAGAACGTTTTCCAGAGGAAAGGGCTGAGCAGCTGGGGGTTGGCCATGCTTTCAGCACTGCAGGCTGACTCAGTGTCACTGAACCAACCTAATTCCTGCTCACTTTTTGTTTTTACCACTTCCACAATGTAGAATTTTAACCTATTTCCAGCTATAAAAGCAAAGCAGTGTTTAAAATACGGTCCCAACATAAAAATCTGCATTACTGCATCCCAGAGCCCTGCTGGCACTCCTGCCACCGCTCTCTGTGTTCTGTTGTGCCTCTGGGTGCTTATTCCATGAACACCTCTTTGTTACCACCTCTTACACCCTGCAGCTCAGTGGATTTACACCCTGCTTCTCTCAGCTGCTGTGGAGAAATTCAGTGGAATGGAAAGTCAAACATCACATGTTCTAGGACTCCAGCTTTAAAGATGTCCCTGCTTGTAGGAGTGGAACATGCTGTTCTTCAGTTTATCCACCTGGCTTTGCCTCTACATGAATATTAAATAAACAACTTTTATTCCCACCAAACAGCTTTTCAAAGAGTAACCAACACAAACATCACAATTCTAGCCAGCGACAGATTCTCAATAATAGCTCCAGAAATCTCACCAGCTTTAGGGGGCCTGATTGAACACTGCAATTTACTCCAAGGTTAGCACAACTCGGACAGCTCTTGAAAACATGGGGTTTGTTACACCAGGCCCTTCTCTACCCATTTGCTGTGGTCCACAATTTTCCACCTACTGATTTTGCCCTTTGTTCTCTGTGAACAGTCCTGTGACATCAATCAGTCACATCAGGAACTGACTCATTTCCCCTCATGCTCCTTCAAACCTTCTTACCTAGTATTTCTTTATCAGCCCATTCCCACTTGATAGTTGCTTTACCTTTGCCTCTTAACTTCAATAAAGTTTTCTTCATTTTTTGTTTTTGTGAATTTGCAGCTGCTGGAGTATCTCTAGATATTTTTTTCATTATACCAGATATCAAGGAAAGGGGAAAACCACAAGTATTTGGAGAAACTACACTGTGATGTTCTGGGGTTGACATGGAGTTTTTTTTGTGTATATGGAGTGGTTTGTTTGGGGTTGGGGTTTTTTGGGTAGGTTTGTGGCTTTAAGGTTTTTTTCATCATGTCATTCCAGGCTGTTGCTTGTCTTTTGTTGTTTAGATTAGATATTAGGAAAAAATTCTTTGTTGAAAAGGCTGTCAAGCACTGGAACAGCTGCCCAGGGAAGAGGTGGAGTGACCATCCTTGGAAGAATTCATAAAACAAGGAGATGTGGCACATGTGGTCATAAAACACAGAGAAGTGGGAGCATGGTTTGGGGATGGGATAATGGTTGGAGTCAATAACCTCAGAGGTCTTTTCCAGCTCTGTGATTTCTGCTGACCCCTCCATGGTTCCAGGGTATTTAATATAATAAAACACATCCATAAGGAGGCCAGGAAGGGTTTCCTTTAACATTTGGAGTTAACAAAGCATTGAACTCATCCAGTGCAAGCCATATAAACCTTCCCATTTGTTCTAGATTCTCAATTGCAACAAAACTGTGTAAATTCCAACTCCTTCCCTCTGGAATCACTTAATTCAAAGATTTGGCATGTCTCTCCAGCTTGGTCATTACTAAGGACACAAAATAAGGACACAACAATGAACTAAAATCTGAAGAGCCTCAGAGATAAAATTGCCATCATTTAAACCACAACAACATCCAGAATCATGAAATACACTCTTACAGACAGGACTGAAAATCTGCAACTTCCACAATTAACTTCTTTGGGGATGCCACAGCCAAACCAAAGTGTGACACACTTTGAAGGCTGCTATTCTGAGAAATTTCAAATGATAAAATGATTTAAAACCCACAAAACTGAAACAGTTTTCAGTGCTGGAGGAAGCCCAGCCGGGCTGGTGTCTCCTGAGCTGTTTTTTTTACTGACAAGCACCCAGGAATGGGCTCTGGGCTGTCTGTCAGTGTCTGTGGCAGGGAGTTATTTCTGTCTCAGCTCCACACCGTGTCCTTCCAGGCAGCCAGCAATTACAAGTCTCTTATCCCAATAATTACAGGCATAAGAATATGTCTTGAACAACATTATATTCCGTTCTTCTACGTAGCTCATGCTCTCACAGTGCAATGTACTAACCAGAACAAATATTTCTTTTTTTAGGAGTGAAATCAGTCTTAACTAGCTGATGAAGTCTTTTTGCCACTGTGTGTCTGAAAGAGACTTGTATTGCTATTTTAGGTGGCAACCAACATGGGCAAAGTAGGGTTTTTGGTGAAATTTAAAGTATTTTCTTAAATCCAGTTCTTTTTCAATGTAAACAAAGCATTCCACAACAATTCATAATAATTCCACAAGAGAATTCATTCCCATATAAAGCATAATGGTAACTTCCAATGGAAAACAAAACTTGGAAATTATCACCACTGTGACCTTTGCTAAGAATATTCCAACTATCACATAGAAGTCTACACCATACTCAGTATGTATTAGTAAGTTAGAAACTCTGGTAACTCACTGCTGGAAATCCTTTTCTTGCATATGAAAATTCTCCTGTCTCAAGTCCCAGCCTAATCAAGCATTAGCTACGACAACTAATTCTTTAGGAACTTTCTTGTCTTTCTCAAAATTGAATTTAAAACCATCAGTTGAGAGCTAAATGGTAACTGGAATGTCCAATATTTCCTCACATTTTAAGACTTTACTTCTTCTGGCCTGTCCAAAATGAACCTGGTAACCTCCAGATAACTCTCTCATCCAGAAACATGCCAAAAGCTCGCTGAACCTTAGAGTTTTATATCCAAAACATTTCCTCTCTGCTAAACGAGAAACAAAATAAGAATAAGAAAGGTAAAACAATTCTGCAAGGATATCCAGTAGCAAACGTTGCAAAAAGCCACCTCACATCTATGAATTCTGTTGCCAGAATATTTTGAACACAAAATTAACACAAAATTAAAATTAAATTTTATCGCTGAATGAAATCCTGCTCCGCTGTTGTGTGTACCCAGAGCCAGTACGCACATACACAGCAATAACATCTGATTCTCTCCAAGAATTGCATCTCATCATTGTTGATGAGGCTCCTCACTCACCAGTTGGGACAGCAGGATCCATTGTTGGCTTTTCCCAGGTATTGATCTGCTCCCAGGTAAATCCATTGGTTCCCAAGGCGACGCTATAGCCACAATTACTGTAGTGCTCATCAAATGAACAACCACCTAAAACCAAGAAAAATGAAAACATTTCTGGGTTAATTTTCTCTCTTTCTTTGTGGTAGGCCTTTTACTTAGATGTTTTGTACCCAAGCTTACAAAGGAAATAAAAATAAATAAAACTCATTTCCTAAACATTATTTTTCATGCAGCTCCAAAGGTGACGTCCAGAAAATATCCTTGTACTTTCCATATTTTATATCCACTGGAAGCCCTTGTTTTCTTCCCCCCACACTACTGTTTCTAAGATCAGTCCCCTTTATTTCAGCCTGTTATTTTCAAGACAATTCTATACTTCTACAGGATTCCCCCATGCAGGAATATTTGCATGAACCTCCAAGAAAGATTTTTTTTTTTTTTAATCAGGAAAGGAAGGAGGAATGCAAATGACAAACAAGTACAGCAGCACTGCTCCTACAGCAAGGCCTCACTTCTTTTTGCTTTTAAGCTTTGATTATATTTAACCTGGCTTTAACCATCCCCTAAACTTAACAACACAAATTTCTGTGTAGTCCATGAACACACAGAGCTTCCTCAAAGTCTTTCGAATCAATACTTTTGAGCATGGCCCTGTAGTTTCTGAACAAGAGAATGAGAAGCAGCAGATGTCACCTGGCATTCACACCTTCCAGGCTGCTGACTAAAAGATCTTTACTGCAATTCCTGAAATACTTGGAAGAAGTTAACACTCATAAATACATTGGCAGCTGCCTGAACACCTGTGAATCAAGGGAAATTCAGGAACTGTGGAATGAAATTTTGTATTCCAGTGCAGATCTTTGAAACTTGGGTCACACAGAGGAACAGGGATTGTTTATTCCCTAGGAGGTTCCCACACTGATGTCCCTTATGATGGGACTCTTCACCTCCACCCAACCCAACCTGCCAAAGTATTTCACTACTGGATCCACTGGATCAGGGATCTGGGTAACTCAGGTTAGACTTGAATCATGCCCAAGATATGTCTATAAAGATTTGGTTTCCTCTTAGGGAAGAAAGGATCACTGTTCTCTGCAGATCCCAGTACTCCAAAGAAACCAGGCACGTGTAACATGCCAGGGCTGCACAGTGCTCAGGGCAACGCTCCCTTGCTCTGCCAGCCAAGCACCAGTGGCTCCTGATGATGCCTCAGGTTTTAGCTTTTATATTTTTCAGATTCTCTGCTGCTTTGGTGTCTGAGCTTCATATCAGGGGATGGTGAGCTCTGTTCGCAGAGCAGAGAGACAAAACAATTCCTTCTCCAGCTGGGGACCAAGGACAAATGATCCAAATCTCAGGCCCAAGAGCACAAACAACATGGGCTGAAGAGAGAAAAACAAGCAGGATGGGACTGCATGGGCTGGAGCTGGAATTGGACAATGAACTGCAATGTGCAAATGGAGCAGAGCTGATCACAGTGAGAGCCCCCGGGAGCGCTCATGCATTTTGGGACCATTTTGGTTCATCTTGGGTGCAGCCCTGGCTGGGCTCTGGTGCTGCCCAAGGTGCATCCACTGAGGCCTTTTAATAAATCCCTGCTTTATTCTTTAGCTCTGTCCAGTCCCTGTTCTAGGTCAGCCTTCACAAGGCCTCAGTGACACCAACCAGAGCTGTATGGACAGAGATATTCCTGATTCCTCCCTCCTTCCCACAGCTGCACTCAAACAATAAACACCTGGTTCATCACTGACCTGTGGTTCCTCTGCAATAAAGGGTTACCCAACACTGAAGACATTAAAGCCTTCTTTAATTTTCACCCATATTACCCATCCCTCTGGAAAGCCCAAACTTTGTCACAGTTCCTATGGATCTCAATTACAAATATATTTCATGTCATTAATATTTCTCAATCCCTTACTCTGTTAAATGATTCTCTGTGTACTCCAACTGCAATTGTTTTTTTAAATGGTTCTACAAAACTTCACCAAACATTTCTAGGAAGATTTATTGGGTAGAGTACCTGACACCCCAAAATACTCTGTTGCTGAAAAAAAGCTTAAAGAGATCTGAAAAAAAGTTTAAAGCTTGCTCTAAAAATTAAAAATTGTATATATTACATATTTTCATTATAAATGAATCTGTTAATAGATTTTATGACCCTTGAAACCTTGCCTGTTTCAGTAGCTTCTGCAAATATTTCTGAGTTGTCATGGTTTTATAATATTTAAATAACCCTTGCCTTTAATTTATCACATTTGTGAAGCCTTCCCAGCTGTCAAAACAAGCAGGATTACACCTATACCATTTCCCTATTTTTTAATTAATTTAGGAGAAAAGTTCAAAATTACAATATTGAACAGGCTCGTTAAAAAATTCTCAGGGAAGATCCAGGCAGCCTGGACTGCGTGGGAGTGAGCAGTGAAAGTCATCTTTATCCCAGTGAGCAAAGTGAGAGGCAAAATCCAATCCTGTGCTCTCAGCCTCCATGGGGCATTCTCATTTTGCTAGATTCCCTTTAATTGAGACACAAACCATCCCCACCCCCTGCTCAGCACTCAGGGATGGGGCTGGCTGGGAGCTATTTCTTTGGAGGAACTGTAAACACATCCTCTGCTCCAGCCCAACTGTCGTGCAAGGTCTTCTGTACACAGAGAAAATTGCACAGGAGCTGCTACAAAGTTCCAGAAGCCAAACAAGCAATAAGTAGCAAAATATGGGGCAGCAGTGCTCATTGAAGTGGGAATGTAATTGTCAATAGCCTGGCATAATCAGCTAAACAGGTGGTTTTATCCTCGCTGAGGAAGATGGAGTGTGAGGAGCTGAAAAAGGGACACAGTGAGAACTTGTGGAAATTAATTGGGAGCATCTGCTGATACAAGACAACACCTGAGGAAGCTTTAAAGTGCCTTGCCTGAAAGTCAAAGCTAACCTTGTAGTACAGCTGAATAGGAAAGGAAAGGACAGACCATGGAGAGCCTTAAAAGCTGCAGCAAGACACATACGTTTCAGAGAAAGAAAAGGTTAGTGGAGAAACCTCCAAACACAGAGTGACAGGGCAATAAGCCAGAAGGATTAATTTACTAGAGGCAGCAGAATTGGAATGTGGAGGTGAATTTGCAGAAAATGAGGACAAGGAGAAAAAGCTGGAGTTGATTTTAAGGGCTCAGATGAGCAGATTGCCTGTGTGAATCCTGTGTGCCAAGAGGGGGGCAGTGCCCACCAGCGTCTTGCTCTGCTGTGTCCACTGAGAGCAGAATTAAAAATGAAATAAAGGCTCAGCTGGGAGCTAGAACCACAGTGACTTGTGAGCCAAAAAGTCAACAACTCCTCTCTTCACCCTGCTGCAGTGCATATTGTATCATGGGATAGGAAAGGAATGTCAGAAAGTGACAGGAAAGTAGTTCAATATAGCAGAACATCACAGATTTTGGGGTTACTTTAAAAGTCACAGAGTCACAGAATGGTTTGGGTTGGAAGGGATCTGAAAGATCATCCAGTGCCCCCCCTGCCATGGGCAGGGACACCTTCAACTGTCCCAGGCTGCTCCAAGCCCTGTCCAGCCTGGCCTTGGACACCTCCAGGGATCCAGGGGCAGCCACAGCTGCTCTGGGCACCCTGTGCCAGGGCCTCCCCACCCTCACAGTAAAAAAATTCCTCCTTATATCCAATCCTTGATAAAACCATGTAGCCACAGTGACTTGTGTTCATATTTTCCAACCAAGGACATCAGTGGTGGTCCCACTTTCTGCAGAAGCTGGCAGATGTGACATTGCAGCTTCCCTTCCAGGTGGCCAGGTTCAGAAAACTGAAGAGATTTTAGGAGTTCACTAAAGTAGGAATAGTAACTAGCAGAAGTGTTGTTTTCACTGATGTCAGAATAAGCTTAATATTCAGTATTTCCAAAGACACCCCACCTATGCAGATACTTATATATGAGCTACACCCAAATATGATGGAACATAAAGACAGGAAGAGGTTAGATCCATCCCCAAAGAAAATCATCCATGGCTGAAATCTGTCTGCTTAGAGGCAGAACAGGGCTATTCATTAACCTTGAAAAAAATAATCCTCAAGTTGAAGGGAAAGGAAGAGCAACCACTGGATGAATTTATTTGCCATTAACTGCATGTTATCATTTCAGTCACATATCACAGAGTTGCTTGAGGAAAATGACAACATTTACACAATCACCAAAATGGGGTGCTGGATCTTCATAAATTGTTAGCAAGAATGAGGATTTTTGGAAAAGAAATTGGGATATTTGGAGCCTTTTTCCTGCTTGGCTGAAAATTAAACAAACACAGTTGCTCAGTGGGGCTGACAAGGGAATGGAGATGGCTTTGATGTTGTTGGATAACACAGGTGGTGTTAAACCCTTTTCACAAAATGAAATCTAAACAAGAATGCTTTTCTTTTTCTGAAAAGGGTCATATTGAGGCAAACAATGGCTCACATAAGAAGGATAAAATATCCCTTGTTTTACACTGCGGACTTGTAACAATGCCACTGCTCATCTGAGTGATGCTAATTAATCTTGAGCAGACCTATCATCAGTTACTGAGACTTGCCCCTGGATTATATGTAAACCAGCCTTGCATAAATTGAATGGCTCCTTTGAATATATAATTGAATTTGCAGAAGTGTGCGCCAGGGGGGTGTTTAAATAAGTGCACAAATATGATAAAAAGAACTTCACGCCATAATATCTAATTCAGTAAGCAAAAATAATGGCAGGGCACATTCCAATTAGTGTTTGATTTATTTATTTTAACAAATCCAATTAGTTGAATGTTTTATAAAGTCATCCAATGTCAAACTGTCACAGAGTCACCAGATAAAAAACGCAATACTTCTAAAAGGGAATAAAGAGACACACTGATGTGAGAAGCCTCATTGGTTATCCTGTGGTTCTAAACACACACAGGAAACAGAGCAGCAGATATCATTTGATCAGGCATTTACAGCAATCCCAAAGTGGGATAGGGACAGGGACAATGAGAACATCAGTCTCATTGATCCACTCCACCATTCCTCCAAAAAAGAAGTAGCTATTTCTCTCATTTACTAAAACAAAACCAAAACAAAAGAAATAAAAAAAAACAATAATGCCCAAACAGCAACAAATGGGCAAAAGTTAAGAAAGCATGAACACTTTTTAGTAAATATCCCTTTTGAAACTTTCATGAGAGCAGATATTTACTCTATCAAATTTTATCTTAAACCCACAAAATGCAAAGCAAGTAAAGGAACAAACAAACACTGTTAGGATGAGGCAGTGCTTATAAACTATATAACTCTACAAATTAAACCACCACTGTTTCTGATCATTCATTCTCATCCCTTCCAGAGACATTCTTGTTTACCAGGGCTGGAAAAGATGTATTTGGCTCATTAAAGTAACTCCTACTGTGGGATTTATTGTATAAAAATCCATTTGTAACTTATATTTCAGACTGTAGAATTCATACAGCAAATTCCTGAGAAATCTTACTGTATATTCTTCTGGAAGTGGGAGAGGATGAAGAATGAAAATATACACGTGAAACTTGTGCTGAGTTGCTTTAAGATGGGATAAATGAGGGAATATTGGAATTTCCTCACTCAGGAAGAGTCCTTTATGTGCTTTCTAGTCCTTCCAGAAAGATGAAGACAGAAGACATCAAATGCATATCAACCTGCTCTTGCAACTGGCCAATTTCAATGAGTACTTTATTATCCTAACGAAATGTTTGTTCTATAGCCACAAATTTTCAAAGAGCAGGTTTCTGCAGAGAAAAAAGAGTCATCTTGACTAAGTCAAAGGGCACCATGTATTCAGGGTGTATTTAAACTCAGACTCTACAAGGGAGACAAAGATGCTCTGACTCCTTAAACTTCAGGGAAAGCTTTGATCATTTTTTATGCCTCATTAGCTAACAGAGGATCCACACCAGGAGAAACTGGGAAATAGATTCTCCAGTGTATAAGAAGGAATAAACTCTGAAGTAAAGCATTCATAACTTCTTTTTCTGATGTCAGTTCTTTCGGAACTGGGCTCAGACCTTGCACAGATTCAGGTGAGTCACTCAACCATTAAACACAACTCCCAGGCTTCTCAGCTGCTGGTGCTCACAGAACTGTTTCTCTCGAGGCATCCAGATGTTTGGTGTTCAGAAACAATCTGATTGTTCAGAAACATCAGTGATTTCTCTAATGCCTCAAATTCATCCCACCTGGTTTGGTTTCTGCTGTAAGTGTCAGTCCCCATGGTCGAGGAGTGATTCACCCACCACAAGACACTTGTGTTCCTTGTCTTGACATCTCACTCTTGACATAGTCTTGCTAAATTTACATGTAAGCAGAGACAGTTTTCTCTATGCTCTGGAAGGTGACAGTTCTCTGAGATACCAGTAACAACTGCCGGGCCAAAGCTTGAAGCATTTTTGTTAGAGTTGACTAAATTTCATTATTTTTGCATGTTCTGTGCCCTGGCAATCCAGATTACAGGGGAAGCATACAGAAAGCTTGTCTTTATTTTTAAAAACAGCAATGAAAATTATTTATCTTTAGAATTAAAATATATATAGACAGAGTTTGGGGTTTATTTTTTTTCCCTAAATCAATGTAATCCTTGAAAATCCTGAATGCAGTTTAGAAAATCTCTCCTTGGTTTAAAACTGGAATTGTGACTTCAAGTGCTATCAAGCCATTAAGGAAGACATTCATATTATCAGCATATATTTATACATTTTCTAAGTCTTTTTCCAATTATACACCCTGTGACCTTGCTGCCTTTGCAGGTTCAGTGTTACCTATCTATTCCCACACATTTTGAAGCGGCTCCAAGCACAGTTTCCATGCACACACATCCCTCATGCAGGGATAAAATCAACAGTTGGAGGTTCCTTGCATGGGAACCTTGCTTACAATCAAAATATTGCTTCCCTTGAGTAAGGGATCACTTATGGTGTCCATGAGGAGCATCACCAGTAACAGACAGGGGAAGCTTTGTCACATGAAACACCTCAGGTGCACTCCCAGTAATAACAAGTTTACATTCCAGCACTTCCTTGCAGAAGCGTTGGTCCCAAACATACAGCAGAGCCCGACAGAGTTTATCAATTCTGCTGCTAATCCCAATGGAGCAGAGCAAGCCTCATGGATCCTGACATTCATGGAATGAGTGTTTAAGCTCCATGCCCTGAACTTGTCAGTTTAAGTTGAGTTCTCTTCCTTAAATTCATCATTACAGGTTTCTCTTTGCTGAATTTTCCCTCTGTGTCTCATCACTGAGCCCCAGACCTGCTCAAACACTCATTACTAATTCTGTACTTCATAATCCACCATGGATCAGTGAAATCACTTTGAAGTATCCCAGGACTAAAACTAACACTAAATGTCATTTGTTTCAATTTATATGTCCAAATCAAGGATGACTCATCTAACTTGCCTTACAAAAATGTATGTCCTTTATTTAATACCAGGAATACATTTTTGCTACTGACAGCTGAGCTGTCACTATTTCAATAGCTCAATATTAACATTTTATTGCTTTTAGCATAAGTTAATACTAGAAATCTGAACATATCTCTAATCTGATTGAATTATTATTTTTTCAAGCTACAAATAAGTCAGTTAATACCCTAATCCTTTTCAGAGAACCCCGACTTTCCAAGTTCAGTTAGTTCCAATCTGCTGCATCACACCAAGATTTATGCTAAGAATGTTCAGACTTGCCTGTCCCAAGGAAATGAAACTTGTAAAATTAACACAGGTTATCAAACCCATAAAAGATTCTTAAACGGACATTCCCCACCAACTTTTCTCAAGATTCTAACTAATAATCCTTCAGTCTATAAATTTAATGGCTTTCCACCATTGAAGCAGATTCCTGCTTTAGTCATAGTATGACAGAATGAAGATTTCTTTTTAAAAGCACAGATTTGTAGCACACACTTGCTGCTATACTTGTAGACTAAATATTTTTAAAAAGCCTTACTTTGCTTCAATTCATTTCTTAAGTCACAGGACAATTTTTTTCCCTAAAATAATCCTGTTTTTTATTCCAAAAATTCACCCTAAATTGTTAGCCATGACTGTTGAACATGTGCTTAGTTATATTTGTCAGTAAAAGCTATCTGTGGGTGTTCATTGTATCTTAAAAAAAAAAAAAAAAAAAAAAAAAAAGGAGCCTTACTTTTCTTCCAGTATCTGAAAATTCTTAGGGCTAATTACTCAGTGGATCTTAACAGACTTGTCCAACATTGTATTTATAGTGCATTTCCACTAAATTCTACCTCAGCTGCTGATCAGTGTTGATCAGTCAGAGCTCTCTGTTGACTTGCTTCATTTCAGCATTTTATCAGTCACATGGATACCTGCTCAAGCTGCACACCTAAATTACACCCTTCTTTTACTCTACAAGGCAGAAAAACCTGTCTGGAAGTAGTTGTTTCTCACTTATTTTATATTCCATTAGCAAGCCTCTCATTCTCAATAAGCTTTTATACAAACTTCAAATTAATGTGTTTGAACTTCAAGCAAGAAGCAGCCGTTGACTGACTCACATTATCTTTGGTGATGAATAAAATATTGTCTCAACAGACACCATTTCAGGAATTCCAACAGCAATTAAAAAACTTCCAGTCTTTCTCCTTTCCCTGTTCTGCTGCTCAGGCTCCTGTTTTGGAGGAAGATCTCCTTCCAATGGAGATGTTTCATTGGAAGTTCATGGTCATAAAACATAAGGCTTGGCTTAAATAAGGGTAGGAAGTCTGGTTTCTTGCCACACCACCAAAGACAGAATAGAATTAAACACAACCTGGTTGCAATCAAATATAACTAGAACAGACATACCCTTTTCAGAGAAAAATTTAAGTTTTTATTGGACTGGCATTTTTATAATCATTCCATTAACTTCCCAAATGAGGCCAAGGGAAGTAAATTAACTCAGTGCTGAACTTCCAAAACGCATCTTACTTTTGCACTCACAGAAAACTACCCACAGTCTTCATGAGGACAAAAATGTCCATGTGCACACACACACATCCCATCTGTATTCTAAACACTTCCAAAAAGAACTATCAGTAGTTCAAATGATTTTCTGGAGAAGATTCTAATGAAGTGGGCTGATTTTTGATAAACAGTAGTGATATTTTGTTTAAATTGCTTCTGAACATGTGCAATTAAAGATGTAGCACTGTCCAGGACTCTAAAAACTTCTTCATATTTGAGCTACCATGCTTGACAAGTATTAGCTCAACTCACCCTGTTTAAATATCAGATTTAGCTAAAAGGACAGCTATCATCTGTTATTGAGTATCAGCAAATAAAATCTAATTGGCTAATAATACAGTGGTAATAATTTGCAATGAGTCTTGCCAGTGGTATATCATGCTAAATTTAATAACTTTGTTATTGGAAGCTACTCCCAGAGAATGGCTGTATACATAACTTTTATTGTGTTCTAACAATCCCTATAGCTCCAACTTTATACATCTCTCAGATCAAGGTTATCTCTTCCAAATGTCTTTTCACTTGTTGCTGGCAGTTACTGTTTCAAATTACAGCTAAAGTGCAATGTCAAGGATATTTAAAGACATGTATTTTAAATTGTTTTCAGTCAAACCATGATCTTCATTCAGTGTGTCAGGAGCAAGTCAGCCCCAGAAGTGACAGTGGCTCTCCAGCTGCTCTGCTTCCAGGTGCCCTGGAGTCAGACTGGGAACAGGAGGGCAAATCCTGGACTCTGTAGGAGCTCTTGTAAACTTCCATCAGCTGACTGATGGTTGAGGCACTGACAGTCAGCTGCAGATTTGAATTTCAATAATTTGTTACCTGACTTTTAATTGCTTTTTCAGTTTATTTATTCTGCCTCTGCATTTTTTATCCACATTATCTCCCTTCATGAAGCACTGCACTGAAATACCCAAGATGCTGTTCAGCATCCCAGTGCAGTGGGGCAAACACCAGGCCCTGGAAGCCCCTCTGTCCTCTGCAGCACACTGGCAACAGTGTGAAAAAAAAAGATATTTGCTTGTTTTTATCCTCCAGCCTCCTCTGTGTGAATTCAGTGCCCAAAGAGAAAAACACAGAGTAAATACGTGCCAGGAATAAATAGGTCTCTGCCTTACAGCACTTGTGAGTTCTTGAAAATATACAGAGCTCCTCTCCTGTTTAACCAAATTTCCTACTACTACACAAGCATATGTGTAAAGTGCCTCTCTAATTACTGCCATGAATCTTCCTCTCACAGTCCCTGACCCAGAATGTGCATTTAGCAGAGCTGCAGCATTCCAAACTCTCTATTAATGAGGAGTAGCATGGCAATGAGGAGAAAATCCAGAGTAACCTCAGCATGGGTGCAGTTATCTCTAGACAGCTCAGATTTTGTTAAGGGGCCATCACAGCCTCTCTCATCCCCCTGGGTGTTACCCTGTCACATCCTTGGCTACCAAGTCACAGGTGGGCTCAAAAATGGCCCAACACCCATGTGCTGCTGAAGGAGTCCCCATGAGGCACTCCAGCCTCCATCCACTGATGGGGGAAAGTGATTTGTTAATAACAGGGTGGGAACAGTTCAGTGTCTGCTGAGGTTCTTGACTTTAGAGGAATTCTAAACTTTAAAATGGATGAAATTTCAACATCTTATTTTCACTGTGCACTTGACTTTGGAACAGTTTCAGGCAGTACTATCCCCATTATAAAAAACCAGGTTGGTAATGAACATAGAGAAAACTATTTCTATTCCATCATCTAAGGCCTTATTCTTGTCTTTGCTATAGATAACCTCCAGTTTAAGGCTGAAACTTAATACATTTCCAAGTGGAAATATTTTTCAAGACAGATTTTCTGAAGTCCACAGCTCTTATTCCTTTTAAGCAGCATCAAGCCTGAACTCTGCCAGGAAGCATTAAATCCTTAAAACATTTCTTTCTGAGACTTGAAAGGCACCAGGTGAAAGAATCTAAAAGCAATCACTTCTCAGTATAATGAATGACCAGCTTGGAATAAGAAGCCCTTTTCTGTCACATGAACCACAGTTTCAGTCAGCTTTTAATCCCTGGTCCATTGAGACATGTGAACCAAGTGCTCTGAGCTTTCTATCCCAACCTCACCAGCCCTTGTTGTTGCAGCCCTGGATGTACAGCAGACATGGCCCAGTAAAGGGCAGATTCTAAAAATCTAAATTTGAAACAAGCTTCAAAGCTGCGTCACTGACAGTACATCAATATTTCCTTTCAGGAATCTTGGAGGATTTTGTAAAACCTGTGTAAAACCCCACACTTTTGGTAGTACTGCAGACAAACTTTATTGCTCTTCTTAGAATGAAATAGTCGAAGTTCATAAGTGCTATTCAGATACACAAAAAGCTCCTTTACTGGATATTTACATCTAGAAATAAGGTCTTACCAGCAATTTAAGGAGATAATTGTCTTTGCTTTAAAGCAATTGAAACTGAATGACGCCATCTCCAGAAATTAGACAAATACCTTGTGCATGATATTGCTTTATCCACCTCCTTGCCAAGCCCTATAAAGCACCTTTCCATTTGATTTTGGTAGATGAAAGGGTATTTGTGAGTATAGCTGCATACAGTATTTAACAGCCCAGGAAACTCCATTAAAATGTAATGCATTCCCAGAGCCCCAGGTGAAAGTGCAGCTACTCAGAAGCAAAGATTTTTAATAAGTGTCCTCCTCAAGATTTCAGCTCCACAGCTTAACTAAGTATAAAATTTCTAATAAATTCATTGTCCATTTTTATACAAGTCATTTACATTTTAAGATGCCTGTGTGAGAATCTGATTTATTAAATATATGATTCTTCAAAAGATTATGATCATGACATTAAGTCATTCAGAAATTAGATTCAGTTTCTGATCAACTGAATTGGTATTAAATATACTTATCCAATTATAACCAGAATGCAATTATATTGATACTTGAGCTAACTGCACATTAGGCATTGCAGCCAAAAATGTAAGAGAGATGGAGTGAAAGAATGTTTGAAAGCACATTTTTAAAATAAAGGAGAAGAGATTCAGATTAGAATTTAACAGGAAATTCTTTACTCAGATGGCCAAGGCCCTGGCACAGGGTGCCCAGAGAAGCTGTGGCTGTCCCTGGATCCCTGCAAGTGCCAAAGGCCAAGCTGAATGGGGCTTGGAACAACAATGAAAAGTGGAAGGTGTCCCTGCCCCACCCCTTTAAGATCCCTTCTGACCTAAACTGTTCCATGGTCCTATGACTTTGGTTTTGTCCTATGGCCTCTCTGTTGATCTTTATTCAGTGTGCTAAGGCTTGTACCTGAAAGGCTAAAGTAAGATAAAAACAGTAATAAAATAAGCTGATCAGACATCTCCTTTTGTTACCTATGCACTTTGTAGCTGATTGTAACAATTATGGCATCAAACCACCTTTTTTTACCCCAGAATCCTCTCACTATCCCCTCACCAGCACACACTTGTGACTGGAAAAGGGAAAGGACCACAAGGAACTCCACACAGTCAGCTCAAAACCAGCAGAACAGTTGGATCAGGTCAGACACTTGCCAGAGGTTACTTGGAAACACTCATGAACAGGATAAGCACACATTGAATCTTCCTCAAAACACATTCCCAGCCTCCAACACCTTCCCACCTTCCACGTGGTGCTGGCACTGCCCAGGCTGCCCAGGGGATGGGCACGGCCCCGAGGCTGCCAGAGCTCCAGGAGCGTTGGGACAGCGCTGCCAGGGGTGCCCAGGGTGGGGCTGTGGGGTGTCTGTGCAGGGATGGGGCTGGGCTGGGTGATCCTGGGGGTCCCTCCCAGCTCAGGATATTCTGTGAGTCCATGGACAAACTTCACTGATACTCAAATATTCAGGATCTCTGTGCACTTCTGGAATCTGTAAACTCCCAGGATAACTTCTACACCTTTGGCACAGCCTGACACCTGGCTGTCACCTTCATAGGGTTCAGCTGGAAACAGAGGGGACAGGAGTGCTTGTGCCAGGACTGACATGGGACAGTGAGAGCAGAGCGAGCATCTGCCATGTGCTGAACCAACACCCCAGGGAGGAGACAGGGACTGCAGGATATTGTTTTTCCATGGAAATGACTGTGCCTGGCAGGCTGTACCCAGGAGGCACAACTGTTTTCCATCACATTTTCACTTCATATGAGACAGACTTCTCACCAGACTATCAATATCAGCTTTGGTTTGTTTTCTTTTTTTTTTTTTTTAATTCTAAAGCACTGTCTCACAGGGAGGAAATAATTGTGATACTTGACTATACTGCAGCCTTTCTAGCAGTTTAAAACTATTTTAAGATTAGATAATTAAGATAAACTTGATGATGAAGTCCCAGCTGGAATAAAGATGTTGTTTATCTGAAAACACTCATCTGTGGTGAAAACTAATAGAATTTCCCAGAACAGAGACTATAATTAATATGGAATTAAAAAAAAAAAAACATTATTTAACAAACAAATATTATTTTATTAGCACAGAGACTAAAAACAATCCAAGTGAGTGGACGTAGTTTCAGATATAAAGATTATACCAGAGTTGTGTAAATCAGGTTTTGGTTTAATGTTCTCTTTCCTCAGAGGTGATGATACAACCACTGATCATCTTCATCCAGCTGCAGGGCAAGTATGAACAGAGATTTTCTAAGTGCACTTGACCCAAATCCCAGTCACAGCACCAACTTTTCAAACACTTACATTGATCCCACTCCTCACACAAGTACCAGAGCTCCCAGCCAGCTGTGCTGGGAGATTCCTCACCTATCCAGAGCTAATTGCCACAATACTTCTGTAGTGGAGGAACTACCACAAACATGGGATTAGATGGCACAACAAGCTGAAAACAAAGAAATGAGCTATTAAAAGTGACCTCTTTCCCCAGCACTGACAGCAGCCCCTGGGAACACTGAACTCGTGGTGACAGCACAGGCTGGGTACCTCGAGTCAAAATTACAACAGTTATTAGCAGATCCTCAGCTAAATGATCTGATTTTATTTTTTAACCTACATTGAATGATGGAGGAAATAATGAGGTGTCCTCAAGAGAAAAATGACCAATGACACAGAATATTATTTTCTTGCCAATGTCATCAAAGCTTTCTTGGGATGGCTGGAAGACACCGTGGTGAGGACAGAAGTGAAACACTGTTTATTGCTATTTAGGAAAAGAAAATCATTTCATTCTGGAGGAGTTTGGATGCCAATTTTGTGCACCAGCAGTTTGTGAAACCACAGTTTCACTGTAGCAAAAGTTTGATTGCTCCCAAGTGAGGGTCCCACAGCACAGAAATCTCATCCAAAGCACACAGTCTGAGGGTGGTGCTAAGGCAGGTCCCAACCACTGCCTCCTGTTCCTGCACACTCTGCTATTTGTTCTTTGGAACTAGAAGTCCTGTGATGACATTGCTGGATCCTCACAGCCAGTGAAGGCCTGCTCAGTTTATTCTGTTTCCAGCATGGAGTGGCTGGAGCATCCCGTGCTTTCCTCCACTGCACTTCCCAGGATCTGTTTTGCTGGATTAAGCGTCAACACACTCCAGCCTCCCCATGGCAAGAATTCTCAATTATGCCAAATCTCCTTATAGCCCTTCTTTACATATGTGATGTGCTGGATTCTTCTCTCCTCTGGGGGAGTACCTGGGCTGTCCAGATGGAATCACCTTCCAGAATACTCCAGATAAAATAATTGTTGATCTATATAACACATCCCTGTTTTGCCATCTTGCCTTACAGAAAGACATTCTCTTTGCAGAAGCACATCTCAGACTCATCTCAATCTCCTGGTTTTAATGCTCCAACAGCTTCTTGTCACTTCCAACTGATTTCAAATTTTAAACCAAAAAAACTAATTAGACCTGAGATGCATGACCTTGCATTCTGTAATGCTAAATTACATCCCATTTTTTTTATGTCATCACATTTCAAAATCCTAATTCCTCCTGTCTGATAATTTTATCCTCCTCTAGCTGTGTGTGAGGGACTACCTATAAGAGCACATTCCTTGTTTTTACGTTCGGAGCAGCAGTGAAATAAACTAAGATTTCAGAAATTACCATTTAATATCAGTTAGAATTCCTCCAGTCTGGTTCAGTAGAAAGCTTACAATGCCCAGGGCAGTCCTAGACTCACACATTGAGCTCATCTGTCTGTAGCAATGCCATTAAACTTGAGTTAAATTTACTACACTCTGTTTTCCAAACCAGTCACAGAGTCCTGGAATGGTTTGGGTTGGAAGGAACCTTAAAACTCATCCAGTTCCAACATCCCTGGGCAGGGACACCTTCCACTAAACCAGGCTGCCCATCCCTGGGTACTGCATTTCAAGCACACGAATAATCTTTTGATATCATCCAGGTAAACAGTGCATCCACATTCCAGTTCCCTTGTAAATTCTATCTTTTAGAATCTATGTTAATATTTCCAAAAACCAACACTTTAATGTAAACGTCTCCAGCTTTAGCAATCAACATTAAAAGATTCAGTAGCAAAAAAAAAAAAAAAAAAGAATTTATGCCCTGTTGGACCAATCCTCCATGATTCAATTCCATGCTTTACAATGTTTAAAGTGTCAATTATGTGATTTAATATCTTAGATAAAGTCAATACACTAACATGCTGGTACTAATTTAACAGGGTGATTATAAAATAGAACCTGACTTCCAGACCTGGCAAACTGACAGTACATAGCTAAGAAAATGAAAATGAGAAACAAAAACAAGAGGAGTTGCTCTAAAACAAGCTCCACTTGACTTCCCCAAACTTGCCATTACTGTTTTGATATGAAGCATCAATAATCTAGAATCAGTAACTCACAAGTGCCGTTATTAGTTATTACAAAGTTAGATTTTTGCCTTATTGGAATTTGGGAGAATTCTAAAATATTGCTGAAGCACACACTGAGCAGAAATTCTGGCTCTTACCCCAGCTTTGCAAGTTTAATTTTTATATACTTTTATAAAAAGTATATTCAGATACAGACCTAGTGAAAGATCCTATTCTCTTTCTGCTGTCACATTCAGTGAGTTGATCTGCATTACACCTGGTACCAACAGTTATTTCCCTTCACAGAGCAAAAAACCTGTGTATTAACACGAGGGCAACAGCTAACTCACTGAGGTGAGCAGCTGGGAGTGCTTGGTCAGGAAAGAAGCTCTGGAAACTTGGGGAAAGCATTAGGTCTGTCCCTTGTTTTATAGAACAATGAGGTGGTGCTATACAATCTTTGGAATATGATCCAAAAAGCTGTCAAAGCACGGAAACATAACTCGAGTCCTTTTTAAGGTGATTTTGATGAATCCCAGTGGGCCAGACTATCATGAAGCTTATTACTAATTGAACAGGGATGTGGCAATGAGGAGTATAAGTTATGCACCATGACTGTTTCCCTCTGCTGGTGCTCAGTGCATTCATGTTGGAGTGAAAGAGACATCGCCCACAGCAACAAACTTAACATTTCCTGAGAGATTGCTCAGAGAGAGAAAAAAAACCCAAAAGACAGTAAAATAAAACAAACAAAAGCAAATAATTTTTTTTTAAACCTAAAAGAAACAAAACAAACCAAAAAAAACACCAACCCCACATCATTTTGTAATACTTTTACTCATTCTCAAAAAGAAGAGATTTGAACACATGAAAATCATAGAAACACAGAATGGTAGGGGTTGGAAAGGACCTCAAAGCCCATCCAGCCCCACCCCTGCCATGGCAGGCACACCTTCCACTGCCCCAGGCTGCTCCAAGCCCGGTCCAACCTGGCCCTGGGCACTGCCAGGGGTCCAGAGGCAGCCACAGCTGCTCTGAACAGATACATTCCCTGCCTACCAGGGAATTTAGTTTATTTAAAATACTAAATAATTTAATGTTTTAACTGATTAACTATTAGTTAGCTCAGCAAATTTCTAGACTCCTACGAAGGTCACATAATTCTATCCATTAATCCATGATTTTCTACAACAGCTTAAAAAAAGCCTTTACTTATTTCCAGTGAGCTTTGTGGACTTCATGTACTCCAACAGGAAAAAGTTTCTAGGAAATACAGGAAGCAGTTTATTGAGCGACTTTTTGACATTTTTTAATTATTATTAAGTTTTTTAACTATGTTCCTTTTCTATATGACTTTTAAATACCCATGATCTGCCTGAAACCCTACACACCACAGGCACATAAAGAGACTTCATGAAACTATAATAATCTTATTTTAATCTTTAAATTATTAAATTTGCTGCCACTCAGTGCCAGCATTTTGAGGCAATTATAAAGTGCTTTCTAAGAGTTTTAAATCTTTTTGGCTAAGATATCAATCACAGGCCTTTCCTAAAAATGTCCCCTGGAATGGATATTCATCCTTTTTCCTTATGCCAGAGGTGAAAACTATATACCCAGCTGAATATGCAACTTCCCATTACTTGTATGATCATAGCACCCCAGAGACCTGGGTGAGGGCCAGAAAGTGATCAAATGCAGGTTATTGAGCTAAAGCCTTCACTTCTTTGGGATCTCTGTTACACTCCATACTCTGAAGCCCTCAGTAATGGATCCCCTGGATGGATGAGATGCTGGCAGTGTGCTGGGGGAGCGGCAGTTTAGGATTCATGCAAGGAGTCCAAGATTTGCTGCAAACACTGATTTACCTGCTGAAACTGCTTTCCTGTGTCTGAGCAAAGGGCCACTGCCAGCAATCCTTGGGAGAGGGGGACTCTGAAGAGGAAAGTTGAAGGATTGTAAACCATCTAATTTTTGCTATAATCTGTTTCCTAAAACACAGTTTAGAACCTGCACTACCCAATAACGATGCCCAAGGCATTTGAACATAACTTTGCTTTCCTTTTTAGGTTACATCCCTGTGCTGGAGACACAGGAAGAGGGACCTCTGGGAATCAGACATCGTGTACTCATGCCAGAGCACCTCTCTGCTGCAGTTCCACCCCAATACACAATATTTAGGTTGGTAGGATACATTCAGGGGGGAATCCATACCCTGCTTTTAACAGCCTGGTACCTTAATTCCCCATTTCAGACCCCTCCAAGTTTACACCTACTTATTCCTAGGCAAGTAAAGAAGCAGTTGGCATAGATTCACCCAATTCTGAGTTGCCTGCTCACCAGCAAGTCAGTCCCACTCAGGAAGGGGTCACAGGCTTTTAAATTCAAAATAAATGCCAACTGTTTGCTTTGATTCCTTCTGACTTGACTCCTTCATGGCACTGTGAGGCAGATTACAGACACTGACAGCTACAGATGAAGAAAAATAAAGAGGAATTCAAACCTGAAGATCTCCTAGCCTCACGCAGCCCACACAGCCTTTACCTAATTCAGGCCATCAGGTGTTTTCAGTACTCCTTAAAATGATCACACTGCTAGTGTCACCCAAATATCCCACTCGCTCTGCCTGAAAGATCCAAAAGCCTTAACAAAAACTGGATTGAAAGTCTGAACCACCATCAACTTCACCCTGCCACCTCTAAAGAGAGACAGGGTTCAGGAATGATTGTTTATTCTTGTGTTGCCCTGGAAAACTACAAAACAATGGATCTCTAATTTCTTCTGAGATCTCAGATCTTCAACATAAAGTTTAAACCTCATTTTCAATCAAAAAAACATTTTTAAGGAAAGAATTGCTGTTTCTTTTCTTCCTCCCTCAGGTATGAAACACTGCATTCAAATAAATCAAATGCCCAGATCCTGTATCATTCATTTACTTTTATTTTAGACAGGGTTTTTTGCAGCAAGAAAGAGAGCAGGGATTTCCACCTGTGAGTATTTTTGCAGCTTCCAAAGCTTCCTGGCAGTTAACCACAGAATCATGGAATGGGTTGAGTTGGAAGGGACCTTAAAAATCATCATTTCCAACCCCCTACCACGGGCAGGGACGCCTTCCACCATCCCAGGCTGCTCCAAGCCCTGTCCAACCTGGCCTTGGACTCTTCCAGGGATCCAGGGGCAGCCACAGCTGCTCTGGGCACCCTGTGCCAGAGCCTCCCCACCCTCACAGGGAACAATTTCCTTCTAATATGTAATCTAAAGACACTGCTTCCAGTTTGACGTCATTCCCCTTGTCCTGTCACTCCACCCCTTGTCCCAAGCGCCTCTCCAGCTCTCTTGGAGCCCCTCAGGCACGGGAAGGGGCTCTGAGGCCTCCATGGAGTCTTGTCTTGCTCAGGCTGAACAAAGCCATCTCTCTCAGCCTATCTCTGTAAGAGGTGTTCCAGCCCTGGAATCAGTTTGGTGGCCTCCTCTGGACTCTGTCCAACAGCTCCTTGTCCTTCCTATGCTGGGGACCCCAGTGTCCCTCCCTGGCTGTGCCAGAGGTGCCCTTCGTTGTGCAAGGTGCCAGCTGCTCACGGCCCCTCTGTGCTCCCACAGAGCCCAGCCCGCCCTGGATGGATCCCAGCAGCTCCTGGGCAGCCCTGGTTTGGAGAACCCAGCCCTGGTTTGGAGAACCCAGCCCTGCCCAGGCTGAGCACAGGGACAGCACCAGCAGCCCATTGCCCATCCCAGGCTGGATGTCACACGCTGCTGTCATGTTCACACTCACACTCGCCAGCGAGCAAACAACACCTGTGACTATAAAGCCTTCATCTACAATTTACGTTCAAAATTCCCTGAAAGGCAAACAGCATTGAAACACTTTCCTCATGTGGGGTTTAGGGATAGACACACCAACAAACAATTCAAATGCACCTTGATGTGACTGCATTAAAATAATGGATAAGATCTATCAATTAGCAGGTCAAGCATTTCCCTTTCAAATTCTACCTTGGAAAAGAAAGGTAAATAGAAGAATAATCATATTACTCTTCCAGAAAAAGCAGTATTTCTGGAAAAGACAATATTTTATAGGTCAGTACTTACCATCACTTTAGATTATGTGAGAAAGAAAGTGTTCCTTTATAGGCCTTTTAATACAATTTTCTAGCATTAAGAATAATGCTGCATTACTTTTACTAAAGAAACTTAAATATTGAGAGGCTTTCAATTTGGGCTTGTTTGCAGACCTCCCTAACATTACACACAGGAATAGTTATCCAGGCAAATAAATGAAAGTAGGAGCAGGACCTACACATGGGAAGACAAGAGTTTGAGACATCACTTGGCAGCTGCTCAGTGTATTAGGAAAATGTGTTTTAGCTCCAGCAGTGGCCTCTGATAATGGATTTTCTGAAGAACAACTTAAACACTACTTTTAAAACTCTGAGTTGAATTAATGCTGCTTGAAAAGATTGTCTTCCTCTGACACATCCTTTCTGTCCCTGCTGTACTAAAGTGACCATTAGCTGTGTGACCTCCCCTCCTTTGTCACCAGCAGCTCTGGGTTTCATCTCTCAGATTCTTTCATGTTTTCTTCTGGTAGTAGTAGCACAGAATTCAAATCAAGATGTAGGAACAGAAAGCAATGCTTGTGCTTTCCTCGCTCTTTTTCCCTTTTAATGGATAATCCTAGGTAGAAAAAAAAAAGTCTGCTTAAATTTAATTAATGAAGCTGAAAATTTCAGTTAAAAAGTCAACTACAGAATCACAAAAATTAGACTGAAATAAGTGTGCAGCTGATGACCTTGCCACTGCTGTAAATGAGCAAATGTTCTCACTGTACCAATGCCTGAGTGAAAGCAAAGGTTTAATTGCATTTTTTTCTGTGGTACAAGTGGACATATTAAAACTAAGCATGGGGAGAGAGGGGAGTTAATTTGATAAATCTTCTAGGGCTGCAGAAAAGACAGCTGGTGCTTAAAAAGCAAAATATTAGAGTGTGAGCTTCCCCTCTTCCTCCCTTCTAACTTACTCTTATCAAAGCATCCCAGAGCTCTTCCAAGCTTTATCACCCTTTCCACTGACACTGCTGATCCATACAAATGCTCATGAGGGCTGTTCACAGATCCAAAACCTAACATGCTGCTGGTTTTTTGTGTAGATCCTTTCCCTCCTTCTTCCAAGAGCAAAAGCCCTGAACTTCCTGAGAAATTACAGAAATCCAGGAGGGAGGGGATGAACCAAAACAAAATAAACCAAACAACAGCAATTTTTTCATGACTATGTAAGAAAATGTCCCCTGGTTCCAATTACTGTCATGCAGCAGAGTTGATGAGATGTTGGGACTTGAACCTGTTGTGGCATTGCACGAGAGCCCCTGCAAGTGCCTGGCTTCAATCCAGTTTCACAAGCAGAAATGTCACTCAATCCCTTGGTAAATTGCTTTAAAAAAGATTGCTAAGTATGAAGAGCTCTCCAGCAGACCAAGTAAGTTATCAGACTGTTGCCAACTTCATGAAAGAGAACCCAGAAGTGCCAAACTCAATTTCATCCCATTGTGCCAGCGTTACACAATCTCCTGGTGTTTTTATCCCTTCCATGATGCTGGCACACTGTGGAACAGCAATAACCTTTCCCACAAACACAACTTAAATGGCAAAGCTTGTGTAGGTGCAAAAACTTGAACTCACTGGAAAGCTTCTGCCTGTGCACCTGCCCACAAGAACTTCACATTAACACATGAGGAGTAACTTAAAAACAGCCTGCCACTCTGAACAGTTACCCCACAAAGCTCTCCTTGCTGTGCATTCAAGGACTTCATTGGAATTCAATGGAAAATTTTGGGGCTACAGGGGAACGTAACAGAAATATGGACGTCCTAAACATGCCTCATCCTCTTGTCTCCAAACATATATTGGATATTAAGAAGAATTGTTTCCCTGTGAGTGTGGTAGGACCCTGGCACAGGGTGTCCAGAGAAGCTGTGGCTGCCCTGGATCCCTGGAAGTGTCCAAGGCCAGGTTGGACAGGGCTTGGAGCAACCTGGGATAGCGGAAGGTGTCCCTGCCCTGAGAATAGATAAATTTTAAGGTCCCTTCCAACCCAAATAATTCTATGATTCTGTGATATTTGTTAATCACACAACATTTGTTTACTGAAAATTCCTATGCTCTTTTCTCCTCATCCCATCCTGCATTAAGCATTGTTATATTCCTGGGTTTTGGGGTGCTTGGGTTGGATTGTTGTTTCTTTGGTTTGTTGTTTTTGTGGGGTTTTTTTGCCTTATAAACAGATCTCAAAAAAACTGAAAATTCTTAAATATAAAATACCAAAAGCCTGATAAAAATTCCAACCAGCAGCTGCTGTTCACAAGCAGCACTCTGGAGACAGACCACCACAGGATACTGGGAGGGAAGGAAACAGCAGGGCAGCAAATTTCATTTGCTTTGCTGCAGTATGCAGTGGGAGCTTCCTGTATGCCACCACCACCTGCAGCTCTGAGCATCATCTGGAAAAAAAAAACAAGGTGGGAAAATAACCACAGCCACTCCTGCAGCCACCACAGGCATGGAGAAGCCCATCAGGAGCACAGATCACCTTCTCTGTTACCTGAGCTGCACTTAAGAGAGCCAGGATCTCTTCTGCATTCACACAAGAGAGGAATCCCAGCAGCTTTTGCTCTTCAAAGAATCCTTATGATCAGTCCATTTAAGCAGTGACATGATCTTGTAATTTAGGAATTCCTCAGAGAGTGTTTGGTTCTTCTAGAAGAACACAAGTGGCTTTAAAATGTCTTTCAAATTAAACAGCATCAGTTCCCCTCAGAGGATGAGTTAGATATGAGTCTGCTTTAAAACAAAGAAAGAGATTGCTGTGACTGCTGTTCCCTGGGAGGAAATTCCACAAGTAGGAAATGGAAAATTCTCCATTTTCCTGATGTTTCCTACAAATCCAAGGGTCGCCACGTTGAAATGCAAAGCCACGCTCCATCTCTAAAATTCACAGAATCATTTAGGTTGGAGACCTCCAAGATGATTGAATCCAACCATTCCCCAGCACTGCCACCACTAACCCATGTGCTCAAGTGCCACATCTACATACCTCTTAAATCCCCCCAGGCATGGCAACTCCACCACTGCCCTGGGCAGCTGTGCCAGAGCTTGACAACCCTTTCCAAAAAAAAACTTTTCCTAAATGTCCCCAGCACAACTTGAGATCACATTTCTACACATGAAGAAGCAACAGTGCGAGAGAGAAACAAGCAGCAAATAATAAATTACTGCTGAATGCTCTGAGCTCTGCACACATTGAATTTTCTTTGATAATTTTGTATTTATAGTTGTGACCCTGCAAATGGAAGTGCAAATCAAATCCTAATTCTTAATGATTTTTCCAAAGCCTCTAAGCCAGTAAAGATTTGCTAAACTCAGGAGTCATAAAATCTATTGTTTCACTGCCCTGAAACACTCAGAGAATTTGTCAATATTCAGAAAAATCACCATTCAAACCTCCTGCAGCTTCAAGTGGGAAAGCAAAGAGGGGGAATTAGGATCAGCTGGTTCACATATTGAATCCAAGTGGCAATCAAAGTACAATCCTCAGGTTCTCAAAATCCAAGGTGTGAGAAATCTGAAGTTTGTCTTAAATCACAAGGCAAACTGGATGTATTTGCAGGATTACCTCCTGGAAGCAAAGAGCATTTGGATGCTTGTGACACTTGGGATTTCTGTCCCTGCCTTTCCCACTTATAAATAGGTGCTGCAAGCCTTAGTATTAGAGAAATGTTTTACTGGAAGCACGAAGTATTTCTACGTTAGCTAAAAAAAATGTCTAAATTGTTACTTTGATCCTTTTATTTTCTCCTCGCGTTTATCTACGTGAAGAATGATGCACAGAAGAAGAAACAACTGCAGTTGAGCAAAGAAAATTTCTTGTCTTTCATGGGAATTTCAGTGCTTAAACATCCTAGGAGGTCTCATATGAATGTCACAGGAGAGGAGGTCTCCTCATGAATGTTAATCTTCCTATTCACCAGTGCAACAAGCACAGATGAGTATCCTCACTTGTTTTCGTTTTTTTTTCCTGACCTGTTTTGCACATAGCAAACCAAGCCAAGCCCTCAAGCTCTGAAGAGCTGAGCAGACCCTGAGACACAGCCAGTAGGAAGGAGAACATTTCTCCCAGTGCTGCAGAAAACGTCATCGACCCAGGTAACCTTGATTTCCAGGCTCAGCTGACAGCAGAACAGAGCAAAAAGCACTGCTATCATTAGCACGTCAAAACGAGGCAGAAATCAGCACTTTCCACGTGGAGTTTTTGCACAAAGCTGAGCTCTGCCTCACCCTCTGTCACAAACCCAACCTTCTAAACGTGTTATCAGTGGGCTGAGCAGACACGTGCACGTTTGCTTCACACTCACTCCACACTCTTCAGCTCAGCCAAAACTTCTCAGCTGCCCCAACACCTCCTGCATGATAGCTATAACCAGGAGATGATTTACCTCCAGGAGACACATGGCCCATTTCAGTCAAATGATGCAGCTCCTGGAACGGGGAGGACAGAAAGGATGGAGAGAACATTTTCTTGCTTGCTTTATTGCCTAACACACAGAACAAGAGGAAAGCACACTGCACACAGCTCTCTGCTCTTCTGATGACAGCAGGACCTCCACTCGTTACCCTCACTCGTTTGAATCAGAGAAAAATAAACCATGAATAGAAAATAATACAATTCTGACTTCAAATCAGGTATAGCAATTTTCTGGCAAATCATTTAAACATTTATTTATGTACAATTACTCTGTACAATTCTACGTGCAAGATGTTTGGACCTGCCTCTTTAACCAATGGGAATTTAACCAATTTGTACTCTAAGCACTCAATATAGCACTGATAGGGCCCTCACAAAGAAAGCACAGTCTCAATTTCCAGAGACAAAATTACTGCCACCGTTGCAACAAGGCAGCAAACAGCAAAAATTCCTTCAAAAACTGGGAAGCAATCTAATCACACCAATGTCAGGTGTATAATTTTTAAATACAGTAATTCCTGGCACAGATTCTGTAAAAAGAAAACATTAAACTCTGTGTACAAATATTCACTGAAAATATGTTCACAGATGCATACTGTCTTGCAATAAAAAAAATAAATTACATCTGTAGGACTGCCTAGAATGATTTTCAACCAGGTGGGAAATAAACAGTTGCTTACAAATCTAGGATTGCAAATAAGCACAAGACTGGAAACACAGATATACTCTGAAGCAAAAATCCTGTAGACAACTACAGCAAAAAATGCAGAAGTAATAACTAGATTACTATAACTAGAAGTAATAACTAGACATCCAAAGCATGTAGCTGTCAAAGCAGAGCTCTTCTCTACTCATTTAGACGTCTCCAACCACACATACCCAAAAGTGTAAAGGAAAATCCTAATGAGACCCAGACAGCACTCAACTCAAGCTGGATTTCCTTCTTTGGGGTGGTTTTTGGCTGGTTTTTTCTTTGTTTTGTTTATTTGTTTTCTCTTTTGTGTGTGGAAAGGCGAGAGGAAAAGAGAATTAGGGGTTTGTGTTGTGCTCTGTCTATTTAAAACATGTTATTAGAGGCAAGCCATATCTTAGAAACCAAAGCAGCATCAGCAGTCCTGAATTCTAACAAAGTATAAACGCTAAACTATTTAAAGAGCTGACAAAACCAGTTCCACTCAGATGAGAGAGAAAGTGAAGATCCTTTTGCAATAGTTCTCTGAAGCCACTGAATAAATACCAGCTTCAAGCAGATTTCGCCAGGCTGAAGCTGGGAGTTGAAATGAACAGCATAATCCAGAGCAGAAGGCTCTGATGATTTCTTTACCTTTTTTCCCAATTTGGCTGATGCCAAATACTAAGGTGGCTCAAGAGGACTTCAGAGAAGCAGCAGCTATGAAAAATTTAACCACAGCATTAACTCTGATGGCCTTAAATAAGGAATCATAGGTGAAGACAGGCATTGCTTGATCAAGAAGCCAGAGCCAGGCTGGAGGTCTCCATGCTGGGAAGATTCAAAAGCCCTTGAGTTATAAATTTATGACTCCACACACTCACAATCAGAAATTTCAACCTGAAGTGTGGAGCCAAAATGAACTTTTGGAGCAGTTGGGTAGAAGCCATGGTGAGGATGAGTGTGCCCTGCTCAAACCCTCTGCACAGATGAAGTCAATCATCTGAATGGGATGCTAATTAGTGCTTGGATTTGAAAGGATATTGACATAAAATTAGTTTTAGAGCTAGACTTAAACTTTTGGAGTTTGGTAAAAAAGTGTTTGCCACCTAAGACTTCAAGCCAGGACAGGGCAAATACCTTCCTGTTCTTTAGAATTGAAATGTACAGAAATAGAAGAGCACAAATGCACACCCATGGCTGCTGAACCAGGAGATTGCTGCCAAAAAAAGGCCTTAGTGAAAAGGGGTATTAAAAAAATAAAATAATAAAGTTTTGTGAAGCAAAGTTACTTAATATGAATGAAATGGCATCATTAAAACACCCCAAAACAGCAGCAATAGACCACTAGAACTGTGATATGATATTCAGCAGAAATAAACTTTCTGAAGTGTTCCTTTTATCTCCTCACATCCCCACGACTTCACTACAGCACCTCCCTATCCCCTCCTCCTGACCTGAGCCAGGCAGAGCAGGACTGAACCCAGCTGGGCGCCCACTAATTTGGTACCTGCTACAAAATTTAGTACTACTCCCTGCCCACTTCCCCCTCCACTCCTGCAAAATGTTACCCAAGCCTAAATCCTGCTTGGAATACATCTGAACTTGGTAATTTGCTTCAAAAAAGCATCAGGGAAAAGGAATAGAGAGCAGCTGGCAAAGATAATGTGCCATGGAAGCGAAGTTTGGGGCTGAAAATGCTTTGCATCATTGCTGTCAGGCATCCTTCAGCTGCACTGCAAACAGGAGTGCAGATCACAGGCTCTGTGTGGAGAAGAACCTGCTCTCACACCATGACAAGTAGGTCACAGAGGCTGATCTGGCCAGCTAAAAGTATCTCCAGAGCTGCCCCAAATTCTCTAAAACCTCAAAAGGCACCACAGAGAAGTGCACAGCTCCCTGCTAGCCATTCCTGTCCCAGGCTGGGAGTGGGGACAACAAAGATTTCTGAGATTGCAGAAGAACAAAACACAGCCATAGCTCTCATTGTCTTGTGGTCTGAATTGGGTGGGGTTTGAAATATGAAATTACAAATAATTTCTACATCTTGTATCCAAAATATGAGTATGTAGAGGTCTCAGAATTCCCTTTTTTTTTGGAGGGGTTCTAGGTTTCAAAGCACTACATTTCTGGTCCTATAGTTGCCACTGCCCTCTGGATAGCAGAGCACACTGACCCACCCAGAATTACATCTGAAGAATTTTGCCCTATTATTTGCTTCAAGTGAACAGGGAGGAGAGAAAAACAGGAAAATTGGACTTTCCTCTCTCACATTCCCTGCAAGCCACTTATCTTTCTCTCAAGAGCTGAGAGAATTTCCCTGCTGTATTTCTATGTTCCTGCTAGTAATGAGTAGTTTCCTGTTGTAGAGTCAGGGCTGCTCGGGATTTCTACTATAATGACATAAAAAAGCTCAAATAAACTCTAAGCCTGTGCATCAAAATAATGTGTTTATTGCAAACTTTTTTTTTCTTTTTGCATTGAGAAAACACAAGCTAAATGTGGCTGTTTGCATCAGTTGCAATTATTCCTGGTTTGCTTGGTTGGTTTTGGGTTTTTTTCCATGGAGATCTCAGTATAGAAGATAGAAATCCAAAGGATTACACAGAATTAATGTTCCTGTACCAAAGATCTTGCAAGTTACAACAGATATTGCCTAATGGTTATGATTTTCATGGTTTCTGATGTGCAAAAGCTGTGATACCACTGTAATAATTAACTGCTGGCACTGCTGACATGCTGCAGGTGTTAACTGCCCAGAGCAGGACCCCAGACAACATTCCTGTAACACACTAATAATAGAATCATCCTTATTGGTGCAAGACTTCTCTCTCTCTTTGGCATAAGTTCAGAAAGCACAATTTGAAGGTTGTCCTACAATTTGAATATTCCCTCTCTTCCACATGTGACAAACACTTGCAGTTTTCAGACAATTAAGTGGTCAGATTAAGAAATCCCTTCTTTGTTCTCACAAAACACAGGACAAGCCTTCCCCACCTCGAAGGAACCTGTAACCTCCACTCTGCCACCAGTTTTCCCTTTCTATTTTCCAGCCTCCCTGTCCAGGCTGGCAGGGATTATTCCCTACAAACTCAGCCAGCTCCTCCAAGCCCAGAGCTGCTGCTGGGAGCACAGGACGAGGTCCCTGCACTGAAATTTCTGTGGCACGTGGCACTTTGCATCGTGCATTAACATCAGCTCCTCCACGCTGTGGCAAATAGTAAAGGTAAGAAGATTTTCAGAAAGCTGGGAAGGCTTAGAAACAGAAAGAACAGAGAACTTAGAACCAGCTACAGCTGCAAAGTCAGAAAGTAGAAAAAGTTACAATGGTATAGAAAACAAGGACATGAAACAGTAGCTTGAGTTTTAGGCTTGGCTAAGACAGACCTTAAGACTGTGGGAAAATATGCTTAGCAAGATAGGAGAAGGTTTTAAGCTTAATAATGGAGTATTGTGTATTGTTAATGGAAGGTATATAAGCCAGCATTGTGTGAAGCAGGTGCACGTGTGCTTTTAGTGACTGGCTAGAACAATTGTCTGTGAGCTTTAGCAATGTGCTATTGGCTAGAAAGTTTTTAAAATGCTCTGTAACAAAGACATCTTTGGCTGCTGCTGGCAGTACACGAGCTTTTGCCATCTTTCTATTGTCTCAACCATGTAATGGGGATGATGCTGCAATAAAAGCTCAAGGAACAAATCCCAGCAGTTCTGTCCTGCTGGTGAAAAGAAAAAACTTCCCAATACACCACATTTCCTGCCTTCCCCAGCAGCTGCTTTATGTGCAGTGACGTTCTGCTTGAAGCCTGCTTCAGGGGAATGAGTACTATGGGATGGATTTCCAACACAAGTTTCACAAGTAGGTCAAAGGCAGCACCAGCTCTCACCTCCCACAGGCACTGCTGCTCCTGCAGACACCAAGAGCTGCAGAGGGGTTCCAGTGCAGGGGGAAAGGTGTTATGGGCAGCTTGCAGTGAAGAAAGAGCACAAATCCCAGGGGATGTGCACATAAACCATCAAACAGGAATTGAAACAGGCAACAGTCCCCTTTCCTGGCATCACTGCTCCAGCAGAGCTCACTGCTCCACCTTTGGGGATGCTGACAGCCACATCCCAGCCTCCTGCTTACCTGAGCCTCACTGAGCTCCTCAGATGGCACAGTGACACAGGGGAGGGACAGAGGCAGGAGCACCACTGATGTTGCACATACTTGAAGTAGAATTTTCACGAGAAAACACAGTTTTCTACCAGACAGTGTGAAAGGCCCACAGGGAAAATTTAGCTGTCATAAATTCTGCTCCTTTCATCAAAAACAGGCTTCAGTGTGCAGTTTCCTTCCCTCCACCCAGCATGGGAGAGCATGAACAGGAGCACAACCTGCTCCTGGGAAAGCCACACAACGAAAAGGGAAGAATTTGCACAGAGTTCCTGGCACTCACATCCATCCAGCCTGCAAAAGCCAAGAGGAGGGGGACCAATTCCCCAGTAGCTTCATACTAACCTACATTCTGAATACTTTGTTCTGGCACTGGGTGTCTCATGATCAGAATTAACTACAGGGCCAAGGAAGCCAAGGAAGTAAAAGGCAGCAAAAATATTCCTCCAGCATACCACTGAGTGTCCCAAAGATGTAACATATTCAGCTGCACCTTGGGAAGGACAAACTCACCTTGGTTCTAGGAAAGGGAAGATGTGTTCTGTCCCAGCTGAGGACCTGGGATAAGAACTGCAAACGTTTCTCTGGATTGTGCTGGCAAGCCTGTTTCAAGACATCAGACTGAGACAAAGCACCTCAGGCCACCTTGTCAGGCTACTGTCCTGTAAACCTTACCCTACAGATGGGTAGAATTTGTGAACAAGCCATTTTCTTAATCTTTGACATCTCACGTCACAAGGTGACCCAACCTTTTATTCTTCATAATGCCTTTCTTAAGTCTCTCTACATATCTTATATGTCCATCACAGGTAGAGAGAGGACAAAGCTTCACAGGCAGCAGACCTCAACTGGTCAGCCAAAAGACTCATGCTTGTTGCCCAGATCCAAATTAAAAAGCAGGAAAATTCTGAGATGTCACCACAAGAGATCTACAAAGCTGCACTGTCAGTTGTGAGAAAACATCTCAGCCCTCTGCCAGAACAATGTCACTCACTGCAGACCTGTGAAAATTGTGCATATGGGGTGGCAGCAGGAGCCACATTTGGGGTTTGGTGCCTGCTGCAAGAAGCGGGAACGTGTACCTCAGCAGGTATTGTGAAAGCAGCTAGAAATGAAGAATGGTGGCACTTTCCTCACTATAGTCTATTTGTGTTTTCAACCACGTGGGTGGTAAGGCAAGTTCTACTGTAACCATAGCTGTTCCTAAACAAAGAGCATTCCTGTAAACTCGAGGAATCTATTACAAAGCACAGAAAAATATTTTTACACACAGAGTCTAATAACATGTTTTGTCAATTAGCTCAGTCACTGTTCAAAGGAGTCACCATCCTACCCTCTTCCCCTTCTTTCCTCCCATGAAATAGAAAAAGCAGCAGTTTTAGAAGTAGTTCTTAAACACAATTAGCATTTATTATAACTTCCCAGGTACAACCTACGCTTATCTCCCAACTGCACGAAGAGAGATCTCTTTGAGGGGTTATGATAAAAGTACTTATTTCACAGCTGATCTCCACACACTGTTTTAACAAGCCTGCCCATTTCCAGAAAATCCTGTCACCCTATAATCTTCAGAAAGATTAAAGGTACATAACACAGCTTTAAAAACCCACATTGCTTAAGGTCTCTTATTGCTCAGGTTTTCCCTAAACTCGCTGCTCATTATTTCTCAGCTAAGAATTGAAATGAATTTCCTGTAATGCCACCAAGATGTCACTTTTAACAGGCAGCAATGGCTTCACTTCCCAGCTGCCAGAGGATCAAAGAGCACACTGGGACCATTATGTGAAGGAAAGGGTGAAAATAGAGCTGAATACCTTCCATCTCCTCAAGCAGTCTGAAGTGTTCCACCTTTAGCTCTAAATTTCCTGCATCTATCCCATCTCTGCCTTGAGAAGGCACAGAGAGCTCTACACTCCTGAGAATAAGGATGTTCATCTTTAACCTGAAATCAAAGCCCCAGGTACCCCAGAGCTAGCTGTATGCCCCCCAGAAAAGGGAGGCATTAAGCACTGCTGCAATAATTAGAGGAAAATAAGGTGTTCCCATTTCTTCCCTCCTTTTTGTGAAGTTGTAACATCTTCCTGAATCGCTATTTTCTCTCATCTCCCCCTCACCCTCTCCCTGTGGTTTTGTGAAGTGGCAGCCAAAAGCAGAGGTCGTTCCTAGGTGGGAACAAGAAATTTAATTAGGTGCTCCCTCTCCTGCGAGGATGAGGTGGAGAGAGCCAGAATCAGAAGATACAAACTCCTTCTGGAAGGAACCCAAGAAAATTAAACTTCAATCAGTAAGAGAGAAATGTTTATTCATGAAACCTCTGCCAGTGCTGAAACAGGAGAGGTGTTTCCAACCTCCTCCCCACTATTTGCAAGGCATTTCCTCTCATTTGTATTATTAGGTTGAATCCCTCAGCTCCATTTTGGATATCCAGCTCTGGATAATGGTGAGCCAAGTCCATCAGTCATTCCAGCCTCACTTAGCTCCCTAAAGCTAAATTCCCTTCTTATTTTAGCTCACACCACACCATCAGGAACCAGTTCTGTATGCTGCTGCTGTTTGAGATTTATTCTTTGGAGGGCAAGTGGCTACAGAATTTCACCTGCAGAAGGAAAGTTTCCCCAAAATTCTTTGCCTAATGTTGTTATCACCTGTCATCTAGAGCATTCACAGCTTAGCAAAAATTATTTTATCTTCTGGGCAACTTTAACAGCCATGGAAAGATGAGGAAAGCTTGCATTTCTTTAAAGCAAACTTTCATGGCACAGAAAATGGACAGCACTGAGAAACTAAAGGAACTGAATCACAATTTCTTCAATTACTTCATGTGCAAGGAGGAAGGCTGAACACAATGAAAATGGACAATATTCCTTCAGTGAGCTTCCATCAGGAGCAGATGGAGATCAGGCCAGTGGCACAGAAATAGCCAAAATAATATCATAAAACCTGTCAAGAAACCCCTGGACTATATTAAAGAAGCAACACCACCGAAGCCAGTAAGAAAACACTATTGTGATAGCAGATAAAATGTGGGCAAAGATAGCTGAACAATCCACAGATCTCTACAAATGTCAGATATCTGTGACTTGGCTGGATAAAATTCTCACAACTTGTGGTTTCATTGTTTCTTTTTAATAAAACTTAGAGGATTGATGAGAATCTAGAATATATACAAAGGTGAACGTAGTACGTGTCAAAAAAAATGCTAATTCCAGTCCAGTTTGGCTTAACTTAAAATTCCTCAACAGAGCAATAGCACATACTTACAGACAAATCACCCATATCTGTTTGGATGACAAGGAAATGAGTAACAGCCAACAATTGTCATGGATCAATCCAATTTTTTTCCACAGCCATGAACAGACTGGATAAAGGAATAACAGAAGTTAGATATTGAGACTCCAGTGAGGCTTTTGTCACTGTCTCATCAGACAGGCTTCTAAACTGTTTTTGAAACTTGCTCATTTTAGAGATGCCCCCTTTATTTAACACTTTGTAAAAACATCTATTCCCCAAGAATGAGCCAAATTGCTGGTGAAATATCAGAGCTACACAGCAAACTGCAGCCTACCACAATGCTGACAGCTTTGGAAGCACCTGGAAGTGCTTTCCTAAGATGGAGGACCCACAGCAGAAGGAAGATATTGACAAATCTCTCCTTTAAAAGGAGAGTCAGGTCATAGGACAAATAGGTACAGGATCTCCAGCACCAGACTTTTTTTGGCAGAGGATCTGACAAATTGCCTTGCTGAACCTCCAGCTTTCATTTTCCAGTCACTCGGAAATGTTTCAGCAGTGCTAGTCACTAACACCCCCAGTACCTCCCCACAGAGGTGCTAAATTACACGAGTGATGGCCTTGGCACTGCCTGGTCAATGGTTGGACTTGAGGACCTTCAAGGTCTTTTCCTACACAGTTTTATGATTACATTAACTCAAAGTTTTGCCAGCAAAACCAAGCACTGGATCCTCCTGCAACTCTAAGTGCTCAGATTGGGTAAATGTTTGGACTCTCTAATCTCTGCAGGGCACAGGGAGATAAGAACATTTCTTTACATTTTTGACAGCATGAGGAATGGAAGTGCCCGGCACAGAACATGCATCAATCTCTTTTCTACTCAGTAGAGAGAAACCACAGCCTCTACTCCTCTGTCCAAGCAGCACATGGACTCAGCTCAGACCCTGTTCCAGCCCTTCAGCTCCTATCCTTGTCTCAAGGGCACGGACAGAGTGACAACAGCCACAAGGGTCACACTCAGACCATCCCTGCTCCAAAGAGCTCAGCTCCCAACGCTGGGGATTCCGCCCTGCCCCTTCACCCAGCCCAGCAGAAATAAATCTTGTTCCCACGCACAGTGACCAGATAGATGCACTTCTTTAAAGGGATCCACAGGACGTACCAACTATCCACAATTCCAGCCTTACTGAGAGAGGAAAACTTTCCAGAGGGGTTCAATAAAAACCCCATTACATTTTCTCTTAAAGGACCTTTATTCTTGAGTAGTTTGAGATTTGGCTTCTTCTTTCCATGAGATATGAGCACAGAATACTCACATCTAAGCTGCTAGCAAACACCTTAAATCTACAATTTCTGTCTTTTGTTTCCTCCAAGACTTGGCCTCTGCCTCCAGAGCCTACCTAGGAGATGAAACAGATATGAACAAATTCACCAGTTGGGGTTGTTCAGAGCATTTTCTCATTTTCTGTCCTGCCACAGCTGCCTGATATCCAGTGGCACTTCCAGACTAAGCCTACAGAGATTTGGGTACATATTAGCAATTCATATGCCTCACTAAAAACCAATATTTCTTGGTTTCACCTTTATCTCCCAAGCCACTTTACAGGGGGTACCACATGGGCGGAGGCAAGTCAGCTTTTCCTGGATGTAACATACACAGTCCATGCTTTACAGCTCACACCTTCATGTTACTGCCTGTTGTGCTGGGAGGAAAACAAGCCATTTCCAATCCCTAGTTGTTTTATCCTCCCTTCTTTCATCAACAAGAAAAATGCATTGTGTTGTACCAAACCAACCTTTTCTCTAGTGACTATTTTACACCTCGCTTCTTGTTGTTAATGCAACAGAGACACATTAAGAAAAAGAGCATGTCTTCCACCCAGCTCCCCTCCTCCAGCAACACATCCAGCAGTCGGGAAATCATGTGGAGAGCAGAATACTACAATCATAGCATAAATACAATATAGCTCCTTATCAACGTCTGACAGAGACAAAGAAACCTTAAAGTCCTTTGGAGATACAAGTTCATAGCCCTGATTTTACAATTCTCCTTCCCCTGGTACAAGATCTCACTGCCTGCAGAAACAGGGCTAAGGAAAGCTTACACCTCTTTGTCTTTCTTAGCAGAGAATATGCAGAAAGGGACTGGCACAATTCTGACTTTACTTGCCCAGACCGTTGATTCCAGAAGCAATTTTTGGATCTAATTTATGAAGCCAAGTTTTTGCACTCCTTAGCAACCAAAGATAATGTGTTAGTTCATGCAGCTTATGTGAACAATGTGGATCAATGCTCCACCTGGCCATAAGGTGACAAGGTGACTGAACTTGCAACTACAGTGACCACATTTAATCTGAAGGAGAAACAGCAGCTTCTTAAAATGCCACAACACCTCAAGATTGTGTGAATTAAACAAGTCAGGGCTTTCTGACCCTTTCTGTATGGCTGCTTTGTACTCTAAAAGTGGAGTCCTGATAATGTAATTTCCACCTTCAGCCTAAAAACAGGCGACACACTGTGAGCTGCACTGACCTGCGGGGTGCAGTGGCGCAGCATCCCTGGCAAGCAGCACCTTGCAGACCAGGGGCCAAATCCTCCTCTGGGGACTTTAACTGGCAAATCTAAGAGCTTTGGCCAACACCTGTTTCCTTGGATTTGCTGTGGGAGAGTTCGCCAGCCTGGAAAAACCTCTGGTTTCCATAGAAACAGAAATACCATAGTAAAGCAAAAGGAAGAAATATTCAATTGTCAGCACAGAGAGATTGATTGTTTAGGTTTCCCCCCACACGTGTAAAACCAACACAGGGCTTTGTGTCATTTACTCCCAACCGAAATCCCTTCCCCCTGGTTTGATCTGGTACTTATGAGGGCTCTGAGCCGATAACCTCCCTCCCTGCCGCAGCCCCAGCCTCCCTTGGCTGCAGCAGCCAGCCCAAGCACATGGGGCAGAGGGAGGGAGCCCTGTGCAGCCCCTCAAAGCCAGCACAGGGGGAAACGCTGAGGGAAGAGGGGAAGAAAAGGATAAAACATCAGAATTTTTTTTTTAATTCTCTTTGGGCAACGCTCCTTGAATACCAATGGCTGCACTCAGCTCTTTGCTATGCAGGAGGTGTAAGCACACAGTGCCTTGGAGAGCAGAGCCAGCCCCACAGCCCAGCCCTGACACATCATTCCTGCAGCTCCTCAGTCACTCACAGCACCTAGCCATGAAAAGCCTGACCAGCTTTATGAGCAATTAATTGGTGCACTGAGGTAAACTAAAGGAAGAGGAACATATTGGTTTGGAACAGCGCAGCAGCTTGTCCAGGGCTCAAGCTCTGACATGAGGTGCAGAAAAGCAGCAGAAAAGATCATTATAGGCAGTAACAAGGCTCCTGGGGAGGAAAGCAGTGCCTAACCCCAGGCCATGAGTGCTTGGCTCATGACTTAAAGCAGGCAGCTTTATCTCTCTTCTAAAACTTCATCCTACATAATTTAGCTGTGGATTTTCAAGTAAACGTCTAATCTTCTGCCAAGCCAGCTCAGTTATTTTCCTAAAATGCCTCGAGACAGAGTGGCACAAGTAAAATATGTGCTTCTTTTTATTCAGTTTTAAATACATTACCTTCCAAATTTCTTGGATGTCCTTTTGTTCCCACATTACAAGAGTGGCAAATAGCTGTTAAAAAGAACTGCACAGATGTTGCATTCTCTCTGATGGATTTTTTGCGCATTACAAGACACAAAAATTAAAGATCACTGACTTGTATTTTCATTCCAGATTAGTTAATTGATCAAATGCACACTTTAAAAAAGCACAGAAGAAATTAGCTTAGAAATGAGAACCAGGGAAAAGAGGAGGCTTGGTGAACACAAGGAGCACAGGGAGGTAAACAGGGATGTGGAAGGACACTTATAAATCAAAAAAATTACTTTTCCTCAAAGTTCTTGCACTGAGCCTGGGAACAGGATCTGAAGATGATGAACAGGCAATAAAAGTGAATACAAATATCTGCAGCACACAAGTGGAAATCTTCAGTTTGGTTATGACACCACTGTTATAAGAAGGGATCAGAGTGCTAAGATCTTTTTATTGTTAGGAGCTTGAAAAATCCCACTGTCATCTATGGAAGAAAAATCCTTGGATTTTTTTCCTCCCTCATTTAGGTAACAGCATGAAGTTACAATAAATGTCCAAGGCCTGATCCATACAAAATTACTCTCAGAAGCAACATGGCAAACCCAAGCTGTTTCCTAATACAAATGTCACCTGAGATAACTTCCAAGAAGATATTGCATATAAAATTTCCTTTGCAGACAGGCACAAAACATTTGTGCATCTTCAGAATGTTTTAAAAAGCAAAACTAATGAAAATTCAAGGCTTTATATCACACAACCCTCTTGACCTGGTGCAAAATTCACTGACATCAACAACAGCATTTGCAACAAAGTCCAGGGCAGGATGCCTGACATCCCTTCAGACTGGACTTGGTTTCAGGAAATCTAAGCAAAGGTCAATGAATTTTTAAATACTCACATTTTTAATTAGCTGTAAATCAGTTCCTTACAATTTTAAACAAGTAATTTTGCAACACCATTTCCCCATCTATACCATTGGAAGAAATCTTTTCTGAAGCAATAAAAAGAGATCTGGCAGGGAACATGTGCAAGGCACTCTCAATATGAACATGCTCCGTGCTGCTAAATTATTCCATTCAAAAAAGACCAAAACCCAAAAATTCTGCAGACAGCCAGGTCCTGTCAATTCAACTCTTTCAGCTCGGAGTTGTTGGTTTATTTGTGCAGTATGACTTCCGCAAGGTCTGCAAAATTAATGGACTGCAATTAACTTTATTTTAAGAGAGTAATTTCTGTACATTAAAGTCTGCAGTGCTTTAAAGTTTTGGAGGAAAAAAAATCAAAGAATTTTGGCTGTTTACAGGAAAATTAGAGTTATCTCAGGTAAAACTGCTGAGTTTCTCTGCTGACACCCTGAGACAGCAGCAGAGAGGAGATGGACAGTGAGGGCACAACAAAATCCACTCCATGGGAATGCATCCATCTCCAGAATTCCCTGGGACTCTCTGTAACTTAGACGAAAAACCCCAACTTCTTTGAAATTCCTGCATGCATACCAGGCTTAGATGAAAATGGAAAAGTTGTCTTTCACTTCTAGAGTTGTACAGAAGTTGCTCATTTCCCTTTTTCTGTGATTTCTCCCAAGCGAAGGGGGAGGAAAACCCCTGCCACTTGGCATTAATGGAGTGCTGCACAGCCTCTTGCCTGAAGGAAGAGCTTTTAAGCAAGTAAAACCAGAATTCAGCAGAAAAAGTATCCCCCTTTACCTCAATTAGGAGATGAAAGGGGCCCCCTCAGGCCCCTAAGAAACCTGAAAGGACAGGACAGCAAGAGCAGCAGGGGCAAGAAAAATTTATGATTTTACTTTAAGTGTTACAACAACACTCTGCAAGAAAAGTTCTCAATTTGCCAGACTTCAAATATGATTAAGGGCATGGTGTTTAGCTCAGTAACATCAGTGTAAATCAGAGTAGAGCCACTCTGCTGACATTAATTACCTTGCACACTCATTGAGCCCTCTGTGATAATGAGCAGAGTGTCAGCAGTTGTGGGTTCTCATCCAGCCCTCCTCAGTGCTGTGTTTCCAGCAGCGAATTCAGCATGGTGATTTAACATCTGTCACTTGAATTTTAGTTTTTCATCTTCACCTTGGAGCACTTTCTGCCCAAGACAGTGTTTTGCTTTTAAATAACTATCTGGAAAGGGCCTTAGAGCTTAAGGAAGTGAACAGTGCATATTTTAAGGTAACACCACTATGATAAAAGTTTAGGAGCCCCATTGCTCAAGTTAATTCAAATTCAGCACTGAGGAGCTGACCAAGAACAGCTCCCACTGGCTCAGGATGGAGAAGGGCTCTTGCTGGAGTTTAGATTTGCAGCTGATGCCCAGCACTCAAGCAAGGGAAAAACAGTGAGTGATGGTAACTATAAATAGGATGGATAACTCACAGAAATGCACAGTGTCTTCTGAGTTTTAAACTCACAGAATATTGAATTCAAGTGGTTTGTAATAAATTGTTCCTGCAAGAACAGGTCAGGAAAGAGAGACATGATTGCAATTCAAATATGAGAGGTATGAAAATTGACATACAAGTTGCTGATGTGTACAATCTCACCTGAGAAAGAACAAGGAACTTAAAAAAAACACCAAGTTCTTTAGTTAGTGGTGAGAATACAACATTTTTGTGTCCTGTGTATAATTAAAAGGCAGGAACAAAACCCCCTATTCCCTCATCCACTTAACAGGGGAGTTGCCATCTATCCAACACTGCTGAGAGTTCTCTGCCACAGAGGGCAGGAAGACAATGCTGACTTTCACAGGTGACATTTTATTCATTAATGTTCCTCTACATCCACCTCTCCTTTGTCAGACTCTTCTCCCCAGAACACAAAGGCACAGCAGAACTCCCTGCAGCTCTTTTCTCTCCATGCTGAATCAATGCCACACAAAATGTCTCTGCCTCTCTCCTCTTGACCACCCCATGAACAGTGGGACTTGGTCATGGGTGCTCTGTCTGCCACTTAAAAAATCTAAAGGAAATCATAAGTGCTAACTGAGTGAAAAATCTTTTTTTTTCCTGTCTAAGCCAGTGGCCTGACCCCAGCCCTGTGTCAGCAGGCACAGGGAAATCCTTTATGTCTTTGGTTACACAGATCTGCTTCAGGATGCTGCCAAAAGGTTCAGACTTGCAACCTGGAGAGCTGCAAAGCAAACACACTCAAACCAAACTTACCAACACGGGCTGAGAAATACAGGAAAAAACCCAGTTCGAGTTCTGAAACTCCCAAACTACACAGGAAACAGAAGGTAAAACTTTATTCATATACAAATTTCTCTCAGCTGGTGCTCCACACATCAAATAATATGAAAGCATTTACCTAATGCCTGAAGTCTCTTCCACTCTTGGCAGCTCACAACTCCAACCAGCATGAGTGGGAGAGCCTTAGTGCCTGCCCAAAGGAAATACTTGGTCTTGCACTCTTTGAGTTATACTGAGGTTTTCAAAGGGAGTAATGGAAATTATATTAAAAAAAAAAAAAAAAAAAAAAGGTCAGTCCTCCCACTCCACATAGACATTAATAATTCCTTTTGAACCAGCTTTAGATATACCAAGCTTTAAGGAATAGCCATAAGTCCATATTCAACTTTAATCCCCTTATCTGTGCACTGGAATCAGGAAGCAAAACAATTCATTGCCCAACACATCTTCAGCAGCAAAGCTACTCTGAAAGAAGGTGCTCCACAGTGCCTATTCCTAATTGTGAAATATTGCATCTTGAACTTTAGATCTGGTTTCAAACTCTGTTGAAAAGTTTATAAGTTAACTTTTTCCTCCCTTGCTCTGTCATTGGAGTGCACAGAAAATAATTGAAGAAAGGCAGGGGAAGCCAAAGACCATCTCTGACTGCCTCAGTTAAAAGAAAGAAGCAGTCATTGTGACCAAGGCAGACATACAACAAATCCCCAGGAGGGTACCTGGATTTGGGCAGAGCAGCAGAGAAATCTGTCACACACCCAAGACACATAAAACACACAGAAGTTCACAGTGAGTGATCTCTGAGATGCTCAGGTAGGTTGCACCATAAAAGCTGTGCCTGATCCAATCACTGCTGAGACCACCAAGTGACAATGTAGGTTTGTTCTCAGCATCCTGGTGACAAAGCCACTTAAAATGACAGAACTCACTCAAGTGTCCTCTGATCTTACAGCTGAGATTTCAATAGCATTGACATTTTAAGGAAATCAAATACTTAATTTCTTTCTGTTTATTCCATGTTAAGAAGCAGAGGTGAGGCTGCAGAACAAGGACATGGGGAGAAGGGGTTTAATTGCATTTTCACTACCCAGCTGTGTCTGCAATGTTGCCCTGCTGCCTTCTGCTTCCTGTAAATACAAGACCTGGCCTGGGCTGATCCCCAGTGTCCATCCTCAGGGCAGGAATACAGCCTGGAAATGCCATACAACACACACGTTCTCAAAAACTGAGCCCAAATGCTGTCACACACCTAAAACACTCAAGCACAACCAAAAAATGCACATCAGTGAGCAGACACAGAAAGAACACACTGCCAGAGAGAACACCTTTACAACAGCACAGGAATGAGCTGCACAATTACAGAAAGACTGATGCTGTGCAGGGTGATGTGGCCAATTACACTGCTTTAAAACACACATCCAAATAGCCACCTTAATTAGGCACAAGGAAAAACCCCTTTATATCCCTTTCTCAGATCCTTCTTTGTATTTGGCTCTCTCTCCATTTCCAAGGAGGCAAATATTTGTCCTGTCCCAGGAGGGAGGCCACAGTGAGATGTAATAAAGGACAGGGACTTAATAACGTGAGGTATTTACAGAACAGCAGACAGAAAATATTGGCTTGGCAGAACAGAGGGAACATTATTTGGAATGGTCTCCGGGTCAGGGCTACTGTGGCAGTGGTTGAAAAAAAAACAATTGATGCTGAGGTCCTGGGAAAAGGCAGGAAATTAAAAAGAGAAGATGCTGTATCAGCATTTACCATTATTTTTAATACATAATTTAGATTATGAATTCCAATAAACCCCAGAGTAGACAGAGAACACAATGCAAACTCTGCTTTATTTCTTTGTTGATAATGAAGTGTATGCGAGAAGGGAACTAAGTGCATCAGATCAAACCAAGATGTGAGGCAAGATTTCAAAAATATCTCAGAAATAGCAGCAGCTCTCAGTCTTGGACTTCAGGAGGATGAATTACAAAAGTGCTCCAGTCCAGAGGAAGCCTTTTGGAAAGGGACACATTCCACTGAGCTCCCAAGTCCCCAGCTGAGCTGGTCACTGCTCTTCTTGCACATAAACATGGATTCTCTGCCCTGGAAATGCATGGAAAGGCAGGAGCCACTTTCCATATTTTCTTTGTTAGTTTTTAGCAAATAAGCATCTTGAAAAAAGCAATACAGTTTCAATATTTAAAGTGTTTGAGCATCTATCTGTTCAGTGCACACAGTGGAGAGAGGAATGTTCTACTTTGTTACAACAGCACAAATCCAAGTGCCTTCATTTTTAAATTTTCTTTTTTAAGCAGTGATTTTACATCTGTACAGAGAGCAGGAAAAACTTGACCTGCTGCCAGCAACAGAATGTCTCAATCCCCACATTCCCCCCTCTAAGACAAGACAAAAGCAGCCCTGGTCCACAATATCCTTCTGCACATCATCAGAATTCACAGGCTCTCCCACCTTCAGTTCCACTTCAAGGTGCAGATTCTCTTGACTGTGTTTGTATCACACACCACAAAATTTCCCTTTCTGAATTATCACCACATGGAACAGGAGGAAACCAGCCACTGTTAGAGAGGATACTTACCCAGAGTTCCAACCCTGGCCTGAGAGGAGAGTTACCTTGCTCATTAAGGAGCAGGAAGTCACCAAAAGGGCTGAATAAAAATCTCGTGACTGATTTCTGGACCAGAAGTGAGCTGAGTTATATATAAATACATATATTTATATTTATAATTTATCAAAACCCCTCAGTTCTTCATCAGGCACAGCTACACCTGTCTGGATGCTCATCTCAACACTTGAAGGTACCTATTTTGGGAATCAGTACAGGTTTATGTGTCTCAAAAGCACATCAGGCCTTTCCATGATCATTTTTGCCTCAGTGTGTGCATGCCAGCTCTGTGAAGCTGCTGCCTGATGTGTCTGCTGGGTCCAATCTTGTTAAGTGTTTGCATTCTATGCTGTTTCACAAAGTATAAAATAATCCACTCCGGCAGCCTTACTTAAAATTTATGGCATGGCAGCTGCAATTTTAAGACTTATGTTAATAAAAAAAGCACATAAGTTTTGTTCCTGATCAGTAGCTGGGTTCACCAATAGATAATTTCTGCTTTATTTGAAGGCCTGATGAAGCTCTGCATTTACCCAGAATGAAAAAAAAAAGTGGAATTTGCACAAAGTCAGACAGAAATACAGCTTTGGAAAGTAAAGTGTAAGCAAGCCCCACTCCCTGGCTCTCAAAAAGCCCCAACAGGTAAATCCAAACAATGGGAAGAGTCCAGATACTGTAGTAAAGGAAGCCAACTTTGCTCCTGCTGGAAAAGAGAGTTTTCAGTTTTCATCCCACCCTTGCAGGAATTCTGCTGACCAAAATCACAGGAAGCAGCAAGGAAGAGGGGGAGCTGGCAGGAGCATCCTTCTCAAGTGGTGATAACAGCCCATAGATTTGCTGCTCAGCTGTGATGCTGCTCTTCTCTAAATGCTTGACTTCTCAGACTTAATGTGGTGTGAAAGCTGGGCTTGCACGACATAGATAAACATAATTATCTCCTGCTCATAAGGAGCATTACTTAAAAGAAGTTTTCCATATTCACAATTCGCCAGGATAAAGAGGATTTGCCATGATCAGGAGGCCAGCAGAGTGAAAATGTGGGAATTAAGTAAAATCTGGAGTGTGCATTCACCCAAAAGAACATTTTAGAGAGGACTAGCAAGGTATTATGGTTTGCTAGGAAAAAGCTTACTGACTTGAGAGAGAACTGGAAAGTTCTGCCCTTGATCCCAGAGCAGGGTGAAGCTCCTCTATCCAGGGAAATTACCTGCACCAAGCAGGGCAGGACGGTGCCCAGCACAGGAACCTTCAGTTTCCTGCTCATTCTTGACCTTCTCCCACCCACAGAGCCAGAAACACCCCCACTGCTTCTAAGTCACACTGAAGGCAAGTAAATGTAACTTTCTGCATGGCTCATATGACATCCATTTCAACTTTATATCTACCAAGTCACTTCAGTAAATCAATTTTAATGTAAAAAAAAAAAATCTTATAAGCTTATTTTCTCCTTCTGCAGACAGTAAGTTTAACTGCTTTATGTATTTAATCATCCTGAAACACCATTTTTTCCCAATTTCAATTCATATGCACACAGACAAATCAAAAGTAACAGCCAAATCTAATGAAAATAACACTCGATTCACCCAGTGACAGAAACATACAGAAAACCAAGAGCCCATATCCACATCCATCTGTAAACCTGCTTAAATAAGTGTTTATAGCTTAAACATTGCAGTCTTAGCACTAAAAACTCAGCTCTAAGAATACACCCTGCATCAAGCTTTAAATGGATTTATCATCCATTGAGAATCTTACCTGGGAAAATAACCAGGTAGAAAAGCAAAATATGGCTACATCCTGCTTGCCAGTTTTACATCCATCATTAGAAACTAAAATGTTAAATTAAAACTTAAGAGACCAAGAGCTGGTTGAGCACAAGAGATGTCAGATGTCATCTGGCATTGGGGATGTCAGGGCCCAAGAGCAGCCAGCAGTTTTGCCATGGGTGGAGTTGTCAGAGTGCTCTTATCAGCTCACATGGGCTCTCAGTGGTGCCAGGGAGCCTTTCCCCACTGACCTGGACAGCAGCAGAATCAGGGCACCATGGGCATGTTCCTGAAATCCTTAACCTCCACTAGTCCTTGCACTGGGTGCCACGGCTGCAGCCACCATGGCTGCTTTCTCCCATTTCTGCTCATCTGTTCACAGCCTGTTGAAGTGGCATTTCAACTTCAACTGACTCAAAAAGAGCAATAACAAAATGCTACAAGTCTGCAGTTTTAAGAATGAAAAAGGTTTTCTTAGCCTTTCTTCTAGGCAGGAAAGGGTTTCAGCAGTTGGTCATATTCATATTTTTCTTTCCAAGTAAACTCAACCTTTGAGTAAACTCAACTTTTCCCACAATTGGGGAAATCAACTGTGTCAGCACAAGGAACACCTGCAGCAGCCATGGTCCTCAAGGATTTCACTAGGGAAGAGCTGACAACAAACCCTGCACTGACAGAGCATGTGTCCCTCACAAGTTGAAATTCCATCATTTTGAAAGCTACTTAAAACCCTACTGAAAAAAGCCCCTGGAACTTGGGAAACAAAGAAACACGAAAAATGTAAAACAATTTATCTGCTTCTGTTTGCTCCTCTCGTGTGCCAATCAAGGCACTGCCACCCACATAAACTATTCTCTTTTTTCTGCCTCTCATTGGCAAATAGATGAAGGATATTGATTTGACTGGCAGAGAAATAAAAACAGATTCAGCTTCACTGAACTTTAATATAACATAATTTGAAGCTAAATTCATTACAGACTGGTATCCAACAAAACAACACTTCAAATCTGAAAAAAACTAATTCCACAGGACGCCAAGAGCAGGAATGGACCAAAATATTGTATTTGAAGGCCAGAGGCAGATCTTTCATGTAAAGACAAAATAAAAGAAGATTTTATATCACACCAATGCCTAGAGAAAGATCCTCTGAGCTCAGAACCACTACTGAGTTTGTTCAACACACACAGTATGTTTGCATAAAAGCCACACTCCTACTCCATCATCTGAGGACAAGAAGTCAATCTCAGGGTATGGGGATAATCACAGTGACTACTCCAATACAGACACTACACAAGTATTAAAAGGAAAGGATAATCTTAATCACTGCTTCTAATCCCATCCCTTCCAAAACCACTGGAAGCACAGTGGGACTGCAGCCATGCAGAAGAGGGGCTGTTGAGTATTCTGCAACAAGAGGAAATTAACTCCAGCATCCTCTCCCCTCTCAACATCCTCTGTGTCAACTGTAGTTCCCGGCAATCCCTCTGCCCCAGTGTTTTGTGCTCATAGCTCCTTGCTCCAGAGGCAAGCTAAGGACTAAACATGTGTTTTTTTCACATAAAACTCAGCTTTCAAATTAAAACCAAAATCTTTCAGGTGTTGCTGAGAAGCGAAGCAACCGAGGTTATGAGCAATGAACTGTTTATGATCAAGTGTTGCTCAAAGGATTAGTTTAAATGTTTAGCCCATGATTGCACTCAATTCAGGAATTTAACAATTTTTCACATGCTCTTCATTAGTGAGAAATGAAGGAACATTGTCCCTATTGTGTGAGCAAAAAACTGTCATATAAGCACCACAGGACGCACTTTTATGTGTAGCAATGTACCTAAAGCTGTAAGATGGCAATTAGCAAGGTTGAAAGCAGCAGCCAGGCACATAACTCCTACTGAAAACCAGTGGGAACTAATCACTTAACACCTTTTTCAAACTGGCATTAGGCTCCTGTATAGCTCCCATGTCTTTAACACCATGGAAATTTATATCAAACTTGCACAAAACCTCTGTGAACAGAACATCAAAGAGCTGAATCCAGATACTTAGCACCCAGTCTCTCTACCAGCAGGTAATTTCTTCTTGTCCCAAGATGCCTGGAGAAGACAAGGGATGAGTGCTGGGTTGTAGCCTTGACACCCAGCTGGCCAAGGATGGCTCAACACAGTACAAATGCTCAGCATTTCGTGGAACCACAGAATTGTCTGGGTTGGAAGGGACCTCTGTAACCTCTTGTTCCAGCCTCACTGTGCCACTCACATGAAAGCCCTAGAGAAGTTAATGTGCAAGTGGAAATCCTAGGAGTAGCGCAGATACTGAATTTCTCAAGTAGTGCAATTCCAGGACTGGGAACCTTGTCTCATTTCCAGTTCTCAGTACATTCCTACACTTCTTACAACAGACCCAAGTGAGCACACCACCCCCAGTACATGGAAAGAGTTTTAAGAGGCAAATAGAGAGCACAGTGCTCAGCCTCAGCAGCTTCCAGTGCAAGAAATATTGTCCTTTTAGTTCGTAGGGATTCTGAAGCAGCATGTACTGTCACCCACAAAAACAAACCCTCCAATATCTAATGTTCACAGAATGATCAGGTTGGAAGAGACCTCCAACCCAGCCCCAACACCTCAACTGAACGCTGGCACCCAGTGCCACATCCAGGCTTTGTCAAACACACCCAGGGATGGTGACTGCACCACCTCCCCGGGCAGCCATTCCAGAACTTTATCACTCTTTCCATTAAAAACTTTTTCCTGCTATCCAACCTGTATTTCCCTTGGTGCGGCTTGAGGCTGTGTCCTCTGGTTCTGTCAGTGCTGCCTGGAGACAGAGCCCAACCCCACCTGAGCACAGGCACCTTTCAGGAGCTGCAGAGAGTGCTGAGGTCAGCCCTGAGTCTCCTTTTCTCCAGGCTGAGCACCCCCAGCTCCCTCAGTGGTTCCTCACAGCATTTGTGTTCCCAGCCCCTCTCCAGCCTCGTTGCCTCCTCTGGACATGCTCAAACATCTCAACATCAATGTTTTGCCAAGCAGAGCAAAGCTCCACAAAGAGGAAATTCATTTGGTTAGCACACAAGCCAGCAGCCCTGTTTGCCTTTGCAGCAGTACAGGCACCCAGGTCTCATCCCCTGCTCCCTCCTCGCAGCATCCCAGCCCTGACAGAGCTCTGGGGCTCCCAGGCTTCGTGCTGATGAGCTCAGACACTGCTCACATCCCTCAGCACTTCCCCAAAGCCACTCTGCTCTCCCAGGAGCTCTGTTGGCACCATCCTGCCTCCCAGGCTCTTTGGGGCATCTCACAAACCCAGGAAGAGACAAGGTGGAACCTCCAGGCACAAATCCTCTATCCTGCCTCCAAATGCATGTGTCTCAGTAAACAACAAGCTCTAATTTCCTGTACCATCAAAACTATTATTTATGAAAAGCAAAATGAAGCAGGACAAACATACCTGCTGCAAATATTTGTTCAGAGTACAAGATTCTATTTTATTTTATTCTATTTTATTCATTCATTTGTTTGGGGTTTTTTAAACCAGTCCTGAATTCAAGCACAAACTAGTGCACACTCCAGGTTTTAATTTGGTGTTTTCTAGGACTGAAAAACACTTGCAACATTTGCCCAAACCTAGTTACTATTTCTGCCCAAGATAGTTGGTTTTTTTTTTTTTTTTTTTTTTTTTTTTCTAGGACAGCACAGAGAATGCAGAATGCATCCAGGGATGGAAGAGGAAGATACACAGCAAATACATGTTTACACTGATACTACAGAGCTCAATAAATGTGCAGCAAACCTGCAAGCCCACAAAAATGCTACTAAAAAAGTCATCAAATGAGCATGTATGAGAGCAATAGAAAAGCGGGGTGTCCTTCGTAATGCAAACCTTCTCACTGCAGGCTTTCAAAATCCTGGCAGGCCGAGCGGTCCACAGATGTTAAATATTATTAGATCACTTCAGGGAAAGAACATGAAACACTGTTCTGTCAGATTCGCAGCTGCTGTTCTACAGACTCTCAGACAATTTCAAATTAGGAAGAAGGGACACATTTTTTACAGTATATGGGTGATTAACCACTGGTGCAAACAGCAAAGGGGAGGACTGGAGCTGCCATATCTTGATGTTTGAGATGAAAAGTTTCCAAAGGACACATTTAGACAAAACATAAACTAGGTTTTCTAAGAGCTACAGTGGCTTTTTTTGGCTCTGAGTGAAGGAAAATAAGTGAAAATCAGTAGTTTGACTACCAGAAGATGCAGTACCACTGGATGGTCCCTCCTGTGTCTAATTCCTGCGACTGAGTTTTAAAGACTATTCTCACACTTAATTTTGCAACATCTTCTTCTGCTTAGAAAAGTGAGGTCCCAGAGGTGGGACATGGCCCATCCCATAATTCACTCCACAAGGTTTTCCTTAGGATGGTGACAGACTAGAGTGGAGCACTAGGGGACACCCACTTCTGAGAGAACTGAAACAAGAACCCTTTCTTCAGCGAGATTATGGATTTTGTGTGAGAGGATTTTAAGGCAATAACTTAAGATTTCAAGCCTGCAGAGCCATGGAATATTAAAATGGCTTTACTTTAGATAACATAATTCTTTCATTCTTAACAAGCATTTTCTTATGATAGCATAATAATCCATAGTTTGAACTGTTGCTTTGTTTCAAGTAAAAGTGATTACTATGGCAAAAGCAAAGAGGATTCAATAAACTGGGTAATCTTTTCTTTCTGCTCTACGACATTTCAAATGTCCTGAACTGTAAGAATTTAACTCAAAGACAAGGAAATAAAGATAAACATTTCAATCTCACTGTTCCAGATTTCACCACAATCCATACAAGAATCTCATTTCCAGTTCAACTTAGGCTTGAAGGTTTATATTTCTAACCTGGCCAGTGTTCCCAGCTGTCTTAAGAAAACCAGTTCAAGGTAGAAATATAAAATGATTTGGGTTGGAGAAGACCTTAAAATATCCAGTTCCACCCCCTGCCATGGGCAGGGACACCTCCCACTATCCCAGGTTGCTCCAACCTGGCCTTGGACACTGCCGGGGATCCAGGGGCAGCCACAGTTTCTCTGGGCACCCCGTGCCAGGGGCTCATGGGGAAGAATTTCTTCAAAATATCTAAATCTCCCCTCCTTCAGAGTTACCATAGGTTCACAAGAATGTCTGGCAACACTGATCCCTGCTTGGGATACCACAAATGTGAAGATCTAAACAATATGAAAGAAAAGATTTAGCTAGAGCAAAATATTTCAGAACTTTGTTAAATCTAGAAAGTGGTGATTTTGCTTTGGAAGGATGCTTTGTTGTTGTTCCTTAAAAAAAGCCTGATTCTACAATTACCTTTCCACGTAATCAGAGAAATCCTGTTAGTGCACAGCTAAACTCTTCTGTTGCTTAGCAGTTTTCATCTCAAAATGAGAAAGGGTATGAAAGGACTTATGGTCTCCAAAGCAGAGTGCATAATTGCAACATGTTTTCAGAAGCAATAATCCCATCTTTACCAGTGCTAAGCTCTACAGTTTACACATCTGTGCAACTGGATGTCTTCATTGTTCTTATGGGATCTTTATTCTCTTTTCCTTAGATTCCTTCTTTTCTCTCACAATAATAAATTAATGTGTCACACACACACAACAGTTCTTAAACCTTGATACTACATTAAGCCTCACACAGAAACACAAACATCCCTTAAGCCTCAGGCTTAAAATCATTCCTGTGTTCAGATGTTCTGCATGCAAATAATACCTTGTAGCTTTGATAAAACTTAAATGTCTAAATCAAGACAAAGAGAATCTTTGCAGCAGTGAAGTTTCAGGTAATTAATCCCTTACTGCTGGTATATATAGATGTTTCTGTCACCCCCATAATGCCACAACGAAAACTATTCAAAGACTTATTGACCCTAAATAAAAGATATTTTAAAATTCTGTCAGTTATTCAATGACTAATTTTTATTTAGGTAGGATATGAACAGCTTTTATGGGTGCACAGGGAAAGAGAAGGAAGCACATATGAAAAAGCTCTTTTCACAGCCTCAACAGCCATTTCTCAGATCACCCTTTATTTTAGTTTGATCCAGCAAGGCAGGGCTTGCCTCATCAAAACAAATTGTGGAAGATTTAATGATCCTGCCTCTTTTATTACCTCTGTATTGGTGATGCTCTGTGATTTTGCACTTCCAGCAACCTTACTTTGTTAAAATTTAAAATTAAATCTCAAAATATCATTATTTTACTTTATCTAGGAGTGACAAATTCTCTGTTTTAATTCAAGTCTTTTAAACTCTATTTATGCCTTTATGTAATCTAAAGCACTCTGATCTGAGCCACCAGGACTCAAGAACACACATGCATGTATTTGACAGGATAAAGTGTTCTGCCTCTTGCAGCACTGATCTCCAGCCACTACTCTGCTGGAGCTACCCGAATGACAAAACCAAACAGAAAAAACGTCAAATGAATCAGGATCTCAAAGCCAGAAACTCCAATACAAAAGCCAGCAGTGATTTTTTAGTGCAATATTGTCCCCGAAAGTTTTGACGGTTTGAAATGGGAGAACAGAACTGGGTTTTGCATCTGTTTATCCACTTGAATACACAAATCCCAGCCCAAATCCACTCTGTGTGACACGTGCAGAGAAGGGAAGGCTCCAGGGACACCTCACTGAGGCCTGTCAGTGCTTAAATGGAGCTTATGAAAAAGCTGGAGAGTGACTTTTGACAGGGACTGATAGTGACAGCACAAGGGAGAATGGGTTTAATCGAAAAGAGGAGAGATTCAGTTTGGATATGAGGAGGAAACTCTTCCCTGGGAGGGTGGGCAGGCCCTGGCACAGGGTGCCCAGAGCAGCTGGGGCTGCCCCTGGATCCCTGGAAGGGCACAAAGCCAGGCTGGACAGGGCTTGGAGCAGCCTGGAACAGTGGAAGATGTCCCTGCCCTGGCAGGGGTGGCACTGGATGAGCTTTAGGATCCTTCCTAACCCGAACCACCCCATGCTGCTCTGTAGGAGCACATTCGCCAAGGCTCCCCAGAGACCTCATGAAGTACATCTGTGAGCAGTGGTGGGGCTCAGGGTCAGCAGGAGCTGCACTAAAGAAGTAACAAATAGAGAGTAAAAGCAGAAAAGAAATCCTTAGCAAGAAATTTAACAGAGAACAACTGGTAACAACCAATAGTTTTCAAGCTGCACCTCTCAAGTTTAGAACCTTCACTTAGAGGGACAGATATCACATAAATTTACAAGATTCTTCAGAGTAATATTCACCATTAGTTGACTTTATAAAGCAGATAAATAGGCAAAAGCAGGAAAAACATATGTGCATCTCCTTAATAAATTCAGAACAGTGCCCAAAACTACAAAAGGAACTGTCATGCACCTCAGTTTTAATTGGTACTTCTACTAAATAAAGGTATTATTAGTTTTTCAGTCACCTTCAGGTTCTCACCTCTTTTTGAGAAGGACAGATTAGTTTAATGAGACTTTGGATGAAGCACTCCAAGTCAAAAAGGTACAGAAGCTATTATCCCCCCTGCCAACCTTTGCCATGATTTATTAAATTGGAGCAAACAAAGAACTGCATCCCGCTACTACTGATTCAACAAAGGATTAGACACTGACATGGATAATGGAAAACCCTAAATCCATCAGATTGAATTTGAATAAATAAATAAACAAATCTTAAAATACATTAACTCTCTGCACCTTTCTAGCTGAAGTGGGAAAGAGAACATCCCTAAGAGTTACACCAGGACTTTCCTCTAGTGTTTCTTCCACTCTCCTGTGATGCATCCCACAACAACAGGGCTGGGCACACAGCTGGTATTCAGTTAATGAATCATTTCCTGCCAAATCCAAATGCAAAAGGTGCTCTCGGAGAATTCCATTGCATTTTTTCCCCTTAACATCCTGCACACATCAAAAAACAACGCCCAAGAGCCACTGAAGACATTATATGAAATGAAAGTTTCACTTATTGTGTGATCAAAGTAATGTTTTATGTGATTTATAGATCCTGCTGCATCTCCTGCTACATAAGCCAAAAATATTTGAGTGATAAATTACAGGGGTGCATGAAATTACAGACTGGGGGAACATCTTGTCAAAGATCCCAAAGGAAGGTGCAACATGCAAGATGCAGTCAAAACAAGTCAGAAAATAAGTTCCCTTTGCATGACAAGTTCCTGGATGTACAAATTTCACTTGGCTGCTGATTTGTGAGATTTTTAGGGTTTAGCAATCTGTATCCTGCGAGATAGGATTGCAGGATCCCTTCCTCTGCAAGGGAAGTTGCCTACAGGACATGGCCAATTACTCCTTTCTTTCCCCCATCTCTCATACTTTCCAAGAGCCCCTTGCACCAGTTCAGGCTGAAAAGACCAGAGAAAGGCAGAGCAGCTTTGCTCAGCTCAAGCGTTGCCCCGGTGCTCTGACACAACCTCTGCACTGATTTCTCTGTCTGGCTTAAACCAGAAGCAGCCCGTGTTAATGTTAGTCAGGCACACACCTGGATATTCCTGCTAGCAAAGATGTGACAAAAAAAAACATGACCTGAGGTCCTGCAAAGACTGGCAGAGCTGTTTGTGTCATTAATAGAGGAGGGACAGGTCTCTGTGGACTTCTGCCAAAAAGCTGCTTCTCTACAGGATCCAGGCTGAAGTTATCAGGAAAGCTGTGCTACAAAGCTGCTCTAAGTCAGGCTGACAGGACAGGGGAAGAAAATAGTGTTACAGTGCAAGAACAGGCTGGCAAAAGCCCCTGCAAGGTTTGGAAGAGCAGGTTTGTAACTCCTCCTTCCTCTCACTGACATTGTCAAGGACACAATTTCAACAGAGAAGTGGTGAGTGTCCCCCAGGTGGAGGGGCTGTCACACCCAGCAGCCTGGGCAGGTGTGACTTGTGCCCTGTGAATGAGAAGCTTCAAGTTTCTGCCTCAGCTGCAAACTCTTCTCTGCCATTGAGTTTCTATTAAAAAGACAGCCAGTTTGAGCTGTCCTTCCCCCCAGAAGTAAAGGATCAAGGTGCCACTGGCACCTAACAATAGGGAAGACTTGGCTTAGGAACCTGAAATGAACTTTTAGCATGAAGAAGGCATTACAATGAGAGTCAGAGATGCCTTAGAAATGTTGGTATACTCAAACAAAACAAACAAAACAACAAAAAAAAAAAAAAAAAAAAAAAAAACCAAAAAAAAAACAAACTTAAAGTTCCTCCATTAAAGCTGTGGTTCAGGAAAATTAAATCAAATCTTTGCCTTTTTCAGAATTCACAGAATCACTGGGTTGGAAGAGACCTCCAAAATCATCGAGTCCAGCCCAGCCCCAACACCTCAACTGAACGCTGGCACCCAGTGCCACATCCAGGCTTTGTTAAACACACCCAGGGATGGTGACCCCACCACCTCCCCGGGCAGCCATTCCAGAACTTTATCACTCTTTCTGTGAAAAACTTTTTCCTGATATCCAACCTGTATTTCCCTTGGTGCAGCTTGAGGCTGTGTCCTCTGGTTCTGTCAGTGCTGCCTGGAGACAGAGCCCAACCCCACCTGAGCACAGGCACCTTTCAGGAGCTGCAGAGAGTGCTGAGGTCACCCCTGAGTCTCCTTTTCTCCAGGCTGAGCACCCCCAGCTCCCTCAGTGGTTCCTCACAGGGTTTGTGTTCCCAGCCCCTCTCCAGCCTCGTTGCCTCCTCTGGATGTGCTCGAGCGTCCCAAGGTCCTTCCCAAACTGGGGGGCCAGAGCTGGACACAGCACTCCAGCTGTGCCCTCACCAGAAGGTGATCCCAACAATCCCAACCCTGAGTCTGGGTCTCAGCCCTCCAGTGCCCCACGAACTGGGCACTCCCTGCCCTTCTGGCCAGCGCTGGAGGAGCTCTGGCTGCAGCCCTGGGTTCCCCTGGAGCAGCCAGCAGTGCCCAGGCTGAGCAGCTCCCAGCACAGGCAGCCTGGAGCTGCCCAAGCCCCTCATCTGCTGCTTCTCAGCACCTCTGAACACGGCTGGAGCTAAGCAGGGAGAAGAGCAGCAAGGATTATCCACCCCTCTGTGAGCACTGCAGATCCAGGTGTTCAGGCCCTGGCTCCAGAACATCATTAGGAAAAGGCTGCTGTGCTTCCCAGCTCATCTGGGCAAGGCTGGTGACAAACACTGACAGTGTGCCACTGGCTGAGGAAAGGCTGTGCAAATCTGGGGCTGTTCCAAGGCTCGTGTGCTTTCCAAATTTGAAGGGGTACATCCCTGTCACACCTGGAGACCAAAAGTCTCCTTCTCCCCTGGGGCTCTGAAACTCTCAAACACCTTTCAAAGAGAAATGCAAAATCCACCTAATACATATGGAAAGAAACTCTCACTAAGCTATCAAGATGTACAAGAGTTAGAGAAAGTACAGGAGAGAATGAGGAAGATTTTCAACATTTTTTCCATAATAATGACCAAAATTTGCACAATACTAAAAGTCTCCCATGCAAATGCAAACATCACTATAATCTCTTTTAACAAAGCACACAGAGAAATTAAAGCAAGCTTAACTAAGCAATATTTGTGAATATTAATGAGCCTAAAAGCTAAATCCAAGCTTTTAAAATTTAAAGTAAAGAGAGGACTGTTTTCAGACTAATTTGTATTTAAGCCCAATGCTTTGCATGTGGAATGCAAGGAAGAGAATGAACTGTGGTGCCCTGGAAAAGCATTAAAATGAGTGTAACAAAGATCTTTGAGAATTCTAAATATCTGGATCTATTCAGCTTTTAAGCTGATACAGTGAGATGTGCTCAAATATCACTGGACAGCAGCTTATTCCAAATCTCCACATCCTGTTTCATTGTAAAGATCAAAAGAATATGGGGGATTTTTCCTTATTGTCATAAT